>NW_020825207.1:18321158-19056737 GCF_003286155.1 Drosophila erecta
GCTCTCTTTTGGTTTTCAGTCGTGGCAGCTCAGAGCCGCCTTCCTCTTCTTCGGTCATACCCACCTTTATAGCCTCATTATCGTATATCAAGCCCTCATCATGGCCAAGATTTAAAGTAGGCACTGCTCCCGTTTTCAGCTTCAACTTTCCACGCACCTGTGCCTCAAAATGGTCCGCACATATCCTGCCGCGACACTGATCCGGTGCCAGACGCAGATTCGCCCGCCATTTCTCCAGAAGATCCTCACTCCGTGGATATCGATAAGTGCGGAGATCGTTGTCAATGCTCCTACGCTTGCGGCAATGACTCAGAGCACATGTGGGCGTAAAGAATCCTGGTATGTTTTTCGGATTCTCGTAGATCGGCTGCTCCTGGTGGCCCAGTTGTTGGGTGGGCATTGCCCAGCTTCTCAGCTGCTTGCCATCAATGCAGCGCCGGTTGAAGTGCGCACTGCAAATCCTTGTCGATCGGTCCACCTCGTCGGGTTCTAGACGCAGGTTATGACGCCACTTTAGGTGCTGCTGCTTACCAGTGGGAAATGGAAAGAGGCGTGCTCCGTGCTCCAATCGACTGCGCCCACAACTGCGCACACAACACTTCAGATCGGACATAGTTTTCTTGAGCTTAACCTTAAAGAAAAAGCAGTTAAAACTCAGTAATTATGGTTTCCCTGATAATTGTAAGCTCACCTGTCTCGTATTGAAATCTTTGGCATCAGACATGGTTGCCACATCCGTTTTGACGTCTTCAGACTCGGAAAACTCCTGCTTGATGATTATTCCGCCCGACTCGTCGTGTATTCGCCGCTGTCGACCGAAAAGGTTGCTTTGCAGCTCTGCTGGATTTACCTGGAACAGATCGTCTGTCTCGTCGTGACCAAGTTCTAGAGTCGGGATCGAACCTATGTTTAGCCGAGTCTTTCCAATACATATATCCTCAAAGTGAGAGTTGCATATCTTGTAGCGATCGCGTTCCTGGAAGCTGAGGTGTTCCAGCCGCAAGTTGTGTTTCCACCGCTCGAAGAGATTCGCATCCTTGGGAAAGCTGTTCATCTGCACTTCGTCGAAGCGACGCGTCTTTCCGCAGGTCGGTACGATGCACTTGAACACCGGATCCACATACCTGTCCTCCGGATTGGGATTTAGTATTAGCTCGATCTCGGCGTCGTCGTGGCCTAGTTCCTCGGTGGGAATAGCCCACTTGTATAGGTGCTTCGGCCCGATGCAATCAGCCTCGAAGTGTTTATTGCATATGCGCACGCCGGTGCAATCCACCGGGTTCATTTTGAGATTGTTGCACCACTTCCATAGCATATCGTCATCCTCTGTGGGAAAACGGAATAGGCGTACGTCCGGCTGTTCCTTGGATGACTCGCAGCCCTCCACCACGCAGTGTTCATCCGCAAAGGCCTGCGCTTCGTTGGGATAGATGTCCTCGTCGTCATGACCCAATTCCAGGGTGGGAATGGCGCCAGCGCTTAGTCTCCTGCCATTGAAAGAGTGTGTCTCGAAGTGGCGGGAACACACCCGGTATTGGGCCCTCATCGCCGCTCTGGGACGCGTTTTGATGTTATGCATCCACTTGCGCAGCTGCGTTGGACTATGTGGCAGCCGGAAGAGCTGGACGCCCTGCGCCCGCGTCTTGCGGCAGCTCTCGACAATACACACGCGCTGTAGACACAGCTTGCTTGCCTTGAGCTTGGCTGGGTTCTGGTAAATCTTCAAGCCGGGTGGCGCGTTTAAGTCCAATGTAGGTACCGCCAGCGGCACCGGACACTTCTTGCTCAGCACGTGCGGCTCAAAATGAGCCGAGCATAGGCGGCGTTGGGCACTGCCAACCATAGGAACCTGCAGATTGTGCGCCCACTTAGCCAGAGTGGAGCGATTGAGCTTGGGGAAGCGATAAAGCTGAACGTTGTGGAGAGCCCGAACTTTGCGGCAATGCGAAAGACAACACCTGGGCACCCAAGTGGGCTTCACGGAAGCCGACTGCTTGGTTTTTATGTGAGTCCGCCGCTTGTACAGCATCGAATGCTCCGGATTCTCGTAGAGATTTTCTATGTTACCTGCAAGATTTAGTGTTGGAATAGCCCAAGGTCTCATTCGCTTGCCGATGCAGTGTGCCTCAAAATGAAGATTGCAGATCCTCATGCTCGTCAGTTGACTACTCTCCGTCTGCAGGTTGTGCGCCCACTTTGCCAACACGGAAGCTTCTTCCGGCGGCCGATAAAGCTTAATGTCGTCCACGCTGGGATTTCTCTTGCACGTCTCCACACAGCACTCTCCCTGTTCCTCGCCATTATTGGGTGCAGTGGGTCGAGCGTAGAACTCTGTAACCTGTTCCGGCGTTGGCAGCGGGTATGGGATGTTTTCGTGACCTAGCGATAATGTGGGCACCGCCCACTTCTCGAGCCTTTTGTTGCGCAGACACCGTTCCTCGAAGTGCACTTCACATATGGCGTCGTTGAAAAGTTTACTTCCATCCGGAACAGGACGCTGAAGATTGCCACACCACTTGGTCAATAGTGACACATTGCTTGGGAAACGGTGCAAATTGGCATGGTCTCTGTCCCGATTTCGCTTACATACGGCGACGCAGCACGTTTCCCGGATGTTCAATTTTTTAATCACATCCGGATTTCTATGAATATCGTCGTCATCGTGACCCAAATTAAGCGTAGGCACCGCAAATGGACGCATGCAACCGCCAATGCAGTAGGGCTCGAAGTGCAAACTGCAAATCCTCATACCCTTGTGCATCTTTTCTTCGGCTATTTTCAGATTATGGCACCACTTGCGCATCTGCTCCGGTCGGCGTGGTATGGTGTGGAATGTAATGTTCTCATTATTGTGACGCTTGCTCTCGCAACTGGGCACACAACATATGTCCATGCTGTCGCTGGCATTCATTGCAGAAGATCCACTGGCACCTAAGGCCAGGTAAGAAGCGCTTAGATCAGGATCCACGTAGTGAGAGTTTGCCGAGCTGGCGGAGGAAGACGTGGAAGCCGCTGATTGGCGATGGTACGATTTGCTATGCAACTGCTGCTGCAGTGAGTGTTGCGAAGAATGATGTTGCGCCTGGTGCTGGAGGCCACTGCTGTGACTATTGGGTGTTGTTGGCGGTGGCCACAGTTCGTTCTCATAGATGTTAAAGGTGTCAGTGTGACCCAGATGAAGTGTGGGTACGGCCCCTTCATTAAGAAACCATTTAAATATTTTATGCAAACGCAATAACTCCGTTGACTCTTACCTGGGGATAGTTTCCGCAGACCCAACGCCTCCTTGATGAAGTGTGCGCTGCATATTTTGTGATTCTTCCCACGATATACTCCAGGATCCAAGCGAAGATTGTAGCACCAGCGTCGCAGAAGAACTTCATCTCTGGGAAAACGATATAGCGACATATTGAAATCAGAGGATCGGCTCCGGCGGCAGAAGTTGAGGCAGCAGCGTTTCTCCTCGACGTACAAATTCTTTGGGTTGTCATGGATCTTGCCATACTGGGCACCTAGATGTAAAGTAGGCACCGCCCAAGGCTTCAGTCGGAACTTGCCAATGCAGCGCTCTTCGAAGTGGCGGCTGCAAAAATGACGCGGCTCTTTTGCCTGAACGGGCAGTCGTGCATTCTGGCACCACTTGATCAAGCTTTTGATGTCCTTGGGAAAGTTGTAGAACTTTAAGTTACTCTCACCCCGCTGACTTGTACAGTGAGGCATGCTGCAGCGCGCTACCTCGCCGGTGGTGAAGGTGTTGGTGAGTTCCCTGTTCTGGTATAGATTGGCCACGTCGTCGTGGCCCAGGTTAAACGTGGGAACGGCCCAATAGCACAGGGAGTAGCGGTTAATGCAGCGCTTCGGAAAATGCATGCTACAGATGCGGAAAGTGGCGTAGCTGGCGGCGGGTATGTGGAACATCTTGAGGTTGTGCAGCCACTGATTGAGGTACTTCTCGTCCTTGGGGAACGTGAAAAACTGAAGCGTAGGGCTCGTGCTCTTGCGCACTCCACACAGAGGAACACAGCACAAGGCGTCCTCGGAGTCGTCTAGCGTTGAGGAATGCGCCTGTGGTCCGGCGATCGCTCCTGCGTGCATTGAGCTGTCGCTTCCATAGGTATTATTGTAGCCACTGTCCTGAACGCTGTAGGATGACTCGCTGGTAGAGTTGCTGTAGCTCCGCTCCATCTTAACATTCACTTCGTTCTTCATTGCAGATGCTGCGAACATGGCAGCTCCATCGGCATTTGCCTGACGCTGCTGCAGTAGAGAATTCAGTGCAGCCGTTGCCGGCAAAGACGAGCCGGATGAAGTTGTTTTGTGGTGCGGGGTTGTGGTCACTAAAGCAAAGAGAAATAGCATGTTACAAAGGTGTTAATTACTTATGTTTCCTTACTTACTTTCCATGGTCGCCATATGACAGTCCTGCAGCTTGTAGTTGGTCTGGTGCTGCTGCGCCTGCGACTGCGACTGGGAGGCAGAGGATGACTGTCCGCCCGTGTAGTACTTGCCGCAGAAATAGGGCGCAGCCAGACGATGTTCGTGTAGCTCCAGAGCCGTCTGATACCACAGACGGCAGATGGGACAGTCGAAGCGCTGCTGGAACTTGTGCTGCGGAAGGTGGGCGTACAGTTGCTCCCTCGTTGCGAAGGTTCCGGAGCACATCTGCAAAATGGACGATCAATGAAATAGTGTTTCATGAGAGCAACAATATGTGCATCCTACGTTGCAGACAAAAGCATCATATTCGTGCTGCATGTACTCGTGCGCCTCGCACTCCGCTATCGTGTCAAAGTGCTTGCCGCAGTACTTGTGGCAGAAGAACCTGTCTGCCCGGTGGTGGAGCTTATGCCGCTGCAACTCCTCGGTCGTCATGAAGGACATGGGACAGGTGCTGCACTTAAAGTCGTACTCCTGGATGCCGCAGTTGCTCTCGGCCACATGGCGAAGATAGACCTGCTTCTTAAAAAAGACCTCCTTGCAGCGCTGGCAGATTGGCAGGCTTTCGGTGCCCCGATCCGATTGTTGTTTGCGGCGCAGGAAACTGCTAGTGCTCTAAAATAGTGAAAAGATGACTGAAGTGTGTTTTTAGCAAGGAACCATTTTACACTGACCTTTCCGTAGGACTCATCCTTCACGGTTAGCTCCACTTTGGGGCTCAGCATGTCGTCGCCGAATTCGCTGAACTTGCTAAAGTCAGCAAATGGCGTATTGTCATCTATATAGTTAGACTTATAGGAATGCTCGTCAATGGGTTCCGCTGTTCAGGAAATATTTAATTATTGTATGAGCTTTTCAAAGATTTCCAGTTTACTTCGTTTAAATATATATAAGTTATGGCTATAATATAATTAATTAATTTTGCGGAGGAATTCAAACATATATATAACCGCGAAATACAAAAACTCCACGCAGATGAAAAATTCTGTATCCATTATTTGCTGTTTCTATGGTTTCGAATTGTATTTTGTACTCCCCTTTGATTGGTGATAAGAATTAACTGCCCCTACATAAAATGGATAGATAACTGAGTGCTATGCAGACACGCAGATATTTCTTCTATTTACATTATTTATGGTAGCAACTAGGCTGTTCCCATTTGAACTATATTTTAAAGTAGATTATAATAAGAATTATATCTCAAAGTAATAGCTGCTGGATAAGACCAACAATATTTATTTTTAAATTTAGAGTATATATATGTATATTCATTAGCGACCTTGCCTTCTGCATTCGGATACTTATGTTGATATGGTTACCGCGAACATGTTTGAGAGACGGTATTCATTACCTACAATATCAATATTTTGGGCGTCTTTCTGTGCGTACCCATAATATTTGCTTTACTCTCTGGATTCGGCCCCGCCCACACGCCCATTAAATTGGCACTGGGAGTGCGGGGCGGGACCAATAATTTGTAGGTTAGTCTACGGGAGCACGTTACATAAGAAGCGACTTGAAAGACAGTTCCCCTCAACCCGTTCCAAAAAAGTAAGGCAGGGAGCTGATATGCACACTTACTGGACATACGAGGGCATGCACATGTGTGCGTAGGAATCGAACTGAATAGGTTACGCCGGTAGTATAAAGCATCTATCCGAGTACACATTTGCCAAATGGATACATACTGACAAACATACCATCGCACATACCGAGAGACGCGCAAACAGAACCAAATTGTACGGTACGGAACCGAACAGAGCAAGATACAGATACAGAGCCGTAGGTTGACGAGCGGTGGAACCGAATCAGAATCCGAATCCGAAAACCATCCGAACGAAACAAGCGCCAAACCTCAGCGAAACTCAGCAAACGTTTTATTGATTCGACGCCAAAATGGAGCTGAAACCACGCTACTTATAGGAAAATGTCCCCATGTAAGTTTGATATACTGCGTGCATTCTGTATCTATTTCAAAGCCGGATAAGGGTCTCAAGTTTTCCAGATTTTCGCGGCGTAAGAAGGGATTTTGATATCTGTACCGGCCTATTCAAGAGGATTAATAGATCTACATATTTGGTCTGCAGTTACCATAAATTGACATTATTTTATTCTTTTGTACTGCCACTTGCATAGTAATTAAAAGAATTACTCTCATTTTTATTATAGCTATTTTCGTCTCCAGGTTCTCTGAGAATCTCTTTAAGTATACACAAAAACCCAACCCACTGTAGTCTACTGGCATGTTTAAAGAAAGTATACTCGGTGCTAATGTCTAAAAATGATAAATAATTCATTCGAATGTGTACTTGTACTATACATTCATATTTGGGAACTTACATTTTATTAATACTTCTGGTGCCGGGGGCGGGGCCATGGGATTCGGGGGCTGCTGGTAGGCCTCCATGGGTTCGCTCTTGATATAAGGATAGCTGCCGGTCATGATATTGTGGCCCATATAGGGCCTTTGTTGGTTTATATGCTGTGGAAGATGCTGGTGCTGCTGTTGTTGCTGCTGGTGTTGCTGCTGCTGCTGCTGTTGTTGTTGTTGTTGTTGATACTGCAGCAGTTGGTTGTGGGCATATGCCACTGTATTGGCCCCAAGGCCGTAGTTCGGCCCACCACCACCCACCACCGCCCCACTGACATTGAGGCCACCGCCAGCGGCGCCATAATAGCCCTGCGTGCCACCACCCCCTGGCCCGTATCCCCCGCCGCCCATGATGTTGTTGTTGTTGCCGCTGCTACTGTTGTTGGTGGCCTTGCAAGAGGGGGCGGGGCCGAAGGCCGAGTGGGGTGTGGGGTAGGAAGCAACATGTGAGTACCAATTGGCGTGCTGCTGCTGAGGCGGCAGCTGCGCTTGCTGCTGCTGCTGTTGCTGCAGGGACATGGGCGTCGCAGGGGGCGGGTAGTGGTGGGCGTAGTGGTGGGGGTGGGCGTGATGGGGGTGTTGTTGTGACATCACGGACGCGGTGCTGCCTGTGTTTATGCTGCCCCTTGGAAAGTGTCGCCTGGTTTCGTTTCGCCTTGTGGTGTGTTGTCCTGCAGCCGAGTTAGGGGCGCGTTAGCTCTCTTTTTCGCAAGCTTTTGGCGTCTTTTATATACCAGTTTTTCATCGGCCCCCGTCTGTGTGTATGTATCGAACTGGCATTGTTGCTATTGTCCTTTGGATTTCGCATTTTCCAGCTGCCGCCGCAACTCACACATGGCACTCTGCAACTGCTCCGCAATCGCAACTTATATTGGCTCGAAGCGGGCGTTGGGTTTTGACCATTTTATGCTTTATTTCGCTCCCTAACGCGCGACGAACGAAACGTTCAGCGAGACACAACAACAAACTGTTTGTGGAGCTCAATTAGTGGTGGGGCCACAGTCGTAAGCAATCGATAGCACTGCTATCGGTGCGGCAGCTTTTCTATCGCATACGGAGCTTTCAAAATAGTTTCCCATTAAAAGGATGCTCCCAAGGTATTTCACTTTGTTTGACCACAACAGTAGAAATTGAAATTGCCGAAACAAAAAAATCGAAATATTTTCTAAAATTTTGGGCGTGGCAGTTTTGGGCGTAAGAGTGGGTGTAGCAACAAAATTGCCCTGCATATATATATTTGGAAGCTGCATGTCTAATCTCAACTTGCTAGCTTATATAGTTCCTGCGATCTCAACGTAAATATGAGCGTACCAGATCGACTCGGCTATTAACCCTGATCAAGAATATATACATATATATAGGTATATTTTAATAGGGTCGGAAACGCTTCGTTCTACCTGTTACATTCTTTTAACGAATATCCTTTTACGGTTATAAAGATTACACATCTTAGCTATTTAAAGGTAGTTTAATTTCTTAAGTTGCACACAAATCTATTTACATTACAAACTAAGTAATTTTGGGACCTACCAGACCAACGCGCTGCCTTAGCTTCTCCTTAACCTGATCCTCGTCCGCCAGGAACTGTTTCTCAGCCAGCCGCACAAGGGTCCTCCTAAGTTGCGATTTCACTTGCGTGATCTTCGACGAGTTCATGGCCGATATGGGGACAATGCTGTCGAACTTAAGAACCTGTTTCGGACGCAGTTCTTCGGGACACTGTTCAAGGCCGCTGCCCAAGTCATTGATCACCGGCTTGACTTTGGAGAGGATCTCATGGGCCCCCTCCTTGTCCATTTTGTTCAGCAGCAGGACACTGGGCTTCTCCAGAAGCGATGGGTCGTAGAGCTCCAACTCTTTGTTGAGCGCATACACATTGTCTAAACAGTTGCGATGCGGGTGCCTGGGGCTCAGCTGGAAGCCGAATATATCCACCATGAAGACCAGCAGGCGGGTGCGTTCTATGTGCTTGAGGAACTTGTGACCCAAGCCAAAGTTCGCGTGGGCTCCCTCGATCAGACCGGGAAGATCGGCAACTGTGATGGAGCGCAGGTCGCTGTACTCGATGGTTCCAATCTGGGGCCGAATGGTCGTAACTAAGGTAAGAGTGGTAAATTAAGATCAAATACCAACTCGATCTAGCAATAACTCACAGGGATAAGCTGCAATTTTTGGTTTAGCATTGGATACGGCCTTTAGAAGGGTGCTCTTGCCGGCGTTGGGGAATCCCACGAGTCCCACATCTGCTATGAGCTTTAGGTCCAAATTTACCGTGCGATTCTCCCCGGGACGTCCCAGAAAATTTGTGGCGGTGCATCCGCCTGTACCTCCACCAGCCACAATGCACGTGGCCTCGTGCTCGTCGAGGTCGGCGATGAGTTTCTGTTGGTCGTCATACACTTGGACGCCCACAGGCACCTCGATCCTCTGGTCGACTCCACGGCGTCCGAAGATGCTGGCCTTGCTGCTGTCCTCGCCACTGGATGCTGCCACTCGCTTGTCCTTCAATCCCTGGACGACCTTGCGAAGGGTAAGTCCTTCCTTCGCCACCAAGTAGACGCAACCGCCTTGACCACCGACTCCTCCGTATTTGGGCAATCCATTCCCACCATGTCCTCCTCGAACTGCCAAGCGTAAAGTGTCCAGAAAAGTGGGGCGGAAGTGGGCACGACCGGGCTAGGCATTTAAACCTCTCGATATTACTTTAGATAACAATATATAACAATATGGGTCTCACAGATTTGCTGGATTTCAACAGGAATTTAAAGATTTGCACCATTGCAGAGGCGGCATTATACAATAGCGATGAGCAGTTCCGCAAAAAGTGACTTATTCACTGTGACCACGAAGGGAAATATATCGGAGTCAATTAATTTTGCTTAAATAATGAAAACCTTAAATTACAAATTCAAGGCAGATGGAACACGTGAAGTGTTATGAAGTGTTATCCACTGAAATCCATGCAATTCTCAAATATGCTGAATGCGCCCACTATCTTGCTGCTATCGATAAATCACAAACAGCTGATTGACAGCAACAAGGTAGAAGAAGCGCAGACCAACACGTGCGATTGTTTATTGTGAAATGGATTCCGGTATTTGTTACATCAAACCAGAGTAAGTACAACTATTGACAAATATTTGGTTGGTTTAATTTGCTTTTGTATCCGTTAGATACCTGGTAACTGAAGCCGATGGCGGCAGTGCAGCAGCTAACACCGAAAACAGCGAGAATAACAAAAGAAAACGCGAGGATGGCGAAGAAGTGCAAGCCGGCGGAAAAAAGAAATGGGATAAAAAGGAACGAAAACGTGGACAGAACAAGGTTAGTGTACACTTTAACTAAGAAACACAGATATTATACCAAATACTGTATTTTTAGAACCGCCCAGTTTTCAAGGACGAGCGGTACTCGCATCTGTGCCACTCGCTGATCGACGGAACCGGTGGAGAAGCTTGTTCCCTGGACAACTGCCGCTATGTCCACGATCTGGATGCCTTCTTGGCCGCCAAGGGTGAGGACTTGGGCCTCGAATGCTATGTGTACACCACCAAGGGCTATTGTGCCCGCGGAGTTAGTTGTCGCTTTGCGAAGGCTCACACAAATGAACAGGGCAGGAACCTCAAAAGGGAGGACTACGATGATAAGGCTCCGCCAACCACATGCAATGGCGTCAGCTCAGGTGGGAACTCTTGCTGCAGCTAACTGCAGTTAACTCTAAACTTAGAGTTAACTTACAAAGTATAACTAAAGTACTTTAAAAATCTCATTAACTAAACCTCTTTTCAGAACTCCAAGTGCGTTTGCGGAAACATGACTATGACTTTAGTCGCAGCAAGGAGCTTATCAGAATGGCTGAAAAGCTAAGAGATGCGCGAAAACTAAAGGAAAAACAGGAAAAGGAAAATAATCAGTCTGAAGGGACAGTAACCCCACCTGCAGGGGAAAAACAACCTAGTGACACCGCCGAAATGCTAGATGCAGAACAACATACGGATTCTAAGAGTAAACCAACTGCAACTGGTTGTGCAATTGATGATTCCGCTATCGGTAGAGATGCTGACCAGAAGCCCGCCGTTGATTTCCGCGAAAAACTCGTGCTGTCTCCACTTACCACGTTGGGTAATTTGCCCTTCCGGAGGATCTGCAAAGAGTTCGGTGCAGACATCACTTGTGGCGAAATGGCCTGTGCTCAGCCTCTTCTGAAGGGTATGGGCCAGGAGTGGGCCCTGACCAAGCGACACCAGAGCGAAGACGTCTTTGGAGTCCAGCTCTGCGGAAATAATCCCAACATGATTAACCAGGCGGCGCAGGTTATTCATGAAACGGCCCAGGTGGACTTCATTGATCTTAATATTGGTTGCCCGATTGATCTGATTTACCAGCAAGGCGGTGGCAGTGCGCTGATGCGACGAACCAATATCTTGGAGCTGACAGTGCGCAGTTGTGCAGCCTTGTCGGATCGCCTGCCGTTCACTGTGAAGATGCGCACCGGCATCTATGCAGACAAGAGCGTAGCTCACGAACTTCTTCCGCTGGTTGAAGAGTGGGGTGCCTCAGCAGTGACCCTGCACGGGCGATCCAGGGAGCAGCGCTACACTAAGCACGCCAACTGGGCTTACATCGAGGAGTGTGCTGCCAAGGCAAAGCGCATGCCGGTGATCGGCAATGGTGATATACTCAGTTACGAGGATTACATTGAGCGTAGGACGCTGGCGCCACACGTTAGCTCCGTAATGATTGGACGCGGAGCGTTAATAAAGCCCTGGATATTCCAAGAGATAAAAGAGAAACAGGCCTGGTCTCCATCGTCCGGGCAACGCTACGAAATGCTGCAAAAGTTCTGCAACTACGGACTGGAGCACTGGGGCTCTGACACCAAGGGTGTGGAGACCACTCGCCGATTCCTCCTCGAATGGCAGTCCTTCCTGTACCGATACATACCCGAGGCCTTGCAGACGGCTCCGCCGCAAAAGATCAACGCTCGTCCGCAAAAGTACCGCGGACGCGACGAAATGGAGACCCTCATGAGTTCCGGCAATGCAGCTGACTGGGTGAAGCTTAGTGAATCGCTGCTGGGTCGGGTACCAGAATCCTTCACTTTTGTACCCAAGCACAAGGCGAATGCCTTTTAGATTCCTTTCGTGTATAAATTTGTGGTTTAGAAGTTGTGACATTATTGCTGTTAGCTACTTTATTCATTAAAATTAATTAAAAAACTATTATTTTTACCACACAAATATGTGCCGATTTGTTTTTTGACAAGTTCTACGGAGTCTGCACTAAGCAACTAATATCTGACAGTCAAGAAACTCGACTATGTTGTAGCTCCTTGTTTCCTCTAGGTTTAATATGTATTAATCAGTTGGGCCGAAATCCCGGCGGTACTGCAATACCGGGCCAACCCGCGACAGAGGTGGAGCAAGCCCCTAGCACTCCGTCTGATTCCAAAAATCAGTTTAACATTTGTTGTCCTCCAATGGAGGAACTATCAGATGTTAAGCTGATAAGAACAGATACTACACTTTGATCTTAGCCATAAGGCCGAGAAGCGATAACTTTTTCATCCCCGAATCGCAGCTCGACATTGAAATGCAGCTAGAACTAGTTGAGAATTAGGAAGGCGCACGGGAAATAGTTTGCCAATTCGTTAAGCATAAGTTTAGGGGCAGAAGGGCTCAAGGACTCGCGTTTCTTAGTAAAAAATATAATTGACCTTTATTGATACATTCACAACAATCACTTTAAGTAGCTGAGCGCCTCCTCCACGTCGGCCTTGGATCCTAGGAATATGGGACTGCGTTCGTGAATCTTCTTGGGCACAATGTCCAAAATGCTGATCTTTCCATCGCTGGCCAGGCCTCCAGCCTGAATCATCAGATAGGCCATAGGTACGCACTCGTACAGCAGACGGAGTTTTCCGCTGGGAGCGGATTTTGTAGCCGGATAGATGAAGATGCCACCGTATTTGATGGTACGATGCACATCTGCGACCATGGATCCTACGTACCTCGCTCCATAGGGCTTTCCCTTGGCGGGGTCCTTCTTGGCCGCAATGTAGTTGAACACACCATTCTCCCAATCCCCTGCATAACCCTCGTTGATCGAGTAAATCTTCCCCTTCTCCGGCACCCGCATGTTGGGATCGGTCAGTATGAACTCTCCGATGGCCGGGTCGTAAGTGAAGCCATTCACTCCGGAACCTAGACCTAGGACTATTGCTGTGGCCGAGCCGTACAGTGCGTATCCGGCGGCGACCACCTGATTACCAGGCTGCAGGGCATCCTCCACTGTGGGCGGACCATCGCTTTTCTTGCGGTAAATGGCAAAGATCGAACCGATCGACACCAGACAGTCTATGTTGGAGGATCCATCCAGGGGATCGAAGCACACGATGTATTTGCCCTGGAGGAGAAAGAACGAATAATCTATTGTTTCAAAACAAATAGTCTCTACGAAGGAGAGGAAATCATCATGAAAATATTCAACAATTTAAACGGGGCTAGAAGATATCTCAGAGATAGAGCCATCTTAGCTGAAAGCTAATTCACACCATATAACCTTACCTGTTTCTCCACTTCCACCTCGATCACGTTCTCGTTCTCTTCGGAAACCATGAGACATGTGGTATAGGATGATTTCAGCATGTTGATGAACAGCTCGTTGGAGAGCACGTCGAGCTTTTTCACTTCCTCGCCCTGCACATTCACGTCGCCAGCGAATCCATGGAGCTGGGCGATACCGGCCTTCCGGACCGCGGATGCTGTAGCCTTAATGGCAGTTTGGATGGAGTTGAGCAGCTGAGAGAGATCGCCAGTGGCACTCTTGAACTTTCGCTGCTCCTGCAGCACGAATCGCGTCAGCGTCATCGCATTGGAGTCAAAAGCTGGCCCCTGTTGACTCATTTTGGCTATTATATATGCAAAAAAGATGGCTTAGTTATACTATACTGCTAACAAGATTTTAAATGGGATGATGACATTTTGCTGGATATGATTGCGACGGGATTAGAATAGGATTAAAATAATCGATTATTTGCAGAGCCACACATAATTAAAGATATTACTTTGGCGAAAGCTAAAGAAAACAGTTAGGTACATATGCACAAATAACATCGATAGGCTCTGAAAAGGATTTGGGATTAAACACGGGGTATTCAACTAAAGGCTTGGCGGTAAAGCATGGTTATCATTTTGGAGCTCAGCAACTGGTTACAACTATTTCTGGTCAGTGGAACGAGTTTAGGTGGTACAGGCGGGCATAGTATTCGGGAAAAAGCACATTGGGGTAAAAGGAGCTGGGCAAGAATGAAGGAGCAGGAAGCAGGAGGCTACTTCACTTACAATCACCGCTACTGGCCGCCATTATTGGTTATTTGTAGATATAGGACGCTCTCGAAATGGTGCGGTTCCTGTGGGATCCATTAAAGTAAAAACAATTACCAATTTAGTAGAATTTAGCAGAACTGGTCGGTGCGTCTATGGGAAGGTCGAATCAGTGACCCCATTTTGTCCCTAGTGGTTTTTCGGGGGCTTGTTGCATAAAAAATCACTATCAAAAACTTGTCACTCTGATTATGCGTGTTTTTGTTTCTGTGGTTGTGGTTTGTATTCGACTAGCTGATAACCTGTTTGCTCTACAAAAAATCACACAAATGTGTTATGGAAAAATGTTTAAATGTAGAACAGCAAAATATTATTTCTGCCGGCAGATCTAATACATCGACACGTGCCCCTTATTTATTTTTGGAACGCCTCCGCGTAGCACCCGATTAACTGAGTATATATCAACGCATAGAGTATAAGTAAACAGAGTATCTATAGGAAAGTGTACATATATCTCTTTTAATCATCCATAACAGAGCGATCTAAATGACTTTCAGGCGTGTCCTTAGCGCCGCCATTGACCTTAAACATTTGTGGAGCTTCAGCAAGAACCCAAGAAATGCACTTTCACTTACAACAAATCGACAAACTCTGGCAAACAAACAACGAACCGCGGTCGACGGCTGATCTAAAGAGACTACTTTTGGCTTTAGTCCACGGCCACGACGACGGCGAAGAAGAGCCAGCGAAACGTCACTGCCGGCATACCCTTTCAGAAAGTGTGTGCACTTGGCTGAGTTGCTTGGAACATAACTATGGGAAATAGGCGTTAATATGATCCTAAGGAAGATTTAATAAGTAACTATTCATCTTTTCACTGGAAACGTATATAAAGAGTATACAAAGAGTATAACTAAGTTCTTACAATTCATTAATTAAATTTAAAAAATAAGAATGAACTGTATGGAAGAATATTCTTTATAAATATAGAAAGTGTTATATAATTGTTATACAAGTTCGCAGAAACCAGTGTTAGGGAATAGAAAGTTCGGCTTGCAAATCTGCTCCTACGTTTTGTTTTGTTTTCAGCGGCGGCCACTGATAGCACGTATGTACATATGTATATGCATACACACAGAAAAAGTATATAGAAGAGAGTGCGGAGTGGAAGAGAGTCCAGATGGGGAGCATAAGCTGCGAACACAGGCACAGACATATGGCTCCAAAACTAAGAGGGAGCCACATACGAAGAGTGGAAAAGAGTTGGGAAGCTTGCCGATGAAAATGCCTTATGGCATCGATGGAGGCTTCACTAAAAGCGCATTTTAAAGAGGAAGTTTGTGTTTATATTGTGAAATGGTATACGAAAATACGTGTTATAGTAGTAGGAGACTAAAATCAAAACATTTATTGTGCATAGTTACTAAGTGGCATGTGTGATTTTTATTACCAATCTAATCCAATCGGGGGAGGCTCGCCCCCAGCAGTCTACTTGGGCATTGGCCTTATCAATAGTAAGATAAGCCCTGGAGTACTACTTACTAATTTCTGTATTTACTAGGAAAATACAAGTGGCCAGAGCGACTGCGCCTTGTCATTGCTTCGACCTTAGATTGTATATTATTCCGCAGCAATCTTCCGTTTTTCGTTAATTTGCGACCGATTAGAGTGTGTCTACCAAGTTGAAAATAACCCAAAACACGCTCGAAATATATTATAAAAAATACATAATATTTCATGATATGTCTATGAGGTTGTACTCACAATTTTTATCTCAAGAATAGTGTTGGCTTCGTGTTTTGTTGACGTCAAGAAAAGGCTTCACAGTCCAAAGTATCAACTTAATAGTGATTTATTCATATGAGCATATGGAAGTCCATGTCCTCCAGGGCTCATGTTTAATGCCAACAACTAGTAATTTTTCGAGGGCATTCCTGCTAACCCATAATTACCAATCAATTTGAAACATTTAACTCTTACCTCCCGCACTTGACAATGGGTGTCTCACTAAAATGGCTGTCTGAAAACCCGCAATTATTTTGCCATTGTTAAGTGCATTTCCATCCACCCCAATTCAATCCAATCCCACCCGCTTCCGCCCACCCACTTGGGCACCAGGACATGCGCAGGGCGTGGCAGTCAGCCAACCCCATACATCAGTATTCCCGCTGCTTAACCATATTAGTTGCTACTTTGTGTTGTCAATTGGATTTGATTGCCCAGCGAGGAGGCGGGAGATCTTCCCCGCCAAGTAACACTTTTCCAGCATTCGCATAATTCGCTCTGTTCTGTTTATTGTAAGCACTATGTTCTGGATAAGAAGTCGCAGGGAACTAATATATCTTAAAATGGAAGTTCTCGAATACAATCACTAAATTTGATTAGTTTAAGACTTAACACATGACTAGAATACTCGTTCAAGAACTCGTTGGTATTTACACTGTTTTTCGATTCAATTCAAATATGTGGGGGAAATACAACTATAAATGTGTCAAAATCTGGTTGCTTTTATAAGTAAAATAGGTGTTCTGGTTTTTTTGGAAGTTCAGTGGCGATTTCGAAAAGGGTCAAGTAGCTGGATGGTATCTGTTAAAATCAATCAATTAATTTAAACGTGACAATGTGAAACTCCACAGTTATAGAGGAATTCTTACTAATTAGTAATGGTGCATATTTTGAAATGGTTAGCATTGCTCGCGGTGATAAGATGTGTTCTTTTGTAACTGACAATAGAACATCAAATGTATTAAACTGAAATTTGTTAAGGGAAATGCAGCGATAGTATTGTGATTTACTTGCACAAAATAGTCGTATTTTAGTTGTATTTCCCCAACTGAAACACCGAAAACTTGACTAATTTAGGATGCAGGTCCTCTCCCGATCGAACTATCTATGTTAACTGGTAGAGTTTCGCATCGCCGACGATGTCCACGTCGCTGGAGTTGTCCTCGTCGCCACTGTCCGCCTCCAGATCAGAGTAGTCATCCGTGGAGTATCCCTGCTGCATCAGGCACATCTGCAGCTGCTGCTCGCTTGTGGGCTGAGTGGGCGTGCCGCCGACGGATCCGGGATTCAGTTTGCCGTGCTTGGAGTCCCCGGAGGAGGAGGTGGCTTCGCCCGGCTGCTTGCCCGGTTCGCTGCGTGAGAAGTCGACGGGCTCTGTGGCATGGAAGAGTCAAAGAAATTTCCACAAAATTTAGAACTAATTTGATTTGTGGAGAAACTTGAGCAAAACTTTTTGCATCGGAAGGAGCCAGCTAAAAGCCAAAAGGTCTAATTGATACTCCAAAAGTTCCTCAAAGAAACTACTCACAGTCTTTTGCCTCTTTTGCCCTCAATTATTTTCAAGTGGTCTAGTTTCTGAGGCTTTGTGACCGACTTGAGAACCGCTGACCACTTCTGTTCGAAATGCCTTTTGACAATTTAATTACTAACTCAAATATTTCATTGTTTCAAGGCTGGAGAACTTGAATAGTTCTTTTTCATTCTACTTGTTTTTATCAAGTCCGCAAAGTAAATTGGCGACATTAAGAAATTTAATAACATTTCAAAGGAGTCCCTTATTAATATACTACTTGATATTAAGGAGTGTAATTAATATAGTAGTAATATAGGAAAAAAATAAATAAATGACTATAAATCAATGTGCTCACCATTGGCATTGTCGCGCCGGCGCAGCTGCTTTTTGTGCTTCATGCGGCGGTTCTGGAACCAGGTCTTCACCTGCGTCTCGCTGAGTCCCAAGGCGGTGGCCAGCTCCACGCGCTCCGGCGTGGAGAGGTATCGCTGACCCTCGAACCGCTTTTCCAAACCGGACAGTTGCGGATCACTGAACACAGTGCGGGCCTTCCTCCGGCGGCAGTGGCGCAGGGCATTCACGCCCATTCCCAGTCCGAGGGCCAGTTCCGGCACACATCCAGGCGCTCCGAAGAAGGGCGCTCCACCGAACAGGCTGGCTGAAAGGGTCGGATGCCAAAATTTGGTTAACTTCGTTATACCATAGTTGGAAGGAATGGAAAGTTTCGGTGTTGATGGCCATTTACACCGAGTGTTCTGAGTTTTAGTTTTCCTAAATGATATCATTAGTTGTCCTACCAATTTGGGTTTTATATTGGAGAAGTTCTTAATGTGGAATGAGGAAATGTCCATTTTTATTTTTGATTGGCAATATATAGCTAAGGTATAGGACTTTCACTTATTTGTTTAATGGATCAATTTACCAACATATATATTATTAGGCGAAAAGGGAAAGCTTCTAGGATGCGGAGCAATACACACCTTGTGATAGAAAATAGGGATCCACGGACTTGTAGGTGCCCGAGGACGGAGAGAGATATCCGAGGGTCATTTGGAGAAATCCGTGATCGGTGTACGGTGCATTCGGATACAGCACTCCATTGGATGCGCCACTTCCTCCATTCATGGGCGGCGGAGGCGGAGGCTGAGGCTGAGTTGTTGGCACCGGCGGATGTGTTCCCGCTCCAGATCCCAATTGCTGGGAAATCTGATCTCCGTTGTAGTGAGATGCTCCATGTCGTGAATGGTGGTTAGACCTACGGATCAAGGGGTTCAATTAAGAGTATATTGTAGTGTCTTTAATGCTGTATAGTAGTATAGTATATTTTTGCCTCTATGCTATTTGCCATATGCTTTTTCAAAATGCTTAACTTTACGGCAGGTTTTCCAATGACCGCACTCGATTTCGAATGCCTAAAGTTTTGTTATTTTGTAGTAGTTCACATGATTAATATTACATTGTTTTCTCATTTATTTCGACATTAAATCACTCTATTTCACTTTTCTTGGTATTTATAAGTGGCACATTGGCTTCAAATTAGAGCTTTCTAAATGAAATTGTACTACAGTACTATTAAGTCACATATGTCTGAAACCAACCGTTGAGTGTTGTGCAAGGACTTGGCGTAATCCTCGCCAGCATAACCCGACGCAGCCTGGTTGCTGCGCGCAGTAGCCGTCGCGGATGCGGATGCGGATGCCGGCGGATGCGATTGCGGCGGATGCGAATGTTGCGACGGAAGTTTGTGTGGATTATTGTCGTGGGCAAAACCGCTTCTGGCACTTTTCGCCGCATTTCTGTTGCTCTTTGGAGCGTAGTTGTTGCTGTTTGCGGCGATGCTGCTGCTATCACTACTATTGTTATTATTGCTGGCACTATTTAAGTTTTGAAACAATATGTGCTCGATGGAGAATGGCGTTTTTGTGGTCAGCATTGTGGTGGCACTGGCCATCGCAGCCGCCTTGCTGTGCGTGGGCGTGGTGGCGTTGGCATGAGCATGTGCGTCCGCAGGACTCAAGCTGTCCTCATTAAGCATTGCCATTGCGCTGGAGGATGGCCGAGGAGGAGGAGGAGCAGTGTTGGAGACCGGAGTCAGGATATGCCAGCCAGCCAGCCGGGATATATACGTGTCCTTGGACCGCGCGCGCGCTTATGTTGTTTGCTCGTTGACGGTCGCGTTGAGTTTGCGGCAATCACCGCACATCAACCAGCAAATTGCTCTAAACGAGCTGCCAGCAGACATGTGCGAGCGAGCCGGCGATATGGTCCTGCATCCTGCGGAAAATCAGGGGGAAAAAATGTGAGCGCAGCACCCCGTTCTCAGCCAGTGCCACCCCCTCCACAATCCGCAATCCGGCTGCAGTTGGGCCTGCCTTGCGGTGCCCGCTTAGAGCGGCAATATTCGGGGAATCCCCGTAAGCGGGCACATGAACACACCCCTACATTTGCATGCTCATAGGGTTGTCCTGCTCTGGCAGGATTTTGAGCACCCATCTCTCTGCTGGCATCCGCATCCGCATCCACTGGACATCCGATTAGTGCGGAAAAACCTTAGAGTAATTGGCCCCCGTTAGCCGCAAATAAGTTGCACAACTATGCGTCCTTGCCGCCATTTTGTGAGGCAGGCACGTCCTGCCCGTCCCTTGCCACCCATTTGGCACCCACTCGCATAATTAACGTGTCACGGCCGCCATTGTTGTCTGTCTGGCTGATGATGTGCGTGCATTAAATGCCACAATTATTATAATTGAATTAAACAATCGATTCTGTTGCTGTGACAGGATAATTGCTAGGTGGAGCCAACGCAACTGTACCCGCTGGGTTGGGGGACACACATTCGCCTGCTTTGCATTCATACATTTTTTACCCCGAGCGGTTAATTGAATCGAAGCCCCACATAGCCGTACACCGCCCACCAAGGACACCCTGCCCCACACCCACTGAGTGCCACCACCGAAAAGGGGGCGTACCTCCTTTGCTGCAAGCCACCAATCACTGAAGAGCTCGCCAAGGGGTGGCTTTCGCCATATGTTCGTCCTGTTTCGTCCTGTTTATTCGAGCACCAGTCTTAGCACTGCTGAATGTCCTGGATCCTTCAAGGGGAGAGCGGGGGCCTCCAGAAACAGAGCAGGAAGGATGGACAATAACGAGACAGCGCTGAGAGAGAAAAAGCATATGACGACGATGCGACCAAAAAGCAAGACAAATTTGCTCGTTTTATTAATAAAATAAGTCACGCAAACTAAGTCGAACGTCATTATTAGGTTAAAGCCCTAAAACGGACGCATTAGGATGGCATTCGAGTGATCGCGGTGATGGTTGGGGTCGCGTTTGTGCTGTCCTGTCCCTGGGCAAAAATATCTCAGCTTCTCTAAGCACATTAAACCATTTATTTTTTATGAGCCTAAAATATGGTCGGAAAGGTTATGGGGTTGTGCTTACGAAACAAATATTTAATTGTATTTAAAAGAAAATACTATAATAGTACTTTAAAAAGTTAACCTAGTTTCAGAAGTGCTCTCCCTATTTTAAAATTATTAAAAACGACAGTATTTATCTTTTGATATTTTCTTAATTTAAATCTTTTTTAAAAATACTTTTATACAACTCCTAATAATATAGTAATTTGTACATATATGAGAAATCAACCTGAAATTTATCTAAAAGGAAGAAAAGTAATACAGAAAAATATTTTGATATTTTATAATATATTATATAGTCGTTCCAACTCGATCTCGATCCAGAGACGGACATAAGCGGAAAAAAGGTATTCCAGCCAGAGATGAGCACTCCTCTCACCTGGCTGAAAGCTCTTAACTGGCTGCTCCACCTCCACCTCCACATCCACCTTCCCGGACTACTCTTCGGTGTCATCCATTGTTAACCCGCTGACATGAACGTGCCAAAGGGCCTTTGTGAGCACATATATTTTGTTCAGTTCTTTTTTGAGTCTGCTTGGCTGGGTGTGTCTACCTTGTGTTTTTTTATTGATTTTTCGCTAGCTCGAAAACAGCGGATTTGCGAAAGGAGATTCCCAGGGCCAACTATGAGGCAGATCATATTTTCGAACCATCATTTAGTCTGCCTAATTTCCCATTGTTGCACGTGCCCGTCTGATGGACTGAGCCTAATTTTTATAATAATAAAAATGCTACTACGTCCGGGCATCGAATTGCCAGCCACTTTGCGGTTTAAGCTGAAGGCGGGTGCTTTCCTTGGGGCAATTACAACATTTTGTGTCAGTTTGTCTGGCAAATCCTTCTGTGCTGTCTACATGAACGTCTCCTTGAATCCTCCTTTTTTGTGTTAGCATAATTCCCTGGAATCAAAGCTGAAGTGTGTCACCGATCAGGTTACACAAGCCATAGGTCGTGCCCGACTCGCAACAGGGGTGATTATTGGCGGCACATCGCCTCAGATCCTCTTTCCGCATTTAAGTTTGATTCTCGGTAAATTAACTTCTGATACAAGCAACACAAACTTGAACATCCTTGCGGGTCCTTTGTTTTTGGGAGCAGCGCTCAAGTGGCTACATCCTTACGCTTCCTTTGTTGTATTGTAGTTTTCATTTGTTAAACCTTCGATGATGAAAAATTCGTACTTGTAGTTCGTGTTTTTTCCTATTCCTTTCCTTCGAACTAATCATAACCAACTTTAGGTTCAATTTAAGTTAGTTATTTATATAAGTTCACGTGAACTACTACTATTTAACCATGCTTATATTGTTTGGTCGAGTATTTTTAAAGCGAGGATTAGTTATGGAAAATTGTGAGTATTTTTATAATTGTAGCAATGGGACGGCTGAGTAACTTGTCCCAACGATATATCATTATAGCTCGGCCACTTCAATCGTTGATATTCATATTCGTATTTATATTCATATTCAAAGATTTTAAAAGGAACACAAGGAATCAAAAGTTTGTTTCAAATCTTCGTAGTCCCCCAATTGTTAATCACTGTACATATATTGTAAATAATTCTAAATATTGTTGTAACTAAATACTTAAGTAAATACTGTTGAAGTCCGGCTGAAAGCCCCAGCAGCAGGTATAGCCGATATCTAATTGTAACATAAGTTTAAAACTTTTGTCTACAATGTTCAAATAAATAAATAAAAGTTTGTTTGTCTTCCTGAAAACAGGATCAACCATGGCCACTTTTCACGTCTCTTCACTTCTTTAAAGGATTTCTGTAACCCAGTTTTTAAACGCCTTAGGCAACGGAAACAAGCTATATACACGTATAATTAAAATCGATTTTTTTAAAATAATAATGAAAAATGCAGTCCAGGCACCATCGACACTTTTACCTCAGCGCTGTATGATCTATTTTTGATTGATTAGCTTTCATGAGAATATGTTACCCACTACAAGAAGGTATGAAGAAGATAATAGACCTAGTTCTTCATAGTTCAATGGCTAAGCTCCTATTAGAACTCACCTAGCTTGTCCCACTCTAGAAAAATCCTCACGTAGTTCGCAATCAAATGGCTATTCGACATTTAAATAAGAAATATGTTCGAAAATTGTTGCGTTACGCCCACCAAAAATGCCATATCCGGGAATTCAGTGGCTGAACAATCGAGCGTGTTGAAGGGCCTGGTTGGCTGTTCAGTAGATTTCACGATAATTGCGCGGGATAAATTCAATTAAATAGCACACTACATGGCCGTACAGCCCGACAACTGTATCAAAATAACAGCGATGCTGCCCCCGCCGGCTGATAAAATCGGAAAATGCCAGCAAATTACAAACTGCCCCTCGACAAATCATCGTGTGCACATATTTCGATGTAATTTAATATGTGGCACGCGTTCGGGAAAGTTTTGCCTTCCTAGCTCGACTCTTTCTACTCCGCACGTATTTTCATTTCATTTTTTCTTCCTCTGAACTCTCGTTGTTTGTTGGCTGGGAAAGGACCTAAAGGACTTGTGACTCCGGACGACGACGGGTTCATCCACAATTGTTGCCAATGAGAGCAATTGTGTGCCGCAAGGGGTGAAGGAATGGTGCCCAAGTAGGGGGAGGTGGCAGGATAATTGCATTTGTTAGTGCTCTAATTGTCAGGGCGGTCTAATTCGAGTACGAGGGACAGTACGAAAAGGTTACTGGGCCTAGGATCACAACAAGAGACCTTTAATAAGCAGCCGACCGCCCAAAACAAAGCACTACAAAAGCGGAAAACGCCACTCGTCGGACAGTTCAAGTTCCCTCGAGGGAGAAATAGTGGGTGCTCTAACGATCCTAACTCTGAGATTTTGACAATTTAACACCGACAGACTGACAATTAAATTTAGAAAATAATGAAGCGATTACACACAGCATCGATGTTATTAAATTATTTCCCCATTTCCAATGGATTACCCATAACATGCTGAACCTAATACTTCTGTTACAAAACTATGTAAATGATAATAGAAGTTTCCGTATAAATACTTAAGATTACTTAACGTATATTCTCTCCTTTATCTATATGTTATATTTCTTTCCACGAAAAATGTAGTTAACACGAAAATGTTTTACTAAAGTAACATTTTGCAATCCCTGTAAGAATCTTGAAACAGAACAGGTTCAAAATGAGGGCCAAGCAATTAATATTTTAATATTTAAATACAATAATGTCTTATCAATCGAGGTGCTTTATAATCGCTTGTTCCAATCTAGTGCCTTATTTGCAAGGAAATTAAATTCCTGTCGTGCCCAAGAGCTAGAAGCTGAGGAAGAGAAGTCATCTGCTGATTTAGTCCGTGGAGAGGCTTGTTATGTTTATTCCAAAATAATTGCCAGCACGTGCTCTATCAGCGTCAATCAACCCAAACAGACAGCCAGTGGACAGGAGGGCATCTTGGGCGGAAGCAAAAAGAGTAAATAAAAGTTAAACATCAAGAGTGAGTGGGGCAGTCCATGTGCAAAACGTTTTCGCACTTATGCACATCATTTACTCCGTTCGCCGCTGAGCCCGCATCGCATCGAAGGATGTGTTATCGTGAGTCCTTTCGGGGTGGCTCTGCATCCGCGTTAAGTAGCCGGCTAACAACTGATTCAGATTCAGCGATAAGACATCCCATGTCGCTACCCTCTCATCCTGTCACACTTCCGACCCGCTGTGCATCTCTATGGCAATTTAATCAAATTAATTTTCTCACGTGCTCTTTTCTGCTTCCCAGCAGGTTCTAAAATAAAAGCAGAGGACAATGCTTATGGCTAATAAAATTATGGACTTATGGCTTAACGTTGGGTGGCCCACGCCTTCTCTTTGAACTCCATGTATTATTAGCAGGACGACGAAAGAAGAATAGATCAGCGGGAATGTTAAGGCCAAATATGTATTGCAGAGGTTGAATTCCTTTCACTACTATAATAACATTCGTCTTTATTACCCAATGTAATTACATGTAAACAATTTACACAAAAAACAGATGGTCGAGTGTCGCGACTAAAAACTTAAATGCTTAGGCGGAGATCCCGTACACAGCGAATATAGAATTATTTTGTCATATTTATGAGAACCGGCGGAAAAAATCCCCAGATCACAGCGTTCATACGGACAGACAGACGGACAAACAGACGAACTTTATAGAGTCTACCTGTTACATACTTTTTAACGAATGTAGTATACCTTTTTAGCCGACGAGTAGCGCATATATCAAGAGAGAACGCTGCAGTCCACTTCCAGGGCTATCCAGTAGCCTTGATTCAGCTAATGGGGGCGCGAAGGAGAAACTTCCTATTTTTTTAGCACATCGATAGTAGTTGGCAAGAAATATAAGTATGAACGGGAAAACTTTTTTCGGTTTGTGGGCGTCATTGATAATAAAATGTACACAAATCGAAATGTGTGGGCGTGGCAGTTTTTAGTGGATTGTAGACGTTAGAGTCGTCGTGACACCGTTCTGAAAAAAATTGCACAGCGTAGATTTTACAATGCTTTCTACCCTTTATGGTTCCCGAAATCACAGCCTTCATACGGACGGACAGGGCCAAAACGACTCGGCTAGTGAACCTAACCAACACTTAGGTTTGGAAAGGCTTTTCTCTACCAATGTACACTTACAACGGATATATTATACCCTTTAACTCTACGAGTAACGAGTAGAACTAGAAGCAATAAAAAATACTTTTGGAAAAGTTTCATGCAGAAACATTGTGGAGATCGGGCGGGCAGACAGATTCTGATCAAGAGTACATATATCGACGCAAAGTCTCCTTCACTGCGTTGCAAATTCCTGACTGAAATCCATTAACTCTGTGCAAGGGTATAAATATATGTAATATGCATAGCGATTCGTCTGTAATTACATCAGTTTAAAAACAAATGTTTATGTTTTTAATATTCTCGTTTTATTTAAATGCGTTATAGAAGTATTTTGTCGTTTTATTTATGGCTTATAAAAATGTTAATGCAAATTGTGAACGTATCGCATGACGTTTCATCTCATATATTTGTTTAATATTGATTGATCCTTGCTCTATTAAATATAAGTTTTTAAGACATTATCATAGTTTAGCTTGTCGTCGTTGCCCCAAGCGCTGATTATTTATTTTTATTCTCCGGTTCCGTTTTGTGGTTCAGTCGTTATGAAATACGATTGTTTAACACTATGTTGTGGTTTTCTTTTATATTTATCAAAATATATCAAATGCTAACTTATTTTTTAAAGCTTTCTATTTAGTTATTGTATTACAATTCTGTTAATCTCCGTTATTCTTTCGTTTTGTGGCTTTGTTTTCCTTTAAAAATTTTGATACGTTTGAAATAAAAAAGTTTTGGCAGCTGCTCTGGAGTAAATAATGGTTTAAAAAATTTCTCAAACGCAAGGTTTTCTTTTAGAGTATCAAATTGATCTAATCAAATCTAGTCAAATCTAAGCACTAGCCACAAAATTTCTTTAGTTATGCATCAGATGTTCCTTTCATTGGTCATATTGGTAGTAAGTTATATAAGTATATGGTTGCTGTGTACGCGCTTAATAACTTTCCAGGAAGTATTTCATACGTTTAAAGATTTATAAAATAAATCAGCTCTTAAGCATAACAAAGCTAACCAGAGGGAAAGAAAAGTCATCAATATATTAACAAAATCAAGTCGTGCTTTCCCTTTAATATGTTTACAGCCATTGGCAATTTCATTCAGCAGATTTCCAGCCATGCGCTTAACTTTCGAAGCTAATTATAGTAAGCTTAAGCTTTCTGAAGTAGACCAAATAAATCAACAAAAACACCTATTACATTACTTTTAAATAAAAGTAAACTAGTTACATTCGAATGACAGCGTTGTAATATATAACCGCTGTTTTTCCTGTGAATCTTTCTATGTTTTAAGTATTTAGTTTTTCTTTTATAGCGAACGTTACCATTTAGTGTAAAGTTATTTGTATATACTTATAGACAACCATATTGTTTATTTAGTTTTACTTTTCTCAATTCAAATATTTTCATTAGTATGGAAAATATAGTTGTTTTAGTATGTGAGAATCAGATTGTTTTATATTCTGACCAAATACATAAATATTTTACTTAACGCCTCACGGAAGTCTGAATTTTACTTGAAAATTCGCTTAAGTCGGGTACACAGGCCTTTCAAATCTCCAGTTATGCATAGTTTCCATTAGCAACAGTTAAAGGTATAGCCAAAGAGTATATACAAGGATTGGTTTGGTTCAAGAAAGAGTATGTGAGTGACAATGCAATTGAGTTTATTGTTTTATAAAATATATATAAATTAATCGTATAATAACTAACTTAGGACACCTTGCTCAAAGTTGTTGCAAATGCTTTCATTAGAAACTAAGAAAAATATCATCTCCGATACATGCGTCAAAGTTTAGTCTCAAAAACAAGAATATAAAAACACTCAAGACACAAATCAAGCAAAAACAATTCGAAATGGAATTCAAAAAGGTTGAATTCGTTGCTTTTTGTATGGTTAAACGAATGAAACTTAACACCTATTTAAAGAAACTCCCGAAATGCAATAACAATATGCATTGTTTAGGATCGAGGGGGATGGTAGGGATGGTCTTTTAGTTAAACTCTCTTCATGCTGTTTCAAAACAAAATTGAATTTTGCAAATGATTTAAGGCGCAAAGCGTCCTTATTATGATTATCATCGGTATATCATTATAAATGTGGTTGCAATAAACACGACGATATAAAACTTGTATGTCTTTGGATCCGCTTGCGCCGTATATATCAAGAACACTTTTGAGAATTTCAATGCGCTTAAGTCAATGATTAAAAACTAAATAAAATATATATGCGTTCATAGGCATATATATACGCTGCTCCAGAACTGTGATTATATGTAGATAGCGGTCTCATTTTTTCGATGTAATTAGTTGGTAAAGTTGCCTTAGCCTATTGGTTTTGTGAACGAGATTCGAACATCGCTGTCACGTCGCGTATTGAGAATTGTGGTGAGATCTTTTCTCTGTTGCTATAAAAAATGTGGATTAGTATAGTTTAATCAAAAGTCGTGGCAAGCTTGGTTCTTACTTGGTGCCTGCATTGCTCTCGGCCAAGGAGTTCCTCTGCAAGCGATCGCGCGGCATGGGCTGACTACGCTCAAACTTATTCGCTGGTGTCTTGCTGGTGCTTCCATATTTCTGGGCCGTCGTCTTGACGCTGAGTAGCGAAGTAGCCGTTATGCCACTTACGCCACCATTGCTGGTATCACAATTTTGGTTCTTTTCGTCGGAAATCCTGCGCACTCGCTGTTGTCCCAGTTGATCCTGTCCGTTACCCTGGCCCAAGCCCATGTGGAGGGTGCACTCCGATCCGCCGCCAGTGACGCGGCTCAATTGCTTTAGGTTCATGTCGATGTCCTTTTGCAAGGCGTGCATATCGCCGCGGGACTTGGACTTGATTCGCAGGGATTCTGCAGCCGGGAAGTTGTCTTCCGAGTTTAGTTCAGTACGCGAGCGAGACTTAAGAGTATCGCCGTAGTACTTTTGCGTTAGCTGTTGACGGCGCTCCTCCTTAATTTTGTCGATGCGCTCTCGATCCAGAACCACACCTGTTAATACGTTCTTTCGACCCGCCGGAGGCAGGAACTGATTAGCGGTCGACTGCTGCTCCTTGGGCATATTATTCTGCTGGATGAGTGAGATGCGGTTCTCGGTGGTGGGGGTTATTGGCTCGGGGTCGCCACCACGCTTCTGACATATCTCCTCTGTAATGCTCATGCCCGGCAATCGCTTAGGCGGATTTAAGGTTTTAGGCCGCGTGAAGTCAAAGCTCTTGCGGCGGCTGTTTACCTCTGACATCACCTCGGGGAGCTTGTTGGAGACAGACAGATCTTGTAGTTGCTTGCCTCCAAACTCTCTGACAAATGCGTTCTCATCCAGCGAGCGGGTTATCTTTTGGGCACTGCTGTTCAGTTTCTTAAGCGGCACGGGTGCAGGCATGGCCTTGGGTACGCTCAGTTCATTGGGCTTCTTCATGGAGCCGCCACGCACCGAGAAATCAAAGTTGGGCAGTTGCTCCACGGGCGAGCTCTCAAATTTGTTGGCCAACTCCTTGACACTGAAAGAGGGCGATTTGCTGGGCGACGAATGTTCGTGTTCCATGTTGTCCGGCAAACTGTCTAGGCTATCGAGCTCGATTCTATCAATGTTTGGTTTCTGTTCTTCTGTAATGAATTTCATCTCCTCGCCACGTAGATTTTCGTAAACTGTTTTCGGTTTGCGTAGCTCAATGTTTTCGTAAAGTAACTGGGATTGCTCCTCATCTTCAGGTTCTTTCTCCTGCTGCTCTTGGTGGTCATGTTGCTCTTGTTCCAGCTGCAACAGCTGCTGCGTCATCTCTGCTGCCTTAAAAGCACCCCCGTCGTGCTGCTCCTCCTCGGCAATCTGTTTCAGGCTGGAACGCTCATGTAACATTTGATTAACCTCGGTTACCGAGTTACGGAACAGTTTCACCTGTTCATAGACAGTGTTTTCATCAAAGTTGGTCTCTAAGATCGCCGAAGGTTTCTTTTCCTTCTCGGGCGACTTGTATGTGATGCTAATGGTGGATTTTATGGGGCTGGGCACCATCTTGACGGGGGTTTGTTCAAAGTCCTCGTATACTGGCGAACTGTCATCGGTGGCCAGTAGGGAGTGCATGCTTAGCTGTCGCTGCAAGTGCTGGTAACCAAACTCGCTCGGTGTCACTGACTGACTAGTGTTGTCCGTAAAATTTGAGTTGTTGGGCGAAGAGCACATGGCCGCCGCAGCTGCCTGCAGTTGATCTTTTACCGGTAAAGTGGCAGCGCGATTTGCGGGTTGTGGCAAGCGCGGCTGCAGTGGGTTAAGGTCCAAAGATAGCTCCCGTTTCAGGGCATTCATATCACGCTGTTCAGCATCCTGGTGGGTGTTGATCTGCAAGGTGTAAAATGTCAGTTTTGGATTTTGGAGATGCCTGATCAATCGATGATTCCCTTCTGGGGAACATATCAATTTGAATTCTTACGTGCTGTCCCAAGCTCTCGTGCGAGCTGCCTAGGTAACTGCTGGCCGCATCCACACCTAAAAGCAGCTGCTGCTGTACATTGGATGAAACACCGGATACGCCAGACATGGTCGATGTCAGCATAAGGGGCTCCATGTCATATTGTGGTGTATTTACCGCCGAACTGTTATCGGAGCTTTCGGTGTCGCACAACAACAAGGAGTACCGGGGACTGCGGGCAGGAGTTGTAGGCGTAGGCACATTGAGCTTAATCTGACCATCTTCGACAGGTTCCACTCGAGGTTTACGTAAAGTAGCAATGTTGTTGGCACTGTTAATTAGAAACACATTGTATTTTTGAACTGAATAATCGTGCAATGAAATGTATACTCACTGCACAGGTCTTGGGGCTGAAGGCTCCTGCTTCTGTCCTGGCTGCGTAAAGGTTCCCTGGTAGCTGAAACGCTCCTTAGCATCCTGCTGTTCTTTCCGTTTGGCCCCCAGCTGCACTGACGGATAGCTGTAGCGGGTAGACGAGGAGGAGGAGCCCGCAGATGCACCCGTCGACGACGATATGGGCGATTGTATTGCCCTCGCTGGCTTTGGTGGCGGGTGCACTTCAACACTGGCGAACTGTTGTTGAGTGGTGGGCACATTTTCCGGAGTTCCGCAGTCAATGAACTGAATGTCGCACAACTGATCTTCCAGCTTGTATCGCTTACAGCAGTTTTCGGCTCCACCGGTTTCATGTCCACAGGTGGAAGATGCAGTACCAGGCGCTGAAGGAGGTGGTGGGGGCATCGTCCTGGCCGAGCTGGGTGATAGGAGATTGAGGCGAGGCTGCTTCTTGGGACTGGGATTAACGCTATTCGTCTGGCTTGAGAACTCCTCAGGCCTAGCGCGCATTATGCGACGTGTGGCACAGCCAGAGGCAGGTGGAACATTCTCCTTGCCCACGCGCGGAGAGCTAACTAGAGATTCACTTTCTGAGAAGATGCGCATTTCCGGCTCTTCGCGGTCGAAATTGAGACCCAGCTCGGAAAGCTCCCGCGACGGACATGTCGTCATGTGACCCCTTTGCGGAGACTGCAGCAAATCGAAGTAAGAGTCATGTGAGACACTCCTCGAATGACCCACTGTGCGCAGGCTATCAATTGAATTGGAACGTATGCACAGGTCCATTGGTTTCGGATCGCGTTCATTGCTCGTTGTCTCCAGGAGTTCAATAGATTTGGGCTTGTCATGCTTGGTCAGTTCCTTGCTAGCATGAGCATGCGATGCCTGCACAAAGCTCACGCGGGAAGCAACGGAATCCTTGACATCCGTGCTTATTTTCTGGCCAGGATCAGGGTTACCCTGTCGTTGACTGCGGGTGAATATCGACTTCCAAGACGGTGTCTTGTCCGGCTTACGTTTCTGCCAGCTGCGCGGGGCCGACAGCACTGTGTGGTATTTATCCGGCAGGCTGGACGGACCACCGCCCACTTCAATGTAGGAGCCAATGTTGGAGGCAGCGTTACTACTAGCACTGGTCAACATGCTAATGGGCAGCGACTGCTTGAGGTCAGCACCCTCCACCCGCGAATGCCTTTCCTGGGCCTCTTCTAGGCTTATCAGTTTGGCTCCACCGGTGCTCAGACTCTTTGGGCGCTCCACCACGCCCAAGGATTGATCTTGCTCCCGCTGCTCTACGAGCAGACTTTCGCAATCGGTAAGTGACTCCAGACGTAGTTCACCACCAGCTGCATTTGTAGCGGCAGCCGTAGCACTCGCCACCATGCTGTGTCGCGCCGGATGATCGTCCAGAGCGTCGAAGATGTTATGGCAATTCCGTATCAGGTACTCGGTGACCACAGCTTGAACGCCAACGCCGCGCAGAGCAGCCACGCCCCCCGATTCAAGGGCAGGTGAGCGCAGTAAATTTGGCGCCCAAACAATGGCCAGATTCTTGTCCGTCATTCCGGTGCGTTCGTGGTGTTGCGACACCTTGTACAAGTGCTCGGCCAGATATTTAAGGGTACTGCAAGGATAATAAAACAATGTTAACATCAAATGAATAAATAAATTTATGGAAGATTGCAATCACTTACCGATAATGTGGCGGTGGCAGCTTGAGCACCGTCTCCTTCATAAGTCGCAACCGCTCGTCTGCCTCATCGGCCTTTACTTGGATGGCCTCCACAAAATTGTCGTACAGTTGGTAGGTGCACAGGGGATTTGGAAGCTCGCGAAAGTACATCTTGAGCAGCGAACTGACTGCATGAATGTCCTGCTTCATTTCAGGGTTACCCAAGTCCGGCACACGCTCCTCATCGAAGGCACGCCTCAGCCGCTGGATGTTGGAGGTGATGCCGGAGAGTCGGTATATTCCGTCTATGACGCCATAGTTTTCAATGAACTCCGCACAGGACCGGAGAACCATGGGTATGTCCTGACCGCTGTTCAGCAGATGCTCGGACAGGTCACAGTTAAAGACCCGCTCGCGGTAAATTCCACTTTGTTTTAGGCGACGGCGTGATGGTCGCGACAGGATAAAGGAACGGAAGAAGGCGATCAGTTTGCCGTGCTTACGCAGCACCGGCTTAGTAGGTGAGGCATCCAAATGACCCACTAGCGGAGCCGGCATTGGAAAGTTCCTGGGCACTTTATCGCCGATAGTGGCCACACAGGATTGAGGGAAAAAACCCACTTCGTAGAGAGACTTCTGCAGATGCGACTTCTTACCGCGCCACCAAATCGACTCCGCCGGACTGGGCATATCGATCACGGAAATCATATCGCCCACCTCTATGTTTATCTCATCCGGAGCTTGAGCCTGATAGCGCCTCACTCCATAGGCGGCACCCACCGCAGGTGTGTTGATAGTCCTCTGTGTCTCACCATCCGCCAGCGGTAGTCGCCTGCCTTTATTGTCAAGCTGTAGCCAGGTCAGAATTGTGCCGCAGGTCAGTGAATCGGAGGCGATCTTCGAGAAACGCTCCAGGTACTTGGCCACCGCATATTCCACATCCGATTCGCTGGGCAGCTCGGCCGCCAGTTCCTCCATGTTGCGCAGTCCACTGATTTTCCGGTCGTACACACACCGGTGGAGCATCTCGTCCAGAAGCTGCATGTTTTCGAAGCTCCGCTTGATCAGGAACGGTTCGCAACGCTGTGGGCACACACGGATGATGAACCAACAGCTCTCCGGAGAAAAGCTGCGCAGGGAGCTGTGTGGCAAATCACCACCAAGAGATTGCGAAGCAATACTGCTGCCCATGTGCTCCGACTTGTCATCTAAAAGCTGCACAGAGAGCGGACCCAGCTGCACCCTTTCGTAGTGGAAGTGGGCGCACTCCTCTAGCTTGGGAAATCGGCACGATTTCTGGGTATGGAAATTAAGATAAGACTTTGGCGGATTTGCTCGACATCAGTACTTACGCTGTTCAGCGGCTGCACGGCCATGTGACGACTGGGCTTTGGAGGCGGTACAGCGCCCTGGATGGGCGGACTGCAGCTGGACTCCGTGGAGGCATTGGAGATTTGTGATGTATTCATGGAGGCGAACATGTCCTGATAACTCAGACCGGGCAAACTGTCAGCGGGCACGATTTTGAAGTTCAGCTGGGCACTGATGGCGGCCGCCGGGGCATCCATTTCAAACTGGAGCGGTGGAGCCTGGGCATCCTTGTCCGTGCTGGCATGGCAGGCAGTAGGGCCACCATTTAATCCACCAACACCACCTGATTCCGCCGATGCCAGGGCATGGGAATGCAGCTGGGCTGCCAAGGATGTGCTCACCTTGTCCGACATGATGGATCGATCACTCTACGCCAGTTGCGACATCTGAAAGAAGCGGGGAATTCAGATTTAGTGAATGCATTCTCAGTACTTAACTCTTTAGGGCTTCAATAGTCGAGAACCCACGATAAATAACAATGCGAAGGCTACCATTCTTCCCACTAGTCTTCCATTTACCATGCCCACCATTTTTTTTTGTTTCCAGGCCTTTCAAATCCATTTGCATAAACAATTTGCAGTCTTTATATAGTCACGTTAAAGTTTGTAAATGTCAGACTCAAGTCTTGGGAATATCTTACGTACATGTATCAAATGATATACAAGTATATAATGATACCTAATTTAACATTATGTTTCTCTTTCTGTTTTAACTAGTTATTTGGGACATGACTACCTCTTTTTCAGAATCTTGGCGTTCTCATTCCGAAATCTAGAGCTTGAATCCGGATCCCTGGCCGTCCCCAACGTTTCACTTTCGTATGATCGAACTCCAGCCAGAATTTCCCACCCCAAATTGAGTGTCATTTAGCAGAAAGTGCCCAAAAGCTAAATTAAACATTCAGGCCTCGTTTATCGGAGTTTACTTTCTAATGGCACGCGCGATCTTTTCATCAGCTAAGCGACCTGGAGTCTCGCCAGGCCAAATGTTCTACTTTCGGTGCTAAAAAGCTGTACTCTCTCCGCCTCTGATGTGGATTTTCCCGACTTGGCGGTGAAATAAATAAGGTCACTGGCTCAGACAAGCGGCAGGATGTGGCACACGTAGGGGTATGGTTCGACTCAATAAATATATACAATAAATATTTATAAAGTTCAAACCAGTTGGGGCCCGAATGGTCGAATGGGATTCGGATTCGAATTGCGATTCGAAGGAGAGGAGATGTGGATGAGGATGGGATGCCTAGCGGTGGTTCTGATTTACAGGCGACACGAAATGCAGTCGCCTCCAGGCTGCAGCATTTAAACTTTCATAAATTAAGCCAACAGCGGACAACTTTGGACGAAGCGAAACCATTCGAGAGGAGCATGGAGTACGTAGCTGGGGAAAACTGGTTTTTCCACTCGCCTAGGAGGAAAACTCGAGAGCCTGGTGAGGCCGTCCATCACTTGCGGCCAAAGCGCAGCTCAACTATTAAAAATTGTTAACGCTAACGGTCTCAAAATGCAGTCACATAAAGAAGACCAACGACAGACTGACAGAAAATGTAAAGTGCATCTATAATCGGGTAAAACAAAATATAAAATCCATATGCCAACGACCTGGGAAAAACGATACAAACATGTTACAAAAGATCGAATCGATGTCATCAAATTGAATTGATTGAGTGCTACCCAACAATGGTGAATGAATAGGTGAGATAATAACACTCCTCGTAACCGCAATCTACAGCTTTCCCGACGTATTCTTATGAATTAATTAGGGTTATTTTATTGTTAAATCTGTTGTTCTCCCATTGTCAGTATCTAAAGAATTCTTTTTGGTCAGCACGTTCTGTTGATATAAGCCGTATGACTTTGTTTTTGACGATGTATACATTGGGAAATGCAAATCAGTTACCGAGATTTATTGTTTAACCTCACATTCGAACTTATCTTGGTATATAAGCCGTGTGCATTCTGATCAGTTTTACATATTTTACAAGCATTTAAAGTTTAAACAACAATTTAAACGGCGTTATGTTGGGCAATTGAAATCTTGAGAGGTTGTGAGGTAAAAATTAACATACATACATGATTAGGCCATCAGGCCATTGATTGCGTTAAAAGCTATTCAAACCCACAAAATCAAATGAATTTCATCTCAATTATGCACAAAAGCCAAAAATAAAATACAAAATATTTTTCGAACTCTGTGCATATTCACTTTCTTGACTGCCCATTGCACTTTGGCCAAAAACGAACCCAATAAAGACATTTTCCCATCGGTTTGTTTCGGCCAGCTCACTTTCTCCAATCAATTAAACAACATTGTCTATGTCCGGACTCCAAGCCGCCAAACACCGGAGTTTGTGAGAGCAGCAAACATTTCAATCGCTTTGCAAGAGGCTCAGGCCAATTTAATGCTATGAAATAACTTAATATTGGACAACAGTTAATGGTTTTTTAATGGCGGGTTTCAGGCTCTTTTTTCCACCTCAGCACGGTCGGGGCTTGACCCAATTGACTCGCAGCGAGAAACCGAAAGCCAAACATGACAATGATCTATAAATCAAGACTGGAATCGCAAGTGCGTGAGTCTGGAAACCAACTAGACAACATGGGCAGACGTTTAACTTTAATAAGCTAAATAAAAGTTGCTTGTCTTGAATGCTCTGTTGTTTGTGCTAATTTACGCCCCAAAGTGGGTCACTTACTCACTGGTTTCTAGAGCGGACAATTGCAGCGAATGATGTCGGTTGTCGGCCATAAAAGACTTACGAGGCTGCAAATGCATGCATAATGTGCTTAAGCCTAGTTGCTGTGCTGAGACTGCCAGTCAGTTCCCCTCCCCCTCCGTTCGACATTCATTCAGTCAGCTAGTCAGTCAGTCAGTCAGCCAGTCGCTCACTCACTTCAGCCGGCAAGTGCTAAACGATGCTGGTGTGCATCTGAATGAGACGGATACGCTGACGGACAATTAAATAGATCCGCGTCAATATATCTCATGAAAATGCCACGGGGAGAGGACTAGAATGGATAAACGATTTCCTTAACTATATTGGGCATTTAGTTGCTAGAAATTGTATGTATAAAAAAATTTTAGTTATTGATATTATAACTATTCTTTTGAGTTGACGACTAGAAAATTAACCTGCAATCAAAGCCTTATTCTTTTATATTTTCTTTAGAAATTTCCATGGGTAACTCTAGTTTTTAAACTATCTGCACTTTTTTGGATTTTGATTTCTGTACAAAGCTTTTTGCACAGCACTATTTTAGGCACTAACTAATGATTAAGATCCTTTCAGATTGTTCGATGACTCCAGCTTCTAGCTTTGACTCACTTTAAATAGTCACAGTAGGCGACTTAATTGGCTTTCGCAGATTCGCATTATATAACCTAATGATATATCCAGCCGAGACCGGGACGAAGTAAGTCGAAAGCCATTTCACCGCAGACACATAGATTTGGACCGCGTGACTAATGAGCCAACATGAAGTCATTCGACTGGCCAATTGATGCCAGCCAGCCAGTCAGCCTGCGCCCCTATAAACCATGCAGCATGAACAATTGCAGCCCAAGGCTGATCCGGTTGCTATATGCTAGCAATGTGCCGTTAATCTGTTGAGCAGAGCGGTATCAATCTACGCCCCAGTTGACAGCTAGTGGCACTTGTGCTTTTGGAAATCTGATCAGTTAGGCCGCCTGGCTGACTCACATGGCGGATTTGATTACGGGCCAGCCAGCCATATAGCCATAGAGGCATATAGCCATGTAGTGCATCAATGTAGAGCCCTTTGTGGGCTGTAGACTGCTCCCCAATCGATGCCACACAACCCCACCGCCGACAACTGACTGACTCATAATATAGAAATAAAAAAGTAAGTCCGCCATGTGGGAAATGCAATTAGTCTAACCGCCACATTAGTCAACGCTCGTGCTTTGGACTGCCCAAGTCCGTTTTATTATTTCTACCTGGGCCACGGACCAAACTTTACACTCCCATGGCCACCTTAATTGTCGAGCTTTCGACTTCCGTTCACACAATTATGGACTGTGGCATACACAAACGCCAAGTTGCAAGTTAGGTGCCGCAGAGACGAGAGAAATGGTTTGACCAGTTCAAGAAGTTTGAGTGCGCCTATATTACATGAACAGATACAGTCAATAAAATGTATATTTATCTGATGCTTTATCATGCTTTATCTGATTCTTGAATTGTTAAAAATATATTATACATTTCCTAATTGGCTACAGTCCCATTCCGACATGATTACTTTATTATGTGGGGTTGCATAATTTCGAAATGTACCAACAGCGAATTTCCAAAACTTACTTTAAGTTGCCAGCCAGCCCATTAAAGTGCCATTGTTGGGACATTAAAGCGTTCATCTGATATAAAAAATAGGAAAGCACAGGGCAGAAAAGAAAAGCGAAATCGTTCAATTCCGCTGCCCATGTAAATTTTCTACTTTGACATTTGTGCAGAATTTCGCTTGGCCCAAACAAACTCATCTCCACCAGCGAACCATAAAACCTAGCCTAGTGTCATTTAGCGTCGTCGAAAAACAGGTACACATAAACACCTAAACACATAGACTCACACTCCGACTATCCGAGACCAGACTTTATATTTTTAATGGAAGTGAAAGTTTTGCGCGCATCAACGAAACATATACATATAGCTGCTATACGTAGACAAAGCCAAAGCCAAACACACGCGGCCGGCAATATCCAAATTTTTTCTTTCAGGTTGTCTTAGGCTCGTGGCGCCGGCATGCGAAATTTTTAAAAATAAACAAAGCTAAATAAAACCGTACAATAAAAATCACATTAACAAATATGCGAAGCAGCTGCTGGAAGAAAGCGCAGTGGCCAAATATTTAGAAGCAAACGTCAGACTCGGCCAGTGGCAGTGGCAATATAATTTAATTATTATTCATTTCTATGCGAGCGCGACCGACCGAGTGGCCGTGCATATGAATTGTTAAATAAAGTGTTGAATTTCAATAAGACAAACGGCCATAACAAACGGGGGCAATTGGCACAAGCGTTGAAATTCATAAACAAATGCGAAACATACACAGAATATCACCCTCCATACGAGACTTGTTCGTATTAATAGACAATTGTGTGCTCTTCCAATAGCGGGCATATGAGCTAAAGGGTGCATCTTGGCTCGGCTGCGGAATCCTTCAGAGGAATTTGGTATTTCGAAGGGCTATTCTTAAACTTCTATTCTTGAGATGGTTTCGATGGACGCAATTCGTACGAATTGTTTCGGGTTTGATTTCTCTAAAAATAGAGTAAAAATAAGATCCCGAAAACTGTAACTGTATTTTTTTCAGTCTAATTATGCAAAATATATTGCATTTAAGTTGATTGTGCACTAAGTACAATGTAATAAATTATATATATCTTTTAATAGCTCTTGATACTACCCAGAAGCGTTTGCTTTCAAAATTTGCTACTTCGCCGTTTGTTTTACTGTACACAACTAATTGCTAATTAGAAATGACAAATTACACATGTTCAATTAAAACTATTAGAGCTCTAAATATTTAAATAAGGCAGCATTCCATTCAGTGTATTTGCGCAGGTGATTCATGGATAAATTATAGGTTGATACTAATTATTCTGTCTCACTGATGACTAACAAATAAATGGGTTCTCCTTATCTGAGGCTTGGATAAAATGGTAGATATGGAAATAGTTGATCGACAATGCAACATCTTATCAAAAAATAAGGCTTTTCGAAATTCGAAATATTTTTAGTAATCACTTACAGCAATCTTGTTGTGATGATCGGAGATCATGCGAATTAAAGTGGGGAATCGGTGATCGAACAGACTTTACATTTCATATTCTATTTTTAAGCTATGAAGTAAGTCATCCAACTCACTATATGAATAATAAATGTTTATAAAAAATAGAGCATATTTATTTATTTGCTTCAATAATTTAACTTTCCCATCCTATCAAGTAATTCTTAGCGCATTTCACATTCGACTCAGCTCATCGAGCAAACAGAGGGCACTTTTGAGGCATTTTGATGGTTTTTGTTTCATATGACTTGGCACTAACAACCATAACAGCAGCAACAACAAAGCCCCAGCGACTTGTCAGTTTTAATTGAAATCAATTGAGCTCAATTATTTGATACGCATATGAAACACAACATCAGCAGCCAGCTACAAAGCCGCCAACCCGAAAATTCTTATACTCTGTGTGGGTTCGGCATTTCCCCCGCTTGCACTTAAATAGCCAACCATTCCAACCATAGTGGCGAGGCTGGGGGCATGTCAGTCGCCAAATATGGAGCATTTATTAAGAATTTTTAGCTTGAATGTAAACAAAAACAAAATGCGAATATAAAACGCGACGGCGTCGGCTCGAACAGGTGTAAACAGCAATGAGACACAAGGCGAAATGTGTAGAACAGCGAATTTTCTGTTGGCAGTTTCTTTGAAATGTTTTATGTGTCTGCTATTGTAAACTGTTTACATTGTTCAACAAAACAAACAAAAACAGATCAATTAAGAATTATAACTTGCTCATTTTAAATATAAATATAAAAAATCACACACTTAGGGGAAGCAATACTGTGCAGTCTAGTGTAATTCTGATCCCTACGATATTTTGAGGGGGGAATGCGAAATTCCTTCTGTTGAACTAGTGCAAAAGTAGTTCACAATATATTCGCGGATCTCGTTACCGCTGTTATGAAACGAAACACAATCCCAGCCCAGTTTAGAGCGAAGGCAACTCCCCCAGATAGGAAAGGGTTTTGCTGGAAGGTATGGGGTATGGGAATCCGGGGACCGGCATCTGCCGCATCTGTGGGCAGTGGTGTAATGAGCTGGTCGCCGGCGAGGTAAACGTTCCCCACTGGAATCGGTGTGAGCTGGCTGCCCGTTTGAGCGGATGTTTGAGTTGAGTGCACAGCTACCGAGGCGCAACGAAATTAATCGAACTCGAAATCGGGTGCTGGCGGGGGCGCGGAGGGGGCAGCTCGCTTGGTTTTGCTGCTGCACATATAGTGGCCGTACATAAATGTACTTATATATAGACATAGAGTAGATGTATCTGGCCAACTTGACACGTTTTCTGCAACAGGCGGCCGCAGCGCAGTCAACTTTGCTCTCGTCACTCGAAATGTGCCATAATCGTGCGCAGTCGCGGCGCGAATCTTTCCCAGAGACGTGAGCCACATAATAACCGCAGTAGGAGCCCCACACGAGTACACGAGTATGTACATACTCGTATAGCCGTACATATCTGTACGTATCTCGTAATAATAACGAGAAAGCTCCCGCACCCAGCCCCCGCATTCAACGGCCAAAATGAGTCAACATGGGCCCAAAATGTTCTCATAGAATAGAAGTAATTCAAGTTACTGGGGGAAGTTCGGCGATGCGAGGGGATAAGCAATGGATGGGTCCCATTCTAAGCCATTTTCCATCACTTCACATAAATACCCATTGCATTGAATGTTACATATATGTACAACATTACAGTTTAAAATATATTAAGAACGGGGAAGGTTCATATTGGTTCAGATAATATTTAGAAAGCCAACTTACTTAGTCGCTATCATCTTTAATAATCATTATTATAGATTTATGATCTGCATAACAAGCTATAAATCTATTGAACTCAGTATCCCTAAGTACGCAACTAAAGTTTACACAGCGGTGCAATATAGTAGAAACATGAAATGAAGTCCAACCTAAAAACTAAGAATTAGTCTACGCCAAATAGCATTTGTTAATTGATTTTCCGCCTCCTTAACGCCTAGTTCGTTAATCGCACACCTCGCTCCTTTCACAAAACTCTTGACTTTACTTGCAAAAGGGTACGAAGAAAAGTAAGTGTGGTCGGCCAGCGAAAAATGAAAGGCCAGGAGTTGGCTTGGAGTTTTGGGAAAGTAACAGAGCGGGCCGAAAATATCAGTCGGTTGGCGGAGTGGGTGGGGGCATGGGGCACGAGGAGCAGGAGGGGCAGCATGGAGCGAGTTCAATGTCAACTGTGTGGGCAGCGCCACGAAAAGTCTTTTACAACCGCTTCCGCTTGAGGAAACACATACAACTGGATGTGTGTAAGCCCGCAACTAAGGCACGACCACACCTAAACATTAAAAACAAGCGAGGAAAGTACATGTTTCTCCTTTTGGCGTGGACAAAAACAAAGAGACACAAGCGACCATACAGCGCGGGTCAATACTTTAAAGTCGTGTTGGGATATTTTAAGGTCGTGCGTAATCTCAGGTTTTAGGTTAATGGCTTATAAAAAACACTTTTTGTGGCTTCGGGCTGAAATCGGAAATCTTACTGTACTGTATTTTGAAGCGTAATACCCAAGGATTCGAAACAAAGGTTAGGGAATGTAGTTCTCCCAAAGGGTTGATTGTGATGAGTCAAATGACAGCAGTTTGCATGAGTTGTTCCACAGCTATTGTGCGAACTACTATCATATTCCGGAACGCCATATATGAAATGCACATAACTTTTTAAATTGGACAACATAAACTAAGTTCTAGTCGTGGTCAAGTGAGGAACCCTATTCATGGACTGCATGGGTTTTAAGATGCACGTTTCCTTATCTGGGTATTTGGGGTTGAAATTGTAGGACAAAAGAAGGCAGCTTTGGAGGAATGCTTTTGTCCGCTCTTCCGCTTCCATTACCAAGGACTCCATAAAGACAGCAAGATACCTTACGACCGTGCAACCAGAGGCCCATTACTATTATTTTGACTGCAGCTGTACGAAGAGAGACATTGCCAATGGGGTGGAATGTGCATGTGAGTGTGGATGTCGATGTGTTAAGGAAAACAGCAGCAGCAGCAGCAGACAGACAGACAGACACACAGACGGATGGACATATGGTGGAGTTCTTCCAGGTGAGAGTGTGTGTGTGTGAGTGCGGCTGCCACAGGGTGACAAAACCTAGTGAGAAACGGACATATCGCACTTATGTCTTTTACATACCAACTGTTCCAATAGCAAGGCGTAGGCATAGTTACGTGCGCGAGACAGAGAGGGAAACACACTCAGCTTCCTTCGCAAAAAATAATATGGGAGAAAAAACAGAAGAGTAGGGGCGTTATTCGCTGTTATTCGGCACAGAACGCGTCTTGAATGATGATGGGAAAATGGTAAAACAATGGCTTTGGCACAATTAAAAGACCCCAAAGACGCCAAACGGTTTTTCGTTTGTTTTTTCCTCTTTCGCTCCAACAAGCAGTCGCGGCAGCTATTATTTATTATTTTCGTTGGTGCCGCACAATACACTGACACACATTTTTAAATAGAGAGGAGATACTTTTTCAGCATATCTTTTTCCTTCGGCACGCACACGAGCATGCACACGCACTGGCACACCGCACACCGTACACACACAGACACACAAACAGACAGACGGTGGCTATGTAAACCCATTTCGCACTCGTACACACCTTTTCTCGAATAGATCACCGTGGTAATATTACAACATTTTTCACAGTCCGTCCCACTGCACAAAAAACTGTGTTCCGTTCCGCAGCCTTTTACAACGCGACAACAAATGTGACGATAACGATGAAAATACCGCCGGCCTGGGAAGAATGTACTATTTAATACCCCCTCAGAAACATTAAATACCAAATACATGCCTCACAATAAAAAACAATTTTTTATTTAAATATGTTAAGAATTTTATAAATTATTCTACAAATTATTCATATAAGCATTTCGGTTTCGAGAAACTCCTTGAATAAACAAAAAAGTTCCTATTATCGATAACGATTTTTCTATTGCTGAAGAAATATACTGAAGTACAACGTGCACTGCTTTCTTGCTATCGATAAACATTTTAAAACAGACTGATAGTATTTATTGGCTAGCAGCAAGCAGTCACATCCCCACAAAAACATAAACAAATAAAGCAATTTGAAGATGAATCCCCTGACAAATATGAAAAATGTGCTCAAACTGAGCGAGCATGAACTGCAACATGGAGGAAAGAAGAGCTGGCACGACATGTACAAGGACTCAGCCTGGATTTTCGTGGCAGGATTTCCTTATACCCTAACTGAGGGTGACATAGTTTGCGTATTCTCACAGTACGGCGAAGTGGTCAACATTAATCTAATTCGAGACTCGAAAACAGGGAAGTCCAAGGTTGTGCAATAAAATGTTCCTCCTTTTTAAAGAAGTTCCTAAAATCTTTGTTTAATCTTATGCAGGGCTTCTGCTTCCTGTGCTACGAGGACCAGAGATCCACAGTTCTGGCCGTGGACAACCTGAATGGCATCAAAATCCTCGATAGAACACTACGGGTCGATCATGTGGCAGATTATAAGCCTCCAAAGGAAAATGAGAAGATGGACGAGGAAACCCTGCGCCTTTATATGGAGGGCTGTGCGCCAAAGCCTCAGCTGCAACACATTAAGACTGAGAAGAAAGATAGCAAAAGTTATAGATGATAGGAGTTAGCTTAAATATAGCAAATACACGACCACACTTTTTATTTACTTAAATTTTTTAGTTATTAAAAGATAAAGTATATTATATTATTTCATTAAAGACAGATTTTATCTGGCTTCACTCTATGGTGGATGAATGAATTGGCTTTTCAACCCCTCATTCGTCATCAGCGCTCGCAAATGAATCATCATCATCCTCATCATGTTCTTCCTGGTCCTCCTCCAGTTCCTTTAGAATCCTTCGCTTGTAGCGCTCATAGGCGCTGCCCCTCTCCCGGTCGACATTATAAAAGTCCACATCGTCCACAAATGAGTCTTCCTCAGTGTTGATCGTGTGCACATAGGGATCGCGAAAGGTGGCATAATCATCATCATCGCTGGTGCTGGCAAACTCATCCTCGTCGTCATCTGGAAGTAAGATACACATACTCATAATCGGAATCCATAAAAGCAGTTTACCCAGATCTTACCGAGCATAAACTTGTTCATTTGCCGGCACAATTCATCATCAGAACCCATGGCGCCCGCTTCCTCGTCGTCCGGGTAATCATTCGTAAAGTAGTTCTCCTGATTTGAGTCCTCCGAATCGTAATCCTCGTCCTGGTCGTTGTAGCAATCTTCTAGCACAATCTCGCCCACAGGTATCACTCTGTGGAATAGCCGAAATAATTAGTAGGTTTATTTCGATTCTTTGAACGCGTAGCACTTTCGAATTGAAACACAGCAAAGTTTGTCACGTATTTTGAGGGTTTCTTTATTTAGTTTATATTCGACTTCGGGCAACGCTAGACCCCAATAAAAATAAAGCAAATTAACTAAAACTATGCACTTAATTAGACTTCAGCACAAGTGTTATCCGTGGTTTATTGTCGGAATGAAAACGAACGAAAAAGGCAACTGACAACTGGCAAAAACTAAACGAAAAATGCTCGGTGAGCTGTTTCTAAATGTGCGGTGTGTGTGTGCGTGAGGATAAACTATTCTAATCTAATAGCTAATTAATTCTATGAACATAAGGTAATGAGACATTTGCCTAAAATGATTCCGAATAGTACACTAATTGTGCGTATTTAGTAGGATACATATTTTTTTTATTAAAAACTTTGGCAAGAGGGAATTATGAGAACTTTACATAATTATGATACATTATTTAAATTTAGAAGTTTTTATCTAACATATTTATAAATGGAATATGGCATAACATAGTTTTATTCAAATTGAATGGAATCTCACAGTAACAAATCAAATAGCTATAGAATCATTAGTTCAAATTCAAAGCATGCCGTGTTAATCTCATAAAAACAACGTTGTATCTGTAGTTTTTGGGCACTTGTCAGATGGTGACTTTAATGAACTATAAGTGATGTGAGTTGCCAGTTGCAGTCCTTTTTTATTGTCGTGGGTGGGGCATTGGGTGTCATCGCACTTCCTAAGTGCCTGGGGCTTTGTCTCTCTCCATTTAGTTTTTTCTTGTTTACCAGTAGCAGTTGTTGTAGTAATTAAACGGATAATACAACCTTATGGAGAACGAATCGTATTATTGAGCTGTAGTGATTGCAATCGTGTCTAGATGGTAAATGTAATATGCAAGTATGAGACTGCGCCCGAGGGCAACGAACACAGACACACGCACACCCACACAGATACGCTAGCACCGAGACACAGACACACCGCTTAGATATATTCCGTATAGTACATAAGTATAGTGATCGGTTACATGTAGTAGTTGGTAATGCTCAACGTTTTCTGTGGCTCAATTTGAATGACAAACCTTAAGTAGTTGTCGTCCATCATATCCACATAAGCCGCCTGCATCTCGTTCTCGGGAACATACAGATCGTAAACGTAGCCCACGTCCGAATCGGCTGGTTGCTGCTGATCGTGGCTGGGTTCTATCTCCAGCTGCTGCTCCTGTGCTGCTGCGTTTTCAGTGCCCGTTTGCTGCTGCTGCTGCGATTCAATGTCCACGATCGTTATGTGGCTGCTGGACTCCTGACTTTGGCTCTCTGGGAAGTCCGCTTCTGCGGCACTATTTTCGAGGGTGCTGCGGAGGCAGTTCACCACCCGGAAACGCTGCTCCCTGGCATTTTCCTGGGCCTCCTGGCGCTGACGATCTCGCCGCAGCGCACTGGCAATGGCTGCATCGTTGGAACGCTGCTGTTGCACCAGCTCGCGGGCTGCGGCCTTGTTCAGTCTGGCAGCGGCAAATTGGCGAGTGGCACAGTCGTCCTAGGAAAGAGGCATACAAATCAACGTTAGGAAACAAAAAAGTCGTTAACCTTATAGTGACTTGTGCAGAAGGACTTATCCCTATTACCAATAACGACAGAGCTACCTTTTATTAAATTCCTTATTGCGGTAGTGAAATGCCTTTCGTTATGATAAATGTGCATTCACCTTACAGATAAGAGGCTAGTACCCCTGGCTAAGGTTAAAGATCATTACGTTTAACTGATAAGAATTATAGAAGTTGCCCTCATATATTTCCTTAGATAAGCTATTGGTTAAGGATCATTGGGGGAATCGCAAATCAGTTCACTGAGTGTTTTTCGGCCAAATTGAGCAGCAAACGCACAGCCCATTTCGTTTTACATCTCAAAGATGAGCAGGCTGACCTTTTTTTTAGCATTAGGATTTGCAATATACAGAAGGTATTGGCCGGCATGGGCATTAAGTCTACGGGTGCTTTGAAGACTCGAATCCCCCAATCCCACCTGCTTCTCCAGCGTGCCGGCGAACTTGAGCACGGTGGTCAGTTCGTCTTTGTCCGATGCCGCTGCTCCCGCCACCGCCCCCGAGTCCTCCGGAGCATTCTCATCGTTGTGGAGACGCCGTCGCTTGCCGTTCAGCACGAATGCGGTGTGTGGCTCCTCGTCGATGCGTCGCTTGATCCGCACAACCGCTGGCATTTTGATTAATTCGGCGAATACGAGAAACAATGGAAGGCGAAACGAAACAATTAAAAATGTGATGCGTGGTGTGACCGTTCGGGGCTTGTCAAAAGATATCTGATAGGGATGGGATTTGTTTGGACTTGTATTGGCGGAGAACTATCGAAAAGAATTATAAATCTTAAAAACACCACATTAAATTATAGCACCTAAAACGACGAAGAAAGCTCTTTGTATTCCATCTGTTGGAACATTGGCGAATTTCAGCAATGAGAGTTATAAATTACTTTATCATCATATTTTGTTATGCATTAATACAGGGAGTTAGAAGCCCGCCAATTTTGAATACGTTCCATCCCCGTTTCCGGTACTTCCGTTTTACCCCCAATCAGCTGATCGAAAGCCGCCACTCCGGGGATGAAGTCCCCAAAAGAATCTCGCGGAAATGGCAGTTAGTGCTCTTAGCCGGCGGAGTGTGGTTGTTATAGCGGGTGGTTTCTGTGCTCGAGACTCCCGGCCAAAATCTCCCGTCGGAATTACGTTCTTAAAAGTGAAATGTTTGCCAGTGCGGTCTTGTGTTTTTAATCAACGCCCCCAGTGGCACAAGATTAAAGTGAGCTGAGCCTCGGATTGAATTGAAGCCATTATTCGGTGAATGGCGCCCAAGTGCTTTCGCGTTTCCGCCCGCGCTTTTTGCCATTTGCCATTTGTTGCGATTGCTCGACATATGTATGTACGTGTGTGTGTGTATATGTGCCGCTATTCCCGTCCTGCCAACATGGAACTCGAATAGGCCCGAGAATGATTTAGTGCCGATCGCTATCCGCGAATGCCGCAATTATGTTTTAATTGGCGCTAAATGGTTTACTCTCACACGCGCACGCACGAAAGGATTAGCAGCAGGAGTCGAAAGTTCCTCGCAGAGGTGGTATGTTTGTGGGTGCTCCAGCGGGATGGTATTTACTCGGTTGAATTTGGCAAATTGCCAATGCATTGAACAAATTGGGAGTGGAAAAAAACAGTCAATCGTTATAACGAATTTAAGTGCCAATAACTCATTGAAAACCCATTTAAATGGATGTCTATAATCGCGGTATTGCCAAAAATAATAATATTCGCCTTTTTATTAACAATCTGAAGGCAAAGACGCATCCAAAAAATCTGGGTATTTAGGATTGACTAGAGGTTTAGATGTTGGCTAACATTTTTATTAACCAGGGATTGGTGGTAATAGGGAATTGTCTGATAAGAAAGGGCTTTGAGGTGCAGTTTTTGGAAATCTGCGTGCGGCTTAAATCGTTTGACTCTAGAGTTCCGAAAAAAAAAACCTTGGAAAGAACCAGCTCATTAGCATTGGTAAAACTTTACAGTGCTTACAAATAGTGGGTATACCAAACCTCAAATACAAATCAGTGGCACGGACTTAATTAACTAAGTGCTTCATGGCGAACGCGTTGCAGGATATGTGGCTCGTGATTTTTCCACAATTTCCCAAATAAAGAGAGACAGGTTGCCCTTTCGTAACAAATATTTATTTAATTCCATGGAACACCTGCCCTTGTGAACTCTTCGCGCTTTGTTCATCCTGAGCGGAAGCCTTAGTGCCTATAAAAATATTTACGAGTGAATATTACAGCCTCCGAACTGGGCCCTTTGACCCGGGACTATCCAAACATATGTCTGAGCTCCCCGGGCAGCCTATTTTATTTATGTGGCGGGCGTCAAAAAATTTGCCATCGCATGAATCATCTGCCACGTCGAAAAGCCTCCACCGCGGTGCCATCCTCCGTGGACTCCCCACCGTATGTAATATGAGCCTGCCCACGTGCATTTGGGAGAAGGGGCGGGATGCTGATGCGTTTGGCATAATAATGAAATAATAATGTCGCCTTTTGTTCGGCTGGAGGTGTCTCAATGTCTACGGCAATAAATTAATGGGATCCGCACATAAAAACATAAAGAGCACCCTGCAGGTTGAGCTTGTCTCAGTTTTGATTATGTGACACGCAGCTTCCTCATGTGGCAAGTACTACTTGCCTACCAGTTCACTTTGAGGGAGCGGGCCATGGGGTTTTCACTGTTCCTTTTCTGGGGGCGGCACATTCCGGTAACATTGCCAGCTGTGGCCGCTCATCAGCCAAAACTAAATTACCATAAATATGACCAAGTGCTTGTCCTAAGACACGGCATGATGAGCCAAAGGATCTGCTGATAAAATGCTAATCATGGCGACAATGTTGGCTGACTTGCCAGGACAACCAAGAAGTATCCATCCAAGTTCGGAAACATTTTTTGTGTTTTCCTTCGGTGGTTGTGGTTGTTGGCTTTGCAGAAAAAACAGCTTGAGCAACTTTCGCTCTTTCGCTTAAATCAGGATTTTCGATATTTGATTTCTTACGGAAAGAGTACTTTCCTGTTTAGCGAGAAAATAATAATATTTTATTGTTCTAACCTTCTAAGAATTACTTATGTATGTATATGCTATGTATATTAAAAGGCATAGTAATATTAATGAAATAAACTAAGTCCTATAATAGAGGATATTTTGAAAAATAAATTTTGAAGTTGTAAATCAACGCGTTAAATAGAAAATTTAAAACATAAACATATCCTTGAATAATTATTATTTTAACCATTGGACAATAATTACTGAACTAAATTTAGACTTGGAAATAATTTAAGGCACAAGGGGCAGTGTAAAGTGAGTTCGTTGTAACCGAAGCCCAAACTTTATGTCCTTTCCTTCTTACGCTCTTTTGTGTAACATTTTTGATTAGCTTCAAGTTCAGGAAAGGAAAAGGGACTGAAAGGTCGTGGCCATCAAATGGGGAGGGTAGGTGTTTTAATTTTCGTTTAAACTTGGTCGGGAAAACACCTCCGGGCATCTGCTTGGGTCGAGTGTCTCTTTGTGGCTTTGACAGCCTTTGTTTTTTGGGTGGCTCTGGTTGGAGTGAAGCATCATTATCATCATATATCCTTGTTAATTTGTCCAGGGGGTTGATTTTTTGGCTACGGACCCACGCCCATAAATCATTATAATGCATTTTGTTCGGGACAAGTTGTAACGGTCAAGTGTTGTGGTCACTTCAATAATGTATTTATCATCTTCATTATGTGAATTAATGGGACGGTGGTGATGGATAACACCAATATATAAGATAAGTGCAACGAAAAAAATTTTAATGAATGTCAAATCGTTGTTCTTAGTCAACGTTTATTAATATATTAAGTTTAAGATATTCAATTAATCAGTTCTTGGCCATTTTTAGTATTGGTTTTTTAATCGAATAGGGATCAAGCATTAAATCTATAAAATTCTGTCAATCCAAAACCAAACCCTAGAGAAATCAATAAAAATTGCACACAGAACATATTTCAAGCTAAATGCGAGTGATAAAATATTTATTTATAAAACACGGGAAATTGATTTAATTTGATAAAACGGGGACCACAGCCAAAAAACAGCAATGAAATCCGTGAATTTCCACGTATCAAACATTTTTCACTTCTATTTTTGGGTATTGTGTGTGCTCAATTATTCATTAAAGTCGATGACTGTGCAGCGAAACTGTGGGGAGTGTTAGGGATTACGAGTTGGGATTGCTCCCCGGACCAACGCGCCAATTACAAGTGCAAATAGAAATCTGCTGTCGGCCACAATACCAGCGTTATTGGGCTTCCTGTATTATCCCGTATTCCAGTGCGATAATACAGTCGTTGCACCCTTCGACACAAATCACATTAATTTTGTTCGTGCTCATTACGGACGAGCTGCTCGCTCGGCTTGGCTGGGCTGGTGCCGGACCAGGACGCACTTTCCACTTTCCACTTTCACCCTGCCATCCTGACATCCTGCCACTTTTGCTGGAAAGGGGGCCAACCCCCTTGGTGCAGCGAGGAATCCACCCCTCTAATATCATTTTGCAATTTGCACTTGGCAAATAAAGGAGTGAATGCTGTGGCAGATAAAAACGATTCTCTCCTTTGTTCTAGCCCCGGGGCAAATGTTTCCCAGCCAGCCAGCCAGCCAGCTCGCAGCTGGCCAGGATAACACATCCCAAAGCGTTTACATTTCAATGGACAAAAGCTTCGGCTCGGGCTCCCCGAGAAAAACGCATGCCACACATTGTTAAATAAATTATCGCCTATGCCATGGAGAGGCATCGATGAAATCGACCCACTGAATCTGCACCTTGGATACCCTCGCAGAAAATTGCATTTGGTATTCAACAATCCTTTCAATGAGCAGCCCTCATTCCCATTTCATATTAAGCTTTCCTTTTTGAAACTAAACTATTTGTCTTCTTCAAAATATTCTTATTTTAAGCACACTTAGGGTACAGCAATGTCGTTATTACCCGCCTTGAACTTGACACCCACAGCATGATTTCGAGACTGGTCCGATTTGGGTCCTTCCTCTTCAGATCACTCCCTCCTGGGAAACCAGCGAGTGGATGGGTGGGTGGAAATGGCGGGCTGTGGGTGCGCGTGGCTGCTTGTGGCTTGATTGACATGCACCCGCTCACGAGGGGATCCCCAAATCCCCAACTGCCGCTAACCCACCCACAGAGTCACTCACTCGAACACATCCTCGATATGCTTTGTGACAAACAGCTGATTGCGTGCTCATCCTGTCTGATGTCCTGCATGTTCGTCTTGGGCATGATTTATGTTCGCAATTGAATTTCTTGACTTTTCTTTGCCGAGGTCGCTGGGGAGCTGGGGGCCACACGTGGCCGGTGGAGCTGGCCAAAAGAAACGCAGCACAAATTAGCTCATTTTCCGGTACACTTGCCTCACGTGCTCGTTAGCATCCAGTCAAAGGAGCCGCAGGTCATTGACACTCGACCAGCGTCCCCCAGATCCTCGTAGTTTTCCGAATTGGTCACGGGTGGAGCCACTGGGCAGCAGATGTTTGCATTTTGCACTGCTCAAGCTCTTTGCACCGCTAACTATACACTTGTAAAAACTTGGGAAAATATACATCCTTTCGTTACTTTCAGAGACTAAATATCTATAGACATGTATTTATGTCTTTTTGATCGTACATAATATTTAAAAAATTATATTATATATTGAGGGCCTAGTTTTTGAAAGTGTAGATGGTTGGCCAAAGTCTGGAAAAGAGTGAGTCACGTACTCCTGCCAGCTGATTGCCTCAAATTGTTTTCGCCCATTTTTTCGAACACATTTGACAGGCGTTTAACTGTGACAGAATGGAATGAGTGGGTGTATGTCATCGGATAGAATGCCGAAAATTCTTTCATTTTCATTTAATGCCGACCTAATACGAGTCAAAGTTCCCTGACGCAATATCGCCGAAAGTCCTTTAAGGACACCCCTCTGCTCGCAGCTTCCTTCGCTCGGCTTAGCAAAAGTTTGGCTACATTTGCCATATTTTTTGGGTTGCCTAGCAGTTTATCTGCTTGTTGACAGCTGCCCAAAGGGAATTAGTTATCAAAAGACGCATAAATCCATTTTCATTTTACAGAATACTCAGCTCAGTCTGGCTTCCACGTCTTTCCACTTTCTGTACTTGAATAAAATATGAGTAGAATTGAAATTCGAGCTACACGGCCAGACGATATTTACTTTAGCTATCCCTTAAAGACAGGGCAAACTTTAAATTACATTAATGCGTGATACAAAATTTCGGAGTAAATTCCAAAAACCTTATACTTCTAGGAACTTTAGTACAGATAACACAATTTTAAGCGTACAAAGCCCACTTAAGTCATTGTGATCTTTAAAAAGTTTATTTCGGGACTTTCTTTTCGCTTACCATAATTTTCTGGTTGGCTGGGAATAGGAAAACAGTCCTGACCTTTTTTCTCATTAGCACTTTGAGTGACATAAATATTAAGGCCACCAGATAGCCGAACAGAAAGTGCGTTCATCCGTTGCTCAGGCGACTTTTATGGTCTGCTTGTTAATGCAAATAGCATGCCAAGTGTAATAAAATTATTTCCGCTATTGTTTAGCTTTGGTTATTAGCCCCATCCCTGAGACTTTCCCAGCCCGCCAGCCTGCTTCATTGGCACGCGATGGGAAAACGCTCCTGATTTAACTGCCTCGAGATAAGTTCCTTGGCTTTTCTTTGGGTTTCTTGGCTGTTTTGATTTTCGACTCGAGCCAAAAACAGGATAAACATAAACTGAGGCAATCCGTGGCATTGGCAGCTGCCCAGGACACAGGCCAAATGGCAGGACACGTGTTGGGACTCCAGCACTGGTGGCATGTAAGGCTATGCCACGGGTCGCCGACTCATTCCTCCTCCCTACCTGTGGATACCCTTGTCCCCCAAGCTCCTGCATCGAGTGTGTTTGCATTTTAAAATCCACCCTCGAACAACATTTTGCCAACTTCAATTCCAACCGCTGTCATTTGAAGCGAGTGGCCCTCCTCTTAGTTTTCCCCAGGGCTATAGGCGGACAATGGAGCACATTTTGGGACATTTAATTTATTGATTTTAATTGAAGGTATCCATTTTTATAAAGCAAACCATTTCATTAATCGTTATGGGATCTAGATATTCAGTTTCTTTTAAGTCGACTTGAAGTTAACGCAATTAATAATTCAATTACTGAAACAAAAAATAGTTAAAAGAGCAAGATGGTTAAGAACAATAAACTTTATTAAAATGAAGGTAAAGACACGATATCATACCCTTTGGTGATTTCATATGATCAAGTAATTTGCGGACTCGGCCCACTGTGTTAAAGCCTGATACCATGGCCCTCTTGGGAATTGACAGCGCTTGTGTTTCTGTAACCCCATTTGGCCTCCATTTTGCGCGCATTTTGATTCCGGATTTTCCCACTGCACATTCCTATAAAAAGGACTCGTTTGAAGGAGCGTACAGATATGCCCACTTGTCCACCTGCCGATGGACAACAGCCAAACTTGGATGCGGATGGCCACACTCGGAATTCGGTTCTTTTTGATACTATTTTTTCCGGCAGCAGAGCCTCTATAATTTCGTTGCTTTTCGCCGGCAGATTGTTGCTTTTCCTTCCCATTTGCTCTTTTCCTCCCTGGAAAAAATTCAATCAAAGCACTACAAGCGTAAACAAGTGGGGTAACATTGGACTCGCATCCTCGCATCCTCGCATCCTTGTTCGTCAGCACTTCAATTTCGAGTGTTTTCTTTTCTATTTGAATTTCAGCTTGTTTTGGCCTTTTTCGAATTTTGAACCCCAAAATGCGAGTTTGGGGCCTTTGTGCTTTTATGGTTATGCTTGCTTTATTATTGGTGCTATTTGTACACCTGTTTCGATACTCTCTGGACACTCTGGTCATTTAGTTCGATGAAGAAGCAGGCCTTTGCTTATTTCCAAGTTCTAAATAGTTTAAGAAACCCACTTCTTATCCATTCGAAATCACTTTTAAAGAAATCCAGCCAAATATGTCTTCCAATTTTGCATGAAAGAGCATTGCACCTTCGTTTTGAACGATTCGTGAAGTGCCTTACTCTTGAATTAAAAATCGCAGATGGCCCTTTCCGGTCTTTGGCAAGTTTAAATGCCGCGCTAGCAACTTTGCTCCTTGGCTCCACCCCAAGTTTCCCCGAGTCCCAACCTTCGTCTGCCTTAGCTGCTTAGAGTAGCAGCTTGATACACCTAACAGCCGTGCTAAGTCCTTGCAGGATTTGGCTAAACGCCCTCGCATTTTATGCCAAGTACGGTATTTGAACGCCTTTCTGAGGCCTAAAAGTACGCAAAGCTACAATTACTTGCCAACACGAAAATTGTGAGGATGGGTGCGATGGCTCGAGGAGGGGAGAATTCGTGTTATCTTTTGATTTTCCTTAACGTTCTTTTATTAGTAACTTTTTTCTTCAATCATCAGAGAACTTTTTGTATCCCATGCTAGGGTTTACTCCTGACAAAAAATTATAAAAATATGTTATTTTTCTCATGTTTCACAAGGCTGAGTTATGGAATATCTCAATATAATATAACTGATCAAACTTTAAACAATACTTACTTATAATGAAGAGGATTTTCTCCTTATCTTCATTTTATTCTTAGGGTATGTGAAACTTCCGCATGCCTGGCTTTTTATATTTTGTTTTTATTGCTGATTGTTTCACTTCTTTTAGGGATAACCATCAATTTTTATTGTTGTTACGGCCGCATTTCACTTCGACTTGTTTGTCGGGCTTGTATTTCTGGTTTTGTCTGGCTGCCCTCTCAATTATTGATTTTTGTTCGAATTTTCGAAAGCGAAGAATTTCCGTTGAGTTCGTTTTTTTGCTAAACTTGCGGCCATAACTGTGGCTGACAAATGATCTGAACTTTGTCAGAAAGTTTTTTCTTGGCGGTGCTTCTGCCTGAAAGTATTTTTAAATCTAATTAAACCGCAAAGCAAACAGTTTACTTCATTTGGTTCTTCTATTTTTGTTGCTCTCCTTAGCCGTTTGTCAAATTTTCCGTCTGCAAAACGAAGTTAAAGGATAATGGATGGGGTTGCGCGAAATGTCATAACTGAGGGGACATTGTGTAATTAACATCGGCGTCTGTTTTTCCTCAACCTGTTGGGCTTTCTCCAGTTACAACTGCTGCCTGCCTTTACTCCTTTATGTAGTTTTCCAGGGCGACGCAGTTGTGTAATGTCATTGTGACTGGGATGTGAAGTTTGTAACTTGTTGAAGTACCAAATGTGGCCAGAAAAGATAATGGAAATGTTGTGCTGTCTCAAAATTTGAGGGTGATCAAGTGGGGGTTAAGGGTGGTAAATAGTAAGTTTTTAAGTTCCTCTCATTCATCCCTTTATTATAATTTATTTTACAAACAATTAGGAGCTTCAATATTTTGAATACTTTAAAATGTGTTAATCCGATTAGCCAAAATTACGCACAAACGTTGATTATAATTATATTTCCTGTCAACGTAATGGAGTTTTAAATAGGCCCTAATAGGATTAGCCTAAAAGGCGTTGGTTTGAAAGGCTTACAATCACGCTTTTGAATGTTTTTAAAATAGGATGCAATATTCACTGTACTTAGCTGTACGGGGATTTGAAAGAAATATATCATGTTAATATATTTTCTCCATAGTGTTAATATTAGAAATTTGAAACGCAGTATTTGCACATTCAATTATTTGTTAGTAATTAAAGGGTGCTTTTCCTTTACCTTGATAATAATTATCATTATACTTTACTTTGATAGTAATTATAATTATCCTCTTATTATCAAAGTAAAGGAAAAGCACAGTGTAATTAAAATGTATCTACTTTGATCCCATTCAGCTGACTTTTCGCTGCAATTTCCATATGGCATTGCCGTGCCAGCCGCAGTGTCTAATTGAAACTATGTGGTACCCCATGTAGTATGTATTTCTCCAGAAGTTAGCGCCTCTCTGGGGCCTCCTTTGCCACGCCACGGGGCACATTCAACCCGTTGAACTTTTCCTGACATTCTGGCTCTTTTTCACTACTTTGTCATAATTTGCAACTGCTGCACTGCAAACCTGCTGCTCCTCCGGCTTCCCGCACAAGTTGTTCTTATTAACTGCTCAGTTCTCCAGCTCTGCAGCTCTCCAGCAGAGGAGTTAATAGACCGTGATGGGGCGGGGTCCTAGAAACAGGACACAACTGCTTGACTATGCAACTGCATATCCCTGCCGTCGGGGGCTATGTCCTGGGCTGTTGTCCTTTGACTGTGTCGCTGCATAATTTATGACTGCTTACTGGCTCCCTGGCTCCCTGGCACTCAGGCTGTTTTTTGTTAGCCAACACAACACAGGCCACGGGACAGGACCTCTCCCTCCTTGGGTGGAGCCTTAAATCAGTTGTAAATCGATTGATGTATGGCCAACTTATTTGCACCAAACCGATGCGACGGCTTTAAGCGCCCTGGGCCGCATGGGGAATTTCCTCGACTAACTCAATTATTGAACAATTTAATTTGGCCTGCACTGCTTGACTTTGAGGGCCGTGCCTCCTGTTGCTCCTGGCCATCCGGGTGTGCCTCGATTAGCATGTTCTCAACACATTTACGTACTACCCACAAGAATTCACACTCCCACAAACACTAGTCATTTCTAATCCATAAGCAGCTAATAAATTTGGTCATGCATCATGTGGAGAGATTTTGGGCGGGGTTTCAGCTCCACATCCTGGCCAAATTGACCCCCACTGGAGGGCAAACATCGATGTTGTTCTGGGCGTAATTAGTGAAATGACTGAAGCCACCAAACCACTCCGCACTCTACGATTAAAGTTCTCGCGTTCCCGGGTCCAGCCTGCAAAGTGCATCATTAATTTTAAAGCACTGCCAGGGGAGTCATGATATATTGTTAATGGTGGCTGGAACTTGATATGCACTTTGTTAAATATAAATATATATAATTTAAATGGCTTCTTGCTTCTTGCATATTAAATTTATCCCTTTGGAAAGAAGTTAGTTTCTGAAACTATTTAATGTGACGCTAAAATGGTACTGAACTGCATTTTCTCTACCCTAATTTATAATTCGCGCAGCACTCAACAAGTTTTCTTCAAGTCGACTTTTATGAGGTTGTAGAAATCGAAAGCATAACAATTTACGATAAAATGTCTGATAGCCTGTTTCGACGTAAATTTTGGCCTGTCTACGCATAAAACTTAATGGGCATTACAAAATTACAGCTGTTGCACGCCTAGCGGTCCTTCACCATGGTTATTACTTTGTTTATCGACCTTATTTCGTATGTCAACAGTTATGACGACCACAAAAGTCAATTAGCCCTGTAGCTACGAAGCTGGCCTTTAAAGGCAACAGTTTTACTTAACATATCACTTGGATACAGTTTAATAATTAGTTGGTTTTTTGAAGCGTCTTAGCCATGATGAAGAATGCTTAAGCAGTTGTAGTATCTACCCACAAAAGGTTGAGCGGTTTTGTACAGCTTAGCGAAAAGTTGGCTTTTTGCAATCCATCGATATACATATGTACACATATATCTTAAGTACAGTGTGCATATAGCTGAGAGCTACATTTCGGAAGATTTAAATACATTTGCTTACAGCAGAGGACGGGAAATTATAATAAAAACAAATTAAGTTTTAATAATAAAAATGGTGCTTCATAAAATTAAAATCCTTTTACACATTTTCATCTTGTATTCAAATCGTATACAACTACATCTTTAGGAATTCTTAAACATCTACTAATATGTAAACGCAAGCGTAGAGCCTAAGATTTGTAGGAAAATGGAGTTAGTCAGATAACGTACCTATAGATTAAGCTGAAAACAAAACTTGGCGCCACCTAGCCCTGTAACCGCTTCTAATTGCTTGGATACAGCTGTATTCGAATGTCTTTCCAAAGTACATATTTGGGTGTGCGTGCTTATTTGTTTCTGCCAGTGCCTGTGGGCCATTGCTCGATTCTTTGTGCGTTCTCGGCTTATAAATTTAGTCAAAGCACGTAGCGTAAACTTGGCAATAAATCCGTAAGCCCAAGCGTCCATGGACCACCCCGCATATACGTTAGCATGTATCCCTGACTTACACGCATCCCGCTGTGGAACACGTGGCGTATTAACAATATCGACATGAGTAAACAAATGCCCAAGGGGGATCACGAGGGGAAACATGAAGAAGTCTGCAGATTGCTCGAAGTAATTTACACTTTTCCAACTTCAACTTACAAACTTTGCCCACTCTCTTCTCGCTTTACAGAAGTGCAAACCACGGGGAAGAGGCAAAAAAGTGGAACGACAACAGAAATTAACACAAATGCCTCATAAACTGGCATATCTTGATTGGGAACGGGAACCGGAAGTGCCACCCACCAGCCCAAGGACACGTGTTAAGTAGCTCTATCCATAGTCATTATCAGTGAACGGTGAGCAAACATGCCGAACCTCCATCACGTCGACTACAATCGAAAGTATTCCGCCACGGAAACGATTCAGGTAAGCTTTGCTCCTTCGGGTCCTTCAATTTCTTTGCCATTTAAGTCGAATCGCCTGCTTGCTGGCATTAAAAAATACGACTTAAGTGCGATAATTAAAAATGAAACGAACAATTTACGAGCCGAGGAGTCTGGCACGCGACCAAATTTGTGGGCGTTCCTCGGGCTCTATCTTATCCTGGTGATTTTTCACACCCAGGATAGCGGGGATCTGGGGGCCAGAATGCAATGGAGTCCGAATGGAGACCTTACGTTTGACTTGCTCCTCGACTGGATTGATGTGCTCCGTCGCTTTGCTGTTTGCCTGAGCAGAGCTCAGCAAATTAATTGTTTCGTGTTTTTTGGACAATGCCAGCCTGGGAGCAACCCCCAAGACACGCCTACTGTCCCGCTAATTGCTGTCATAAATTTTGAACTCAACTCGCTGGGAAACATTCCTTCGGCAAATTGTTATACTCTGTCGCCGGGGAAAACGGGATAAAGGGGGTAGTTGCGCTATTACCAAAGGGTTGCTCAAGGAATTCGGGTAGATTGAGCAATTAGGGAAAGAAATAGCTTAATGGAAAGTGTTCCTGTGGGGAATCGGGATGCGACTTGCCTGGGAAAGGAAAGATATCATTGCGATATTTATTTTTATTTGAAAATAAATTTTTTGATGATATTATTTGTTGTACCTTAGTATCTTAAAACACACCTAACAGAGTTTTCCTGGATACTAAAAATTTTACAACAAATAAATGAAATATTAATTTTATAACTCACTTGGGGAATGCTTTTAATATTTGAAATATTAGGCTGAGGTCTGTAATGTTTTTAATATATCCTCACAATCCTATTGTATAAAACTACCTATCAGGATTTCAAGTTCCTGAAATGCTTTCCCATACATTAAAGAGTATATATTATTCGGCACAATACAGGAGTGTTACTTTTCAGATCCCATTTGTTTTGGTTTGCATGTTGTCTCAGCTTCGGCTTTTCCCGCGACCACTTTCCTCGAACTTTCCCGCACTTTCTCCGCCCCGTCAGCCTGCAGCAAAATCGCAAAAAACAACGTCGGGAAAGTCTGTACTGGCTGCTGTTGCTTTTTATTCCTCAGTTGGGTTTGTTTTGTTTTCGCTCATGGAGAACGCGGCTCTTCCGGATTCCTTTGGTGCCGGGTAAAAACGAGATGGACATAAACCGGTGAGGGTGAAGGGCGGTCTTCGTCTCTGAAACTTGATTAAGTAGTTTCCGCGTGCTTTTATTTGCACAATAAAAACATAACTTTTTTTGTTGCGCTGGAGCTGCTTCTCTAGTATTAAAGTCGGATGAAAAGGAGCGCTAGAGCAAAATGTGTGAAGTGGACTTTTCCCCGGGAATTGCATCCCTCTTTTCATTCTGGACGTGTTTCCTGGCTGTTACCATTTAAGCCGCTATTTTTATGGCTTTTGCGCTGGAATGATAACGTTATGGCTCCATTGTGACAAGTCGCGAACGTGGTTTAGTTAAAATGTCTCGTCATGTGGGATCACACGGATGGATGGGTCATTCCCTCCCATGAGAAAGTCAGTACTGGCTGGATTCAAATATTTCAGGAACAAGGGAACATATAGTTTGATGTCAAAATAATTGAATTTAGAAATCCTTTTAATTTACCTGTGAAATATCAAATGGAAAATAATACATTTTATATCTTAAAATATCCAGGGAAGAACTTATATGTATATTAAATACTATTAATAATAGTATTAATTAACAAAATATTTGTAAATATTTATTCAAGAGCGGTTTCCAATATATACATTTTTAAATAAGCTAAATTTACAATCTCGCTTCATTTTAATGTATAGAAATATTGTCTTTTAATTTTTGACTTCTTTACCATGCTTTTACCTTAAAAGGTTTTACGAGATTTTAGAAAACTGTTCTCTGCTCCGATTCGTTTACGCCCAAATACTATTAACTGTTTTCTGGTTTCAACTAATGGTCGGGTAACTGAACAGTCTGCGATTCTGAAGGAAATAGCGACCATATGCCGCTCTATATACCCGCAGACGTCGCGTCCCATTAAAAATGATTACAGAAATGCCTTAGCACGCCCTCCCACGAAAGAAATTTCACTTTTCGCCGCATATGCTGCCCGCTTGGAAGTTGCCTTTTTTGCCAATTTTTTTTTGGCAAAACAAACAACATAAATATGGATTTCTCATTAAAATGCCAAAGTTATGCCGGCACGTAGATGGAAATGCTGCGAGTCCTTCGAGAGCGACGCCTGCGCCTTCGACATGTTTTGCTCTCCCCAATGTCAATGTCGACGTTCTCTTAGCCACGTTTGTTGTGCTCTCTTATTGGCCAAGTCACGTGCTGCCATTGAAGGAATTTCACTGCCGGCAGGAGCGGATCGTAAAGGAGAGCATCCAGAAAGGAGGGTGGCCACTTCTCCTAACACTCAGCCAGGACTCCAGGACGCCAGGACAATGTGACGCATTTGTCATGAAACGGATTTCCGGTATTGTCGTCGCTGTCTCTGCCACCCCACGGGGCACCACCCATCCGCACCCATCCGCACCCATCCACACCCATCTACACTTAGCTTCCCTAGGCAAACTTGTTCAATTTTTTATGACACAGGCGTGGAGGAGCGAGGAACGATAGAAGTCTAAGGCTAAGGAAAAACACAAAGTTTGTCGTGCCCGGCCGCAAAAGTGGCTATTTAGCATTTTAGAGTAGGCGAACATGACCTCAAGGAACCTTGTGCTCCGCTCATCACACTCCTCAGAGTCCTTGCGACTCTAGGCTCTGAATTTTTCATTAATTGTATTTCAAATGGGACGCTAAAAAGCAGAAGAAATGGAAATTTAAATGAACGAATTTCGCAATGATTTCGGGCAATGGGCGAATTGAGGGTGGTGCATACAATGTGTAGGTTTAGTCATTTAAAGGGCATTTCAAGGTATCCTCAAGTTTTGAAATCATTCTTTTGTGCCGGTAAGCAAACGATTATGTTATATTCTTTAATTATTGATATAGGATCCTTTTTTATTGTTTTGACCGAAAGAGAAGCTAATATGTTGATCTACATAAGATTATTATATATATATATATAACAGCTTGTTGCATACCTTAAGCGAAACTCACCCCTAAAGTGCATTTTCCCTCGTTAGAAAACCAGGTAGTAACTACCATTCAGGTATGAACTGCATGGAAAGTATGCAACCGTTTGCCATGCTCGTTAATCCTTAGCGCACTAATAATTCCCAAATAGTTCTGGCTTCCCTTGAGTGGAGTAGGGACTGATTTGGGATTGGAAGTTATCTTTGCGCAGAGGCGATATCGTAACCAATGAAGTTCTACTGAGGTGCGATTATTGCTAGTTGAAAACTTTAACCAATACCCCGCCATGGGGACGTGAAACACCGTCCACTACGGCAATTTTTGGAAGCCCGAGAGGGCCATTAAAAATAAATTCGAACATTAGTCTATAGTCTCTGTTGGGCACCGCTTCGGTGCTGAGCTCAGCATCATTAATGAGAGTTAATGAAAGGACACTAAACTCAAATCTTAATGGGTCATAATCGTTAAATGGCCATATAACAAAGATCCTTCGGATAACCCTGTGCCGGTTTAAAGAGGCTATGAAACCCACAGAAATTGCATATCATCGTGTAAAACTATTTTGCCTAACCATTAATTTAAGCCATTCGCAACACACACTCATCCTCAAAAAGGGTTCATGGGCATTAGACAAATTAAACCTAATGGTATCTCACATTTAGCCTACTCTCCAGCTAAATCACAATAACCATCCTGTATGCTGTGCATGCAAATGTGACTGGTTGTGTGTGAATGCGGGAAAATTCCCAAAATACTTCTGACCGAAAATTACTGTCGCAATTTATGTTTATGCGACTGGAAACTTTTCCTTCGGCTGGATTTTTGTGTTTTTATAGTTCAAGTTCGACACGAGTAGAGAACCAGATAAACGGAAACCTTTAACTTCTATGTAAATTTACAACTTTGCTAGTTTTGGCTTTCGAAAAACTTCACCCGAGCTTTTTTGGTTCCTTTTGTGGCATAAAGCCAATTTGGACACAGACATAAATACAAAAAAAGGAACGACCCCTCACAAAGTTCAGATTTTCCGATGCGTAACGTCGGTTTAACTCAAGAGACCAGCGTTGGTGGCTTGTTTCCTTTTTATGAACTAAGCAGATGTAATTTCAAGGCGACCCATGACCCCAAACATATTTCATTTTTTACGCTTAGCCTACTTTTTGTCAATGCCGAGCATGTAGCACAGATTTGGATTGCTGGCCTTTTCTTGGATCTTTTCAATTTATGTGTTATTTATGCAAAGCAATCCCGCATTGATGAAGATGCTTTTCCAGAATACTTAAGCCTCGGGAACCAAGAAAGAGATAAAATAATTCAATTAAAATTTATGGAAATGGCAAGTGGAATGGCAGACTAGTTATCTAACAATTCTACGTCCGAACTAATTTTCAGCATTATTAATATAATATAATTAAAATCGTTGGTCGAGCTACATAAATAGCCAGGCCCTAAGGAAATAGAGATTCTACTCATTAGAGTGTTCCTCCCCACGGAAATCTTTACTAAAAGGCGAAAGATTTTTTCGACAATTGAATGTCCAGAATGCCGAATAATTCTAAGCGCAGTTCGAAAATATTAGTAAAAATGGTACATTTATGGTTTGTTACCTGATTGATATAAAAATGTTAAGGGACCGTTTCCGCAAAATCTCTATCATGTAGGGATGCAAATTAAATTTAAAATATATTCATTTAAATAATATTACATAATGTTTATAATATATGAACATTTAATTGCAATATAAATGGTCATTGCAATAAATTAATAATAAATAACAATGACCAAATGGATAATCCCCAAAAGTATACAGTAGTATTTCTTGTTTTTTTCCTGTTCCAAACACAATAATTCCCAACGTGTTTTAGCTGCAATTGCATGAAGTCCTTCATTTTGAAAAGATTTAGTTATCGCTTCTCGGCCTTATGGCTAAGATCAAAGTGTAGTATCTGTTCTTATCAGCTTAACATCTGATAGTTCCTCCATTGGAGGACAACAAATGTTAAACTGATTTTTGGAATCAGACGGAGTGCTAGGGGCTTGCTCCACCTCTGTCGCGGGTTGGCCCGGTATTGCAGTACCGCCGGGATTTCGGCCCAACTGAATAATGAATATTAACATTTGTGAAAAATACACAGCCCCATTATCGAGCGAATGGCTTCACGTTTGACGTTGAAAACAATCTCACCCTGTTACATGCAAATTCGAATGATAGGATAGTTTCCTGCTGACATTGCAAAAGTCTTTGCCTTGCAATTCCTTTGCTTCTGTTCCTTTTGGGCGGAGGCAATCTGGTCTTTATCTATCGAAAATTGTTTAGCCTTCGTCGCGTTGTCAAGTGATTTGGAAAATTGAATTGATCAATTGTTGACAGTTCTTTGCGGTAGTGACCATTCGAATTGTGCTTTACTGAGCCAATCCTCACATTTGGTGAGGCATTGCTTATAAATGATATAAATAACTCCGAAGTTTTCACTGAATTGTGTTATATATCAAAAGTTTCGTAATCGCAAGGAATATAAAAACTAACTAGAAAATCAAAATCGTAACGGTCAATTTTGAAAATATTCAAATCCAAAACGTAAAAAACATAACTTAAATAAAAACTTAAAAGCTGTTTTCCGTTAACAGCGTTACATTTTGCTCCACCGCCCCCAACAGATTCACTTTTCAAAATGCCTAGTTTCCCACTTTCAATATTTTCTGCAGTTGCAAAGAGCATCAATCAATTTTCCTACTTATTCTCCTCGCGTACTAGCTCTTCGGTGCTTATCGTCACTACGTAGATTGCCACCGGAAGTGATTACCATTTTATTGTTAAGATTAAGAAAATAATCATTTAAAGTGTAACATAATATTACACGAAGTGGTTTTAATAAGGATAAGGTTCTAGAAAATATTTGATTAATTATTTGTGGGCACGAAAAATAGTTTTTTATTAAGCTTTTGATTAAAATTTTGTAAATCAAATATAAACAGTGATTTTTTCAGAAAAAATATGCACACGTAAACGATAAAATTCGGCTTACAGGGATATTCGGTTTTAATTTTTAACTTTCCCGCGCGAATAAAATGTTAAAAACTAAACAAAAATAAACAAATTTAGAATTGGAAAACTGAAGATTACTTAATTTGATAAATAAATTCCAGTCACTTCAGTATTTATAACTATTTATAACTAAAACTTGTTGGAGCTGCCAATGTTTTATTATAGTTCTTAAAATAACGAAAGGTAATATTAAACGCCTTAATACACCATATTCAAAGTTGTGTTTCTTATTATTATACATTTTATTCATGTTCAAAGTTAATAAAATAAAAAACCGAAAATAAAAAGCTTCAACAAAGATACACGGGATTAAATCCGCAGCAGATACTCACATATAAACCAATTTTGCTTACGTTACCTTTATACAATTTAAATTGGCATTTGAGTATGTATTGCACATTCTTTTTAACTGCGGTATTATATTTCCTTCTTTCTTTTCTGTTGGTCAGACCACAATGATCCGGTCAATTACGACCTTTATATTCGTTAATCAGCTTAAGAAAGTTCAGTACCGCCTACACATCATATTTAAATCATTTAACCACAGAGTCGTCGTGTAAGGAAGCTAAGATAAGCTCAGCATGGTTTTAGAGACATATTTGAAAGATATTTTTTATTTTGATATAAAAAAGTTTTATTAAAACAAGTTAAAACTACATAAGCAGTTTATAAAACATACCTATAAAAAACCCCAAGTTTTAAACTAATTTACATTAAACAACAACACAAATAAGTTAATTTTATGTGTAAAATTAAACAAAAAACCCCGTTTATCATTTTGATTAGTTTGGCACCCTGTAAGATAAGGAAGCCGCAGCAGATTTTAGTTATTCTGGTTCTAAATAGTATTCCCCTTTTCACACACTCGTCTGGAGCATCAAGTGTTGCGCTGAACAGTTAATATTATAAAATGTATAATTAATGGGCCCGATAACATAAGCTGTCAGGCCTTAATAAAAATTGAGTTTAGACTCATTAGAGTGTTCCTCTCCACGGAAATCTTTAGTAAAAGGCGAAAGATTTATTCGACAATTGAAGAGAAACCAGAGTGACTTTACATCAGCAACATTATGCCTCTAGGATCAGTATTGGCCAGAACCACTTGGGAATTTTAAGAGTCATTTGGGTATGAATGCAAACTCACTTAAAGATAGCTGTCGCAACCTTGGCAGCTACCCAGATGCCACATTTCAAGGGTAGTTACCTACATTTCTATATGTGGTGTGTATAAATACTCATGCATAGAGTAGAGAGTACGCCAGATTTGATAGAAATAATGAAACATGTAGTGGAAAGCGTTTCAGACCCCATAAAGTGTATACCTTCTTAATCAGGATAACTTGCCTAGTCGGGCAGATCGATGACTTCCCATCCGTTTGTCCGTATAAACTTCGTGTTCTCGAAAACTATACGTGCGAGGAAGTTGATATTAGGCATGTCCTTTTACTCTTCATACATACATATGTATACATATGCATTTATACCTGCATCTGATCTGACAAGGTTGCCCTTGATCTGACAAGGACCTTTGCGATGTGAGGAAATCCTCCCCTAAAATATGCAATACCGATTTTGGATTCTGAACTCTACATATATTGTAATTCCTAACTGGCTTTAGCTGCAATTGCATGAAGTCCTTCCTTTTGAAAAGGAGTAGTTATCGCTTCTCGGCCTTATGGCTAAGATCAAAGTGTAGTATCTGTTCTTATCAGCTTAACATCTGATAGTTCCTCCATTGGAGGACAACAAATGTTAAACTGATTTTTGGAATCAGACGGAGTGCTAGGGGCTTGCTCCACCTCTGTCGCGGGTTGGCCCGGTATTGCAGTACCGCCGGGATTTCGGCCCAACTGAATAATGAATATTAACATTTGTGAAAAATACACAGCCCCATTATCGAGCGAATGGCTTCACGTTTGACGTTGAAAACAATCTCACCCTGTTACATGCAAATTCGAATGATAGGATAGTTTCCTGCTGACATTGCAAAAGTCTTTGCCTTGCAATTGCTTCTGTTCCTTTTGGGCGGAGGCAATCTGGTCTTTATCTATCGAAAATTGTTTAGCCTTCGTTGCGTTGTCAAGTGATTTGGAAAATTGAATTGATCAATTGTTGACAGTTCTTTGCGGTAGTGACCATTCGAATTGTGCTTTACTGAGCCAATCCTCACATTTGGTGAGGCATTGCTTATAAATGATATAAATAACTCCGAAGTTTTCACTGAATTGTGTTATATATCAAAAGTTTCGTAATCGCAAGGAATATAAAAACTAACTAGAAAATCAAAATCGTAACGGTCAATTTTGAAAATATTCAAATCCAAAACGTAAAAAACATAACTTAAATAAAAACTTAAAAGCTGTTTTCCGTTAACAGCGTTACATTTTGCTCCACCGCCCCCAACAGATTCACTTTTCAAAATGCCTAGTTTCCCACTTTCAATATTTTCTGCAGTTGCAAAGAGCATCAATCAATTTTCCTACTTATTCTCCTCGCGTACTAGCTCTTCGGTGCTTATCGTCACTACGTAGATTGCCACCGGAAGTGATTACCATTTTATTGTTAAGATTAAGAAAATAATCATTTAAAGTGTAACATAATATTACACGAAGTGGTTTTAATAAGGATAAGGTTCTAGAAAATATTTGATTAATTATTTGTGGGCACGAAAAATAGTTTTTTATTAAGCTTTTGATTAAAATTTTGTAAATCAAATATAAACAGTGATTTTTTCAGAAAAAATATGCACACGTAAACGATAAAATTCGGCTTACAGGGATATTCGGTTTTAATTTTTAACTTTCCCGCGCAAATAAAATGTTAAAAACTAAACAAAAATAAACAAATTTAGAATTGGAAAACTGAAGATTACTTAATTCGATAAATATATTAAATTCCAGTCACTTCAGTATGTATAACTATTTATAACTAAAACTTGTTGGAGCTGCCAATGTTTTATTATAGTTCTTAAAATAACGAAAGGTAATATTAAACGCCTTAATACACCATATTTAAAGTTGTGTTTCTTATTATTATACATTTTATTCATGTTCAAAGTTAATAAAATAAAAAACCGAAAATAAAAAGCTTCAACAAAGATACACGGGATTAAACCCGCAGCAGATAACCAATTTTGCTTACGTTACCTTTATACAATTTAAATTGGCATTTGAGTATGTATTGCACATTCTTTTTAACTGCGGTATTATATTTCCTTCTTTCTTTTCTGTTGGTCAGACCACAATGATCCGGTCAATTACGACCTTTATATTCGTTAATCAGCTTAAGAAAGTTCAGTACCGCCTACACATCATATTTAGATCATTTAACCACAGCGTCGTCGTGTAAGGAAGCTAAGAAAAGCTCAGCATGGTTTTAGAGACATATTTGAAAGATATTTTTTATTTTGATATAAAAAAGTTTTATTAAAACAAGTTAAAACTACATAAGCAGTTTATAAAACATACCTATAAAAAACGCCAAGTTTTAAACTAATTTACATTAAACAACAACACAAATAAGTTAATTTTATGTGTAAAATTAAACAAAAAACCCCGTTTATCATTTTGATTAGTTTGGCACCCTGTAAGATAAGGAAGCCGCAGCAGATTTTAGTTATTCTGGTTCTAAATAGTATTCCCCTTTTCACACACTCGTCTGGAGCATCAAGTGTTGCGCTGAACAGTTAATATTATAAAATGTATAATTAATGGGCCCGATAACATAAGCTGTCAGGCCTTAATAAAAATTGAGTTTAGACTCATTAGAGTGTTCCTCTCCACGGAAATCTTTAGTAAAAGGCGAAAGATTTATTCGACAATTGAAGAGAAACCAGAGTGACTTTACATCAGCAACATTATGCCTCTAGGATCAGTATTGGCCAGAACCACTTGGGAATTTTAAGAGTCATTTGGGTATGAATGCAAACTCACTTAAAGATAGCTGTCGCAACCTTGGCAGCTACCCAGATGCCACATTTCAAGGGTAGTTACCTACATTTCTATATGTGGTGTGTATAAATACTCATGCATAGAGTAGAGAGTACGCCAGATTTGATAGAAATAATGAAACATGTAGTGGAAAGCGTTTCATTCCCCATAAAGTGTATACCTTCTTAATCAGGATAACTTGCCTAGTCGGGCAGATCGATGACTTCCCATCCGTTTGTCCGTATAAACTTCGTGTTCTCGAAAACTATACGTGCGAGGAAGTTGATATTAGGCATGTCCTTTTACTCTTCATACATACATATGTATACATATGCATTTATACCTGCATCTGATCTGACAAGGTTGCCCTTGATCTGACAAGGACCTTTGCGATGTGAGGAAATCCTCCCCTAAAATATGCAATACCGATTTTGGATTCTGAACTCTACATATATTGTAATTCCTAACTGGCTTTAGCTGCAATTGCATGAAGTCCTTCCTTTTGAAAAGGAGTAGTTATCGCTTCTCGGCCTTATGGCTAAGATCAAAGTGTAGTATCTGTTCTTATCAGCTTAACATCTGATAGTTCCTCCATTGGAGGACAACAAATGTTAAACTGATTTTTGGAATCAGACGGAGTGCTAGGGGCTTGCTCCACCTCTGTCGCGGGTTGGCCCGGTATTGCAGTACCGCCGGGATTTCGGCCCAACTGAATAATGAATATTAACATTTGTAAAAAATACACAGCCCCATTATCGAGCGAATGGCTTCACGTTTGACGTTGAAAACAATCTCACCCTGTTACATGCAAATTCGAATGATAGGATAGTTTCCTGCTGACATTGCAAAAGTCTTTGCCTTGCAATTCCTTTGCTTCTGTTCCTTTTGGGCGGAGGCAATCTGGTCTTTATCTATCGAAAATTGTTTAGCCTTCGTCGCGTTGTCAAGTGATTTGGAAAATTGAATTGATCAATTGTTGACAGTTCTTTGCGGTAGTGCCCATTCGAATTGTGCTTTACTGAGCCAATCCTCACATTTGGTGAGGCATTGCTTATAAATGATATAAATAACTCCGAAGTTTTCACTGAATTGTGTTATATATCAAAAGTTTCGTAATCGTAAGGAATATAAAAATTAACTAGAAAATCAAAATCGTAACGGTCAATTTTGAAAATATTCAAATCCAAAACGTAAAAAACATAACTTAAATAAAAACATAAAAGCTGTTTTCCGTTAACAGCGTTACATTTTGCTCCACCTCCCCCAACAGATTCACTTTTCAAAATGCCTAGTTTCCCATTTTCAATATTTTCTGCAGTTGCAAAGAGCATCAATCAGTTTTCCTACTTATTCTCCTCGCGTACTACCTCTTCTGTGCTCATCGTCACTACGTAGATTGCACCGGAAGTGATTACCATTTTTTTTTGTTAAGATTAACAAAATAATCATTAAGTGTTACATAATATAACATGAAGTGGTTTTAATAAGGATAAGATTCTAGAAAATATTTGATCAATTATTTGTGGGCACGAAAAATAGTTTTTTATTAAGCTTTTGATTAAAATTTGTAAATCAAATATAAACAGTGATTTTTTCAGAAAAAATATGCACACGTAAACGATAAAATTCGGCTTACATGGATATTCGGTTTTAATTTTTAACTTTCCCGCGCGAATAAAATGTTAAAAACTAAACAAAAATAAACAAATTTAGAATTGGAAAACTGAAGATTACTTAATTTGATAAATAAATTCCAGTCACTTCAGTATTTATAACTATTTATAACTAAAACTTGTTGGAGCTGCCAATGTTTTATTATAGTTCTTAAAATAACGAAAGGTAATATTAAACGCCTTAATACACCATATTTAAAGTTGTGTTTCTTATTATTATACATTTTATTCATGTTCAAAGTTAATAAAATAAAAAACCGAAAATAAAAAGCTTCAACAAAGATACACGGGATTAAATCCGCAGCAGATACTCACATATAAACCAATTTTGCTTACGTTACCTTTATACAATTTAAATTGGCATTTGAGTATGTATTGCACATTCTTTTTAACTGCGGTATTATATTTCCTTCTTTCTTTTCTGTTGGTCAGACCACAATGATCCGGTCAATTACGACCTTTATATTCGTTAATCAGCTTAAGAAAGTTCAGTACCGCCTACACATCATATTTAAATCATTTAACCACAGAGTCGTCGTGTAAGGAAGCTAAGATAAGCTCAGCATGGTTTTAGAGACATATTTGAAAGATATTTTTTATTTTGATATAAAAAAGTTTTATTAAAACAAGTTAAAACTACATAAGCAGTTTATAAAACATACCTATAAAAAACCCCAAGTTTTAAACTAATTTACATTAAACAACAACACAAATAAGTTAATTTTATGTGTAAAATTAAACAAAAAACCCCGTTTATCATTTTGATTAGTTTGGCACCCTGTAAGATAAGGAAGCCGCAGCAGATTTTAGCTATTCTGGTTCTAAATAGTATTCCCCTTTTCACACACTCGTCTGGAGCATCAAGTGTTGCGCTGAACAGTTAATATTATAAAATGTATAATTAATGGGCCCGATAACATAAGCTGTCAGGCCTTAATAAAAATTGAGTTTAGACTCATTAGAGTGTTCCTCTCCACGGAAATCTTTAGTAAAAGGCGAAAGATTTATTCGACAATTGAAGAGAAACCAGAGTGACTTTACATCAGCAACATTATGCCTCTAGGATCAGTATTGGCCAGAACCACTTGGGAATTTTAAGAGTCATTTGGGTATGAATGCAAACTCACTTAAAGATAGCTGTCGCAACCTTGGCAGCTACCCAGATGCCACATTTCAAGGGTAGTTACCTACATTTCTATATGTGGTGTGTATAAATACTCATGCATAGAGTAGAGAGTACGCCAGATTTGATAGAAATAATGAAACATGTAGTGGAAAGCGTTTCAGACCCCATAAAGTGTATACCTTCTTAATCAGGATAACTTGCCTAGTCGGGCAGATCGATGACTTCCCATCCGTTTGTCCGTATAAACTTCGTGTTCTCGAAAACTATACGTGCGAGGAAGTTGATATTAGGCATGTCCTTTTACTCTTCATACATACATATGTATACATATGCATTTATACCTGCATCTGATCTGACAAGGTTGCCCTTGATCTGACAAGGACCTTTGCGATGTGAGGAAATCCTCCCCTAAAATATGCAATACCGATTTTGGATTCTGAACTCTACATATATTGTAATTCCTAACTGGCTTTAGCTGCAATTGCATGAAGTCCTTCCTTTTGAAAAGGAGTAGTTATCGCTTCTCGGCCTTATGGCTAAGATCAAAGTGTAGTATCTGTTCTTATCAGCTTAACATCTGATAGTTCCTCCATTGGAGGACAACAAATGTTAAACTGATTTTTGGAATCAGACGGAGTGCTAGGGGCTTGCTCCACCTCTGTCGCGGGTTGGCCCGGTATTGCAGTACCGCCGGGATTTCGGCCCAACTGAATAATGAATATTAACATTTGTGAAAAATACACAGCCCCATTATCGAGCGAATGGCTTCACGTTTGACGTTGAAAACAATCTCACCCTGTTACATGCAAATTCGAATGATAGGATAGTTTCCTGCTGACATTGCAAAAGTCTTTGCCTTGCAATTCCTTTGCTTCTGTTCCTTTTGGGCGGAGGCAATCTGGTCTTTATCTATCGAAAATTGTTTAGCCTTCGTCGCGTTGTCAAATGATTTGGAAAATTGAATTGATCAATTGTTGACAGTTCTTTGCGGTAGTGCCCATTCGAATTGTGCTTTACTGAGCCAATCCTCACATTTGGTGAGGCATTGCTTATAAATGATATAAATAACTCCGAAGTTTTCACTGAATTGTGTTATATATCAAAAGTTTCGTAATCGCAAGGAATATAAAAATTAACTAGAAAATCAAAATCGTAACGGTCAATTTTGAAAATATTCAAATCCAAAACGTAAAAAACATAACTTAAATAAAAACATAAAAGCTGTTTTCCGTTAACAGCGTTACATTTTGCTCCACCGCCCCCAACAGATTCACTTTTCAAAATGCCTAGTTTCCCACTTTCAATATTTTCTGCAGTTGCAAAGAGCATCAATCAGTTTTCCTACTTATTCTCCTCGCGTACTACCTCTTCTGTGCTCATCGTCACTACGTAGATTGCACCGGAAGTGATTACCATTTTTTTTTGTTAAGATTAACAAAATAATCATTAAGTGTTACATAATATAACATGAAGTGGTTTTAATAAGGATAAGATTCTAGAAAATATTTGATCAATTATTTGTGGGCACGAAAAATAGTTTTTTATTAAGCTTTTGATTAAAATTTTGTAAATCAAATATAAACAGTGATTTTTTCAGAAAAAATATGCACATGTAAACGATAAAATTCGGCTTACAGGGATATTCGGTTTTAATTTTTAACTTTCCCGCGCGAATAAAATGTTAAAAACTAAACAAAAATAAACAAATTTAGAATTGGAAAACTGAAGATTACTTAATTCGATAAATATATTAAATTCCAGTCACTTAAGTATTTATAACTATTTATAACTAAAACTTGTTGAAGCTGCCAATGTTTTATTATAGTTCTTAAAATAACGAAAGGTAATATTAAACGCCTTAATACACCATATTTAAAGTTGTGTTTCTTATTATTATACATTTTATTCATGTTCAAAGTTAATAAAATAAAAAACCGAAAATAAAAAGCTTCAACAAAGATACACGGGATTAAACCCGCAGCAGATAACCAATTTTGCTTACGTTACCTTTATACAATTTAAATTGGCATTTGAGTATGTATTGCACCTTCTTTTTAACTGCGGTATTATTTTTCCTTCTTTCTTTTTTGTTGGTCAGACCACAATGATCCGGTCAATTACGACCTTTATATTCGTTAATCAGCTTAAGAAAGTTCAGTACCGCCTACACATCATATTTAGATCATTTAACCACAGAGTCGTCGTGTAAGGAAGCTAAGATAAGCTCAGCATGGTTTTAGAGACATATTTGAAAGATATTTTTTATTTTGATATAAAAAAGTTTTATTAAAACAAGTTAAAACTACATAAGCAGTTTATAAAACATACCTATAAAAAACCCCAAGTTTTAAACTAATTTACATTAAACAACAACACAAATAAGTTAATTTTATGTGTAAAATTAAACAAAAAACCCCGTTTATCATTTTGATTAGTTTGGCACCCTGTAAGATAAGGAAGCCGCAGCAGATTTTAGTTATTCTGGTTCTAAATAGTATTCCCCTTTTCACACACTCGTCTGGAGCATCAAGTGTTGCGCTGAACAGTTAATATTATAAAATGTATAATTAATGGGCCCGATAACATAAGCTGTCAGGCCTTAATAAAAATTGAGTTTAGACTCATTAGAGTGTTCCTCTCCACGGAAATCTTTAGTAAAAGGCGAAAGATTTATTCGACAATTGAAGAGAAACCAGAGTGACTTTACATCAGCAACATTATGCCTCTAGGATCAGTATTGGCCAGAACCACTTGGGAATTTTAAGAGTCATTTGGGTATGAATGCAAACTCACTTAAAGATAGCTGTCGTAACCTTGGCAGCTACCCAGATGCCACATTTCAAGGGTAGTTACCTACATTTCTATATGTGGTGTGTATAAATACTCATGCATAGAGTAGAGAGTACGCCAGATTTGATAGAAATAATGAAACAGGTAGTGGAAAGCGTTTCAGACCCCATAAAGTGTATACCTTCTTAATCAGGATAACTTGCCTAGTCGGGCAGATCGATGACTTCCCATCCGTTTGTCCGTATAAACTTCGTGTTCTCGAAAACTATACGTGCGAGGAAGTTGATATTAGGCATGTCCTTTTACTCTTCATACATACATATGTATACATATGCATTTATACCTGCATCTGATCTGACAAGGTTGCCCTTGATCTGACAAGGACCTTTGCGATGTGAGGAAATCCTCCCCTAAAATATGCAATACCGATTTTGGATTCTGAACTCTACATATATTGTAATTCCTAACTGGCTTTAGCTGCAATTGCATGAAGTCCTTCCTTTTGAAAAGGAGTAGTTATCGCTTCTCGGCCTTATGGCTAAGATCAAAGTGTAGTATCTGTTCTTATCAGCTTAACATCTGATAGTTCCTCCATTGGAGGACAACAAATGTTAAACTGATTTTTGGAATCAGGCGGAGTGCTAGGGGCTTGCTCCACCTCTGTCGCGGGTTGGCCCGGTATTGCAGTACCGCCGGGATTTCGGCCCAACTGAATAATGAATATTAACATTTGTGAAAAATACACAGCCCCATTATCGAGCGAATGGCTTCACGTTTGACGTTGAAAACAATCTCACCCTGTTACATGCAAATTCGAATGATAGGATAGTTTCCTGCTGACATTGCAAAAGTCTTTGCCTTGCAATTCCTTTGCTTCTGTTCCTTTTGGGCGGAGGCAATCTGGTCTTTATCTATCGAAAATTGTTTAGCCTTCGTCGCGTTGTTGTCAAGTGATTAGGAAAAGTGAAGTGGGCTTGTCAAATGCTAGCTCTAATTACTGATAGTGTGATAGTACTTTGGCTAAATTGTTTGGCTCCACTTTTTAATTTTATTTAGTATTAACAGCTAAAAGCTTGATGGCGAATACGGAGTCCATTTGTTTTGTTTTCATATATATTCATATAATTTTTCCGTTTCCGTTTATTTTATTTTGTCAAAACTTGTATGAATTTGCTCGATTTTCTTAATAACGTCATTTAAAAATGATAAAAAAAAAACGTTTGAATTTCTATGTTTTGCTTGAATTTTCTATGTTGTTATGAATGAAGTTGTTAAACACGATTTAACTGTAAAATAGCGCCATCTGTCGGTAAGGACTTTTTAGTCTCCATCTATATGAAATTTCCATGCAACGGTAAAAAAATGCGGTTTGTGTGTTTGCTAGACACTTTCGCTGTACATTTCCATTTTGCGATGTTTTCTTCCCTTTTTAGTAAAGGACGAATTGGGGAAATTTTCAAATGTGTAAAATGTAAGATGTCGAAAAGAATAGTGGATAAAGCGATAATAGAGCATGAAACTGGTTAAACAAAAAGGTAAAAACAATGTTTTTATACCCGTTACTCGTGGGTAACAGTTGTTAAAAAGTAAGAAGCAGAATGAAGTATATATCCGTATATATCCGTTATCAGGATCCTCATCCAATTCGATCTGCTTATGTTCGTCTGCCTGTATGAACTCTGTGATATCGAAAATAGTTTGTTAATTGTTTTACATTATTATATGTTTCGTTAATTCCTATCGTTGCGATAGAAAACCGTCCGGAATCCCGGTCAGCTGACCAAGTAACAGTTTTGGGTGTGTGATTTCACGATTCCAGAAATCGTGAAGCTCATGGCATAAACGTAGTACTTAGCGTTTTCTCTTGGTTACTGTTATTAAAGGTAATTTTAACATATATCGCTCACATATTAAATGAGATTGTGATAAAAGGGGCTCAAAAATCTTAAGATTTTGTTGGCTTATGAAAGAATATATTGTATTACAAATTTTACTAACGCGAATTATATAAATATTCTGCAAGCCTTTCATTTTAATTTAGCAACTACTAGTACATCTGAGATTAAACGCCTAGTTAAAAGCTGACTGCTGAAAAGTGTTTCAACTCTTTCAGTTTGTCTTTTTCCTTGTATTATCTGCGTCCATTTTCAATTTCTTTCATCGTTTCCGGCTTTTCTCTTCGGAGCGAGGCTTTCTATCTTCGCTTTGCATAAATTTTCACTTTGTTTTTATCAAAGTCCGTCCTTAATTCTTCCACTCTCTATTTTTTTGTTCTGCCTTTTGTTTTGTCCATGTGCCTGAGATTTTTCTATTGAGATAATATTTTGTTGTCGCCGTAGCCTTGTTTTTTAATCCTTTAGCCATTGACTGCGACAACGAAGGACCCTTTTTTGTTTGTGTTGTCCTGCGTCCTGGTTGACTGCATACACGCGACGCGACTCGACGGACATTTTATAGTTATTGCCCCGAAAATTCCCTAGATGGTTTCGTCCATTTTCTATGGTGTTTTGGTTTTATTTTGTTTGAATGAATGTGCAGGCCCGTGCCATGGAAATTGGAGCTCTATTGTTTTATAGTCGCGACTGGGAGTTATCAATGCATGGACCTTATTCCATTTAGAAAATATTTAATCACTATTATCAATTTTAACTTATTTGTTTAGTAAAAATTCAAGTGATACCAATTTCAATTACGAAATATCTATTTCTCACTTGATGCTGACAAAACTGCGTACAAGTGAAAAATATGTAAAACTGTTAATAGCGAAATTACTTCGTTATAACTCATTAAAAGACAGTATTTAAAATAAAAGTATTGGGTCCTAATACTTTTACCAAGCCACTTCCAGCCGAAAAATATCGTTGAACCCCTACAAAAATATCCTCTTGGTGACAATTCCCCTAGTCAGCTGTGACGTCACGTGCCAACCTGTTAGACCTGTGGCATTCAACGGTAACCGGAGCAAGGACCAAACACAAGGACAACAATGAGAGAATTTCCCCAAGACGAGAGAGTCCTTCAACCCTCGTCCTGAACCGGTGGTGCATTAAACCGAAGCCGGCTAGAAGGCGGATATCCTCGAAGGCTAAGGTCAAATGCAATAGGCGGAGGGGAAAACCGGCAGCACTTCCAGTGAGTCCAGTGAGCAGCAAATGTCCTTTTGGGAAATTCCCTGTTGCTCGAAATGTTTTGGCTTTGGCGAATCCCTCGAAGTCTTGCCAGTGCTAACTTGTCTGTGGTGGCGCGCACTTCGCAGTACGCGTTCGCGTTTCACATAATCATTTTCGCGTTATTTTTTACGTCGTTTCGTGAGTTTTGGGTCCTGGCCAAAGGAACTCAGCATTCTTTACCAACTGTGGATTATAATAAAGAAATGTCTTCCTTCTACATTCGACCGCCAACGACCAGCACAAAAAAGTGAAAATTAACAAATATGTATATGTGCACTCGTCCAGTGATTTGTTATGCAAACGTGGCAGGAAGTTCGCGAATCGCGACACAGGCAACACTTTATGCATAGTAAATTAACCTCTGGCAACCCCGACTCGAACCCTTTCGGCGATATAAAAAGGAGCGGGAAAAATCATAAATGCCAGAACACACATTCGCCAGGATAAGCGAGTCAAAATAATCATAACCGCCGCCACAGGACATTGTCTATGAATGTCGGTTTGCCGTTTTGGCACCGCCGTGGCTTCCGTTTCCTGTTTTAATGTTTACTTTATGCCTGGCGAAAAACACGTCCTTCTCCCTCACTCTCACTCTCCTAGCCATGTGTGTGTACGGATTTTAAGCTAATGTAGTGACATTTTAGGCGCCACGATATAATAGATAATAAAATGTAATGTCGTCCTTTTGGCTTTGGCCCCCGGAACGGAAATGTTTCGTTTCGGGAAAGCGTACTTTGCCATTTGGTGCGTGCTCTGGCCCGATTATTGCGCTTTTGGGCGTTATAAAAATCAGTCGCAGAAAATCTCTCGTTCGTCGGGAATTTATCAAGAAACAACAAGCCATCGTCATGCCTTAAATTAGATTGGATGATGTGCCATAATGAGGATCTCAAAGTGCGTGTGTGGGCGGCTGGGTGGAGTCAAAGGCTGAGGGGTATATTAATTTGAACGATATTGGGCGCAGTTTACTGTGGCATGAATTTCGAGGAGGATTCGGGTAATCCTTATGGCCATCTGAACTTTATGTGTTCTGTTCCTTTTTTCAAATGGTTTCTCTGGAATCGAAAAGCAAACACTCTGGTTTAGAACGTATATTCAAATTGTTAATTTCGTTAGGCCTGTGTTGTGTTCAATAAAAAACAAACCTATTAAATATTCAGTTGTTGATCAGTTCAATTGATGTAATGAGTTCAGCTTATTAGCAAATTGATTATTGTTCTGCACATGGATTTTAAAAATATATGCATTTAATTTTACTGATTTCACATGGCGCAAGGCAATAGAAATTTAAGTTTGAGCACATCCTTGAACGGAAAACCTTCTATCCGGCGGCATTTATGTTCTTCATGTGTGCTTGCCTTACTTATTATGCGTCAAATGCTCCCGAAAGTAGAAGTGAGCAGAAGTAAAAGGCGTGTTTGTCTAATTTTCGCAAGGCAAAACTTCCGTGGACGTGTTGTGCAACATAAAATCTGCTTGAAGTTTATGCAAGCAATAAGTTTTCACAGCATCTTAGGAAAGCGATATCTAATTCTTTTTGCAGTTCATTATTTTGGTACTGGGTGCCATAGAAGCATGTGTTTAAGATGATGTAAAAGGTCTGCATGCTTATTGTATGCGTGTATGGAAAGGAAATATGTTAGTTTATAAGCTTAATAGCATAACTTCTGGCAAATAAATGTGAATAAGTTAAACATTTATTTAGTTCAGTTTTTCCGAGGGTTTGAAACGTTGTAACATTTGATTGTCAAGCAATATTGTCCCTAAATGTTGTGAGACCTCAGAAAATATAATTAAAGTTTCCACATGAGAAGTCCTTTCTTAGTTCAGTTGGTGCTTGTAGCTTTGTAAGTTCCAACTGCATTAGGAGAGTGGAGCGTACTTTCCGTCCATATGCGGACATGTCAGTTAAATTCAATTTTCCACTCGTAGCAATTAAAGCCCCCACAGAGCAGCAAAGCCACCCACAGCCCACAGCCCACAGCCCACCGCCCACCGCCCATCCAAGCCCCCAGACATGCGTTGTGTCCCACTGTGCCTGATATGTGCTCCTCGCACTTCCGGCGCAACCGGAAGTACTCAAGCAAGCATGTAAAGGGAAAAGGGCAAACAAATCCAAAATAAACAAAAATCATGGACACAAGCTGGAAAAAATAGACTACCAGGAAGAGGACGAAACAAAAAAAGATGCTGTTTGTGAGAAAGAAATGCTTGCGAAGCGGAAATTAAGACCCACTCCAGCGAAACGTGCCACGCCCCCGAAACAAAGCTGCCAAAAGTTCGTAAACAAACACATGTCTCGTCTGCAGGACCCCGATCCCCATCCGCCCAAAAAACCCCACCAACACTGTGTGTAAACAATCCCAAACATATCACATTTTAATCCGATGTAGTGGAAAATTGCGCCATGCGAAACAAGCTGGAAGGAAAATTGTTTCCTTCGCGTCGGCGAATTCCTTAGAATTGATTGTACGCCATTTTTTGTCCTTAGCGGATTAGTGCGGACACGTAATAAGTTGGAAATGTCTTCTCAGCTTACGTAATTAAAAACACCAGGGGCGGGAAGTTCAAATGCGAGTTTGTTGTTAGCCTTGTTAGCAGCTTTCGACCCATTTATGTTAATGGCTTTCGTGCACCTGGCCAAATCCTTACAAATGTCCCTTGCTGTCTTGCTGCCTTACTGTCTGAAAATTGAATAGTCCTTCGTCCTTACTCCTCGTCCGTCGTATGGTGCTAATTTATGAGCTTGAGGCGTGACCATATGGTTGCACATCCGTCTGCAGAGACACTTGCCACCAGCTCCGCCTGTTTATTTGCTCAATTTATGAAGTTGAATTATGCTTTTGGTGTGTCCACGTCGACAATGGCTCGGAAAATTGTCGGGCGGTGCTCGAAAGTAACTTTAAATTAGTGCAAATTGTATGCGGTCTAGCTTATAAATATTCAAAGCTTTTTCGATTGCTATCGCAGAGGGTGGTGGTGGTCATTTCACTAATGGAGACACGAGTCGTCGCATACACCTATCAAAAGTCGAGTATTGTCGCTTTGGAATTAGCTTTGTGCATCCCGGTACTATACGGAAATGATTTCGCTCTCTTCTGGTGTAACCTACACTATAACTACTATATTTTGGAAATTCACAAAAGCAAATAATCTTTACATTGCGCCAGTATTTTCTCCTAAATAATTCCAGTACTCAAAGGTTTGTCATCAAAGGACATGCCAATACTCAGTGGTCCTTCTATAAATATTAATATATTTTCCAGCTTATTTCGATAACAGCTGACGCTTATAAATACGCTCTTGATAAATATTTATACTTTTTGCGTGAATTAACACAGGGTCATTAAAATTCCGCTAATGTGTATGGCATTTCTAAGGGTGTACGAAAGCAAAGAAAAACCTTGTTTTCATATCCTCGGTTAGTTTGTTTCCTTCCGTTTCCTTTGGTTTCCCCCACCATAAATTGTCTATTGCTGTCATACTTTTAGGCATTTAATAAATTTTATGACTTTTTTCGTCGGGAAGAGGGGAACTGAGTGGGGCTGCTATTTTAGCGTTGCTCTGCTTTCCTTTTTTAATAACATTCGACGTGGTCCCGCTGCTTTTCCGCTTTTCCTCGTGTTCGCCCTTGTCCGCCTAGGGATACATTCGCCTGTCTCCAGAATCCCTCTTCCGACTTTTTCCGTCCACATCCACTTCTTCGAATTGCAAATACGGGTATTTATACCTCCGCTCCGGCTTTCCGCTCGCAGTTGCTCCCCGAAGTATGCAACAATCTTTTATATGAGTTTATTATGTATGCTTTTGCTTGAAACACACAATTTCCTCAAGCGATTTCCGTTTTGCCCCACTCGATGGGTCTTATTAAATTGCCCCACACCCTTCGCGGTCTTCATTATCCGCCAACTGGCTCGTTAAGTAACAAAAATATGATGACTGCCTGCAAATTGCGCTTTAATTGAATTGCACATAGATTCTGATTTAGTTTTATATTTTTTGTGCCCTCTAGCTGAGCGGAAGTTGTGCGTTGTTTTTGTGGTTCTCTGCCACGCCTACCACCCCCAACTTGCGGCGTAGCTCAAAAGTCCTTAGAAGTGTTTCAAACTGTCATACGCATTGAAGTTGGCACTTTTTATTCCCTTTCTAATTTTTGTTTCCTCGGCTTTTGACATTTTATTTATACCCTGTATTGGAAAAGTTTGTTAGGCATTTTCTGAATTATTTCTGTTTATACCTGCCCTTTTTAATTTAATTTCATTAGGTATTTCTATAAAGGATGTTTTCGCATTTTCACCAAAAGAATTTGCTATGACGCAGTTTTCAAGCGAAGACTAGTTGAAAGTGTATCTAGAAATCATTCAAAAGACGTTTCGTTGAATTTTTTCTGCCACACCATACTTATACTTCTCTCTTTGTTTGAATAACGTTTTGGGTTCTGGTTGGGCTTTTTGGTGCAATAAGAGCAGCTGAAAGAAGGAAAGAAAAGCGTGCACTTTCCAAAGTGGGCTTTTGTGTGAAAAGCGAGTCGAGGGGCTGGGATTCTGGTCAACTTACTAGCAAATCAAAAGCATTTCTAACCAACTTGCCAGTGAAGTTTGCACAGCGTGTTGGGCGCAGAAAGCGCCGCTAAAAGAACTCAGATTGAGTGCAAATAAAATGATGTCATGAAGTGGGTGGGCGGGCTAAAAGCCCTGGAATGCATGCTCCACTTTATTTCAGCTATCAACTCGTAAAGTTTGCGGCTTGATGGCCTCCGGCAAAACGTTGGGTTTTCCCAGTGGGAGGAAATCTGTTCTTTTTTCATTTTTCCCTGCGGATCCGAAAGAGACCACGCCAAAGCTGCAATTACAAGTTGGAAAAGGAGGACCCAACCCAATGCACAAATCTTGACAAGTATTTTGTCAACTTTGACTGCTGCCAGCTGGAAGCAAAGGCAGATGAAGTGCGAGCAACTTCAACCTCAAAGCAAAAGTGTTTAACTTTAAGCCCTGCCTTCTGCTTCTGCCTTTCTCTTCGGTCTCCTTTCATTTTTATTTTTTGCCCCATTTCATGGAATCGTCATGGAAACTGAAAGTGTCAGGGATTAGGTGATGCCGGAGTAGGGAACTATCCACGTGCCTTTCAGGGGGATCTTAAGCCGGAGGAAATAGACGCAGACGGGGATTTTGAGGCCTTATAGGTGTTAAATAAATAATACGTGTATTGCTCAGTTATAAAAGTATAGAGTGCCTGCTTAAAGTACTCAATTAAGTACATAACATACATTTGAAGTATAGACTTAACACTTTCCGAGTAATTTTCGAGTAAGACTGAAGAAACGATTTGTTGTTCCAAAACGATGGACTACCAATAGCATTTAATCTGTAACTCACGCTAACACCATATTTTATTTGCATTTCATTAGCATACTTTGCTAATCTGGATAAATCAACCTTGGGCTGCCCAACTGCCTTCCCCTTTACCGCTCCCTGCTTTGACACTAATTAACTTGATTCAGTATTCGAGACTACTGCCATTGCCTACTGCCATCTGCAATTCAATTAAAAATTAACATTTTAATTGCAAATTACTTGGAGTATACTTTATGGGACGCAGGGCAGGCACCGGCAGAGAAACTCCACTTAACTGGAGTAACTTCTTTCGCTTCTGCCACCTGCAGCCAGCCATTTCCGGAAACGGAAGCAGCCGATGAGCAGGGGATCAGGGGAGCAGGGGATCAGGAGGAGCCATTGGAACATCAGCTCATTTCAAGGCGTTTAATTCTATCATGCGCCAACAATTATGCAACTTGTTGGTTCACTGACTCGAATGGCCAGGCGGTTTTCAATTTGTTGCCAATAAAACTTTTTCCATTTCGGTTTTCCTCTCAGTTCTTCCACGTTGGCCTAGCAAAAATGTTCGTCATAGTTTTGTGAGTGGGCTAAAATAAAGGAAATTAAAAGTTTATTGCTGGTTTTCCGAGTGGAAACAATGCTGGGATAATCTCGATTTGGCGAACATGCTGTTCCGTGTCATTTTTCATTATTTGCTATACTCGTATTTATTTTGATTATTCACATTTACTCTTCGAATCTCAGCCAGTGTAATGGAAAAGATACCTGTACATGTGTGCTGAACCATTCTTTTGTTCACTTCGCTTTCCACTTAATAAATTCATGGATCCATTTGCTGTCAATTTGTTATTGATATCTCCGTTATGCCTGCAAGCTTGCGAGGGGGAAAACCTGAAGGAGAAATTAAACTTAATCAAATGTGAAACTCTAGTGAGCACTTGATATGCATTTTGCATTGAATTTCCTTTCCAGCTTCAACGGCACAATCACTTTTATTCGGAAATATCACGAACAAAATAATACCTGTGCTGTTGTCGGTAGTTGAAGAAAAATATATGGGAATGGTTTTGACTTTTTTAAATTTAAAGCATTTAAGTTGGCTTCTCTGAAGCCTCTGCGGCTTCAATACACAATTTCAAGATAAAACCGCATGTGGAGCAGTACTTTAATTATATTATTGTTCACCTCTTTATCACAATCCCTCCAGCGGTGGCTTCCTGTTAATTGCTTTGTAGACAAATTGTAAAAAGCTCGAATTTGGCATTGTTTCGGGGCATCCTGGAATACTTCAAAAGCAGACAAAACCACGGCGTAACCATGACCATGACTTTGCCCGCAAAAACAACCTAGAATCATATAACTCTTTTTTTCCAGACCCGCTGGGTCAGTTTTAATTTAACTTTGACATGCATCAGCTCAAAAATCCAATTACAAACACAAGTGTAAACAGAGAGAGAGAGAGAGAGAGAGATGGAAAAAAGGACCTTTTTTTTTTTGTCAAAAGACTAGAAAACCCATTAACGCGTTTTTGCCCTCCATAAAGATGAAGATTTATAAAGCCATTAATATTGCCCAAGCGGTGAAAAAATGTATAGAAATTTTGTGAGTGAGTGAAAAGTGCTGAGCCCATGGAAGCTGCAATGAAACCCTAGAAATGGCCAGTCAGGCAGGAAAACTGCGTCCGGGTTCTTCAGCCAAGCCCGATCGCAATGCGAATGAAGAGAACCAATTGGGCGCCAAGCCCAAGAGCCAAAGAACGGACAATCATCACCAGAATCAACCGAAGATCCTGCCACATCCCAACTACATGGAACTGGAGTTCCTTGCCGCGGATCCCACGACATCTGCGCAGGGTACGCCCTACCCGGACTTACCAGTTAGCTATGCCACCTGTCTGGTGGGTCCACCACCGTACAGGGATCCGCCGCCCCCCACACCACCGCCCCTCTCCCAAATGCCCTCGAGGTTGCTCCACTCCGCCCCCAATACGCCGAGTCGCGGCAAGGTGGTGCTCAGCAAAAAGGAGCGCAAGGAGCTCAGCAAACAGCTGGGAATCGACGAATCCTCGATCCTGAGCAGCAGTGCCCAGTCGAGTCCCTATAAAGGACGTGTGAGTGAGCTGAAGAACTGCATAGCCCGTGGCCTGTTTGCCACCCTCCATAGGGGCTCACAGAAATCGCTGCAGCAGCAGGAGGAAAGACCCATTAGTCAGGAGATTTCCCCTCCTCCTCCGGCTCCAGAATCAGCTAATAACAATGAGGATGTGGCGGATTACTCCGAAAAGCTCAGAAATCTGCCAGTGAGACAGCGCAAGGCTGCCACCTCCCACATGGAGAACTACTGTCTCTTTGATCCAGTGGACTTCATCAACGAAAAAGCCATGAGATATCCTAGTACCCAAGCCCATGGATTGAGGGATCCTCTCTTCAGCTCAAGGCAGCACTTGGTCTGCGAGGATGAAGATGAACTGGTGCCAGAAGTAATATACGATAACGAGGAGCTGGAGTTGGAGGAGACTATTATTATAGAGACTTCAGCCATGCCAGAAGCGGAATCTGAAGCAGAACCGACTCCCAAAAATTCAGAGACGCTGTCTAGTTTTGACCACCACAACTACTTTATCATAGATCCGGGAAATTTTCCTATGGACATTGGCATACCTAATCCTTATACCAACGAGCAGCTGGTTAATGCCAAGTTGGAGCAACAAAACTTGGAGAAGCTTTTCAACGAACTGGAGAACACGGCTAGCATGTCGAATAGCCAGGAGTCCAAGGATACGGAAACCACATCCACCGCCCTGGTCGAATCATCCACATCCACGAATTCAGCGAGTTCCGCGGGAAGCTGTTGCCTGGCCAATCCCGCCCAGCAATCGATGAAGAAAAAGCTGACATTTCTGAATCTTTCCCCTTTTCGAAGCGGCAAAAAGTCAATCGATAAGAATACTTTTGAGCAGCAACGGGCCATTTCCGAGTTGGTCAGCACGGATCACATGTTGCACCTGCAACAGTTGTTGCAGCAACAGCGAAAGGATCAGCGCTCCCACACGGTTCCAACGGAGTCCAACTATGTGCTCTTCAATCCTGGCCCGGTGCCCAGTCGTCATGTCCAGTACAAGATACGCAAACCACGACCTCTATCAACTCACAGCGATGCGGATAGTGGTTTTCTATCGCCCTGTTCCCCCGAGGAAATGAGGGCGAATCCGGCCATTTTGGTGCTTCAGCAGTGCGACAGTGTTCAGGGGTATATGGAGGTAAGTTTACTAAAATTAAAAGATATATTTGCCAGTACGAATTTGATATACAAGTATATATCCACCGAAAAATTACGAAGTTGACTACTCACTTAAATATAAATCGAGCTATTTAATTTTTGCAAATAACCTGAGTTCACAAAGTAAAATCAATGTTCGTTCCTTTTCCCAAAAATGATTGTTAACTTTGATGGCTTGTCCTCACAAAGGAACGTTATTATTACCTATGCAAATCTGGGTATTAGTGCTAAGATGCAGCCCGAAAAGCGCCATCATAATGTTCACCAAATGGCTTATTTTTGAGAAGCTCTTATGCCCCACAATATTCCCAGTGAATTTGGCTGAGTTCCATACATTTCTTACGTAATCCTCTTACCGTAATGTGAATCGCAGTATTAACCATTGGGAGAAACCCCACGCAGCAGGTCGCATCAGGGCTTATCTATATGGATAATTTCGCATATCTCAAGCCGGTAATCATTGCGGGCCGTTTCCGAAGTCGCACTTGTCGCCATTTGCCGGCTCACTTATCTTAACGAGCGAGCAACTTAACAAGTCTTATTATGCATCTTCAAACACCCCAGGGGAGGTGTTAGCTTACCCCTCCTAGACCTCTTTCGGGAAAATCCACCCGTAAAGGAGATGAACAAATGCCAACCCCCACGGCCGATTCCTCGGGTATAAATTATCAAAAAAAGGGAAGAAGGAGTCATGGAATTGCAGTTTCGAGGCACTGCACTGCTGATGATTCCCAGAATCGAGGGCTTTTTCGGAGCAGTTCCTGCTGGATTGCATCTGGCTTTCCCATTTTCCCCCGCACTTCGCTCTTCGGTCTTCGCTCTTGTTTTCTTGCTGCCCCGGGGGAGCAATCAATCGTCGCGTTTTCACTGCTCGCTTCATTAGTTTTCCCTACCGCCAAACATTAGTTTGATTGTGTGCCCAAGTGAGGGACAGGTTGAAAGGGAAGAGAAAAGCAGGGAAAAGCGGGGAAACCCAGAAGGAAACAACAACCACACACCAGCTGCGAATGTATGTTCAATCTTAGCGACTTTTAATGGAATTGAATTAAAATTGTTGCCATGGTGCTGACTTGAAAGTGGGTGTACTCACACCAAGGCTGGCCCACATAAGCTATTCGCCCTCCCCCAATTTTCCGTGCCGCAGGCATTTTCTATCATTTGCAAATTGAAATACGCGCTGTACATTTTTGCTTTGAGGCATGCTCCCAAAAAAGCAAAGAATTGCAGCAGCCAAAAGAATCTCTTGGGGCAGTTTTTTGCCATCAGAACCATCTAATGAAACGACGACAGGACAGCAAGTGAAGCACACTTTTTGGCCCATCTGAAGTGGCCGGCAAAGTGTCAAGTGCATTGCTTTTCATATCCTTGTGGGCGGTGGTGGTTGCTACATCCTGGCTGGATGGATGGATAGAAGGCCGGGCGAGCTGCAAATGAAGGTTTCAGCACAGGTCCAGGGATGATGGGCATAGGTCCTGCAGCAAATGGAATGTAAATTGGTATTCGCGGGAGAGAGGATGCTTAAACAGGATCAGCTGGCGGGCTAAAAGGTAAAATGCTGTCATGGAAGTTGGTGAGCAGGGAAAATTAGTTTCATCAAATGCTGCCCTAAAAAATATAGATTTCCACACTAGCCCATATTACACTATTAAAAAAAGAAAGGGATTACAGGGAGCTTTTATTGTAATAAACTAATCAGTTGTACTCAACGTATGCCAAATACTTAGTATACTATCTCTTGTAGGTCTTTGAGTAATATATTTATAATATATTATTATATATATTATTATTATATTATATTATATTATATTATATTATTATTATATATATTATAATATATTTATATATAAATTTATAACACAATTATTTAAGTGCAAAGATTGGAAAACTGAAGAATTCCCATCAAAATTATACAAGCTACCACCCCAAGCACATCTCATTAATTTCAAAATTTTTAGTGGCACCAATAACAAAAAGTTACAATCAAGATACAAACAGCTGCAGCATCAGGAGTCAAGTGCTGTAATGGTCTACACAATTTTGCTTACGAAATGAAACCACAGTTTTCCACTTCACATATTCCACCCCCATTATCCAGTCCACTATATCGCAGCGATATCGCAGCTTTTCCAAGCCGACTCCTCGAATGCCACTTTCCATCAAAGTCAAAGCAAACAAAAACATTTCTGGAATTTATGCAAACGGCGGCTGGTGTTTGCATAACCATAAATTACAGCCCTTCCCCTTTTTCGCTTGCGAATGGTCAACGGATTTCTGGCCTGGCTTGATGTTTTGGCTACTGCCCGTTTTGGCCAACAATTTGGAAACTACCCCGACTGCTTGGCCGAAGTCTCAATTGCAAATTGCAAACAGCACATTGAGGCATGCAATTTGACTTTCCGTACAGCACCGCTCACACACCGCTCTCCCTGCATTTCCCTCACATTTTCCCTGACTTTTCCGAAGAGAACTTGTCGCGAGGCGCTAAGCTGTCAACTGTCAGGCATAGTTGCCTGTCCTTGCGACAGGATGCGGGTGCGGATGCTGTGGATGCTCTAAAATTGCACCCAAAAATCGTTTACCCCTTGTGGGGGAGGGTGGGAGTTTCGATTCCGCGGGGGAGGATGGTTGTAAGCCATCCAGGGGATGGCCATTCGCAAGTCGCGTGTCGTGCGGCTACTTTATGGATCCAGACCCAAAAACACCCTGTACCCCATCCTAAAACGCCTCTGATTAGTCCAATAAGTTGTAAAAAGTGTCGCCTCGACTGCTGATGTTGCCGCTGCATTCCCTTGGTGATTATCAGATGTACTGTAGGTTGAGGGTTGGGATTTCACTGCGATAACTTTTTGATTTATGGCCGGCAATAAATGTTCAATGCATTTTATAATTATGTTCCGCCTACAGCGACAAATGAACGGAAAATGCCAATGCCATATGTGCAAAATTGTGCATAATTACAAATGGGATTTTTACTTGTGTTTCGCAGGAAAAATTATCTGGCATTTTGTGCAGTTCCAAATGCACTGTTCAAAAAGAAAGTAACTAATAAGCCGGATTTTGCAACTTATTTACTATTCTTATTACCTATATTCAGTATGGAGTCCCACAAGACTAAAAAAAAAGCCTCCAAGTTAAAAAAATAAGTTTTAAGCGCTTTTTTCGATCATCACCAATTCATAAAATTATATCGATTTCGAGTAAGCTGTAAAAACTACTGAGGATAGCATACGGGATACAGACTGAACGCTGCAATAAAAAATTACCATTTCAAATGGTTAATCATCTCAGTATTTCATTTATGCACTCACGTGAATCCACTTCCATTGGAAATTCAGGCAACAGCAAATTAACAAAAAACACCAACAAAAGTCTGTGCCATCCATGCAATAAAAAAGAGAAATTATTTCTGCTTTCCCATTTAACAGTTAAGCAAGCACGAATGTCCTCGGTAAGGATCTCCAGCTGCCAGTGTCAATATTGTAAAAGCTTCAACTCATTGCCCTGCATGTTGCCCCTGGGATTTTGCATCACTCCCCGACCAAAGGAGAGCAGATTAAGCTGCAATTTATAGGGAAAATATTTTTGTTCATTCGTAATTATATTGGCGGGGAAGAACAATAATTTTAATTTTAATTTTAATTTTCCACCAGTCCTCCGAGCCAAATCCAGCTGGCGGCACAGACTTCGCTTAATGCGCTCTGGTGTTATTAATGCAACATTTTGCTGCACGTGCGATGGCGAAAGCGGATGGGAATCAGCATCAGCATTGGGCTCTCTCTTTCATTTTCCGGCTCGAAATGCTCTGCCTTCCCGTTAAATGCACATTTCATATTTTCCCGACACACTTAAAGTTTTCAATTCGCCGCACTACCAGCTGGGAAGGTCCTTTGCTGCAGGCCTCGGGTTTTCGGACCCATTTTGTTTACATGGGCGGAGGCTCCGTCGCTGTCACTTAGTGGCCGCATGCGGGACATTAAAGGCAGTCATCCAGTCAGCCAGGACGAAGGATCCTCCTCCTCCTCCTTGCCCACTTCTCCACTGCTCCTGCTGCACACTGCAGTGGAAAATTCAGCCCTGACAGCTAAATGCGTTGCACTTATGCTTAAAACATGTCAGGCCGTCCAGACAGCACTCAAACAGACGCAGAAAGAAGCTCTTCCAAGAGGGACATTCCCCTTCCTAGTCCTAAATGATAGTTATAGTAATAGACCGGCAGGAAATAGAACAGAAGCCGAAGATTAGGTTCTCTGGGGAAATAGTTCTCCAAAGGACTCGGCGTGTGCGTCGAATAGTTTTGCAGCATAATACGACTTCATGTTTAAGTCAGGCATTTTTAAAGGAAGGAAAATGGTTAGATGGGCAGTATTATTTTATTATTATATAAGTGAGGCCAACTTTGTAGATTGGACAGCCATTGATTTGGACTTTATTATTTATCAACAAAATTTAGAATTAGATGTGTATTAAAAACTTTATTTGATGTGCAAGCTTCGTAAGTCATTTGCCTTTAAATTTAATAAAGTCCTCGCAGGCAAGTGCTGGCTTAAAAGTTACAAAAGTTTTTCCCTAAAAATATATATTTCCCAGATGACTTGAAATTGCGAGGTAAGCCAACAAGTTTGAAATTTAAATTTAAAATAGCACCGTCTGGACGGCGACTTAGTTGCTTTTTCCTGGCCAAACAAAACATCAAGTCCCATGCATTATTTAACAATAATCGTGACAGATTTATAATGTCCCCAGATCCTGTTTTGCTTCCTGGTTGCCTATTCCTATTGCAAAAATGCATCAGAGCAGCAATGTTGAAAAGGGAAAAGTTTCAGGCTCCTTTTCTATTCCCTTCTATTTTATTTTATTTTCCGTACTTTTGCTTATGGGATAATCGCTAGAGCGGAGCTGGGAAAGTTTCCTGGGCCTCGTTCCGGTTCTTTTAGGGAGCTGTGAAAAATTATAGCCATAATTTTTGGCCACTAACCAGACTGGGCAGGCTTCCACGGGGAGGCTGGCAGTCGGCACTTTGCTGTTTTCGACCAGTTAATGCATATTTTAAACTGCTTTGTTGGTGGTGTGCAGTGGGAAGTGGGTTACTGAAAATTGCGCATTTTGGCTTATTGAGAAATTTATTTATTAAATTCTAGTTGCAGCTTGAGGCTGGCTGGTGCAACTAATTAAAAGCTTTGGTTTTTTCGCCCTTGGCCAGAAACCAGGAACAGCTTGCATTGGCGCGCGGCTTATAAATGCCATAAGGTCTGTAGTCTGGACTTTGAAAATATGCAATTAATTTACTAGTCAATGCAGCCGAGCATGCTGAGCACATAAAATAATTGCATTGTTTCTGGAATTCCTTGGCAAGCGGCAAAAAGATTTCCTCGACGCAATTATTTACATTTCTTTTGGCGCAAGATGCCTGCTATCTTTCCCATTTTTCTCTCCGCAGCTGTTGTATATTTGTGCATTTGAAAGGTAAGAAACATGGCAAATAAATCAGTGCACAATGCTGGAAAAAAGGAGTCTTTTCTTGTTTTTTTGGGACTAAAGGAACTTGAAAACCAGAGGTAAAGTTACCTCAGCAAAATAGCTTTGCTGACACAATTTACCTAAATGTAAATGGAAGTAAACAGAAATGACTATAATACTCTAAGGATACGGAGTTGCACAGAAACTTGGTGATGATTGCAATGATGACGATTAAATACCAATACAAATTCCTCTTGGAAAACCATAAGGCTTTCTTAATTAAAATATATGCATTTTTTATGTACATACTTTAAAATTCATTGAAATGCACTTCCTGGTTGTTATTCTTGCATACCCATAACTTCACTAAATATGGTTAGCATAACTTTAAAGGTAAACAGGCAAAAAATGACTTCCCAAGTAAAGTGCAATCTACAAAGATTCTTTTTCAGCTCAGGTTTTGCTCAAATCCAGACTCCGTTTCGGCTTCGTCTATTAGGTTTCTCGTCCAACTGGCTAACTTTGAAGGTAACTTCTTGATGGGAAATGGCTGGCTTTTTGTGCAAATACTAATAGCATTAAATATTTATCATTGTGAGTTGTCAAACAGCAACGACAAAGCAAACGTCTGAGATTTGTAGCTAATTAGAAGAGACAACAACTCACAAAATTGACAAGATGGATGGCCAGAGACGTAACCTAGTGATAAGAGTTATAACAAGCAAACAACAACGAAAACCAAGGGTGAACGACAGGATAAGAGGAGTATGGACAGGGACACAGAAATTTATGACATGCACCCAGGAATGTAGGCTACACACACCAAATCCCCCATATACCCCAACTGGGGGCTATCAATAACGATTTTTTGCCCGATGTTTTTGCGCTACTTTGGGGTTGCGACATAAATGCCATAAAACTAATGCCCAAATGTGTCCCGGTGCAGAATCATTGTGGAAAATACAATAAAAAGGTTGTGAAGAATTCAAATACTCTCACACTTAGCGTATTTTAAATACCTTTAAAAAGTGTTTGAGAGACTAAAATAGATGCATAGTCTGTTGTAAGTTTTTTGTAACCCCTTCAAAAATATCTTCCCGCATCACCTTACACCTTACAAATCACCCCAACAAATCGATATACCCTTTCCTTTGGCAAAGGTTAGTTCAGCAGATATGTTTGGGGGACCCTTTGTGAGAAATTAATAACCTGGTTTTACTGTATTCTCCTTTTTGTTTCGCCGTTTGCTGATCCTGTTTTTTTTCGCCCCGGGACGGGGTGCTGCAAGTTGGCCCACGGGGTTGGGGTTGGGGAGGATTTATTTGCCGGAAATAAATATTAGCCGCAGTCAAACACACTTAAGCCTACGCAGGCGACATCGCCGAGTCCTGTGTGCCATTTATAGTTTTACACAGGCTTATAACTTGCTTTACACGCACGTACGGCTCGAAGGACCTCCATGATACATGAGATATGGTGTCAGAGTGTGTGTGGGTTCCCAGGCGCGCTGATTCCCATAATTGATTTTGTATTGGACCTCGATAAGGGGATGTTGGCCAATATTGGACCCAAACTGCATATTGAATTTCAAAGGCTTTTGCTCGGCAGAGGGAAAAAGTGTCCTTCCATCAATTACGCCCACTGAACATCGGGGAAATGGCAAAGGGGTGCTGAAATAAACTCCCAGCCAAGATTAAACGTCAACTACAGTACGGTTCTCCGTATAAAATGCAATATGTGCCCCAGTCATAATCAAATTGAACTAAATTCATTTAAAAACTTGTAGCCTCAAAAAGGAAAGTAATCCTCCCTGTTCTGTTGTTCCACCTGTAATAGACCTGCCATAGACAACCTCCTTTCCAGGACATTTGTGCTAGTCTAAGCTCGAAAAGATGCGGGGGCTCACATCCTGCTGAGGAGGGTGGATTGGCAAATGGCCAGTAAGTACTTGTAAAGTACACAGAAAACTTATTTACACGATTAGAAAACAAGAAAGTAAATTCATTTTGTCTTCTTCATTAGGAATATCATTTACTTGGATCACTTTGAAGGGCAACCTTAAATCAGATAAGTTTAACTCACTTTCCCATGATGTAGTATAATATGGTTCCTTTCTTTTGAAACAAAAAAGAGTTGGCTATAATTAAAGAAATCTGATCCTGAGTTAAAAATGTTCATCGCCCTCAGAGCTGTCAAAAATTTGATAGATAACAAAGATCTTATCTCCCGAATTGTGCTAAGCTGCTATCCATCATTAGATCAGTTAGAGAGAACTCCTCAGCTAACCCTCGCCGTTGCAACCACCAAAAACCCACCGCAAAATAAAGGGGGCGAAACAACAAAGAACAAAGAGCAATCTCGGGGAATCGGAGTTTGAGCATCGCAGACGGGCGGAAAACAGAAGCCTCACCTAAGGCAGCCAAAGCTGGGAAAATGTTGCACAGGTTGCCCCTGCCAACAGGAACAGAAACAGGATCATGCGGACATATCAAGGATGTCTGTTGCAGTTACCCTGGAGTTTATACCACCCACCTTACTCTGGGGCTTATGGAGTGTTGAATCATTTGTTTTTATGTGCCCAGCAATCCAGCAACCCAGGAACCCAGGAACCCAGCAACCCAGCCCTCCTGCACTCGCATCCCGGAATCCTGGCGACCGTAAACTATAAGCGGGGGAAAAGGTCACCCAGACACAGTCCTCCCCCTTTAAACCGAATGCTGAGCCTTAAACTTGATATGGAAAGTATAACAAATATTTATGCTCTGAGCTGTGTTATTAGATTTTAATTTCTTGCACCCATGGACATGATGGCCCACCCTTGTCGTACATCCGGTATCCCAGCTATTTCCGGGCGGAGCGTGCGAATGTTTCTGGCTTGTATTTGCATTTGATGTGGGTGTGGATTGCTCAATCCCCCTGGCAATTGCCTCCCCTGAATTTTCCGCCAGCATTGTTGTGAGGTGTCATGGCCAGTAATTGAGTTTGAGCTTCAGTTTGCCGGAGTTCGCGCTCTCTGCTCATTTTGGCATTTGCTGATGCAACTTGCAAATATTTGACTAACTGCCTTCGTTAAACAACAATTTTTTCTTTTGCCAAATGTTCTGCTGCGCTAGTGCGAATTTCCCTAGCTGTACGTGATGAAAGCCGGAGAAAGTTTTCCACCCTCGAAAGGGGTGTTCGGTGTACGGAACGACGTTTACCAAATTACATTATTAGAAATTGATGGTTCCGCTTCTCTTTTGGACGGGGGAGAAATCGTCAGCACTTTTCGAGCACTCCCTGCGAAAGTGTTTCAAATGCTTTAACCAGTTTAAGATGGTTTGTCACTCTTTTCAAGGGGCGATAGGGAGCAAGAGTAATGAGCAGGGTCCTTTCTAACACCTCTTCGCATAGCCAGACTTCACCGCCACTGGCATTGCGAGAATTTTTAATAATATCCCCAAACCAACCGCATTTCAACTCAGTTTAGCCCTCCATTTTTCCATTTTCCAGCTTCCGTTGTGGCTTGGCCACATTTCAACTTGCAAAGGCACCGTGCAACCTCATTTCAAATGTTTCGTGGTTGGGGTCCCTGGGTTTACTAGCTTACGCATGCAAATGCAAGTTTTTAGCCCTCAGGCGTCATTGAAAAATGCATTTGCCCTTTTTTGTTTTTCCAACCTGGCTAGACCCTTGGAATTTCTCTCACCCACTTTGCTGGTGCATTTGCATATTTTTTAAATATTTGAAAATATCGTTGACGGCGTAAATAATGATCCCGACCGCAATAAGCATGAAGATCTAATGCTGGGAAAGCTGTGTCACTTTCTAACGAGTTATGCAAAGGCAGAAGTCAAGGGATCTACCGGCGAACCAGAAAAGAATTTCATTTATACATGATTTATTAGCTAATTTATAGGGTGGAAAATCGTTGGTAATTTCCTGTTTTATTTTAGACTTTTCAACATATTTACAGATGGAGTATCCCTTACACCTCGCCTTAAATCAGTTTTGCCAGAATAATTTTAAAATGCATAACGGAAAAGAATAAAACATTTTTGCAAAATCGCTTCTCCGCCTTTCGGGCATAAATGTCGCTGAATTTGGCATAGATTTGCATGGCAATGAGAGTCGGGAAGGAGGAGCATCCAGGAGGGCCATGGATATGTAGAGATAGGAGTGCCATATCCGAGCCATATCGACTGGCGACATATTGCAAAAACTGACTGTGGCATTTGGCATCCGTTCGAGTTCCGGTTCCATTTCGGGTCCTAGCTGCATTTTTTCCACCGGACAGTGGCAATAAAAACGAAAACGCCCGGAGTGCAGCGCCAGGAAGTTGGACTACTTCCATCGAGTCCAGAGTCCTGTCTGTTTGATAAGCTCGGGAGGGAATGTGATTGGATGGGATGGGATGAGATGGGGTGGGGTGGGTGTTTTTTGTAGCCCCAATCGCAGGTGACACTGCTTTTGTTGGGTTAATTGTTTGCTTTTTCCCATTTATCTAGCTGGATACAGCCGAGTGACGAGGACTCGACTGGAGCTGCCTGCCGCTTGCACACTATTAATCAAGTAGATTGGGCTTTCCCCGTGGAATTCCCAGCGGATGCGGCTGGCTTGTTTATAATTAATGTGATGTGTGTGTCTGTCTGTTGGGTTGACTCTATGCAAATTCCCCAGACGCGCTGTCCTCCAGCTTTTCGCCGCCTGCTAATGAAACGTCGTCGAGTTTTGATGGCTGCTTGGAAGGAAGCTCATCCTTATCCTGGAACAGGCCAATCTAACTTGCAGCCGAACTTAATAAACACTCTCGTCGAAAATTGCAAAGTGCAGCGATAAAGTTTTTCATTAATCCCTGGCCCCTCAGCGAGTTTGAAGTTTAATCCTAGTCGAAAATTGCTTAGCCACACAGCCCCGTGTCATTTACACTGGCTCCACCGCAATTAAATTGAATAAGTTGGGCTTTTCTTCAGGGGTAAGGGCCACCTGAGCTCCTTTCGGAGTTTTCCGCTTGTCAAATTGATATTTGATTCATGACCAGCGCATTTGTCAAGTCATTCATCTTTCTCCAGACTGAACTCAACTTTTTCGCCACCTAAGTCCCCCAGTTTTTGCTCCTTCCATTTCTCTGAGTGATGAATGGACAGTGTTAGCTGTAGAGGCAACCATTGAGCTCGTCCTGGTCGTGATTTTCCGCCCCTGTGGTGCGCTCCGAGGGCGAATACAGCTAAGTATATTAGCAATGGCAATATACATTGCAACAATTTTAGAATTCACGGCAAGTTCAGGAGCAATGATTTGGCTTAATCCAAACGTCTTTTGGTTCAATTAATTAGTTTAGTTTGGGTAAAAAACGATAGATAAATGTTTTGCTTGGCATTTAATTTTAATACTTTTGTGTGAAAACGTACAGATTATTTATTTAGCTTTTGTTACGTATATACAAAGACTCTGATGAAAATATTCCTGATAAGAACGAGTGCTAACTAACCCAAAACTGTAGAGCATCTTCCAGAGTCTCACTGCATTTGATTGCTTATGATTTCTTACTTCAGATAAATGGATATATTTCTCGTTGATTTCACTTAAGCTCAGGCCGCAGGCCCTGAACATATTAGGCCGTCCCGAAAAGTCCCTTTGGGCCTCCTTCGGTTGTGCCTTCTCATCATCATCATCAGAGGGTCCTTTGTCCTTCGACTCTTGTGACCATTCCGTGTTTGGTAACGCGGGCACGTAATAAGCAAAAAAAGGAGCAAAAAGGAGCACGAATATGAGGGAGAAGTGGCTTGGAATGAAGTTTTTGTATGTAAAGGTTTACATTTCATTCCTGCACGATTTGTCAAGTCAGCGGAAATCGTGCCGGCCTATCAGCGTGGCACAAAATTGAAAAATTGCTTTGCGTGCGGGCGAACTTATGAGAAAGTCATAAAAATATTCTCCAACTTTTGCCTTGATTTGTGGTCGAGTCAAACGCAAACTTACCTAGGCAACAGTTATAACTTGGCCAACTAGCCGCAGGTGCCAACCGCAACGAATACGTTTGATAAACCAGAAGCCCGAGCGATTTTCGTGGTGTGGAGTGAGCTTGGCTCCTGCCAAATTGTAGTGCAAATATTTTGGTTGTTTTCCGCACTGGCACTCGAAACTGCACGGGGCTAATTAAGGACGTTTTCGGTGCCTGTGTAAATAGTCATGGTTTCAGCGAAACACCCCTTTCATTGCCCCAAAAAGTGGCAGGCAATGGAAGTTAAAATAAACTTGTTTCCGATGATTCAGCTGGGAGTGTTTAGACTGCTCCTTGCTGGCGTTTTATTTATTTGGCCAAAAGCAACAGTTCCATGGTATTGGAGTTGGTTAGAGTGGCAGCGAATTTAAGCCATTTGTTGATTCGCTGAGTGTCTGTAAATTAGCATGAAAATTATTTGTTGCTTTTATTGGTCAAGCTTTTTTATGGCTTTAAAATTGCATTAACAATTTAACGATATTCACGATTACCATCTCCCGTAATTTGAGCGTGCTATTTTAAATCCTTTTAGAAAAAGTACATTTGCGTGCTGTACCTAAATATTTTGAAAGTTAAGCGAACAAAGTCGCTAAATGCCACTTGGTTTTTTATGAAAATAAGTGTAAGGAAGTAATCGCTACTGATAAAAGTTGTTCTTGCTGCCAGGAGTGCCTGTCATATTTATTTTTAATCTTCCGCAGCAGTGACATTAATAACATCATCTCCTGAAACATAAAACTGCCTTCTTGCATGTACTCACTTCCCAGGAAATATTCCCGGAGTCTTTCCCACAAATTCTGTCCTCGTAGTCCTGGTGCGTGTTAAAAAATAATTTCCCTAGATAATTTGACAGGACGCGTGGGCAGTGTCCCCGCCCCGAAACTTGGCATCCCAAATTCTGCCGCCGTTCCCTTGTTGTTTCAGCTAATAGCTGGCAAAGTTTGAGTTTGCCAAAGTTTTGACAAAACTTCCTTTCGCTGGATTGTTATGTTATTTTTTGGTAAAACTTTTCCGTGTTCCTGGAACTTGTTTTGATTTCATTGTTTATTTATTTAGATGCGGGTGTTCGCAGTGTGTTGATTTAATTGAGCCAAATGTGTTATGGGGCCATCAACTTAATAGGGGGCGGAGTTAATTATTTACTTTTCCGTTTTCAGAGGAGGGGCAGAAAAGCGGCTTATGGCCAGAACAAACGCGGTGTCCCCAAAAGTATGCAGCCAAATATTTATAGCATGCCAATTGACTAAGGGACCAAATTAAAAAAGAACGCGCTGTGTTGAGGGGCGTATTAATTTAACATTACGCGGCAGACAGAGCAAAATAATAAACAAAAATATGCCGTGTATCGCTTAAATTGTTTATACAGCACGAGCAATGTGTTCCCGAAATTCCTGCCCCCTGCAGACCTGCAGCTTGACAGGCTTAAGCCCAGGAACGTGACCTGAACGGGCGGCACATTGTTTGCCCAACTGTTGTTATTATTCCCTTTCAATATTTGTGTGTGTTTGTGTGTGTGGGCGGGAGGGGCGTGGCAGGTCCTGTCAAATGAAATCCGTCTGGATACACACATACATGTGTGTGGGTTTGACCCACAGCTACGTCCAGTTCGAATCGCCTTTGTCCTTTTGCGTTGGGGAGGCCAAAATAAATAGCAAAACAGCAAGTGGAGAAAAAAAATGGAAAATTGCGTTAAGCCCAGTCTGCTCCACGGAATATTTCTATTTTCCGGTGGAAAGCCCCACTCCCGACCTGCGCCTACTTGTGTAAGCAAGTGAGAGTGATTTATGCATACCGAACCGTCCTCCCACAAAACGCTCAACCTCTCAACCGCTCAACCTGTCATTGAATAACGCCCCGCCAAAAGCGCGTAGCCCCCAAAGCTCCAACTTCATGTCCTTGTTGACTCAGCCGAATGATTGTTTTCGAGTGTCTGGATTTGCGTCCTTTTAAGGCATAAGCTTTATACAAATATCTGAAAATTTTGGGTCTGCTTGGTTAGGGCTTAATGCATCCCCTTTGGAACACAATTTCCATCCGGAATACGAAAGCAATACATTTTTGCTTTGTTTCAACAGTGGACTTTGCATGTTTATTTAAGGAAAATTTTGTGCTTGTAAGGAAAAGAATTCTTAAGACAAATGGTAACTTATGGTAAATTGGTAAATTTAAAGAAATTTAAAGCAAAGCACAGAAAATCCGCATGCTTATGAAATAAGTTTTGGATTAGTAAACTATCTAATTTTTTGTAGGCTTAGAAAGTTGCTTAAGATGTTAATTATCCATGGGGAGAAGTGAAAGCTAAATCTTTTGTAAATACCTAATAAGCAATTAGGAACTCATTCAACTCTCGAGTGCCGAATGTTTCGCAGGAGCATAAGAAGTTATTAGCCAATAACAGACCTTAATGACCCGTTTAAGCCCAGACACAAAGCCACTAGCCAAAAGACCATATCAAAGGCACATAAGCGCTCATTTCAAGCCAAACCACATCACATACTCAGGCCTGCACTCAAACTCGCACCCCCATATCCACCCAGGATATTCAGGATATTCAGGAGCTGTGTAATGTAATCAAGTGTCCACTCTACAGACGTTGGGGCTGGTCAAACAGAATTACGCTGGCCAAAGCCCAACATAGCCCCCAAATTAATTTAATACCGGGATACAAAAGCAAAAAATAGCAGAAACCGAATCAAAAAGGGAAATCCAAACGGGGGAGTGGGGAAAAGAGTCGCCAGAGTCGGGAAACATTATAATAAAATTAATCTCCATTTGTTTGTTGGGGTGGACGGCCAGTCTGGCCGGGTCCCGCTTTATTAGCATCCAACGAGCTACTGGAGCCAAAAAGTGGCAATTATTCATTTTATGAGCCCACGTGGGGGGCAGGGGGAAATGTCGGGGAAAGCATGTGAACCATAAAAATTAAAAATTAGCCCCTGGCAGCTCTAAGGGGATTATGTAACACGCATTCGGGAGAGTCAACAACAGAAGAGGTTGCTGGTTGGTTGGTCGGTTGTGGCAAGGGCGCTGAACATTCACCCTTTTCCACTGACGGCAAAGTCAAGAAAATGAATATTTATGTGACACTCGGGGGAGCCACTCACTTCCAGGCATTGTTATGCGGCATGCGGCATGAGGCAAGCGGCAAGCACATGTCAAAATTTTCACAGCTCAAAAGCAAAACTGCTGCTGGCCAAAACAGGCGCTTTTGGGGCTTTGGAAACTGCGCTCGGGCTCGGGCTTGGGTGTCTAAAATGTTAATGGGTTTTGTCTTGGACCCGGTTCAGGTCCATTCAGGCCCGGCGTCTATTCAAAAATTAAATCCAATTATCAGTTTAAAGACACTCGTTTGCTCCGGGGATTGGAAAACTCATATGCATGTCGGCTGGGCCACCCAAAGTCCCAGGCCCAGCCAATTTTAATGCAACAAAGTTTCGGTTTAATGATAAACTTTTGTTTGGACCACACTCCTTTTGGCCAGAATATGGTTTCCTATGGTTTTCCTGCAGTGAATTAAACTTGGAAATGTTAAGAGTTCGGGCTAAGCTTGTAAAACTGAACTTGAAAGGTTACTTGCCCTGGGTTCCTAGCTGGAATTTGAAAGGTTTCGCAAAGTTCCAAACCGAAACAGGAAAGGTTATAGAGGGCATAGTTGCTAAATGCGAGTTTAAAAGTCTTCGAAATTGGAGTTTGTTGCACAAATTTTTGCGAAAAGGTTAATTGCTTGAGTTTCTATGCAAACTTATGGCATTTCGTTGGGGTTTCCAAAAGTGTGTTTTCGAAAGTCAAATCAAGTTTACAATCTGTTCGAAAGGTTTCAACTAAAATTGGAACATTTAAATAATATTGTAGTAATTTTTAGTGTGCCACTAAGTCCTAAGGGTTGCTTTATTTTAATTCGATGATTTGCGATGCCTGTAACTTAATCCCAATTTAAAATATATCCTTTTCCACATGTGGCCAATATGGAAAAGTATCAAAAGGGTTTTTCTTGACTGATTTGTTGCCATCCCTCGTCAGAAAGTGAAAACGACAAGGATCCACTTGAGGTAGCAAATAACTAAAAGATTTAACCTAAGCCTGAAAATAGGCAATGCCTTCTGAAAAATGCCTGCAGAAAGGATTTACAATTTGTGAAATGGATTCAACAATTTGCAGGGTGGGGAGTGCAAATAGAATACATTCCTGACCCGTCCCCAAAAATATTAGCATAAGTGCCCCGAATTGAGGGCGAGTCATGGATTTCTGGGCAGGTTGAAAAATCCAAGAAATGTAAATAAAATCAACTGCGGAAGAACAAAAGGGACAACAATGGAGGGCAGAGAAAAGCAGAAGGTGCCGGTCGACAGGAAAAATATCATTCTGAAAACGCTTGACAGCCACTTACACATGTCAAATGCAACAACAAACTGGATAAGACTAGGAGACCAAAAAAAAAAAAAAAGAAAATGAGATACAAAGAAAAAGAAAAAGGATAACGAGTAAAACGGATATTAGAGTATTAGACAGGAAGCTGGTTGACATGGTGGGCTCTTCGTTTCTCCATTCTCCGAAATGGTTGCCAGATGGCCAGATGGCCAGTGGACCAAGTTCCCAAGTGCAAGTAGGCGCCTCCCTTTTGTTGCTCCTTTATTTGCCACTGCTTTTTTGGCAGACCAAAGGAATTTTCATGGCATTAACTACACTTGAAGCGTAAAATGAAGCCACGAAGCTCATGGTAAATGCAAGGAATTTCCTAATATTTACCAACGCAAAGTGGAAGGGATTTCGTGGCCAAAACGAAAAGGGAATTTTACGAATTTCAAATCTTGGCCTCCTAATTGCTGTTGATATTTGGCCAAAAGCCCAAAGCCTGGTAACTTAATCTGCTCGAGTTCGCGTCTCTGGCCGCTAATTAGCTTACTGTTTCATTTTCATATTTAAATGAACTTTAATTTGGTTTCATCATTAAAATTCTAATTTGCCCCTCCTTTCTCTCATTTCAGGTAAGCCGATTTGCCGATTTTGTTTGTCTGCTCGATGTTGTCGATGCTAATAAGTTGTAAGTGGATTAGGAACGTATCGAAAAATCGTGGCAAGTTGGAAGAACTGCAAAAGTATCTAATTAAACTTCTGAAGTTACTTTCGTGACAAGCCGACAATTGCCGGTTATGAATTATAATTCAGGGAAATAATATATAAAGGTGATACATGTAATATAAATAAAGCTCGCTTAAATTCCAGTAATTTAAATGAGTTTCAGATGTATCTAAAGGAAAAAGTATAGAGAGTGGTATTTCGAGTATATTTGTAATAAAGCGCAATGTCAAAGGCCCTCACATGGCGCAGTTAACCTGTGAACTGCATTAATAGTCTCGATTTGGTCACTCGCATGCGATTAACAGGCATCGAAATACCCATTAAGAAACTGGAGACAAGCGGCTTTCATCGCTATGTGTGCAGTGCGCATTACGGACTTGCTCATTAAGCTCCACCGACGTCCTCATTAAATTTATACACATTTAATTGACTTTATGGCCAGACACGACCACGGAAGCCAAAGGAAATCGGTGTCGATGTGGCGTCTGCCGGTCCATCCAATCCTAGTTAGCACGTCGTAAAAAACAGGCATTTTTTACCATAAACTCGTGCACCCCTTATGTACCGCACACACATGCATCCTGCCATAGTGCCATAGTGCATGTACATAGTTCACATGCTCACGCATAAGGGCTTAAATAATAAAGCCAGCTGCCTCAGACGCGTGCTCCACGCTCATAATTATGTGACATCCGTCGAGCTGCCGCATGAAAGTTTAAAAATGCTGAAAGCAGAGGCAAAAAGGCAGAGCCAAGTGGACAAAAAAAGAACATGGCTTTGTAAAAAAACAGACGGCTTGTTACCTGCGAATGAAGCCATTTCACAGTATACTATGGAAAGATCACCTCTAAACTCAATGTTAATAAACATTAATAAGCGCAACTGTCGAGAAAAGAAGAAGTTGTAGAACTAATCCATTTCGAGCATGAACCTTTGAATGAGAAGCAGTTTGTCAGTGCACTGTACACTTACAGGGTACCACCACCGTCCAGCAACAGCCAACACATTTCCCAGGGCCGGCAACAATGTTGCCAAGCAACATGCAAATGCTCCATTGGCCGTAAAGTCAAGAGGGAAAAATCGAGAAACGCACGGCCCTCACTTGTTCTTTTGCCCGTTCTTTATGTTTTATTGATGTTCTCGGAATGGTTTAATATGCTGTAATAATGTGTGATTTGTGGTTTATTCGTAATTTACGACGACGTCGCCGAGGGGCGAGGTAGTTCTTAAGGAGGACTTAAGTTGTGTGGCGTCCATAAACTTGTTTCGCAATGGACCATGTGAAATTGTGACACACTATTATAAAGTGGCATGTTGGAAAACTATTTTACCATTAAATTTAGGGACGCAGTGCGGAAATTAATTACAGCACGTTGTCACATGAGCTGAACCCTTTCCTTGAAAAATTATGAAATTATAACAACTCCTAATGAGAGACTATAAATTATGGCGCCATGAACTCAGATGGCTGAAAATCCTCCCCCAAGTCGTGCTACATTTTAACCTCCTGTTCCTTCCGCATGTGATCAGTCAAAGTTTTTCCAGCCTCGCACACGGGTTTTCCGGCTTTTCTTGTCGTTTTTTTGAGGTCCTCGCACGCGCTGTCTTTCTAATACGAAGGAAGTTGCCCTCCGGTCGGTGCAACGTTGCAATTAATTATGAGGCACGTTGACAGTTTTTCCCTCGCAACTTGCCGCTGTGTTATTATTTATTTTTAGCAGCAGTTTCCCTATTTCCACTTCGACATTTGGCGGCGTTGAACTTGACGCAATTTATTTTGTCAAAGATGCAGCGCCAGCAGACAACAAGACACGCCTAGTTGGGAGTGTGGCACATGTTTCCAGGGAGGCAGTGCAACTTTATTTCTATAAATACGCATTGCCAAGTGATCGGGCACCTTATCTGCCACCGGGGAATACCCAGTCTTTGACTCACAATTATACTTGGGATCAGAATGAGAGATATTCCGTGTTCCAACTACAATGCAACATTTGTTTTACATCAATAAAGCGAGTTTTTCATATTCTGATGGTTGTAGTTACGGACGAATTGACAATAAAGAAAGCTACTCGATATATTTATTAAAGTAAAAGGCCTTATTATCTCGTTATTTTAGAAGCAAATATCATCATCTCCCTCAAAATGACATTCCACAAAAATGTATACACACCCCAACATCCTTTTAGTTTCTCATTAGCAATTCGGACCTTGAACTCTATGTGAGCAGTCTAATTTGTTTTCGAAACGATTTCCCCACTCTCAAGTTTGTTGACTTTCCCCCCGAATCCCGCTGCCTGTTCGTTTATTGAACGAATTTTGATTTTGAAGTGCCTGTTGTCAGCATCCTATAAATAGCCTCGAATTTTTGACACCCCAAATGAGTTGCGCCGCGCCTTTTGTTTGTCTTCTGTGTTAATTAACATGAGTAGTTTACTTAATTAGGCGTAAACTCTTCACGTTTTCCCTTTGTTTATGTCTGGTGGAGGTTTTCATATAGGTCCGCTCATAACTTGCAAGTTGCAACACTCTAAGGCCGATTGATGATGCCGTTTTCACGCCGCATTAACTGCAATTAGTCTTCATCAGTCGCAACGTCAGCCAGTCAGCAAAAATTTGCCGTATTGACTTTGGCCGAGCGAGAAGGAAATTTGCGAAACAACTAACAAGCTGCAGGGACATCTACATCCACATCCTCACCCCCAATCCCATGCCGACCACGTCCTCATCCACAGGAAGCAGCCACTTGAAGGGGCCACTTAGTTGCCATGTTGTTCCCGATGACTCCCCCCTTGGATGCCCTGAATCCCCGGATCCCCGGAACGCCGATCCTGTTCCGTGTTGTGGTTCAATGTCGTGTGCTCCTCCATCCTAGACGTCTCGCTGTTGTTCTGCTCCCCAATCCTTGTCAACTTGCGAAATTGTTTGTAAAAATAGCGTGTGGCACTGGCATAAAGTTGGCGAGGCACTGGCACTGCCAATGCCACTGGAAACCCATGGGGCTTGCCGTCTAAAAGAGTGGACAAGCTGCATATATTTAGATATTGTTGATGCATTGTCTGGGTTCAGTGGCGTCGAATGGAGAGGGGTCCCGTTTAGCAATTGCTTTTGATGTAGACGAAGTGCTGTCAAGGTGGCACTGGCATGAGTGGTATGAATGGTACGAATGCTTTGGCGTGGAGTCCCTCGAGTAGCTTCTCATTAAATCGGCTGCATCGATAAACTTCAACCTGGGTTAATCAGAAGTGGTCTGCGGCACGATGTTAAGTGGTGGTTCGGTTCAGAAAAACAAGTAAAAGAGCGACAAATTGGCAAAATGCTAAAACTATCGTTTTTGATGTCTGATGTCATGGAATCTAGATGCGAAGGATTGTATGAGTATTGATTTGTATACTACAAATTTGTGTTCTAAATATTCAAGTTCATAAACAACTATCCTACGCTTATTTATTTGTTTTTTGTTCTATACGAATACATATTGAATAAAAGATGTTTTGTATATATTTTACAGCTTAAATGCCATTGTTTTTTTCTTTAATTATCTTACTTTTCTAGCAGTTTTCTTCTAAATGAGAAATGTGTTCACTTAGGGCATATTAACTTAAGCTTTACGATACCCATAAGCCCGCAATTTATTCCATTTCTAGATTTATTTACTGCAGCACTAAAGTTAAAGTCTTGTAAGTTCCTTTTGCAACTCTGGGAGTTCGAATATGCTGATTTACCTCTGTAGTGACTTTGCATGTTTTATGGCCAAAAGGGGAAAACTGTTGCATGACTGGCTACAAGTTGAACAGTTTTTATTGTAGGAGCTACAGCGCTAATTTCGCACTGGCTTGACAGGTAGTTAAGAAAACGAAATAGCAGGTTTTAAGTTGGAAAACTTTAAAGTGTCGTGGAAAAAGAAGAATGCATCCCTTACTTCCTTTCCATCTTGACTTTCACGTCTTGTCTTGTGTCCACTCATCAATTTGCTGTTCGGGACATCCCCAGAAAGTATGCAAGGATTCTTTCCTTATTTTTGTTTAACCATTAGCCTTGAGTCAACATGTTGTTGCTGCTGCCATTGTAAAATGTAAATTAATTTTAACTTGACTTATTTGCATTGGCCACCATCTTCGCCACCCCGAGCCTGCTCCGCTGAAACTGAAAACTCTCCATCGTGAGTGATATTGTATTACAGAACGGAACCCTTACTACCAACCCTCTGTTTCCATCTACTCACGAATACTTCCATTTCATTGTTTTGGGCTGGTGCATTTGGCATGTTGGAGTTGCTGCTTTTGCAGCACTCACTTTTGCCGAAATCTAATTGTTTGTTTTGTGATTTAAATTTGAGATTTTTCCCAAAATGGTTTGAGTAATTGAATTTTCGGTGAGTGTGCACAGATTTCCCATTTTCAATTTCCCATTCGACGATCGCTTAATCCGGCAGACAGTAACATTTCCGTCTTACACGCATTTATTTTCGACGAAATGTTGCCGGCCATTGTGAAAATGTTGCTGGCATTTTACCAAAAATAGATTCCCAACTGGAAGAGGAGCAAGATGCTCCCATTTCTCTCTGATGCTCAGTTCGCTTGTGATCGCGTCGCTTATCGGTTGGGGAAAAGCGCTTTTCCGTTCCGTTCGGTTCGGTTCCGTTCGGTTCGGCAGAAAATAGAATTGAAAAGCGTGCCTAGTTTTCCCCTGGTTCGGCTCATTTTTAATGAATTAATTGCGCTTTCGTCGTTTTTTGTTTAAAGCGCTTTCTGAGAAAGTAGTGCAGCAAATGGTTTAATCAAGTGAAATTTATGTGCTTCGGCAAATGCAGTTAATTAAGTGTAAATAAAAATGCGCTTCGCTTTGGCGGGGGTGGAAAATGCCTCTTTTCCGCACGATAAGATAAATTATTGAATGCTGCACATTAAATGATAGTGCCACCAACAATAAATCAATTTTCGGAGTGCTGAGGGCTTAATGTTTAACAAACAGTTTAATTGAATTCCCATTATAATGAACAAAATGCGTGGTAATTGATGTGGTTAATAAATTTCAAATTAAATAGTAAATAATACAGGTCGTGTTGAGTTTCTGAAAAGTTAAATTCATCAGCATATTAATTTTTATGCACAAAATATAAATTTCAATTAAACTAGGTGCAGTGAAATAAATAGTACAATTAAAATTGTAGTTCCAGCAGATGTGAACAAAAAATTTCCATTTTAAAGGCTTACATTTTCCTATTCTCCGCCTTACAAATGAACCACAAATCATATTAAAGGGAAAGTACTTAATTATAAAATATTCCAAAAATTGCCCGTGCGAAGCATGCGAAAACAATGGAGCATTACAAGCTCCAACGAGCTCATTTTTGTGAAACCCAAACCCTTTTAACCCATCAGCAATGAAGCCATTAGGCAACAATTTTTTGTGCCCCCCTCATTTTCCTTTCCACTTAGCTCCTCAAGCTCCCAATCCGGGACTTTGATTTCCCCCATTCGGCAAGCTGTTTAAATTTGAACGTAAAAACAAGCTGTTAAAAGGAGGCACCCTTTTCGAACAATTTTTTGTTTTCTCAGCCTGTGGCAAACTTTGATTGCTCGCCACCCCGAGCAACTTTTCACCTTGTTGTGCCTCCGTTTTCGGTTGGCTCGTTGCTCGTTGCGTATGCGTAATACAAGCCGGGAGCTTCTTAAAAGGGTTCTTATTTTCACGATTTTCCGCGCAACCCACACCCGCGACGTCAATTGCAGGTGACTCATGGCTGTTAAGTTGGCCCAAACACGCCATGGCCTTAACAGCTGTTAACACCGCGCTGCCATTCGTGCGGCATAATAATAAGCATTTGAGCCCACTTTCTGCCTCATTCCGCATTTTAGAGGTAATTAAATTAACGCCAGAAAGCTTTCTTCTTTGTTTTGCAGTATTTTCCGAAGGGTGCCGCAATGTGGCGTCGCATAATTAATTGAAAACATAATTAAAAAAATTACTTTATTTTTGGCCTGCAAGCTTTCGGGTCAGCCTTTTAATCATTATGAAATTGGGTACTATTTTTAGGTGCCCACATATCGATTTCCATTGTGCCTTACTGAGGATGCTGGCGGGTTGTGTCCACTCAGAACCCAGTCCACGTGTCACTCACACTGGAAAAGGGCACTTCGACTCGCATCTGGGCCCAATTGCCCGAATGTCCATTGACTTTGGCGTAGTGGCCTGTTTTTAGTCCTTTCGTGTGTATCCTGCGGTCCAATATGCGGTCTTTCTGGTTTTTCTCCTACTCCCTGCGGTAAACCATTGCTGTTTTTTCTTCGCTCTGTGCAAAATTTTATGCAAAATTAGGCAAGCAGCTGATGCGTCTGGCAATTAGTTTAATGCCGGCATAAAGCAGCTTTCATTGGATTTCCACCAGATAAAGTGGCAGGTCAAGCAGGCTAATGGCCGGGAAAACTACCAGCCAAATGTTCGGCTTTTGCTGAAGCTGTCGATGTGTGAATCACGATAATGGCCTAAATAATGCAGTCAGCAGATGAAAAATTCATTGTTATTTTTTGTGATCAGGTTTGAGTTAATTGGAGAAATTATTTGTTATAAGCTTATATTAAGGAAGGCGTATGTAAACTTGGCGCCATCTTCATTTCCCGCTTCGGCGGTTCGAACATATTCCTTTAGCTTTGAAAGCTAAAAGTGGATTCCCACACTGATAGATTTAAAATTGAAAAACACCTATTACCAATTTGAATCGGACGTATCTTGTGTCCTGTATGTTAGATGTTGCCACTTATCTGACCCGTAAATACTCCCTCGATGACCTTTTGGGGCCACCGACCCCCGTGCATCGCTAATTCGGCACTTAGCCCCAGCTGGGACATCCCTCCCCCACCAAGGACTTATCCACTAGCCATGAAAGTGCCGGCGGCACTTTAGCCGAACAGCAAGGCAAAAGTTTTGGCCAACTTGCCGGATGATATATATTTTTATATTATTTGGGTTTTGTTTTGGATCCGTTTGTGTTTTATTTGTGAAAGTTGTCCCATTTTTTGGCATCTTTTAGTAGGTTGTTTGTGGGGGGTGTGTGGATCCGGGCAACTGGGTCATATACATTTTTGATGAGTTGTCATTATTAAAAGCGACAAGCCATCCCTCACCTTTTCCTACTTGACAATCGCTAAACGAAGGGGAGGGTATTTCCGAGCTTCCGCTTGGCTTTGCCAAAAAATAAATTTCTATATTTTATTTATGTGGCAGTTGACAAGCGTTTCTGTCGCAACTTTTACTTTTCCTTTCGCCTGTTTTCCTTTTGCCCATCAGCGAAATGCTGATTTCCCCTCCTTAACCGAGTTATGTTCTTGTTTATCTGCTGTGCCTTCAGTTTCGCCTAGTTGTTATGGGCAATAAAAGAATTGAGGCAAGCTTTCAATTAATTGTGTCACGAATTGTTATCAATTAATGGACGGGAGCATAGAACAACAAATAGAAATACTCAATTCAGAAGCTTCTTGCTGCGTGGGCTGTGGAAATTGCCCATAATCACTTTGGGCTTTTTATTCACTTGACACACCTACACAAATGTTTGAATGACGAGGGACGGGTTTTGTATGGCGGAGACAAGGGTTTAGTTTATTGGCCTTTGCAGACGATAAAGTGTGGTGGTAGATGATTTTGGAAAATGGAGGAAGGGCTTTGTGGAGAGCTCTGTCGTCCATTTCAGTGTCATAAAACACTTGAATTGCCTATTTATTTAAAATTGAACGAGCGAAATTGAAAAGCTGCATACGAGAAGTAAATGGCACTAGACTTGGAATTTATTGCATTGTATAAAAAACAGAAACTCTGGCCACCAGATATACTATGCAACGTTGTTAATAGCGTTAATACATTTTATTTTCATGGTAATTTTTTGCTTCATTTGAATAAATAGATTACTTTAAATAACGTGGGCTACAAAAAATTACAAAAATATTTTAGTATAGCTGAATAAACTTGTTTGCTATATACAATACACTTTATTTTATTGAGATATTTTTCGTAGTATTTTAGTTTCATTTCAAAACATTATCACTACATCATAAGCTATTTATAGTTCATAAAAGCAAACATGAATTTAATAGCTTTTGTAGGTAGCAATCTGTAACCGCTTTAATGCATTAAAGGCATATTTATCGCTTAAAGGCGGTTTTATTGCCTCTTATGCGATTGACCCATCCTAAATGATGTCTCATTCTGTGCCCCCGACTCTGGGCAATGTTGACGGACCTGCCTTTGATATGAAACTCGGTTGATTGGGCACATCAACACATTGGCCCAATCAGTCCACTTGCCTCGAATTTCTCCCCGATTTCTCCCCGTTTCTTCCAGTCCGTCCAAATCAAAGTTGCCGGGCAAAAGGTGTCCGAGATTGTTTTGACATTACTTTCAAATGTCAATCGTCTGTGATTTGATTTCTTCTAAGGCTGTCATTGAGGTTCGGGCAAATTGAGTTCCAGGTGGAAGTGAAGATGCCTGAAATGTTGGGTCGAATCCGATAAAAGCCGATAATACAATCCAAATTAATGAGGTTAGATGGGGATGCTGACTACAAAGCCTTATCCTGGGGTGAGTTTTGCTCATGTTACTGGGTGTAATGCTCCGATGGGGGGAAGATGGGATTCGGGGAGCTCCATTATCAAAGGCTGACAACAGGTTGTCATTGGATGCCATTCGAGCATATTCGAATTTTCAGGAGCTTATTATTGATTTTTCTGATTTCTGATTTTTCAGCTTAGTATTGAAAATTCATTTATACTTTTAAACCTTTACTTAATGAGTAACCGATGGTATGACATGAGGACAAATTACTAATATTCGGAAAAATAATATTTATTAATAATAATAAATTATGCTGAACTACCATGCGTGAATCCCACTGTTGTGTTAGCATCGTGCAGAGTGGCAGAAGCTCATACACCTGAGTTAGCACTCAGATGCTTTTGGCCAATCCTTAAAGCGGCTTAAAGCAACTGTTAACGGCGAGATAACCGAAACCCACTTGGGCACAAGGCGCACATCATCGATGGAGTTATTTAACAGCCTGCAGCCCCATTTATGGGCGTTCGATTTAACATAAATTTGACGCGAAGCACCCCACCACGCCCCTAGAATCACCTGTCGCTTTTGCTGTTGCCATGCAAATTCCAATAAAGTAAAGTACCAAAGTCGCGACATTTTTGATAAAGAACAGAAGGAACAGGGAAAGCGACAGCAAGCCCTCGGGGGCGGTTATTTTTGTTTTTTTGCGCATTTCTGACAAGCTATAAAATTTTTATCAGCATTACTTTTATTCTGACATTTCACTGACATTTCACAGAAAGTAAAGTAAAGTACTTCGGGGCTAAAGTTCACCCGAACCCACCGCTCCACCCCCGTAAAGTGTTCACACACTAGATAAGGCTGGTGGGCGTGGCTGCTTTTTCATTTCCTAAATGGCTGTTTGACCTTTTTCATACCCATACCCAAACTCATACCCCCAATACCGAAATTGATTTCCTGGACCATTTGTCAACCCCTTTTCAGCCCCGAACTAAAACTTATCAGGCCAGCAAAATTGCTTGGCCTACACAAATCTGAATTGTCGCTGACAAGGGTGTCAGCTCCAATTATGCATAAGCTCTACCCCCAAAGAGCGGAAAGTTGGGGCTTGGAGGGGGTCCTGGCCGAAAACCCATTTCCTGAACGCGGGTTCGGGAGCAGCCAAACAACCAACCTGTTGTTGGCAACATGATGGCGGTGCTGCCTCTGTTTCTGTCAGCTCTGGGTGCCACTTTCATTTTCAATTAGTTTGTCCAAGTGGGCGTGTGATTTTCAACACGGAACTTCAAAAAATAAATAACAAGAAAGGTGCAAGGCATGCCTAAGGTGTATAGAGTTTAAAATACCCTTGAATTCGATATTTATTTCAATTTACAGTGTTTAAAGCGTGCAATTATAATTTTTTAAAAGAATTTTAAAACGCAAGCTGGCGAAGCTTATTTAACATTTATAAGCCCTTCTAAATTCAAATACCGGCCTTCTCAAGTAACGAACACTCCCCAAACGTTACCAGGTATTTGTTTAGAAGACGGGAAGTGTTTTTGAAAAGGGTGAAAGTGAAAATGTTGCCTAATGTTTTTTATTATTATTATTACCAAAGCTGGCTCCTTTCTGGTGCCGCTGATAAGGCTTAATGTGTTCAGCGCTCGGTGTTCCAATAAAACTTTATCATAATTGACATTTTAATGGGTCTGTAAAAAAATAATACATTCTACGGTGCAGCTTTTCTACTTGCGGGCAACCGTTGGAAGTAATTTATTATTTATGAAACGGTCTGCAGGACGGAAAAGTGTTGAGAGGGCTTACCCATAAACACGGCTGTGGTTGAAAGGTCCATAATGTGTAATAAGCACAGGAGTTTGAAAAATGGGTTCTGTTAGGTGTGATGTTACTTACATTTTAAATTGTCGTTGTAGGGCATTGTTTCAAGCCTTTCCATGTCTTTTATTAGGACTATTGATGTCACCGTACCAGTTCATTGAAATGCTGTATTAATTCTCATAATTGTACTATTTCTTGTCACTGCCAGATAATTTAATATTAAACCAATATTTAAAGCCATTTGCCATTCCAAATGATAAACGACGCCCTGTAAACGCAAACAAAATGTGAAATGTGAAAAAGTGCAAATAAAAAAGGCATCAACTCCATCAATCAGTGAACCTTTTAGCTGCGAAAAAATGTTGGCTCGCTGTGTGAGCTACCAGGGGTCCTGTGATAATATCAACGGCATCCTGACGCGTGACTATGCCGAGGTTTGTATAAAGGACGAGACACAACTAATGGAACTAAATTAATTAGCAAAGGAGTAGCTTTTTGTGCTCAGCAAGGCTAACTGAATTTATGTTACGTTGCGAGTGTGGAAAGTGGAAAAAATGCCGCTTTATAAACATAAGTATCCTTGCAGCTCATGATCTACCAGCCAGTAACAGTGACATTCGCCCGGCTATTTTCCACTAACAAGTTTTCAGTTTATTGTTCGAAAGCCAATGTCAAAGCCAAATCCCGAGCCTAAAGAAAGCAGCTGAAAAATGGGGAAAAGTTACATAAGCAAGCCGGCTCAAAGTCCTGGGCCAAGTCCATTGTTGTGTGTCTGGCCCTTTGAGATGTAAAGCCCGTCCGTAACTCGGTCGGAAATGGAATATAGCTAAACAGTGGAGTAGAGGGCCAGAACCCAGGGACAATAACAGAATGGCAGCTAGACAAACAGAAGGCTGGCGAAGATAGCAAAGTACAATGCAAGATATTTTTATTGCCAGGCAAGGCGAACATAAAATGTGTCGCATGCATATGCAGAAAAGTCCGGAAGATGAGGGCCACATTAGGATTGCCAACGGCAGGGGGCACAATAAAACTATGTAAGGATGTGGCTAACGACGTAAGGGCCAATGTCTGGAAAGCTAATAATGCCCTTGCCAGAAACAAAAAGGAAAGTTCAAATACCCTGAAGATCAGAAGTTTAGCAAAGGAAAGTGTATGTAAGATGGTTCTAGATGGATAAGCAAGCCAAAATGCATCTCTAATATTCAAAAATTTTTCCCATTGTTGTAGTTTACCAATACAAAGCAGCATCGTTTAATTTTGCTTTGCTATCTGACATTAGTTTTTTAAATTCGAACTAGCCCATAAAGACCAAACACCCATTCGGCATTATTCACAAAACTTGTATTCCTTGTAGTTAAATTTATGTAACAGAATTTAGGAAGTCAGACGGATGAAAGCTATACCAGGCCAAGGACGAGCAAAGACAACAAATGAATCTTGCTGGGCCTTGAGGGGGAAAGGAAGTTGGAAATGGGACAAGGATAAGGCCACTAGAACGGCCAAGGAATAAAGTGGATTTTTCGTTTAGCCAAAATTGTTGCACAGATTTTCTTAACGACTTCCAAGGGCTCTCTGGGAGGAAATGTCTTCAATTTTAATTTGTTTGCTCAACTCCTTGTGCATATGCTGCTGTTGGCCGAAAGGCAGGATGGCTAATGATTTCCTGATAACCAAATTGCCAAAAGACTGCAATTTTGTGCAGCACCAGGGGACAGCTGGGATGGCTCAAGTCATAATTACAACTTGAATGCACCATTAGGTTGCCGTTTAGAAAACATTTAAATTCATATGTTTTTATCTCCTTTCAGATCTACACAGACTGGGCGAACTATTACTTGGAACGTGCCAAATCGAAAAGAAAAGTCACAGATCTATCCGCCGACTGTCGAGATGGTCTTCTTCTCGCCGAGGTTATCGAGGCGGTTACCAGCTTCAAGGTGCCCGATTTGGTCAAGAAGCCAAAGAATCAACAGCAAATGGTAAGTTGATATCAAATATGGATTTACCTGCAAGGAAGAACTGCACAAGTCAAGTAGAAGTGCAAGCCTTGGATAATCAATACATTTAAGGAAAAGAGCTGTCCAACCAACTTGAATAATTTGAATTAAATGTTAGCTGCAGGAGAAACTGCCATCAGCCAATGACAAGCTGATTTTCTTTGGAATTTCGCTCATTTACCGCACCACTGAAATGTCCCTGGAAACGTGGAAAAATCTAAGCGTTGATTATTTCATCCGCAAGGGCTCATGAGTCACTCCCATTTTTTGCGTTAATTGTTTTTTACACGACCAAAAAAACCGAATGGAAATGGAAAAACAGAGGGAAAGCGACTAAAGCCAGACCATTATCCGGCATATGCAAATGCCGGCTCAACGTGAAAATATTCCACATACACACGCTCGCACGCTTTGAGTGCGGTGTGCATTTGAAAGGTGGATCCGTCATTCGCCGTGTTGGCTGTTGGCTGTACCACGGGGCGTATGACAAACTTTTTCATCCGTGCTGCGGCGGCAGCTCCGCAATTCAGTTACGAGTTGGAAAATGATGATTTCCGCCGCACTAAGCAATTTGGCAGCAGGTGCGAGTTGCTCCACCAGTTCCTCTGATTGAATTGGGATGATGACAACGATTTCGCGTCTGCAGCAGCGATGGCTGCACTTCACTGCATTTATGAAATTAAAATTAAAATTAAAAAGTTTTGGTTTTCCGGGCTCCACAAGGATGCCTGCCAGCCGTGAATTTATCCTGGTTTTTTCTCCTTTACTTTTCTGTCTGCTACGTGAGAAGATTGCCAAAAAATGCTTTCGCTAGGCTCTTCCAGCTCTTCAGGACCAAAGGCTCCCCAAGGCGTTGGCATATTTTCGTCGGTTTTGCGCTGATTCTGCGGCAAGTTCATTGCCGATATATAAACAGAGACTGAAAACGGGTCCATGAAATAAAAATTTATTTCAACTTTGTCAGTTTTTGGTTAGTTGACGTTTTGCATATTAAATAGGAGGCAGGGACTGCGAGTTAGAAATGCCGAGAGACAAAGTCTTTGAGAAAATGATAAGCTCAGCTAAACGTGCGCCGCTGTGGCACGTGATGCAGCTAACAGCTAAGAAAATATAAGAATCGAAAAAACAAAATCCGAAAGCGAAAAAGAAAAAGAAACAAAAAATGTGGAAAAATAGCTGACAAATTGCCAGCGAACTTGCCCCAAAAGTGGGCGTGACCGAGTCGCGTTGACGTATGTGACATGGGCGCCAAATTGGGTTTATTTGAGATGAAGAAGCTCGAAGCCATGCAATGCATTGCACATTTCTCTGTATATACTTGTACACACTTCCACATACTGACGAGCAGGAGCTTGGACTAACAAACTCAATTTGCCAATTTGGCGTTCAAATATAGACGGATAAAGAATGCAATAAAAAATATATCAAAAATTAGTAGGTAGCATGCGAATTTTGTGTGTTTTTTAGATGGCTGGGGGAACGTTTATACGTTTAGGTGCAAGTTTATGATTGTGTGGCGAATGGCAAACTCTTTCCGCATCGAATGGAAATGCAAATAACTGCTGGTGGTAGCGGAAAACACGAAAATATATTTGCATGTCAAAATGAATTTCCCAAATTAAAACCACCTCTGTTAAAATGTTGTCGCATTTGCTTAGCTATTAATGTATGTGCAACTTTTTAAGGCAGGTTTTAAGTGCAGGTTTTGAATGCAGTCTCTTCATTTAAATCCTGTACCAATTGGTGTTAAAAGTGCCAGGAGCTACAAAAATCTGCTGAAGGCTAACCTCTGTGTAACCTCGCTGTACATTTTTGAAGTTTGTCTTATTTGCAAACTAATAATCTTCTTAAATTGTATCTTCTATTGTTGTCCCTCAGAAATGTAACCGATTCGCATTGCTTGCCTTTTCATTTTGCTTGTGCTGCCATCTGATTTCCATTGATCCTGCCTTACAACATCATCATTCATTACCCAAACTAGTGCCCCCGTGGCTTTATACCTGTTGTGTGACCCCTTTGCAACCCCGCCCCTGCCTTAATATCCTGCACTCAAAACAATGGCCATGCTCGGTCCCGCTTCATCGTCCCGCACTATTCGTGTTTTCCGTTTCAAAGCCAGCAAACAATGCATTTGAACATTTTCCCATTTTCAGGCCTTTTTTTGTTGCGAACCGGCGACTTCTCTCCTTTCATTTCCCCATTTGCTTTTCATATTTGCATGGCGAAATGAGAAATCCACGTGGTAGCCGGGACGCAAACCAGGTGCAGCACAGGCAAATAGGGAAAACCTCGGGAAAAGGACGAAAACAGGACGATGAACAAGGGAATCTGGCCAAGACACATTTGAACAAATTCAATAAAAACAAATAACACCGTGCTGAGTGCATTGAGTGCAGACTAAAGTAAATTTTATCAACTTTTAAATCAAATATTAAACTTTAGTTTGCGTTCTCCTTTCTTTGGCGCGTGTTTCAGTACAAACTTTGTAATAAACTTTTCCTGGTCTTTTCTCAACCATCTCCACCTTTTTTGCGAGCCAGCTTACTTTTTGCCAGTGCAAACTTTACATGAGGGTTTTCATTGCCGTTTTTTCGACTCTGCAACACGTAGTGCCCATTTTTTTTCGACTTTCGCAACGTTTTTCTAATGAGTGACGACGAAGGAACAGGGTGCATCTGAAAGAGCCGAAGGATCCGGGCCGGAGTCAAATGTGGCTAGAGCCGCAGCGAAAAATAAAAAAGGAAAACGAAACTCTTGAAAAATCAGCGAAACGTAAAAGTGTTCAAAGTCAACTTTAGCGACGGCACTTGCCAACGCGTAGGAGAAAAACCGAAAGCCAAAGTTTCCTGGCATCTAAATTAAAGGCCGCAAAAATCGAGTTAAAGGCGAAAGGGTTAGAACGGTGGCTTAAAGTTCGCCGAAACTGAAGTGCAGTTTGAACTGCACTCCTATTATTACGAAAGAGTTAACAGAGTCGTTAAAATAGTTCGCTCTTGCTGTTTTCCATTTGAAAACTGACCGGCTTTAGTAGTCATCCTGTGTGTAGTTCAATTAATATACTCACTTCTTTAATTTAATTTCTTTTTCTCTCTGAGTGAAATAAGAATCTGTTTTTAAAAAGATCTTTCAAATCAGTCAAATTGTTTAGACCATATTCAACATTCAGAATTTTCCGCGCAACAAGAATATAAGAATTAAATAATTTTCTTCCATGGACTCTCTTCACCTTGCCCTTAAAGTCCTACCTTCAGCTGTCACTGCCGAAACAAAGAGCAATTTGTGCAAATTTACTTAAATGAATTTTACAGCGCTACTAATTTGATTTCCACTCTCAAGCAAAACAAAGGGAACATGTGGATGCTGCAAGTCGAAAAGGTAAAATGGTACATACGAGCTCGCACAGAAAGATTTTCCCAATCAAGTATGTAAATAACAGGCGGGCGAGTCTTAAATGGCAAATTAAATCAAAATAAGCACATGCTGTGTCTTACATAATTGCCTGTCTTGCTCCTTTGTCCTTTCATCCTGTCCTGTGCAGGCCAAAAGCTCCTGTTGTAGCCAGTTTCTGTGGCCATAGTCCACAGTCTTCGGGCATTGACTACGCTTTGCTGGAGTTGTTGTGGGTTTTTGCCATAAGCTGCTTGCAGTTATTAGCAGCCAACAAACATGAATAACAACGCACAGGCAATTATTATGTAATTAAACTAAAACAATAGCTCAATTTAATGCGCTTGACTGATTTGCCCCTCGGAGAAGTCGAGCCATTGTTGTTTCAGATAAATGCCCTGATTGAAGAGCGTTTCGAGAGGTTGAGGTTTTCTTTCCGCCTTAAATCGATTTAAGTGCTTAAAAGTTGAGTGATTTTGCGATGATAACTATAAAATATTCAGAAGGACGGCTGAAATGCAATATTATCTTGTGGCTTAAACAGAGATTTAGAGCAGCTTAAGAGCTTGGCGGAAAACAAAGGATATATTAAGGCATTGAACGGCTTCTGACTTTTCTAATATTTTACTAAGGCAATCACCTGCATGCATCAACAAAAGCCAAGATAAATTCCTGATGCCCAGTCAGCCTCAATCTTTTTAAAAAATACTGCTCCAATCAGTTTACACGTCGAAGCCCACTTAAGATAAATGCAAATGCATAAAAATTCGTGCAGCCCAATTTCCACCTTTGGTTACTGTGCCCTAAACCTCATTCGTTGGCTTTTCCGTCTCTTCAGCTGTCCGGGAGATTTCAATGCTCGTAGTTCAATGAAAAAGCTTACGTCTGCTCTATCTAAAATGAAATCTGCTTAGGTGGCAGGTAACTAAGGATGGGGCTACGGATTCCTCTATCGTTTTCCTGTGCCGCATCGAGGATGCAGCATCTGGCCCCAAATTGAAGTTCATTAATGCAGCAGACTTTGCTTTATTTTTAGGGAAATTCCTCTCGTAGCCCAGATACCAGATACCATATACCGATTTCTCCTTCGTTTCCCTGCATCGTTTCCATGGTAAACAATGCCTAGTTTTAATGGCTCCACATTAAAGTTTACAATGCCACAATTGCTGGTCGGGGGCTAAGCTTTTCTGTGTACATTTCAATTGGCTGAATATAGTCGACTCCGGCTTGCACAATCTTCTTCAGCTCTACGGGTTAAGAAAATAAAATACAAATTCAACTGCGCTCTTTCCTGTGTTTTGCAATTCACAATTGCGTGGCAAAGGCAATAAGGAAAAATAAAGAATAACAACAAAGTTTTGTTGCCACAAATCAGGCGGTAAAAAACTTTCTGGGAGGCTCACTCAGGCCCTTTTGCACGTGCAGCATCCATAAATTCCGGCACACAAATTAAGTTGTACGAGAAGAAAAGCCTGGAAGGTGGGTGGAAAACTGGGCGGGAAACTGGGCGGGAAACTGGGTGCAAAGTGGGTGGGGCAACCAATCAATGGCTGCGCCTTCTGTTGCATAAATTAGTCGCGGCACGTGATCCGGTCAGGGAAACTTTCAAGTACAGTTGCCGCACTAAACTTTAGCTACCCCGCCACTTAAATGCCAATTCTTTTCACTTAGAAATTACAACTCTAAGCCTGCTTAGAGCAGCTCCCATAAGCCAAGTCAACAGAACATTGGTCAACAGAACAAGTGCACTTGATTCGCTTGGGGAGCTTGTTTATCATACGCCATGTAAGCCGGGGGTTGGCCAATTGAGCCATCTCGAAAACTATAAGGCCACAACATTATTTCATTAGTTTGTCGTGTTGCCCTGAAGTGCTCTTCCAGCAAATTAGAGACATTAACTGCAATATTCAAGTTGGCGACTGAAAGTTTCCAAATTGCGTTTGGTTGGTGCATGTGGCACAAACAAGTCTTTAGAGAACTACCCTTAACACAGAAAACATTTTTACTGCACAGAATATGTTTTGTGTAATTTGTTTTGTAATGTTTTTTGGTTTCCTCCTAATTAAGTTCGAAAACAAATTGATGTTTCAACCAGAAGTTATTAGTAAGTTTATTACATTTTACATAAGGCACTGAATAATCCGTAAAATACTAATATTGATAACATAAAATATTGAAGCTGCATCAATTTTAAAAGTGCACCACCCTTGTATTTACGTGTTTTATTTATTTTAGGGTATATTAAGAGCGCTTTTCCCAGTTCATTTTGATGGGTTTTCCGTGTTCGTTTTTTGGCTGTTAATTCGTCAAAGTTTCGCCAAAGCTTTCTAATTACAAATGTAAATCCCCCTTCGGTCGTGTGTGTTTCTGTGTTTCTGTGTGTTTGAGAACTTTGTTTAGCTTTTCCACCAGCTCAGAAGGGCAGTGCGGCGGGAAATCCCCTGTCTGGTACTTAGCTGTGGTCGTACCCGGTAATTGTCATTGGGGGAGTGCAGAGCGCAGAGTGCAGAGTGGAGAATTCAGAGCTGAGATCCCGGTTCCCAGTTCCATGCCCAGTAACGAAATCGGACTGAGGACCCCGGCCAGTCGGGGAATTAGCTCCACTGATAACTGGACTTGGACAGATGTTTGCCCGTTGTCGCCTGCTGGGCCAGTTGACATGGACATGGAAATGGGGAAATTGTGAAATGGTGAAATGGTGAAATGGACATGGTCATGGTCCTGGTCTGGTCCGTCTGGATTTTGTTTTCGCTGCGGTTATGGTTTGGGCTCTGGCTTCCCAACTGGTTGTTTGGTCAACAAACAAAAGCGGAAGTGAATTACACTTCAATTGGCTGGCTAAACTGCTCAAAGTTTTGGCCCAAGTCCAAAATGTGTAATGTGTGGAAATACATTTCTATTTTCGGTCCGGTTTTTTCGTGAGCAACTCTTGCCAAGATTCACGCACTTAATTAGACACGGGGCCCCACAGTCGATTTGGGTGCCTCTGATGCTCCTCTAATTGCACTGGTTCCTCCCCAAAACGACTTCAAAAAGGCGGAACATAACATCGACCTCATTTCGAGTGCTCTGCAAGATGTTCTATCTAAATTTAGACAGAGATGCAGACTTCCAAAGGCCTCTACATATATGTACATAATGTATATACATACACTTGGCAGACTTTGCTCTTTGCCTACAGGTTGACCCAGCCGACATATTTCTGGCTTTCAGTTCGGCCCCCGATTTTTTCAACTGTGGCCTCGTCTCTCCAAATTTATGTGCAGCGAACTTCTTGTTGACATCATTTTTAGAGGCCACAGCGAGAAGTTCATTGCAATTTATCATCGATTTGGATTTTGTGGAAAAGCCACCCACATGATTTAGGTTTGGCATCGCTGGGGTTACAAGGGATCTTCACGATCTGCGGAATGATCTTGGATACCAGCGTGTCGCAATCGCTGGAGGATCTTGCGATTTAAGATGAGGTTGGGACTTTGATTCTGAGCGAATTCGTAAGAAATATCAATGAAATATAAATAAAGAAGTACAAAAAGAGTACTATTCGAACTAGTCATGATTTGTCTTTTAACTTACATTTAATTTAATTACGAGACATTTTTATCATTTGCATGAATTTTGTATTGTAACATTTCTTTTATTTGTATCTAAAAACTGAAATCTTAAAAATGTACATTGGAATACTTAAATAGTGTATGTAAAAGTCCAACAGATCTCCAGTTCCAATCGCTCTTATATTTGGCGATGCGACCAGTTCGTGATTACCATATAGATTTATCGACTGCCACTTTAGCCATTCATTCGGCGGTGGTTGTGGAGCTTTAATTGCCAGTTGACTCGCAAGTTCGCTGCGCCATGTAGAACTCAACTGAAAAGAACGAACTGCACAGCTTGGCCCACTTTTTAATTCGGCTCTGTTCTTTGGGCATTGTCTTGCACGTTTTTGCAATTATAATTTATGATACTATTGAACTCGTTGATGGTTCGATGGGGGGATTCATTGAGGGAACTGCGCTCGCGATCGCTGGGATTATTGGGGACTTGGGGACTGTGTCGGAGTTTACGAGTCCATTCAAGAGAACAATAACAAGAGGTGATCCATCAAGACAAAGATATATACATGCACATATATGTGCATGCGTACCTACCTCTTTGATGACTTATTGAAAATTCCATTTAAAATTTGTTTACTCATTGCCCCCAGAACGATGTGGCAGACAGTAGAGCGCTGTGCCTCTTCCACACACCCCCAACTGTCAAGAAACAGAAATCAAAATTGAAGAACTGAAATGTGTTTATGTCTGGGCAGGGAAACAACAACAAATACAACCAGCTAGTACCAATTTTGTTGGGCAACATGTTGCTGAGATGTGAACTACAATATGTTGGGACTTTGTTGCAGTATTTTCCAAGAACTATAAAGACATTATGTGAAGATATGAAAATCACATTCGCAGGAAATTAAGATAGTCAAATTAGTCACTTTGTCTTGCAAATAACAATAATCAATAATAATCAAATATCACGCAGTTCCACAGGAAAAAGAGCATCTTTGCATGACAAATGGAAATCCCACCGAAACGGTCAGCACTGTCTGCAACATTTCCCTGGCCAGCAACTTTCCCAGCGATCCCCAGTCTGGCAACATTCCAAAACCTGTCTGCAAAATGTTGCTGGTGACTAAACAGCTGTGCGATCGATTCAATGGGCAAACAAAACAAAAGCAAAAACAGATGATGCGACCGATCTTTTGCCGGTTACGAGTCAGTAGACAACCAACTGTTGCTCGGCTCAGTTGAGTTTCTCGTCGTTTGAAAGCGCCGCGTCCGTAGGCTCCTACGAACTTGGTTACATTTTCGCGGGAAGTGAATAAAAAAAAGCTAATAAAATTGATTGCTAATCAAAAGCAGATTATTGGCCAACCCAGAGTGCAAAAAGTGTTCAAACACACAAACGTCAGAACGTCAGTTAGGGCCTAAGCGGGAGTTTTCTGCCAGTGTACAGTGCTGACTTCATGCAAATTTCGACGATGGTTTGTCAGGCTTGAGAAAGAAAAAATTCATTTCATTTGTTTAATTGCGAACGTTGATTGCCTTAAATGTGCACGTTGTACATACATATTTGTGCGCGAATTCCGCAATAGATGATATCAATTAAAAATTTCGTTCAAGCGTCTTTGTTTTCTGGCTGCTCCAATTAAACTCAACCAAAAAAGCAGAAATATCGAAACGTAAAAACCAACAAGAGGAATGAAAACCATTTCGTGCCATCGACGTATGCAGGTCAAGTAACCTCAAGTAGCTAACACAACAGCAGCCAGAAACCCGAAAAGCTGAAGAGGTAAATGAAAATGTTTGACCCATTCCCCCGTGCCCCCCTTTCCATTCCAAGATATTTATCAATTTTACGTTAAATTAACATCAAATCAACATAAACAATGTGAGGAGTAATAAAAAGGAAGGCATGACACCCCCGACCAGGGCAAAACTAATTATCATGACACAACTGTCAAAAGGTGAAGGAAAACCCAAAAACCGCTGGCAGGCGCGAGGGCCACGCCCCTTGTTAGCCTATCGTCCTCGATCTCCGCCCTTTGCGTCCTGTTAGCCACGTCATTTTTACGACTTTCCCTGCCTATTGTGAACCTATATATGTGCACACATATGTTTGAACCTCCTTTCGGCTCACCTTTTTACCCACATACATACGCACATCCACATGTAGGTAATTTTTGGCCTTTGTGGCTAGGCGTGTGCGGCAAAACTTCGGCTACGTGCCCATCTATTCCGGCTAAAACCGGGGCACAGCTGCGACGGATCAGAGGCGTAGTATGGGCCACGGGGGTCCTCGTCCTACTGTTACACTTTCCACTGCAATCGGAGTGAATGAAGGTGGTCCTTAAAAAGGTAGTGTAAAGAATGTAAGAAGTCGATAGGTCAATCAGAACTGCAGGGATATTCAATCGGAACGAGAGGAATCCGTTTCACTTTAACTTCCTTTATATTCCCATTAAGCTTATACATCAAAGTAAAAACATGTAATGAAGTTGGTGCACACAATTTGTGAACTCGATTTAGTTGGACCTTAACCCCTCTTAGTAGCACAAATCGCAGCCACTGCCTCCGATTCCACTCTGAAAGTGCTCTTCGTACATAAAATTACCTTTTCAATCCCATTTGCCTGTATTGTCAGCCAAGTTTATTGTCGTTCTATTGCCTCTTATTGTCGCTGTGAATGGCTATGATGGCGGTTGCCCCTCAGAGGTTGACAATGAAATGCCCATTCCAGCTACAAATTACATAATTATTGCTATTGACCTTTGTTAAGGGGGGCTTATTAAATTTCGTTGAACTAATCCCCCGAGAGATCACCTCTTGGGTGGTTTTTGGCCAGATTTTGTGTGCAGTTAACGTGATTTTGTAGAGCTACCCGCTGGGCTTTCTGGGAAAACGAAAAGTCAATGGCTGGCTATCTGTCAAGATTGTCCGATTGGCCAGTTTTTATTTTTTTGTAGTCGAAGGAAGATATCTGGCCAGAAGCTTGGGCCAACTAATGAGCTTTTATTTATCACTGACACAGCGATGAGCTTAGGCCACCGCTGGCGATTCATCATCATCCGTGGATGGCTAATACCGCGGCTTAAATCTAAGCCTAAGCCACCAAATTGAGCGTTAAATCGAGCCTGACTTGCCCCTGCAACAAGCTGTCACACTGACTTGGAAGTTTATTAATTTAACAAGATTTGGGCGGGTTGCTGGCTGGCAAGTATTAAATTTAATTTTCGTTAGGCTGCCGGATCCATCTCCATTCCATCCATTCCATCCATTTAGTGGGGCTACTTTCCCACACACCCACCCACCTATGAGCTGCACAGCTGACAGCTGGTTGGCCAGACAGAATTAGGCTTTTGTCTAGCCGGGTAAATGTTGAAGCCGCAGCCACGAGACAAACGGCTGCTGCAACGGCCTGTGGACTTTGGTCCGCGGGCCAATGAAGTTGCAAAGTGGCAGTGGCAGTGGCAGGAGAGCTGGAGTTGCGCTCGGAGGTGAGTCATCGTGTGCGTCATGTGTTCCAAGCTGGCTGAGGAATTGGATTAATTGAGACTTCCACGTTATAAGGCGAAACAAGTGTGATCCAGCATGCCAAACTGAATTTACGGGGAACTGGGGTTAATCCCAAAAGATGCTAACTTCTGGAACACCATATGTCAACAAAAGAAAAGTAATTGTTTCCAGTTTTGTTGTTGATATTCTTTATGAGATATTATATACTAACTCCTATCAGTCTTTTTTTAACTACTATTATATATATTAGGTCTCCCTTTAAAATATGTTATTTTGGAATATTTAAAAAAAAGAATTTGCAAGGTAATTATAATGGTTTGCCCAAAAAGTTGAGCGCAGCTAACTTGCCAACTATATTTTTCCAATCGAACTTTTTCGTGTCGTGTTTCGCCATTTCCATCCAATGCAAAGAGAAATTTAAATTGGACAGAAGACCAAACAAAAACCCCTTGCTAATCGTCGGAGCGCATTGTCAAGTTAGTTACCCATTAATGCCAAAGGCGAAACTTGGTCGAAACACAGGCATGTCAGTTGGTTTTGTCTGTTTCCGATTTGCTACTCAATGGAATGGCAAATGGAATTCTGTGTCTCGTGTTTTATGCCCCTCCGCACAACTTCCGCAACACATTTGTCCAATTTGCACACGGCAAACATTGCTCTAAGCCCGATTGTTCCCAATTATTGCCGAGAGTGTGCTGGCCACGAAGGTGAGGAAAGTGTTTTTCGATGCCATAAATTGCGTTTGCCAATTAGATGGAGGGAGCCCAAACCCCAATTAGTAGGTCAGTGGCGGGGCCAGCCCAAACTAGTGACAGTCCTTATAAGTTGGAGCTGTGATTATTAAGTTGAAAGTCTAGTAGCTGCAAAATAATTCAGTGCTAATTTGAAAGTAATGCATTTATCATTATTAGGATCATCAACACTTTAGGGCTCCTCGGCTTATGGCGATAATTTATTGAGGAAGTGAGCAGGCAAATTGGCTGGATGTAAATAAATTATATCAGAGTGTGCCATGCTTTTAAATTGCCAATTTCAGGTAATTTAAGACTTAACAGACTTCTGCATAATCTGAAGTACTGACTAGGACATCAAACTGCGTTTGATGTATCTCTAAACTTTATTGGAGGAACTCTACATGAGACCGTCCCATACTTCATGGAGATTTCACAGAGATACTACCCGAACATTCTTTTAATATCTCATCATTAACGCAGCCCATTAGTTGTGTCAACTGGCGCGCTTCCTCTGAAGTAAATTTCGAAGAACGAAAACGGCACGCGTTACTCGACAATCGGCCGCATTAAACACAAAATAAATCCATCAACGAGTTCAGAACGGTTAGGTTCAAAGAACCTTTTGCCGTCCGGCCGAATGTTAAATGGTAAACCGGTTCCGTGCTCAAAGGTGACTCAGTTTGGCTGCAGTTGGCAGTTGGTGGCCAGTTGGTGGTCATCCACATGGCTGGCCACCTCACACTCACCCATTATTGGTCCGCAGTCAAGGTCGCTGGTTTATTTGCGGTTTGTGTACTTTGTTTCGAGTATCGTCTGGTTAAAGGGCGTTAAGCTTTGTTTACGACCGGAATCCGAATCCGAGCCCGAGTCCGAGTCCGACAGCGGTTGGCTCTTGCGGCGTGCTAATTGTGGGGCATCAATAAAGAAAATCTTTCGTGGACCGCACAGCGCGAATCGGAGGATCCAAAGGATCCGCGGAGGACCCGCCGACTCATAAAGAACGGAAATGGGCGCTACAAATTAGCACGGCTTCGAATGTCTCGCCTTTGCGCTGGGCAGTGTGTGAACCAAATCGGAAGTACCCTGTAATTCGGGCATGCAGGGCTGTGACGCATCGCGAGTTGTACTGAAAAGGTGGCTTCAAATAGCTAGTTCTAATGCATTCCGATCAACAATTTTAAGAGGTTTCCCTTAGTTTACTTTATTTAATGGTTATTAATGTTTTGTTATATTTCTTCATTTCTTGAATTGTTAAAGTATCCAGAATATCACTTTTGTTCAATGTTCAACTAGGGACACCACTCATTCGATCACAATCTCCTGACACCTCATTGTGTTTCCTGGGTGGCCACAACAAATTTCTTGACAAAAGTAAACAAATTATTGATTTCATTCATTTTGGCTTGCGGTTATTTTGCTTCGGCTTTTCGCTGGGCTTGTTAGAGGGCCCCTCGATGGTCGGCGAACTTCAGTCAACAACAGTTTTGCTCGGTTTCTTTTTCGGTTTTTACTGGTACGCCGGGGGGCGTACTGAAAACATTGGCCAACTTCGTGGGCGAAATTCACATTAATTTGATATAGGACTCCGGCGAGGAAGTTACTTTTTAGGTAGCTCAGCTGGCCGGCAATCAAACAAGAACAAGAAGACATTGCAAAATGAAATGGTTTGCTATTATGGCTGAAGGTTGGTGTTTGGTAAAAACTACATTTAAAATATAATTAGGCAAATTGCTGCTGATATATAATTTGTGGTCGCTAAACAGAAAAGCCTTGAATTGAGTTGCGTTAGCTTGTGGTTGGAAATCAATTAGCGAGCTATTAATGCAAGTGCTTTCTAACCTTTTCCCTCCAATAGAACGCAACGTGGTGCTGGCCCATATCCAATTCCGCTCCTCCATCCCACCTGAACCGAACGAAATGGCTTAATTAATTGCACGTGAATGATTTTACCCGGCCAAAGAGGCTCCTTCAAAGGAACTCGGCTCAATAGATAGCCGTCCACTCAATCAGTTCAAGATGCACAATGGCTGCAGCACGTCATTTCCCTGCAGTCCTGGCCACTCTACCACTCGAAGCCAAGTGGCCAGAGCCCCATTCATTAGGGCCAACTGGACCGACTGCAACTTCAACTTCAACTTCAGCTTGAGCACAAAGTGCCGTCCAACTGAACTGCAATCAGCAGAGTCGACGTGCCTTATCATTTATCGCCCGACTTGCATTTTATTGTTTGCCACTTTGGTTCACATTGTCACTCTGTCCAGATACGATGGTCTTGTATTATTTTTTGGTACGTGCAGACTTTATTTTATATCACTTCGCCGCTTCTCGCTTTTTGATTGAAGAGACGCAGCGGAAATGTCAACCGGCAGCAGCATAAACACAAACATAAATCTCAATGACGATGATCGTGCCGCAGATTACAATGATGCTGATGATGACGACGATGGTGTGATGGCACAGTCAAGCCACCCACATGTGCAACCGCCTCCGGTTGCATGGCCTGGCCACTTTCCATCCATCTGCATCTGCATCTGCATCTGACTCTGAGTCGCAGCTGCGTTCTGAGGTTTCCATTTTCGCCTCTTTAGCATAAAATATTCGCCAGGGATTTGACGAAATCCAGGCGGACGCCCACGCAATTCTATGCGCGAATAGATGGAGTGACACATTTTACAATTCGAGGAATTCAGCATTACGGGAACTGAGTAATTAGACATACGGATTGGGGATTGGCCGGAATGCTGTTTTGCTTTTAATTTGGCTGGCTGCCAAGCGAATGACTAAGACGATGCGAAAAGCTCATCCATAAGGTATAACAAAAATCAAATACAGATATCTGAATATGATGAACAATAAACTATTATCTAAGGATGGGATAACTTTACAAAATTGCTCTAATCTCCTCCCTAGCACCTTTCGCTTTATTAATTGGTTGTATGGCTTATGGTCCTGCTATTTGAAAATCGCATTCTCTTAACTAGCAATCCATTAGTTCTCCGTTTCAAACCAAACACAATAACTACGAAAGTAAGTGAGCAATAAGTGTGCACAGTAATTGAGAGTCTCTGGAGTTGCATTCCTTGATGCCTGATTAATTCGATTCATTTGTAAGAACTGCCTTTCTTTCTTCGTTTTCGACTGCATTGGAAAGAATTGCACGCAATCAAAATATTGATTGAACACATTTTTTAGCACGACAACTCTTATTTCGTTCGAAATTAACAAGGAAGAAAGGTGCGTGCCCCACTCGCCCCACAGTGTGCCCCTCCTAAGAGCGACGGCCACTCCTTGTTTTTCCCGCCAGTTGGTCACGCATTGTGCGGTCATAAATCTTGTGGCAAAGGCGTTGAAAAATCGCAAGAAGTAAAAAGTTGAACATGGCAACAGGCTGCGCCTTCGGGGCGATCTTAGCCCGGCCAAAAGGCGCCCTCTTGCCATTGTTATGTCAGGTTCGACATGGAAATGGGAATGGGTATGGGTATGGGTATGGGAATGTGGAAAGCGATTTCGACTGACGCTTTACAAAGTCTGCAATCTGGGTAATGCCTTCATTAGCAGGCGACAAGTTTTCACTCCAAAGTATTCAAGTGGCGGCAATTAGCCACGCTTCATTGGCCAACAAATCAGTTTGTTGTTATGGTTATTACTGGTTCGCCATTCGATTTCTAGGCGCTGCTCGGTACTGCAGCATTTGTAGTGCAGTAGCGACGCTCATTGAGATTGACAGGAAATCATAAGACTATAATTTGAGGCCTAGCTGCGCCGCGTTTGTTCAGGCTAATTGAATGCGAAGGGTTGGGTGGGGGCCCAGTAAACTAATACAGATTGGCAATCGAAACCATAGTCAGTTCTTGGAAGCACATTTGTAGCTGAAACTCGATCCCAGGCTAACATCTGTCTTTCGGCAACTATGTGTTACGTGTCTTCGCATCCGACACTCCCAAGAAAAGCTGCCATTTTACTGCATTAGCACACCATTTCACCTTGTCTGTGTTTCGCAGTTCTCCTGTCCGATAAAATCTAATTAAATTCACAATTGCCAACTAGTTGGCTGCCTGCATTTGCAAATATTTGTCAGCTCGGCACGTTGCCAGCAGCAAGGAAAGCCGCATCCCAAAACGGAGGCATAGTAAATTATGTTTCGCTAGAATGCGAAAGCCAGATGGAGCTTCTCCTTGATCTCTAAACGTCTAGGCAGTGAGCAAAAGAAGTGTAACTTAAAATTGGTTCTAGGGCTCGAAAATACGACAACATATTCAGTTTCAAACATCACCCACTTTATATTAACCTTTGTATTTATACTGTACCAAAAAGAGATACAAAGTAATTGACTGATATCTTCCAAGAAATTATTTCATACATTCACGAATTTTTGCATATATCAATATAGTTTTGGCCTGTTTTTCTCAGTGTGCGTTTGGCTACACGACGTTTATATTGACATGACAAATAAATTGGCCTGGTTGGGAGTGGGCGAGTGGGGGAGGGTGGGGTGAGCGATGGAGAGAGCTACTGGAGCTGCTGCATGCGGTTTGCCTGCCAGGCAAACAAACCTCAAAATAGTTTGGCAAAATTATGCATTAATGTCGGCCAGGTCGGCCTCCACTCCGCTGGGGATCCTACGTGCAAATAATGCAGGTAAATTTGCTGCCTCGTCCCAGTACGGCCCATCCCTTCCCGTCCATCCCAGTGTCCAATCCAAATCCCCCGGAATGCCGAATTCAGAGTTTCGAGAGTTTCGGCCATTGGCTAATTTCGCAGAGTGCAACTAAACTATGCAGCATTTTGGACAAACCAGGTTGATGTCGACAGGTGCCAAAGGGCATTCATTTGTGTGCAGTTCTAACGGTGCAATTGTCTCCGGAACTGTTTGTGCATGGCTACCTCCGCCCGGGGCAGTGGCGCAGTCGCCCCTCAGTTGCAGGGGGTGTGGAGAAAAAGGCAGACTATCAACTTTCCCGATCACTTAATAGGGAATTTCTAGTGTTCCCCGGAATTTGTTGATGGTTTAAAAGTACGTACATCTAGTTAAGACGTATGTAAGTGGGTCAAATATGCCTTAGAATCCTTAGAGTGCATCCTAAAAGCACGGCCAGCTTTCAGACTGTTACCCAGCCTGGCTTTAATTACACCTACAATCTTTGATGTAGCTTAGGCCCCAATGATCCCACTACTCTTTTCCAAGCACCGCCCCTGACTCGAGGCGTGTTTTCGCATGAGAACGTGTTTGTCTGTGGAACTGTTGACAACTACCGGGCACAAATGTTAATTGCATTTTCGGCAGTTGTCAAACATGACCAGAAAACGCGTGTACCACGATTTTCCGATGCCCTCCAGCCATTTGAAGAGCTTTGCTCGTTAAAAGGCATATTAGGCTGGGAAAACTGGATTCCACCGACAATTTGCATTGGCCATGAACTAGTCGTGGTCTTTAAATTGAATTGCCAACTCTGTTCGGGCTGCATCCCGAAGATGCAATTGTTCCGGGCCATGGGAAAAACGAGAATAATGCATTCGGTCTGAAAAGCATCACTCGATTCGCTCAGTTTATCTCGCAACTGACTGATGGTGGCACTAAAAAAGTTGTCAAATTGATGGGCGTTCAAAGGAGTAGCGAAGTGGAAATGCTCTGGAATATATGATGACATAAGTTCTTTTGGTGGTATTAAATTTATATTTGCTTACTGTTTTGAATATATTTCATTAAAGTGTTTACAAGGCCATGAAGTATTTACATATATTGTGTTTCACACAAGGGACATTGGGAGACTCAACTGCAGCATCTCGTGCACTGCACATAGATCTTCCATTCGAACATTAATGTCCACGGATACAGAGGCAGATACATTCATATATATACGAGTATATATATTTGCCGTACGCATATATTTTTGCACTGGCCACAACGCCTGACACTGACAATTGCACGTTGCGTGTTCAAGAGGAATGCCCCAGCCCATTGTCGCTGGGCGCAGGAGCTGTAGGAGCTGTAGGAGCCGCCTGGCAGACAGACGTATGGACCGACATATAGACCCACCGACGGACCGAACAACGAACAGTTGGACATGTTAACAGGGCCGAGAGCAACAACACACAATAGCAACTGCAACTGCAACTGCAACTGCGAAGTGTCAAAGTCAAATATGCAAAAAACCCGGGGGAGCGGTGCTAAGGGGCAGGTTAAGCCAAGTTAAACAGTTGACAGCCGAGAAATGCAAGCTTCAAGGATATGTCCAAGCCATGCAACCTGGCAACTTCGAGCTACCTAGCCCAACGTCGTGTCACTCAGGAACTACCTGCAAGATAGCTGTGCGTGATGGCCTGAATGAAACCGACGGGTTGGTAACACGACTTCCTGGAAGAGGTCTTAATATCCGAGCTCTGATTCCCAGTGATCCCTGATCGATCTGGCCTCTGATTAAAGCTTAGCTTTGGGCCTCTGATGGGGCCTAGCCCCAAATTGTTGTTATTCCTGTTGAGTTTGTTCAGTACTTTGCTATTATTGTCTGTTTCCGGGCAACAATAATAGGAACTATTATTTTTTAAAGGGTCACAGCCAGCTAATTAGCGAAATATCAGCTAATCACCTATTCACAGATTCAATTTGCGAGCATAAGAAGCAGCATGCCTCAGTGGGCATTAAAACCACACATCAATACATAATTAATGTGTCAGCGCAACCGAACAGTTAGAGGCAAAAGAATCTGAATTATGAAAATTACATTTAAAATATTTCAGTGTCATCGCAACACGAAGTTCTATCAAGCGACATAAAATATTCTGCGTTCGTGTTGCGTGGCAAATTTGATAAATTTTGCATGCGTAAGTTCATTATGCATAACAAATAACAAATAGCAAGCGGGGAGTTTGTGTTAAATGTAGCCTATAATTAAATATTGTGCGCAGCGACATGGCGAAATCGGTGGATTGGCGGATTGGCGGACTGGCGGATTGGCGGAGGAGTCCGTAGGCCAAAATAAACGCCTAACGCATTTTGACAGCGCAATTATTTAAACGCCGACGCTGCGGCACTCGTATCTTTCATTTTTCTGGCTGAAAAGTGCAAAGTACGAAAGCATTCGCAGTGACACACCTTGTACTCGAATCTGAATCTGAGTCTGAATCTCGCCGACTTTTGCCTGCTGACTCGGCCCATAAAAGCAAAGTTATAAACGCCTTTGCTCGGGGTTCTAACGACTGCCTCGAGTGATCGCTGCTGTGGCAACCTATGATTGCTGACCTGATTTCAAAATTGCCGAATTAGCATTGCCTTAACGAAAATCACTGCATAGATCGATCTGGGCTCTCCGATCTTTAGACTTTAGGACTCTGGTATTGTAAACTAGATGCAACTAAAAGTAAATAGAAATATAGAAGAAATATACACAAGTACTAAAGAGTAAGTAATGTAGCGTGAAAGTGCATCACTAGTTGATCTATTTGACGTACAAAAAAGATACAATTTTCAAAATTCCTTGTATCGCTTAGTCAGCTTATTGATATTCAATAATCATCCAAGTGCCTTTAATCCAAAATTAATCGTTCAGCGACAGTTTCACTGCCGTTTTGAGTAAATACACGTGCCTATAAATTAGCAACCTAATCAACTAAAATTGTCCACGGGCTGTCGATTTGTAGCTGCATTTGCTGACGGGTTCGACAAGTCTATTCACCTAATTAGCCATAATTATCCATGTTCCCATCGCAGCCAAGCCGGAACATTTTCTCGGCCATGAGCTACAATTTGAGCTTTCCCAAATCACGACTTCCGCTGCGTTGGCCCTGTCATTAGCATAGAATTAGAAACGTTTCGAGTATTATTTTGGCCCATTTTGGGGGCATATTGGATCCGTTTTGGCCAGCAGGGGCTCTAACGGCATTGTTGGGTGGCCAAATGGCTGCCCAAGTGTCAAGTTCAAGGCACAAAAGAGCCGAAAAACAAAGGCGGCCAAACCGCCGACAACAATTGATAAATAAGTGAGCGATTCGAATGCTGATTGATTTCTGGGTCCCAAATTGGCCTGGACACCTGCAAAATGGAAAAATAACAAACCAAACAAGTGGAGAGAAGCCGGGCAAACAAAAAGGGAAACGTATCGTAAATGAAATGCAAATAATACAATCGGTGGAAGAATACTCGTCAAATGAAACCTCCGAACGGCGAAAGGCGATGTTGACACCTGTTCCAGCTTGTTTAGTTTCAATATTTCATTTGCTTGCACAGTCCATTTGTTTGTTTACCTTTCGGATCCGCACTAGACACTAGAATCGCTAAAATATATACGGGTACAGCGAGTATGCGAGTTGCAGTATATTTTTCCACGGAGTCACAGATACAGAACCTCGGATTCACGCTCGACTGCAGTTTTGGCACAGCGAATGTGATGGGAACGGATGTGCGATGTGACTATGTGATGTGGCACCGCAGCAGCCGAATATCATTTAATGAAAATATCAAATTTTGTTTGGATACCCCACTCGGATTTTTATACCTGCCTCAGTCCACTTGATTCGGGACTCTCCTACGTGGGGCTAAACAAATTTGAATTTGGTAGATTTTATGCCCAGCACGTTTCACATTTCTTCGTTTGCTTTTTTCGTTTGGTGTGCCATTTTATTTATGGGCCTCATAAATACATCTCTCTCTTAAGAAAAAGACAATCTGAAGTTGCCAGAAGTTGATTACCATGTACAAGTACACTGTCTACCTCGCTCCTGTCACTTGATAATCAAATGAGTCTGGACCGACAAACGGCACGTGTTCTGCCTTGGAGGCTTTTAAAAAATCAAGATTCTTGCGAAGATTGGGAGCTGTCTTCTGGCAATTTAACGAAAATATGAAGTATTTGTGAATGGGAATGAAACTAGAGAAACGCAAGTTAAATTTAACTTTAACTTAAAGTTAACTTGCTAAACTAGAAAACCGCTTAGCCAAGGGTATAACTTTATATATGCGAACGAAAGAGCTTGTAAGCAGCTTCAAAGTCGAAATATATTTCGTTTTTAAATGATTTTAAATGATATTAAAAGTGATGCCCAGCTTATCCATGAATAAATATGATATCTGTCTATGCAAACGTATTGGTTCCCCTAAATAAACAACCGAAGGCAGAAAAATCACATTTGTTAAATGGTTTTTTACAGCTGTAAGCCCGGATGCTCCCTTTACTAATTAAATAACCGGCAAAGCTATTTGGAAAGAAAAAATCAATTCCAAAGGCCAATCCATGTGCAAACTGCAAAGGGCTTTAAATCAAAGCTGCTGCATCTAAACGCGCATTGCAGTTGGCCATGGGCCATGTGTCGATTGAGTTTGGCGTGCTTTTCGTATGCGGCTTAAACAATGCCCAATTCATAAATAACTATAAAAAAGGAGAGAAAAAACTGCAAATCTGCGCACAAAGTATTCATGTAAATAACACTGAAAAGGTACAGGGGAACGTATCTAACAGATACACGCGCCATAAACTTTGAAAATCGTATGCTGTATGCCATTTTCCCCGATGCCCTCCTTTCCCCTTTCGGCCAGATGAGCTTGGCCATAAAATATCAATTTCGTTTTACTACAAACGCCAAATTCGAACGTAAACTTATGAGTCTCTCCCTGTGTAAAACGAGCAGCCAAACAGGGCAAAATGTCGGAATAAAATGTGCGCAGAGGGAGAGGAGTAATTGAAAAATGCATTGCAGTAAAAATGAAGAAAAATGCACTTGGCAATATATATTCCGAATATTTCACTAGAATATATTTTGAATACGACCGGAATGTATTACAGGCGATTTAGCAAAAAACTGGGAGACAGAAGACGAAACAACTTGAAAATGCGTGTTTTTGATTGATATCTATCTCCTCCTGGATATCTTTTTTTCGGGGTGAACTACAGGCACAGATACTTTTTAGGCTTATTAATTTGAAACAAGTCATTTAAAAGTGTGTGCCCATCAACCAGTCCGCAATGAAGCTCGAAAAAATATGAGGCAATCATGTTTGATTTGTCAACGTAACCCCTTCTCATTTCAATAGCTGTCACGATTTATCATCGATGTGAAAAAAGCTCATGCTTTCAGAACAATCCGTATTTTGCCATTGCCATTGTCATTTGTTTGGCCGCTCGAAAATATTCTCGCTTTAAAGCTTAACACTTTTGGCCACATTCAACATTTTCTGTTTCGCTGCAGGTGAGTGGGCTTAATGACGTTTCACCGACACGGTGTTTGTATTGATTTTATATCTGTAAATTTGTAAAACAAACGAATCTTTGACTATTATGCAAACAATGCAAATTGCATATGCCGTTGATGCCGCGCTGGCCCAAATGAAATTTAAGCTTAAAATGTGTGCATTCCACTGTTTTGGGCGTGGAAAGTCAGCGGCAACACAAATGACGGGTTATTAATTATTTGAGTTTTGTTTGCTGTTTCATGCATATTTATGGGCATATTTTGAGCCACCTGATTACGCCGACCAATTAGTGAGTTTGGAATAGCTGCCCGGCAAATATTTCCTATATTTTCCAATCGATGCAGCCGGGCATGGAACCAACTCTGAACGCATATTGATATTTATAATTAATTTTACAAATTTGTGCCCTTGATCCCTGGCAACGCATCGCAGCTAACTGATTGCTATGTTCTGCGCAGAATTCAGCTTGCACTTCTCCCCAAATTATTAGCTTGCATTCCGTGTCAGCCGGCGCAAATATTTTGACGCAACTTGCAATTGCTCGCAATCTAAACATTCGCATCGCAACGCGAGGATAAAAATGAAAACAGCTCAGAGCGGCATCCGTGTCGGCTGTTATACGTTGGATGTTGGTTGTTGCTTGTTGGTTGTTGGTTGCTGCTTGTTGGGTGGCAAAAGTGGGAGGTCGAGGCGGCAGGCGATACTCGCACAGCATAACTTAAGGCGTAGCTAAGGCTAAGATGGTGTTGCGACCCGACAGCCCGGAAAGCAAAACACCAAAAGAAGGAAAACTCACCCAATTGTGTGCCAATGGCAAATGCAGCAAACGCGCTCAAGACACTGAGAGGAATTTGTGGATAGAGTTGGTTAGTTGATTGTACGGATGGAGCATCAGCTGAGCCTTAAAACATTTTCAGCTAAATTCAATATTATACCTGTTTTGTGGCTTCCATAGTTGTAGGGGTACGTGGTATCGGAAAAATCGGAAAATGAATTCTTAAATTGATTGCTTGGTATACAAATTGATGCAAAAGGTACACGCAAAAACTGAGCCCCTCTACGCAGCTCCCTCGTGAGGAGAAATGCCCCTCCGATTTGCGTAAGTGCAACAGGGAAACACGTTCGCAGCGAATGCTCTTAGCCGGCGCTGCACTTTCTTCGGACGCCTATTGAAGGCAGCCCCAAGTGAAGCGGGCGGTGGAGCGGCACCTCAGCATTCCATATCTCCAAGGCTAATCTCGGCGAGGAAGGTGGAGGAGGCCTTGGCCCAGGGATCCGGGATACGGGACACGGGACACGGGATACGGGAACAGACGTTCGAATCGAGCGGAGGAAACTGAGGGGCTTGCGTGCGCAATTTGCCTGCTTATGCTTTCCCATTTCCCCACCCAGAGCTCCCGGCTTATCATCATCTCGAGCTGAGACCCTCGTCTCTTTATGCACGTTTTATTTTTATATTTATTTATATTTTTATTTTTACTCTCCCACTGAATTTCTATTTAAGTTGCGCTGGCAGTAAATAATCATAATGCATATTTAAATTGTGACCGTGTGTGCTTACCTGCTAGTTTTCCCCAGCCTCCTTGCCTCCTTGCCCCCTTGCCTCCTCGCCTCTCTGGCATTTTCCGGGCCAGCATCCCATGGCTGCAGTTTTATTAGGTCTTTAAGCTCCTGCCTGGCTTTATCGATAATTTCATTTTCTTTGCTACAGTTTCGAGGGAAAAGAAGGAAATCCCGGAGAGACGAGTGTGTGGGCGGGGAACTTAAACTCAAATTGGCCGCGCCTCATCCTGGAAATATTTTTATCGCAATCAATTTAATGCGCCGGAGCACACGCACTTCGCCAAAGGTCGCCATAGGAACGCATTTCGGGGAGTGGGTGGCTTTCCTCCTGGAGGGAAGCCCTGAAAACGATTTCGTTTGCTTGCTGAAAAGTTGCTACAATTGCTGTGAATGCGCTGAAATCTTACTAAATATTTCAACACAGAGGAAAGTAACGATGTGGCTGCCGGGAAATTGATCGGAGTGGGAAGGAAACTGCGGATGTGGCGGAGTTTGCGTTGCGCAATGCCAGTGGGAGGTCCCCAGAGTCGCGTCTTTAGAAAACCATACAAGTTTCTTATTAACTTTATTGATATGAACAGGTATTAAGTTCCCAGGACCACTTGGTTTTCAGGAAGTTGTAAGTTGAACTACACTTGCTTCCGCTCACACTTCCACTCTCTTATTTAGCAAGACAAATTCTGGCATAGGAAGCAATTATAGGAAACCAAGAGCACACTTTTAAGTTTATAAAGTTTAATAAACGCACAGTAAAATGGCTCATTTCAAGGCAACCTTAAACTTTATTATTCATTCAAAAATGCTCCTGGTTGTTGTGTGCGTTTAACTACTTTGCAATGGCCCAAGTGTGGATACTTGACTTACGGGAACAAACACTTCCGAACTTAAAGGTTCAAATCGATGGCCGACTCAACTTTCACCCGATTGCACTTGCCAAATTAAACTGGCTCCATCTACGGATTCCCCGGCCTTTCTACGCCGTCTCCTGGCTCCGGCAAACACATATGTCCGGCAATTTCAATTACACTTCTTCACTTCAATCAAATTGCACTTCGCTTTGGCCTTTGGCCATCTCAGGCAGCCAAAACAGCCAAAACAGCCAAATCGCTTGTGCAGTACGCGTGTTGCACTTGCAGTCATTCGTAAATTGAATTTACAGTTCAGTCTTAGCGGGCACTACTTCTAGCCGCCCCCAACAATTCCATTTGCTTTTATTTATCTCGCAATTTCTTATCGCCCCTGTGGAAGTCGTGACTCTGGCGACAATTGTCCCAAATCGCCAAATCGCCCAATCGCCCAATCGCCCAATCGCCCAATCGCCCAATCGCCCAATCTCGCATCGAACCCCTGCGAAGGCGACTGGTGAGTGACTGCTGTCCTGCCACGAAGGACACTTGAAATTATTGAAATTGTTTTGCCATTTTGCGCTGCCTTCCGCATTTCGGAGTCCCAAACTCGCAAATTCCCATTCGAGTGGGTGTCTGAATGCAATTGTCTGGCTGCTTATCATTGCCCAGGAATTTTCTCATTTTGAGTGATTCGAAGAATTCGTGTGGATTTTGGTTATTGATTTCCGAATGCCAAGGAGTCTACTGCGCTGCACAAGGATCTTTCTCGGCTGGAAAGTGTATGTGAAGTGTGCGTCTGAGCTTTTAATTAGTTGCTAATTGGTTTGAGGGAGCTTTGTCTCTTCAAGGGGATTATCGAACCCAGTTGGTGGAACTCAAAGACTAAGACTACGAAATGTATTTACTGCTGAGGCCGACCGATTAGCCCGTTTTTATATTTGAGTTGTATAATGAAAGGATATATTCGTGCACTCATCTTGCAGTGGCGTAAAATGATCGATTTGCCGGGCGATTACCCTTTAAAGCAATTCAATTTTCGGTTCCCACCTGACAAATTCACAGATATGGCGCATTTCCATATTGTTTTTGATGCCGAAATCGCAGACGAAAACACACATTCGAGTGTGTTTCGCATTTTTGTATTTTTTCTGTATAATTCCTTTGCCCGGCGGTTAATTAAAAAAGGGGCTTGGCCGCCGGCTTTGGGAAAGGGGAAAGGGGAGCAGTCGCCTACGTTGATTTATAGCGCTGCGCTTTAAAGTGTGTATAAATCAAACGAAATGTACATACCTCATAGTATTTTAAATGAAGGGACACGCGGAACGGATGCATAAGTTGACTTCAGTGGGTCGACGTGATGTCCTGTGGGCGGGGGTCACTCTTTAGCGCCATTAACAAAGGACTTTCCATGGCCGCAGAGCATTCGATTCTGGTCCGTTTGCCTTTTCATTTACGTCGTCTTTGTTGACCACTCTTAATCCTTTGGCGGAGCCTCGAGCCGGCGAAAGGAGATGCGCTCCGCATTCTGCGATAAATTCGCATTAAATGAGTGGGGCTGGGGGGAGCGGAGAGGGAAAAGGACTTAAATACAGACTCACTGGCCATGGCCAGCAACAGCAACACAATGCATCGAGTGCAATTCAGAAATTCTCTGCGCTTGGCACACAAACACAAAGATAGAAAAATCGAAGAATGTCAATAATGGCTGCTGCAGCTCCTGGCCCAGGACCTCGTCCTCCCTCGTCCTCTCGTCCCTCCCTTGGAACCCCCGCTCCATCGCCACCCGTTTTCGGCTTTAATGACACTGCATCCTGTGACAATAAGCGTCACTTGGCCAGTTTGTTGTCTTCATTTTCGATCGCGCACAAGGCACAGAGTTGAAAAGCCCCATCTCAGCACTACAGTGCGCTCAAACGATGTGGAAAATGGAAGGATATCGCAAGTCGGGGGAACCTTTGCTAAGTTCTTAGGGCATTTATTAATTCATGTTCGGATTAAATGATGTTAAAGGAGACTGAGTTCGACATTTTCCGAGCAGCAAAATCATTATATATTTTTCTTTATGTCACATGGGGAAACCTGCACTTGGAATAACTATTAAATCCTTAACAAGCCCATCAAATGCACTGTGAACCACTGTTTACCACTTGGAGGAGGGGTCATTGATAGGACTCGCTCCCCAGTGCAATTGACAGCTTCAATGTGAACAATATTATTTGCATTTATTTTTGTTTTTGGGGAAAGGAGAGGGTGAGCCTACCCGAGTTTCCCAATACTTCGCAGTTCAACCCGTTTGTGCCTGGGTATCTGGGAGATACCCCTCCTTGCTCTGTGGCTTCGCCAGACTTTGCCGGAGTATCGCATCGGTTTCGCGACTTCGTTGCATTCAAGTTGCGGTTCGCCGTCTTCTTTGGAGAGGCAGCAGCTGCCGCATCTCGCTGCACTTTCGGCCCTCCTCCCGCCGCCCCTCTATTGTGGTTTATTTGACTTTTGTTGCATATTACGTAAGTCGGGGTTTCAATGCACTTTGCCCGCGCCAGCTCCGCGATTCAATGGGTCTTAACTGTGGCACAACACTCGTGTTCTGTGACCCTGTTGAGTCACGGTATCTACACTTGGACACTGTGATAGGGTGGCGCAGTTCAGGAAGAGATGTGTCTGTAACCGGAAGGCAGTACTACTATTTTCCGCTTTCCTTTCGGTATGAAAACCACATGGAACCCAGCATCTCAAGGCTTAAAACTGAGGCCTAAAACTGAGTTGAACCGAGAAAGGGACCTTTTTAAAATGCAACATCAAGTAACTAATGTGTAGTTTAAAGTATTCTGAGAGTCATCCAGCCACATTGCGAATCATTACCACTAATTCGAGTACTTGTTTCTCCCTGTGTACTCTGGCTACTGTAGCTTTGTGGCTTCTGTGGGCGGTGTTCATTGTGGGGCATAGTAAATAAGTGCACCGCTCTGTTTGACACTTGCAGCTGTCAGCGCGGCGCGTGATTGATCGAACGATAGTACTTGCCCCTCGGAACGGTGAGAACTGTAGGAAGCGGGGTTTGCGGAGAGAAATGATGTTGTCAAGGCGAGCTAATGGAGGAGGTCCCCATTAACGGGGCCGTAACAAATGGTCCGATCTGTTGGCTCAATCGCACTTAGACAGTTTGATTAAACGCGGCGAAATGCAGGTGCGGAATTGCGTTACACGTTGGAATGGTTTGTTCGATTGGAGGTAACAAAAGCTTTTACAATGAAGAATTGCAGTGACAATAACCAAATGATTTTGGAATTAAGGTTTGAGCTTAGAACGGCTTATGTTAGTACGCGCTTTTCGATTCCCATTGATTACACGTAATGATGTAAGAAAAGTCTAGCCAGGAAATCTGTATAATTTCAAAGAGCCATTAGTAACTTTCAGAACTAAAGTTTAACTCTGACCAATTAGTGCAACATCATAATAATTGCAGTTTGTTTGAAAGACAGGAAAACTTTCGTCGGCAACTACAGAAGTTAATGTGGCATGCGACAGAACTTATCTATCATTAGAAGCCCCAGTCGATAACGAGCAACAGATACAAATTGATAGAACGCCAGTAGCAGCTCTCGGCTCTCCAGCAGTGGCCCCGTTTTCCGTGAACAGAGAAAGGAAAGCTGAAAATAATGTAAATTTATTGTCTTAATTTATAATGCAACAAATTGAGCAACTGCGAGCTAGCAAGAACACTTTGGCCAAATATTAATGCTGACAGGCGGTGGGGACGAGGATTCAAGTGGAAAGTATCTCGTAGATACGCATAATGGCGCGGCATTGAACTTGAACTTATCTGCGATTGGAGCTTTTCAATTGTTTGCCAAAGTCATTGGGCGAAAAGTTGCTGCCATTTTGCCTCTCACAAAGTTATTACAAAGTTTGCCATATAAGTTTTGGCAGCCTTTTAAAGTTTGTCCCGCCCAGCCCACTGTCAACTGGATATAGATAACTTTGGACCGTCGGATGCTGCATCGACTTCTCGGCTTCTCGACTTCTCGACCAGCAAATTGAGTGCACACAGCCAGCAGACGTTTGTCATTTGTCTGCCGTCATGTCAGTTGTCAAGTTTGATTTTTCGACATTTGCCTCTCAGTTCTATTTAACTATATGTACTATATGTACTATATGTATGCTTTTTGTGTCTTTAATTTGTTGCAACCACTGTGACAAAGCTGGGAAAAAATATGAAATATCGTGCTCTATGATACGGAAAAGACAAATTTGTGAACTTTTTCGGAAGCACGTCGACATTGTTCTGTCAATCCCTTTCCCAGATTTGGGGTCTCTCAGCAAAGTGGTGGCTTGTGTAGCCGATCAATGAATAATATTAAATACCTGGGAGCTTCGCTCAATTTATTCTTGCCTTCCCATAACAATCATAAGCATCGACGAAGCAAGAATTCAAATCTCTAATCAAAGTGCCGCATAGAAGTATAGATCCAGCATGAGTACTTTTTAGGTTTCAAGATTCAGCCTCAACGTTTTCTAATCCCAGGCCACAGTCTTTTGTGTTTTCCTGGTGTTGACAAATGGAAAAGGGTGCTGAGGGGGGCAGTTGATGCCTGAACACTTTATCTTAATGTCAGTTTTTGTTTCGTTCGGCATCGGCTTGAGTCGAGAGGTTTTTCCGGCCCGGTCGTGTGCGTGAAGCAGTTAAAGACGCCTCAGAAAATTAGCCATAAAAAACGCATTTGTACATCGGTGTTTTTCGGGGGGAGTGGAAGGGGAAGGGGCGCCTCATTTGGGAGTCATGTCAAAATCACGACTTGCAGGCGCCCGGCGATAAAAACAGAGCGAGGATTTACATTTATATTAGGCGGCCCGAAGAGATCCGCCCATGAATCATCGCGCAGTTAAATAGCTTTAAGTGGTGGCCGTTCGCCATTCCCGAGCCTTGTTTCATTTGCATTCCGCTGTTCAATCCCTGTTTCAGTTCGACAACGTCAACGCGTGTCTGCATGTGCTGCGAAGCCAGTCGGTCGGCGGCTTGGAGAACATCACCACCAACGACATCTGTGCCGGCCGCCTGAAAGCCGTGCTCGCCCTCTTCTTCGCCTTGAGTCGCTTCAAGCAGCAGGCCAAGCAGACCAAATCCATCGGCGTTGGCTGCGGCGGCGGAGTGGGCGCCTCCTCGACCCTGGGCATCGGCGCACTGAGGACTCCGGGATCCAGTCTGAACCAGGATAAGAATCAGCAGGAGCAGCAGCAGCAGCAGCAGCAGCAAACGCCACAGCAATTGGCCCAATCGCTGGAAAACGGCAATGAGATGGTGAATCGGTGAGTTTATTGCGAGAGCATCTTTTAAATATCTCAAATCCGCAACCAAATGTTTGAATATTCTTCTGCAAGTGCTCAAGCAGTGCAATTTTATGGTTCGTTCTACAATCCTTCGCTCACATCTTTGGCATATACTTTTAGATACATATCAATACGTTTCACACCGCGTTCGTTATTTATTTAATGCTCAGAAGTATGCAACGAAATAATTGAAGCATTTTTGCAACACGCCTGACTTCATTGCATTCTTTTGGGCACCCCGCATTTTACTTATACTATACATTTTACATATTACTCTTATACATGTCATATAAGTTGCTACAGTGACTCCCGAGTTTGCCTCACATACAGAGCCATCTAGCGGCGAGCTGCTGCTGCATTGGTCTCTTGTAGCAACGAGTCTTTTATCGGTAGCAATTGCACTTAGAGTTGGGTTTAGCCACCTGCAAAATTCAAATGAAACCAGGCATTTCAAGTATTTACCTCCACCAAGTGGTAAATCATTCTACTTATCCGAATTCGGAAAACCTCCCCCAGCGCCATCCAAAATATCCATATCCCATGTCAGAGATTTCCTTTGGAGTTAGCTTAGGCCGCCATAAGACATCCGGCAGGCATTTCTTTCCTAGAAATCGCAGCGCGTTTAATATGATTTATTGGTTTGTTTGCCGGAAATTACAGGCAGTTGGGCTTCCATTTTTTGGGGTTCTGCCCCACGCCGCCGCCAGCAGATGTCATCGGGAAAATGGCAGGAAAACTCCAGAAAGGCACACAATTGGCGTGCTACAAGTTTAAAGAGAGGAAAATCTCTGCCAGAGGGGGGAGCTCCGCAAGTGCTCTCTGAAAATCCAAAGCCAAATTCAAAGAAGATGGCAAAATTAGAAAACTTTATTTGCCCAATGTCTGTGGGGAGGTCTTCGGTTTGGACTCCGTCCCGTTCCTCGGGGCTTTCCTTTGGAGCGTCGTGTTTGCAACCCTCGGGGAAATCCTCGCAGCTGCAGACAGGAAGCGGAAGCTTTTGTGTGGCGCCCGCCCCCATTTCCCCTCCCCGACTTGGTCGAGCAACTGGAGCCCGAGCCCCAGCGCCTTGATGACTTTCACTGACTATGAAATTTAAATGCGCTGCGGAAATGTTTTGCGTTCGCCGCTGCTCGTCCTGGCAGACAAATAAATTACACACCATTTTTATGGTCGTCCTTGCGCCTAGTTTGTGCCGTTCGACGCAATCCCACGGATGGAGCACTTCGCTTAGAGTTGCGCCACAGAACTTTCGCTTCGCCGTGGCATCGACCCTCCAGAGCGAGAGCGATGTTTATGCTGTCTGCGGTCTGGCGACCTAGACCCACTTTGGAGTTGGGGATCCCGCCAGCCACCCGGAGCGGTGACAAAATAGCAACCCCGGGAATAGTACACCCAAAAGAAAGTTTCAGAAAGCCCACCACTTTCCAGGTGCTGAAAAGTTGCCTGCACTTGGGTAAAAGACCCCCGAAGTTCTACTTTATCGAGGATAGTATGCCACACGCTAGCACCTTTTATTCAGCTAACCAATCAGAACTAAAAAGTCATCCCACTTTCTTTTTCTGCGTGTACCATTAGCGGCAGTGCTCGCTGGAATTTCGGCAATGCAAAATTCAAAAGCATTCTAACAACGGCAGCTGCTACTGACTGCTTTTTATTCTGCGCAGGGTGGGTGGTTTGCTCTCGGGGAATTCCAATTTCATGGCACTTCGCAGGTTTTCAGCTGCTGGAGCTCTGACTGTGATTTTTTGGGGACAAGCTGCTGGCAGGAGCAACATGTTGCACCGACGCACATAATTAAAGCCAGACGACATACCCCATAAAGCACTTGAATTTATGCCCCAATACCCCTACGAATTCCAAGGATTCTGCAACAGCTGATGGCGATTTAAGCCGGAGTGCACAACTCCCACCATTTATAACTGCAAATTGCTTTGGCAGACATGCCAGCCATATGTATTGTATTTATAGCAGTTGTAACCGAGCTTTGCTTCTGGAATTGGCTCGAAAGTAACCCCTGAAGACGGGCGAGGTCTTCCAAGGGGAGGAAGCTCAGATGGCCCCACATCCACCCCTGAATTGGATGAATCCGCCCACGTGCGTGTGCTCCTGTGGCTCTCTAATTCGCATGCATTTATGCGTGACCATGAACAAGAGGCAATCCCCCAGGATCCCAGGATCCCGGGTTCCCGGGATCCAGCATGTCCTTTCCCTTCCCCGTACCCTTCCGCTTCCAAATGCACTCCAAATGACTGTGACCACTCCTCTCTGGCAAATTGTCAAGTCCTTGTTGTCCTCAGCCTCGTCTGGCTTAACTTTTGTTGTCCTGCGGGCTTGGTTTTTTCCACATGGTCGGCTCCTCTGTTCTGAATTTATAATTCCATTTGTGGTTTTAATTTCGTAAATGTGAGATTAATTTTATTCAATTTGCGTGCCCGGAGTCGGACGGGTGGCCGAAATCCTGGCAGCTTGTGTTTAGGTCTGGGGTAAACGCTTCATTGACTGTCAATTGCTGGCGATTGAGGCGGCAAGAGGGCGGTGAGAGTTTGGGAAACGAAACGCTGCCAATGCAACAGGAATTTAAAGGACTCGAATTTTGCAGCTCCATTTTCCTTACGTGTCCACAATCCGCTTCGAGTTCATAAAACCCAGTTCAAGTTTCTTGTCAAATAATACTTTAATATGAATAGGGAAAGAACTAGTGACACCACCATATGGATGGCACCTTAGAAGTACTTTCTATCTAGTTTGTCCCTGCCCAAGTCCTCCGCATTATCCATCACACCCTCCAGGAATCGTTCCTCCTGCGGATCCAGCCGCGTTATGAAGATGTCCCGTGTGGCCCTGAACTGGCCGCAATTGTACAAGTGCTCGTTCTCCAGGCGCAGAAAGTTCCAGAAGAATCGCCTCACTATCTCGCTGAAACAAATCAGCGTTGTGCCATTGTGGGGTGCCAACAGCTCCTGGTGGACCAGGGCAAACTCCAAAATCCAGACGAACCGAAGCAGGGTATTTTCCACGATCACGAAGTAGTAAAACCACTGTGGAGCAAAGGTGTTGCCATTGATTACTTTCCAGCAAAGGTAATAATGAGGGCTTGAGGTCTTACCCTGGGATAGACCAAGTTGTCGCGGAGAAATAAGTTCCCGCCCTTCCACACTCTGAATAAACCAAAGTCCATTAGCAAGTCCCAGAACATGGAGTAAATTGACGAGACAAGGCATATGGTTATATGCGCCCAGGTCCAGGGGCACTCAAATAGCTCGGAATAATGGGCTGTGGGTTTTTGAATGAGTTATGAGCTTATTTGAGCAATGGAGTAAATATATTTAAGCCACGTACTAACTGCGTGCATCTGTATGGTTGAAAATACGACTTCCGCTATGGACAAAAAGTACTTCAGGGCGTTGATCAGGTAGTCCGTGGACTTGGACCCACTGTCCCTGAATCTTCGGAGACTCTGAGCGAACCTGAACCACGCAGGCAAGCATCGAATGACAGCCACCGCGTAGTCCGGCTCAAACTCGAAGGCATCGCTCCGATCCAGGAAATAGCGCACGTAGAACCGCACCAGGTAGTAGTGATCCACGATGGAGACCACCAGAGAGGTCCACTGATCCGCCACCCAAAAGTCCGCGAAGTTCACGAAGAAGAAGGGGGACGCAAGGACGCGACCCACGACGGTCAGGAGCCAGATCCTGGCTGAGTAGAAAAGAATGGGAGCGGGGTTCACGAGCAGCACAGCCACAATGGCCAGCTGCACCAGCGGTATGTAGTTCGGATCCTCTAGGAAGAACTCCTTGTGCAGCAGGTACAGCAGAATGCCGAGAGTGGTCACGTATCCAAAGAAGGAGACTATCTGCAGGGACCTCATGGCTCCTATGGCACTTCTGCGCTCTACCTCGAAGATCAACACGTGGTTGACGCCCACGCTCTCGTACACTTTTATATTAATGGCCAGGCAGAAGCCAAAGGTCACACCTGCAATGGGCCCTCTGAACAGACTGACAAACTTGTAGCGCGACTCCGGACTCAAATTCAGCGAAAAATCTACAGGAAGAAAATAAAGCCTACTCTGCCAAGCTAATCAGGTATAAAGGATCTACACACATGATATAAAGCACATGGCAGCGCCCACCAAAAAGAGCCCAAGGAGAAGCCCGGCGCTGAAGACATGAGCCGGCGGAGTTGGGTGGCCCAATGGCGGCACTCGCAGCTTGGCCATAGCCTCAGACCTGTCTCCATTGGCCAAGTACTCCGTGTAAAGGTCCTCCGTGGCCGATATCATCCGGTCCAATTGGAGGGTCTTGGCAAAGGCCGACTTCTCGAGAACGAACTTCTCGTACCAGCTGAGTCCAGCCTCTGACTTCAGGTTCTTGTCGTACTTCTTGCAGATCTTGCGAAAGGCCGTCATGTTCAGAGTCTGGTAGTTCTGCAACATTATCAGGCTGAGTGGGGCACTATTTTAGTTTTCATTTCATCGAAGTCACAAATGATAGGAAACATCATTGGAGGGTCGTAAGATGTTCGCTAGATGTTAGTATGTCACTGAGCAAGGGACCCATACCTCAGATAGAACTCGCTCATGGCCAGTCGAAGCTTCTTGATGGGCGGCCGCTTGCGCTTGTCCTCCTTCTGGCGAGTCCATGACGCAGCTGAGCCCCTGGAAGTCGACGATCCGCGAGGATCCTGCTGTGCACGACGACGGTCCAGTTGGTAATGGAGGGTGGCCAGCTTGCGATGCGCCTCCGCCTGCTTGTGGGCAAAGAAGTCATTCACTTTGGTCAGTTCTGCCCTGCAGGTGGTGAAGAAGAGTTCCTCGAAGTCCCTGTAGTACCCGCTTGCAACATCATTACTTGGCCGAGCTGCACTGGGCGCATTGTTCACGCCACTCTTTATCAGTTGCTTCAGCTCCTGAAAGTTAGACTGAAAGTTAGTCTGGACTGAGGATGGCTAGATAATCGGGGTTACATTGTAGTTCATGTACTGATGCCGCCATTCAGGTACCATAAGATTTTCAAGGGTCTTGCCAAACTTCATTTTGGAGGGACTTTTTTGTACACTTTTACTGTGAGCTTAAATTATTTGACAAATATTTCTAGTTCTAGTGCGATCGCTATATGATGCATACACATTGGCGTGTACCAGACAGTTAGTTGAATCCAAATTTAGCCGAAGGCATTACTAACAGAATCCTACCAAAATCCAGCAGTCCTTGAAATCTGTAATTGGGAATTCATCCCTTGTGGACCGTCAACAAATTTGGTTCGCTTCGTCCTGCGAAAATTGTTCACTGTCCGTGAATTGCTCAACCCACGAAAATTGTGACATGCGTTTCCCATATCCATTCCCAATTTCCAGCAGTTGACAATTTCGCTTTTGTTTTCGCAAACGATGTCCGCAGAACCACAACTCTCATCCTTACAACTTCCTGGCTTTTCAAGTTCGTTTTTTCAAGTTTTCCGCCTTTTTTGAAGTGACTGCGCTTGGGTGTATTATTAAAAATGAAGAGAAGTCCTGGAAAATGGGTTGACTAAGGGTTGGCCTCAGTTTCGCAACTCTTTAAGCTCGCCGACTCTCCAATGGAGAGCCACAATTCGATTCCGGAGGCTTGCCATTAGTCATAAGAAAAGAAAATTGGGAAAAGCGGAAAAGTGGGAAAATGTCGTCTACAGGCATCCCAAGATGAGTAGTAGTGGGTGGCCAAAAAGGACTCCCATCTCACCTCAGTCGTCATCATCAAAGCCGGCATTCATCTTCCCCTCAGAGCCACAATGTGAAAAATGTGAAACAATTGCAACGATGATTACTTTTTCCAACAGTTTTCCCCCTGTTGCTGTTGTTGCTCGGTCGTAAAGGAAAATTGAATTGCCAATGGGCGGGGCATCAAGTTTGTCCCGCCCCAAGGGGCCGTTTCTGGGGGATTGTACGGAAAACAAGACACGGACAGGCGATGATGAGACGGATGAAACAGGTGAACTCCATAATTATATGCTAAATACTCGGGTAATTAACTCCCCCGGGAACATTAACTATTTGAAGAACTTGATTAAGCTGAAGACTCGCCTCGTGAATTTGCCGGGATGGATGAAGTCCGAGAAAAGCTGCCGCATGTGCGAAATATAATACTGAACATTACCCTTTTCAGCAAGGATAAAATGAGCAGCTGTCAGCAGAGTTGGTTTAGCTTAACATTCCCAGGCTAAATGGCAATTCGAATTGCGATCCTTAATAATTGGCTTTTGTGCAAAGTACTTAAGGCAAAATACTGCTTAGACTCAGATCTATATAAAATATAATCTAGAATTATTTGGTCGGGTTTTACTGAGGCGCAGAGGGACTTTCCATATTAGAAAGCGAGTTTTCCATTTAATAAGCCAAACTTGAAATCTAGAGTATTTTCAGCGGATTTTTCGGGGCTTGTCCTGGCTGGACACCCATAACCATTGCGCGAATAAAAATATTTGCATAGACGAACCGTTCAGCAATTGGATGGACGGCCAAGTGAACAATGGGGAGCACATCATCGGCGGAGTCCGGGGACAGACTATATAAAATGAAAAGTAAACATTGCAGTGTCCGCCGGTGGCCATTGAAATGATAAAGTGCCCGGCTGAGCTCCTCTCCGTCCGGAAAGTTCGCCGGAGTCGGACAAAAGGCAGTAAAATGCATGCTTAGTGTTTTTGGAGTCCGGAGAGGGGCTTAATGGCATTAGGAGGGGGCCACGGAGCAGTCAGTCTGGAACTATGTACATCTGGTTTTATCCGCATGTTGTGTGTGGCAAGTCGGGCGAAAGGCTTTCATGCTTTTTGGATTTGTCCAAACAAAGATTTATTGGGTCTAGTTTTGGGGCTCTGAATTTCGCAGGAGTGGCGAGGGTGTGAATGCTGTTTATTTTTAAACTGTTTGTGGCTGTAGCAAGTGAGGAAGAAAGTTGTGGAAGACTCAAAGAACCTCTCCACTCTCTATTCCCTGCAAAACATTGGCAGAAACGTTGGCAAACAAGTGACAGTTTACTCCATTAGTGTAAGTTACTTGCCCAAGCAACTAGCTTATCAACTAGCACATTTCAGCTTAGTTAACTTCTTAGCTGCGATTCAATTAACACTCGCTCGCTAAACCCCGTCACTCCTCGTCACTATTCAGACGTGGCAGCTACATGAGCTCTAATCGCACTCCCTGACAATATCTGCCCAATAAATTCAATTTCAAGTGCAGCCTTCGCGCGAATCTAGTCAATTCGAGACCTGGCTGCTTTTTTCAGCCGTCTGCAACAACTTAATTGCATTCGGCCACTTTCTTTGCCGCCCACCTCTGCTGAATACACCAAAACCCAGCTCCAGCTCCAGCTCCAGCTCCAATTAGTGTGGCAAGCTCCACGGAGCACTTTCAGATCGAAACTCGTTTCGCCGTTCAATCACTGCGCTTTTGGCGCTACACCGCACATGCCAGTAATTGCAATCATATTTCGACACGCTGCGCTCTATGCATTGGCCATAAACTTCTTCCCGGTCCGAAAATAAAGCGTTTGAAAAAGTGTCAATGCCACACAACTGCGGCAAGCCGACGAGTGTCTACCCTCAAAGTACTGACTTACTAAAAAAAAGTTAGGGTATAGCACAAGCCAAACTGAAACTAAACTGATGAGCGAGTTGAGTGCGTGTCCGATCGGCTTAGCGTTGAACGAGCTCCCGATGGAAATTAAGCTCAATGATTGAACAGTTTTACTTTCCGCCTGGCCTCTTTGCCACTCTGCCATTTCTGCGACAGTTCGTGTGACTCGAAACTATTGGCTATAATGGCTTACTGCGTTGAATTGCGGCGATTTGTTTGCTGGTCAACAATAACTTCAGCCGGCTTAATTGGTCTCGTTCGCCACTCGGCTGCGTTGACCCCCAGCAGCTGGGGCATGTGCATTGAACTTCGGAGGAGACGGGCCAAGCGAGACCCTCGCCCAAGTCCTCCGCCTCCCAGAAGTGCAAGTGGCAAGTATTTTTAGAGCAGCCAAATGCAGCACACAAGTCAAACGCCTCCGGCGACTCGATGCACTCTGAGAAATCAGCGGGTGGAATATGCACTTTGTATTGGAAGGAAAATAAGTTCTTATGACTTTTTTGTATGACTTCGAAGCTCGTCGGTAAAATGTAAAAATCTTTCCTACTTCCTAAGTCCATGCTTCAAAAAATGTATTTTGTATGCTCTTTCCGTTTTCATTCCTACTCGTAAATTCAATTTTGATGTCTCTCAGCACCTTTTCTTTTATATTACTTAATTTACAACAGTTAAGTTAAGTACTTTCATCTATTTAACAATGAAGTACGAGTATCTATTTAGTCATGAGCCATCATTTTGCCGAGTGTACAACCCAACCACCGCCACTTCGAACATCGAACATGTTGCAGGAAAACTGTGAGTTGGCACGAAAATCGCCGGCAAAAGCGAGTTTTTCGAAGCCATCGCAACAGTTCGGATCGGTCGCTTGGTTTCGCTGCGTCGACGGACGGGAGATTTTCGCGCGGATACAGATACGGCTACTACGGATACGGATTGTTTTGATTTGGTTTGTTTTGTTTTGATTCGATTCGCCGGCTTCAAGCGACGCGTGCCAATCGCGAAAGTAAATGGCGGCAAGTCAAAGAGTGTGTGAATGTGAATAAAGTTGATTAACGACGAGCATCGCTCAGAAGTGCCAAAATAAAGTTAATGTGCCAAGTGAACGGCCCTCGAATAATGCTCTTGGGATTCTCCGACTTTAAACTCGTACGCGAACGTACAAGCTCGTCCATAAATTGTATCCAACAGGCTGCTGTACATGGAGGATGTATGCTTCATGGCTTTAAAAACCCACCATCAGCAATACCCTGAAACTCGCTAGCACCCTCCATAATTATCGCCTTATCTCAATGCACACAAATTAAAAGGCTTACTGCAGCCAGACAAACAGTGCCCAAAAAACTGCCAGGCCAGACGATTTTTTCTCCACGGACCACGTTTTATGTTCATGTATCCTCGATAAGAGTTGTGCGCTATTTAAGTCCTTGGAGGAGTGGTTTTCACGTCGGCGGACCTCTGGGAATGAAAAGTTTTCGGAGTAAAGAGTTGGGAAAGCGTAGCTATAGCAATATATAGCTATTAAAATTTATACCATTTGAAATTTGATCTTGTGGCTTGCGCCTTTCTCCTTAAAAACCTGGCTAAACTTCGTTTTGGATTCACTGCAACTATTCCTCCAATGAAATTGTGGCTTGGAATTCGTTGTGCGTTGTGTCCAACGCCACCGTAAATAAACTCCCATAAATGTTTACATTTTGTTGGAATACAATCCCAATTTGGGCACTATCGAGCCACATCGCTTAGTAAAGGGTGCACTTTATCCTCGTTCTTATCAGTCAATTTCACCCTAATTTACCACCTTTCCATATGACTGCCTCCAAAGTAGTCAGACGGTCTGAAGAAAACGGGAGTCGTCTAAGTTCGGAGCCCAGCGGTAATTAGTGGCAGACAATGGTTAGGAAGCTAACCGAGTTTGGGATCCCAAAGGGTGCTAATCTCCATTGTCATCGCATGTTGCAGACTGGTTGATAACCGGTTTTTCGGGGCTTTCGACGCGTGTCTCCAATTAATCACCGCCTCGAATCCGTTGGTTCTTCGGAGCTTCTAGAAGCGTGTTCCCCGCGTCTCTAATTACATTTATTCAAGTGGCAGCTGGGACCGAAAGGATTATGCTGCTTCAGTCTGGAAGACTGGGAAGATGCATGGAAGCTACCATATTCGGGACTCCTGCTAATTATGCTTACCAGTTGGGAGTGCGATGGCTTGAAGTCGGGGACTTTCAGTTTTCAATTTTCCAGTGCTGCTCTGCCACTGACATCTGACAAACTGACAATCTGACAATCTGAGACCCTGTCAAGCGGGCAACAGGCGCTGTCAAAATCCTTCGGTGGGGGGCATTGAACTCGCAACCCTCACAGAAGCCGAGTCGAAATCCAAATCAAAATCGAAACTCGAGATACCAGAAGCAAGCTGTCAAATTATCAAGCAAGCAAAATCAATTGTGCGGGGAGCCCTATTCCTCTGCTTTCGGTTCAGTCCAAAACATAAGCCAATAAGATAGGGGCACAACATCTCGGGGCAAAGCGTGTGAATAACCCGAGGTACCTGATAGTTGAGGGAGAAGTGAGCGTTATTGGTTGATGGCAGCGTGGCGCTAATGGCTTAATTATGGTAATGGTAATGGTATAATGGTAAAGGCCACTGGCGGGAGGCGGGTTAAAATCCTGTGGTTGCGATGACAATTAGGCGACTTCAGCGACGAGCTGCTGGCATGAATTATGAAGATATCTCAGGAATTGCAGTTTAAATGAGCCAAGCAGAGAGTAATTCGTCGCGTATAATTATATTAATAGGTCTCTCTTATACCTCACATGTACATATTTTTAACGCAATTACCTTACTCCTTAATGCACAGAAATCTACTCAAATTGTATGCAAATTGCTTGACAATTTAAAGTCCATATGCGGGGGTCTGGAGCTCGGAATTGATACACTCCCCTTTCAATAACCGCGACTTAAAAGACCACCCAAGACTCTCGTCCAGAAACATTGACTCTTCATACGTTTCGTGTCGCCTTTTCAATTGGCCAGCGGAGCGAAGAATCAAGATTTCAGACAGCCCAAGGAAATGTCAATTGCAACTTCAGAACACAGCAAGCGATTATGAAATATTCATGGAAATATGCATACAAGTATATCTTTTCCGACTCGAATTCAAGATGTGGGCCGCACCTCGCACACCGATCTTAATCGGCCCTTTGAAGCAGTTAATTGGCTGACTGGGGGAAGGAGTTGGAAAGGGTGAAATAGTCGGAAAGCAAATGTCATTTGGAGTTGCCCAAAAAGAGTGAAATGCGTATAAATCTCTTGCCCCACCCAACTTTGCCCTCCTTCCTGTCAGTCCCCCTGCTCCCATTCAATGCAAAATGCCGTGACAAATTGTTGATTTGCTTTGACATACAAAAAGAAAAACGCTTTTGTCTTCGGGCTTCCATTCGGATACCCAGCAGCTTTTGCCTGGGGGGAGTATTAAGCCTAGGAAGTCGAAACTATCATTGTTTCGATCAAGCTAAACACTTCCACTTTATTTGGGTGGCTAGTAAAAAGTTCCTATAGGGACTGGCCATAACAGCTTGAAATATTGCTGTGCTTTTAATTTTCTTCCCCTTCTTCGGAGTGCAGTAAAAGAGATTTATTTCCTGTCCACAGAAGTGCAGTGCCCATAAACCCAGAAGACGAGGGTATCGCAAGGTTGTGACACTCTCGAAACTTGTATCTTTGCCTTTGTTTTTCATTCGCTTTTCCACTTTTGTATATTTAAGCGGAAGCTAAAAGACTCTTTCAAGTTGATTTCTGCTCCATAAACTTGTCTATTTCTGTTTTGGTCCCCGCTGTTCGCTGGAGCGCAAAAGGCAGCCCCGCATTCCCATCGCTCCCCCAAAATCCCCCCATTCCCCCAACTCCCCCAATGCCACATGCGTACTTACCCCTCCTCTGGCGCTACCAGAATTTGGAGCAGCACGTGCATTTGCACGTTTTAAATTTGCTCCCCACTTCCCACTCCCCAAGTGCGCCCCTTCATTTCATGCCTCTGCCTTTGTTTATATTTAGATGGAAGTATTTTTTGTGTCAGCTGGGAGGGGTTGCGGGGCTTGGGGCGGGCTCTTGCCGTAAATCTCCTCAGAATTTATTTGTTAAAGCCGCAGACGAAGTTCGGCTTGATATGCACCGCATGTGCCCGTAGCGCCACGTTGGAGTTTCCAGCAACCCGAGGACCATTGGAGTGATTGAACGCCAGCATTGTTAGATTTATGTTTCCAGACCCTCCAGGACAGGGAAACTGCCAAATGGCCCACAAACTCCAGTCCAATCCAGGCTTGGCCGGCACAACAATGGCAAAGTTACACCGATTCGGAGACCCATTCATTTACTATGCGAATTTCCTCTCTAAACTGCATTCTGACGTAGGGCTGTTCCCGCCCGCGCTGGCAATTATGTTCGTGACGAAACAACTTCCAATGGCCACTGAACACTGAAATAAATTAAAAACTTTCCATACATTTCAAATTTCCAGTAAAATCCGTTTACAAGCCGAAGTATACGTTTTGCATTGAAGAGAAGTATTTCCAATTAGGTATTCGCCCAGCTGCTGTCATTTCTTTCAGTGTTCCTCCACATATTGGATTATGTATGCGTGTCTTTCCACAACTTTTTGCCACTTCTTTGCCGCATATTAAATTATTTTCCTTTAGCCAACTTGCGGCCACCATTGTACGTGACTAAACGTCAATTTCCACTTCTTGCCGCTTCGGGCACTATGCAAAATGCATTTTCAAAAACCGATTTTAATAATTCCCCAGAGCCTCGGGCCTCTTATGTGTCGGCGTAGATAAGAGCTGGGTAAACGGCTCTGCCACTTCTTATGCAGAGTGCGAAAAGTGCAACGCTCTGATAAGAACGCCAGTTTCCTTCAGTCCTGCCACTCGAAACTTTTCCCCAACTCAACTGGCGGCCGTCGGCATTTTAAGTGTGTCAAAAAGTTGCGGTTCAAGTTGGCTACGTGATATTTCTCGAATCGAACGATTAGTTATCGCTGATTATGGAGGGTGGTGAGCAGCAGGATGGGAATCGGTTACAGATATTATAGCCCACTTACTATTCCTACTGACTTTACCAAGAGTAGCGGACGTAGTGTGACTTTTCTAAACATCTTTACATACTCAGCTATCCGAAAGGGTATTATTTTTAAATGGGAAAAAGCCACCTTTGCTGTGTAGCATCTTCAATGAACACCGTTCAGCAAATCACCTTTTTGTTACCCCTTCTATGCCCCCTGGAAAACCAACTCCTCGTGGGTCAAAAGTCTTGTAAGCACATCGTTTTCACTCCAGAGAATCCAGCCTGCCAAGACACCCCTGTACTACGAGTATTCATGGATTTCTATAGATGCCGCCTAACTTCCTGTTCGTCCTGTTCCACATCTTCGCCCAGCCGAGCTCTTTGGGTCCGGACTTGAGTGACAAACCACAAACAGCAAACAACCAACAGCAATTTGCAACAATTTATGGAAATTATGCAGTCAGTCGGGACTCAGCCGAGTCGAGTGGTTTCGGCCTGGCCTAGTCCGGGTTTTCTCCGAGGTTCTGATTGTCGTAATTGTTGCCGTGTTGCTGTGTTGCTGTGGCAGCGTGATTACGCAACCGCCGCAAACTTTCGATAAATCAGAAAAATGCACCCATAAGTCAAAGTCGATGGGGAAATAGCTGACGATCCCAGTACACGTGTCAAGTCCCTTGTTACACTTATCGAATCGAATCCAGCCCGTTTCTGCCCATTACCTTTTACGACAAATTGATTAAGCATGAATTTCGCACCCTCGCAACTGCGGAGAACACAGCTGATGGGAAAATATGACCACTTTGAGAGCATTTAGCAGGCACTTGAAAAATTCCTAAAAAAGGATGTTGCAAGGACTCTCGGTGGGTGGGCGCAACTGCCACCCACTCACGTGTCACGCACACGTGCGTATGATGTACACGCAATATTATTTGTTCCAGCTTTCCATCCTTGTAATTGAAGTTATTGATTTTCCTGCCGGGAACCAGCAAAAAGAGCAGGGAATCCGCATCCGCTCAATCCTGAAGTTTATAGCGAGTTGAGCCAAATCTACCCCATTTTTTGGGTTCTTCTCGATTAGCCGCATCGGCAGTCATACATCAAAAACAAATGTCGGCCCGTCTGGTTTGGTTTGTCTTGCACGGAAGCTGCAAATATGTTCACTTAATTGCATTAAACTTGGGTTGGGACCGGCTGTGCAACCCCCATTTGTTTTTGGGCTGAGATCAAAGTGCTGTGCAAATATTTCGCTTGGGTCATCCCAAAATGGATTACTTTTCCCTTCTCGGACGGACTGTGTTTGACTGGAGGGCGTTGCTACCAGTCATTTTGGCGGATTTGTTCCATTTCTACGTCCTCTGCAGCATCCCCGACTTAATTGCAAACTAATTACACAAAGTAAACATTCCGTTCCGATATCTGAGCTCATAATTAGTGTGAAAATGGTGTATTTATGTAATTAAAAGAGAATAGTGGGAAGAAGAAGGAAATCAAATTGGGGGAAGATGGGAGTTTCTTATAGAACGGCAGACATCAAAAACATACCCTTTGATCTTTATTTTAAATAAAACAATATGTAGAGAGACATCATACATATTTCGAAAAGCCATAAAGTATACAATATAAAACCATAAAATAACCTATTAATACAGTTAAGGAGCCATTAATAGTAACTTAAATACCCCTCCAGATAAATAGACATTTTCATAACAAGCCAAATAGTAATGGAAAACTCCAAAGTGTAATGTGAAAATTCGAGAATATAAGCAAAAGCTAATTCAGTGCCAAAGTTGCATCTAAATGCCAAATTTAATATAGTTATCGATAATCCGCGTCAACCGAAGAAACATGGGAAATGCATCATCCTCGTCGGCGAATGGTGGAAAAAGTTCACGGAAATGCCGCAGTCTACCCAACTCACCGGATGTCAGAAGGTAACCAAGCATTTGAGCTTTCAGCTTCTATATACTCGGGTTTTTTCCGGGAAAGTGCCAGTTTAGATTTCTGGCCACTAATGAGTGTCATTATGGGTACGAAGAGCATTTGGATTGAGCCAAGTGTCAGCACAATAAATCAAGTCAATCATGCCCAACTTCAGGGCTATCTATAGACCGAAATGAAAACAAAGTTCCACCAGATTTACGATAATTTCTCAAGCTAAACGGGATATTTTTAGGAACACATTTTTCCGGGCAGCTAATGGAAATGACATTTCGTGGTTCCCAACATGTTTGCGGGCAAGTGCAAATTTTCCCAGCTCACTCCAGATTCATAATTAATGCCGGCGCAGTCTGTCCCGACTGATTCCACATCTTGTGGTTCTTACGTACATACTCGTATGTACATCTGTCTGGAGGTGCCGAAAACGACACAGAAGATGGCACGCAACGATCGTAGTGCCGAAAGCACTTGGATCTGAATGAAGAAGTTCTGGCTGCCAGCCAGACGGCATCTAAATCCAGCTGGAGCCCTCGGTTTGTTGCCCTCTCCCAATGGAAATACGTTGCATAATCCAGCGATCGGCCGAGTTCAGCTGCCCCGCCACATCCATATTACTCAAATATTTCAAAGTGCATTTTAGATATGGGAACACACTGCGGGAGTGCTCTTCCAACCCCCTTAAATAATCTTGGAAAAGAAAAGCGTGCTCGAAATCAACCACCGTATCTAAAAACCATTCAGTTATGATGGAAATGGTGTGACATTCCATTCTCCCCTCATTTCAAAGTCAATAAATAAAACATTTGCCAAAGTTGCATAATTGAAAAAGAGAGCGAGTGCTCGGGAATCCCGTAGTGCGTTATGCATGTGTGCTACTTATCAGAAGTCCTCGTGCAACCCTTGGAAAATTCTGCTGTTCGAGCAACCCCCGCACGGACTCGACTCCTCAAACAAAAATATAAAACACAAAATGTTGTCAGCTGCATTTAGCTTTGGGTGCGAAGAAAATGCCTATTTATGTTTTGTTTGGCGACGCTATAAATGTCATTATTAGGAAAAATATGTCCTATATGTCAGGATATATGTAGGAGATGAAAGTGAGCTTCACAGAGTGAGGTATGCAATTGCTTTCCTAAAATCGCCAAGTGTTCTATCAGTGTAAGGTTTGAGGAGCAAAGTTAAGGAGTCACAATGCAACTCTTCATACGCGCCATTCAAATTCGTTTCAAAAATGGTCCTAATACCGTGTATCGTACCTCGAAAACCCTACTGCAGACTTGGTGTGACTGCGGCACCAGGAAGTGGAAGTCGCCACTTGAGTCGGCCAAGTGTGGAAGCTGCCGAAGAGGCTCCCTCTACGCCCCACGTCCTTCGAGACTCCAAGACTCGCACTTTGTGTTCCCATTTTGTTTGTTTGCTCGGCCACTCTCCATTTGCGGCTTGTTTACAGGCTTAAGCCAACCTGCTGCATATTTAAGGATGTCAACCAGCCGACAAAAGGTGGCAGTCCGACGGTGACGACGGCCATTAGCAGGCTGAGAAACATCTTTCAGCTTGCCGATCTGGAGGGGGAGGTGTATCTTGGCAGACGCTATTAATTGTTTCTTGTGCCACCAGCTGCAGCTGAGAAAATGCGTCTCCAAAGGCACACAAAAAACAAAAAGCACCAAGTTTCGCCCCGTCTTATAGCTGAAAATCGTGACTTTATGTGCACTTGAAAATGGGAGAACACAATATGGCTGCAGTTGTGTTTCTTTTGGGCCAGAAAACCAGAAAGCCAGAAAGTCGGGAGATTCCCGGGGGTCCGGGCCACTATGTAGATGATGGCAGATGACGGTGGATGAAGGTACACGACTCTGAAGAATGAACACGTTCTCCAGCGCATCGCATTACCAACATTTCAAAGGGCGGAGACATTGCGACATGGCTATTAGTTGGGAACAAAGCCGGTGTTGATTATGAGCTAAGTGAAAGGGCGAGGTATCCCTATCCCCAAGGAACAAATTCTTTCAAGCGAAAATTACGAAAGTTTGCGGACTGCTTTTCACTAGACGAGTAATTTATAAAGAGTTACACTAGATATGTAAACAGAAAAATGTACAAGAGTGTAAGATTTCCCTTCTGGAAATGCACTCCCGTCGATTTGTTTGTGATTTCATTGGAAGCAGGTTTAAATAAACACATCCAATCGAGTTTCATTCAGAGGCTCTCCCGAGCCATAAACATTCTGCCTCTGAATAGCTCTTTAATTCGATTCTGCACTGCGGTTGTGGACCACTCCCTAGCCATATCAATGGCAAATAATTATGCTTATTACCAGCCATTCAACACCTTTTCAAAAGTCCAATGGCGAAGGGAAGACTGAGATACAAAGCGTAGAAATAAAGCACTCCTTAGACAAAGTATCTTATTCTCGAGGTGCCCACGTTGTTCTGCCTTTTTGGCCAGGCCAACTCGCATAAACTGCAAACAGGCCTTGGCTGTTGATTTGGGCTGACAGGCAGGCGAGTCGAAACATTCTGGCGGTGAACGGGAAAGTATCCGATGGATGCGGTTTTGTGTTGGACAGCGGTTCATCGGTTCTTTGAGGTTGTGCAGTAGCCAGCCGAATTGCTGTGGCAAATTTACGAAACTCTGGACCTAACGGCAGTACCGCCACAACCACTCAAAACTCAGAGGGTTAAAGAGGTTTTTGGGTTAATATGGATACGAAAATTGGCCGAACCGATCTATCGTGACGAGTCTTGAGTCTGCCAAAGTGCCGGCTTGAGGTGCGGCCGTTCGAAGCTCGAAAGCATTTCTTCCCCGGATGGATTCATATTGTTAAATGACTCAAATGCCAAAGGGACAAGCCGGATTTCGAGCTCTAACCATAACGGGCTAACTCCATGCAACACGCCATGTGTGCAGCGCAATAATAAAAGCGAAAGATGCTGCATAAAAGGCAACTGGCAGATTCCCAAAATGGTCACAGCAGGCACAGCCAGTGGAGCCTCCTTGTGTCCACACACGTTGTCTCACTCTCGTCTTAATTGCACTGGGAAAGAACTCCCGATGGAAGGCCATATTAATATTTGGTACCAGAAAGCATGAGATAATTCCATAAGCCAAGTAGTCAGCTGTATTAAAATCTGCTTATGCACTCAGAAAACAGTTTTCAACGAGTTAAAGCTGCTTATATATTCTAGATGTTTTAGCTGTGTGTTGTGTTGTGTTGCTTCACCTTTATTCCTCGAGTGTAATACTGGGCTCCCCAACGAGAGTCAGGCTTTCAGAAGCTGTTGCCATGACAAATGCAACTCAAGTGATACATTGTACACAATGCAGCAGCGAAATGCAATGCAAACTAATGGGCAGCCAGGACGAGAAGTTTTCCGGGGTGTGTGCAGGAGGAGCAGGACTTCAGATATACATATATATATATATATGTATATGGAAGCACAGATGCCATCAACGTTTCCCCCGCCACACGGAAATGTTTAGTGAGTGGTCCAAAACTGCGTGGGCTTGTGGGTTTCTGCAATGGCGGAGTAGCTGGATGTAAGGGGAGGTAAAGCACAGGTGAATGCCACCGGTGGAAGGCAGTGGAATCGGAGGAATCAGCCATCCGCAGAGGCAGCTATTATGAGGAGCCAACATTCGTGGCTCATTCAGTCTGAAAGCAAAGGTCAAAGACACTTGGCAGCTGCTGCTCGTTCTGTTCTGTTCGGTTCTTTTCTGCATCTGTGCAAACCTCCGCATCTCGACATCTCCAGCAACAAATCAAAAATCAGAACAACAAAAATAAAGACGTAAATTCAATTTGTGCAAAAGCGGGGAATGGGCCAAAATAAAGTACATAAAGAGATGTCGGGCGCCCGGTGCATCACTTTTGACATGCGACACCTGAAAGATACGCATCGAAAAGATACGAACAAGATGCAGAGTAGTCCCCGCAGATGTAGATGAAGGATGGCGTCGTGGTGAAGTATTATGTAGGTGGAGGCGAGTGTCGAGCAAAATGTACAAATGCATCATTAGCAAAGTAAGTTGGGGGTTTCACTTGGTATATTCATATTAGTGTTGGTAAAATATGTAATATGTGGACTCACATATTGTGATTTAAAGCAGTTGCGTGCCAAATTGATAGAATGTATAGTACGAGTATACTGGTGCGTTTGCTGACAATAACTTACAAATGTGCACCCATGGAGATTGCGAATATGTTGAAAAACCTGGAGAATGCAATTATTGCGGGGTGAGATTTAGTCTGAGCCTTCAAAAATACAATTACAAGTTAAATGCGTGAAAAAGAATGTCTCGTATGCGAACAATCCTTTCAAAAATCCCGACAAAGGCGAACCAAACTTCGTGGACGTCTAGGGGAACGATATAAAATGCAAATAAAATAATATGAAAGTAATTTTGCAGGATTTTGCCAAGTTTCGCTGGCTGTTTGTCTGTGCAACGCCAAGTAAAAATGTCCTGGCGAAGGAAACATCCTTGCCGAGTCCATGAGTCTGGCATGCGTATTTAATTTGCAGAAGGAGACGTAGCAACTTCATTTGTCTGTCAGCTTTGTTTTTATTGTCTGCTTTTTATTCATTTAATACAATTGCTACCAGTTCTCCGCCGTTTTCTGGCTGACTTATTAATGGCCAACAGCAATTGTATGGCGGCAGCCGTAAGATACATTTCTATCTTTGTCTGCCACTTGGCTTGGCCTCCCGTCCAGAAGTTTATGTGCGCGACTTATTAAAAGTTAGTGCGTTTTGTTTTGTTTACGTTTTTTTACTTCCCTCTTAATTTGCCTTCTTAATCAGACTTATGACTAATTGCGCAGACTGAAATGGAGAGCTCTGCAAAAGTGCTTTCTTTTTCTGTGTAATTTATGGAGGGGATCTCTACTGCAAAAAGTTTAAGCCATTTCCTGACGATTTTTCATTAAAGCCAAATTATACTTTTCCAAAGAGCCATTGAATGACCGTGAAGGCCCGCTTAGAATTACGTTTGCAATTTAGGAACAATTATAGACCAATCAAGCAATTTGAAGAGGCTACTCATGTAACTACGCTCTTTACATGTCCGCAAACAAAAGTACTTTTTCAGTTCACTCTCAACAAGATATGCAAATTTATGATCACGAACATAAAAAATTTACTGCATTGCCAGGTCTTAAAGTCGATGTTGTTTTCTCTTCTTATTTTTTTATTGCACCAAGGGGCTTGGCGGCAACAACAAGCCATTCGTTGGTTAATTTATAAGCATGACATTATTTCAAAAGTATCTTACAGATACTGATACCGCAGTCCGCGCAAATCTGTGATTGCAGACTGCCAATAAATATTTACTTGGGACCAGAGGCGTGGGCGAAGGCCATTAAAACCATAAAAGATTATTTTTAAAAAATTGTAAATTGCATGGTAATTCTCTGTGAATTCATGTAATATTCCTGTTATTATGTGCACTTTAATATCTATATGCGCTTCTCCTCCATTGCAGACAAATTGCTCCCGCCTACGCAAAGGTCAATGGCGGAACTGCCATTCCACTGCCCGCCACCGTGATGGTCCAACGGCGCTGTCCGCCGGATAAAGTGCGTCCACTGCCACCCACACCGAATCACACGCCATGTGAGTACCCATCTCTGGTTTGGGAAAATGTATTAAAAAATGCTGTAAGCCCTCAACCACCCTGATGTGTTTTGCGGGGAGGTGAGGGACCTCCCATTGTTTACCGGGAATAAACAAATTTCGGTCTCGGGGGTCGTTCTCGGGGGTCGGGGGTTGGGAAACAACCACCAAAGCTGGAAAGCGCAGACTGCACTTAGCCCTTTTCAAATGCGTTTTACGGGTGGGCTTGTGACCGAGATTTGGATATTGCGGGGGACATCCCAACTTCATAGCCAGAGCTCCCTGGGGATCCGTTTGGGGTTAGAATTTCGTATGCCAAAAGGTGACGGTGATTTGTGGACGAGGTAACTGAATACTTCATTTAATTAGAAGGCTGGAGAGTAATTGAAAATTCCTCAAATTCAGAGCTACGCACCTCTTGGTTTCAGGTTGAGCAGCACAAATACCCAGGAAAGAACTTTGAATCTTCGAAATATTCACATTAGCAATCAAATGAAAGGTGAGAATTAATCTCATCAACCACAATTTCCCGTTTGTCATGCATTTTTGACCCAATCGTGAGAGAGTGCGGCACAAAACGCTTCATTCTGCTTGAGAATGAGCTTCCCGGTCCGGGGCTTATTATAGAACAGTTTCACTCTCCAGCATGATTTATACACCAAATATTCGACTGGTCTCTGGGCAATCATAAATCTCGGAGCTGCTCTCGAGACTTCTTCCAATCTGTTATCAGCCTCACGCAAGGCAATTAATTAACCTGAACGTCCGCATTGCCACTTGCACAGATTTATGGCTTGACTCTTTCAGTTAAGTGGACGCCGATAATCGTACAATCGAGTGGGATTGCAGGTCCTTAGAGCATTCTATAGCATAACCCTTGATATCGCCCTTGCTTTCAGCAATACCGGGCCTGGGAAAGAGCGGCAGTGATTTCAATACCAGCCGTCCAAACAGTCCGCCCACCAGCAACCACACAATCCAGAGCCTCAAGAGCGGCAACAATAACAGGTAAGGTTCCATTGAAGTCTTCACGTACAGCTTCCTAACTGTACACGCATTTCGTTATAATTATTGAATAATATATCTCATTTCAGCCTCCGACCTCCGAGCGTTAAGAGCGGCATTCCCTCACCGAGCAGTCCGCAGACCGCTCCCCAGAAGCACTCGATGCTGGACAAGCTGAAGCTGTTCAACAAGGAGAAGCAACAAAATGCGGTAAATGCCGCCTCAGTAGCCAGCAAAACGCAGGTCCAGTCCAAGAGGACATCCTCCTCGTCGGGCTTCAGCTCCGCGCGGTCGGAGCGCTCCGATTCCAGCCTGAGTTTAAATGACGGTCATGGATCTCAGCTGAAACCACCCAGCATTAGCGTGAGTTCCCAGAAGCCGCAGCCCAAGACGAAGCAGTCCAAGCTGCTGGCTGCCCAGCAGAAGAAGGACCAGGCCAACAAGGCCACCAAGCTGGACAAAAAGGAGAAGAGTCCGGCGAGGTCCTTGAATAAGGAGGAGTCGGGCAATGAGTCACGTAGCTCCACAATGGGCAGGACTGGCAAGTCATCTTTGGTCCGCGCAGTTGGTGGTGTGGAGAAGAACACACCCAAGACGTCCTCGAAGTCCTCGCTGCACTCGAAGTCGGATTCGAAGAGCTCCTTGAAGGCGCCCCAACTCCTCCAGAGTCCCAGTGGCGGGGGACTGCCCAAGCCTATTGCCGCCATTAAGGGCACCAGCAAGTTGCCCTCCTTGGGTGGTGGTGCTGGCCACCCTCCTGCTGCAGAGTCTCAGCAGCAGAGTCACCAGCAGCTGCTCAAACGCGAAACCAGTGACATATCCTCGAACATATCCCAGCCACCGCCGGCCGAGCCACCCATCAGCACACATGCACATATCCATCAGAATCAGACGCCACCACCTCCCTACTATGCGAATAGTCAGCCAACGAGCCACATATCAGCGCATGGGTTTCTGAGTGAGCCCAGCACGCCGCAACACAGCTCGGGTATCTACGGCAACAGTCGCCTTCCGCCACCAAAGTCCGCCCTCGGCGCTCCTAGGAAACTGGAGTACAACGCAGGACCTCATATACTGTCCTCTCCACCGCACCACATGCGACAGGGAATGCCGCGGCCGCTGGTCAACTCGGCACCCAACACACCCACCGCCTCGCCAAACAAGTTCCACACGATACCCTCCAAGATTGTGGGCACGATCTACGAGTCCAAGGAGGAGCAGTTGCCCGCACCACCACCACCAGCCACTGGAGGTTCCATCCTGCCCATGAGACCGCTGCTCAGGGGCTACAACTCGCACGTGACCCTGCCGACGAGGGGGGCTCGCGGTGGCCACCACCCACATCAATCCTACCTGGACTTTTGTGAATCGGACATTGCCCAGGGCTACTGCAGCGATGGCGATGCTCTGCGCGTGGGCAGCTCCCCGGGGGGATCGCGATTCCACGACATCGACAATGGATACCTTTCGGAGGGCAGCAGCGGTCTGAGTGGGCCCAGCTCGTCCGCAGGAGGCATCTCCCCCGGAAAGCACTTTCTCAGCATGATGCGGGCCCGAACCCAACTGCCCACCACCATCGAAGAGCGGTGAGTTCCATACTTAGTTTGCTTCCAATTTTGCTCAAATTAAAGGCCAACTTAAAGAGTCACTATTGATGCGAGGCTCTCTGCTGTTCAATTGGAACTGATGCGTTGTGCCATCAATCCCTCCGCTTTTAGCGATTGCAGCGCTGTTCTCTGAGTTCGTTCTCAATTATCAATACTGCCTGAACAATGTGAAGTGCCGCGATAAGGAGTTTCAAGAATTAATTCTTAATTATACTCGGAATTATACTATAGCTTCAACCAATTTGTTGGCTTTGCCACCTCCCGCCGTTTGATCAACTCACCTAGTAATCCTGTTCACGAATATTCTTTTTAGGATCAGAATCACTTATTTGTTATACACATTAGTATTTTACGATTTACAACCTTATTATGATGAGCCGTGCTTGGCAGTGTGGTTCCTGAGGTGAGCACTTACTTTCATTTCATCGCCAGTTGCCATGAGTCATCGGAAACTTGCTTCTTAAGGCAACACATTGGTGTTGCCTCCGCTGACACCAATGAGTCAACCAAAAATTGCCGTTCTTCGATTTCGGCCTGGTATGGATGGCTGTTTCCAAGAAGATGGACCCCGCATTTGTGTCTTGTAAATGTGTCGAGTTCTTTTGTCGCCTGCTGGAGGGCAACAAGCGGAATTTAAATGGAGGAAGTGCCGGTTTGGGTGCTACTTTGAGTCCAGGCTTGGGTGCACTTTCGATGGGTTTTGATGTCATTTCATTCAGCTGTCTCCATTTTACTCGCGCGCCACGCACAATTGGCCGCACTTTTTGTGTCGCACATTCAACATGTAGAACTGACTGTCAGTTGAGCACCTCTCATCACCATGTGAAGCAGTTAATTGCGTTGGCAGCCACTTAACCACCTCAACAACTTCCTGCAGGATACACAAGGGTATCCACTTCACAAAGGCCAGCTCCGATCCAGCTAAAATTTGCCAATTTGCATGAAATCCACTCGACGACAACTGCCAGAATCCCTGCCTGTAATCGTGCGGTGGCATGTCAAATGTCATTTACTATTGTCAAAGGCAGGCGACCCGACAATCGACAGCACTCACCTGTCAGCAGGAAATGCTCCTCGCATAGGTATTGCCCCACCGGAAAATCCCCATGGAAAATCCACCTGCTCGTGCCTATTTTCCAAAAAAGTCGGAGTTTGCTTAGAAATCTGATAATTCCTAATGTTGAGTTAGATTTTAGTAGTGAGTAACATTTCTAAAAGCCGAAACTGTAAGATAAGCTAGTTGGAGTGGAGATATGCTAAAAAGGAGCAGATACACTTCTTTCGCGATAAAAGTTGATATTGTCGCTCTTGCAAATTGAATGTGGGATTGTTACTAGTTGTTTTGAGATAAATCTTAGGCATTTATGCAGATTTCTTTGAATTAATTCATGTTTATTGCAGTTTTGCCCAATCTATTTCTTTACAGCTTAACATATGTGTTGATCAGATTTACATTTTCGTTCTTATTGTTATTATTATTATTCTTATCGGTCTTCGGGCTGTCATTGCCCCCCAAAATGGCGTCAGCAATTGCCTTGAGTATGCCAGATACCCATCCTCCCTGAGCAGATACTCCGTCAACTTGGTGGTTTTGCTGTGCACGATACTGCTTAATAGCATTATTGATGTTATTCTTTTTCTGAGCTGTCAGATGTAGGCGACTGGAGTATTTCTCGTAAAAGGCTATCAGCTTGGGCAAATTGCGGGCCTTCGTGTATTTATCGACGGAGGGATTCCCGAAAATCTGACTTATTTCTCGGGACTTGGCCGCGAATTCAGCTTCACTTTGGGAGTGTCCTGAGCCCAAAAGGCAGCCAAGAACCAGGAGAAGGCAGCTGAAAACATTTAATATTAAGTCGGCTGGACTTAGACTTGCTCAGTATTTAGTATTGCTCACCTAATTTGCAGTGCGGAATTCATCTTCAATGTTGATGTGTCGCTGTGTACTGTTCGATTGGAACTTATAAGATGCAGTATCAATCTCTGCGCTTTATATGCGTTTGCCAGCGTACTGCACCGCATTCTTATCACTTACTGGGTGATTTTATTATAGTTCATTTCTCCGAATTCGTTCTCAGGGTATCAATTCTGCACAGAATAAGATAATATAGAGGATTCCACTTAAACGCATTTAATGGCATGTTCTAAGAAAAGGCGCAGTGAGCATTATATGTATGTAATTGAAATACTATAATGAAATGACTAGATTTATACAAAGTTTATTAGTCTCATATTATGAACTAATTCGGCTTACCTTTACTATATATAGAATATACCCAAGAGTAGCTGCAATTAAATTGTCGAAATTGCTCATTATTCGTCAAAGAACTTGTCGGAATGTAGCTTTGCCACATCGTATTTCATTAAAAAGCGCTCACGGACTGTAAATGGGAAAATGAATGAAAGTGGGGCTGTCAGAGGCTTTTCACATTTTCATTAGCTTGCGGTTCTGTCAGCGCGTTTGATCTCTGAAATTAATGCAATACCACTGCCGGAACGAACTGAGCTCTTGTAAATAGGAACAGCTGTCGCGAAGTTCAGTGGAATCCCAAATAGAAAGTGACCCTGGACCTCGAGTCTAAGCCCGACCACGTAGTGCAGCTGGAAAATATTTTGTAATTGAATTTTAATGCACGTCGCTGACTGGCAACCTGTCGCATTAGCGTCAGCGGTGGAGCCACAGGACCCTCGGCGAGTCCTTGGGGGCAGGAGCTAATCAGTTGCGGCGCAGACACCTGCAGGACATAATTTCCGAAGCCCAACAAGTGAGCCGGTCTTATGACGCCTCAACATGCGTTGTCTAGCCATGAAAGTAAATCAAAATGCAGCAGGGCGCAAAAATACTTCAGCATGGATATGGATATCGGGCGGGCGCAGGGAAAAGGGGTAAATTGTGGCATCGGAAGCAGACAGTTAGCTGCAAGCCAGACAGGATGTGCAGAGGGGCAGGGGCAGTGGTGCCCCAACTGGACGTACATATGGCGATATCCTCGGTGGCTCGACGCTGGCCATCGGAAATCCCAGCTACCTCCTTTTATTTAATAAAGCATTTTTCAATGCAATTGATTTATGGTGCGAGCGTGCCATTCTTTTACACACACTTTTAACGCACACGGTAAGTGAAAATGAACTTTTATTGCATTTCTCGAAAGGGAATTCCCCAGAACATTGTTTAGATTAAGGAATGGTTAGGAAATGAAAGCTTGCCAAGTTAAATTCATTTTATTTTAACACATTAAAGAGGATGATCAGCTAATTCAAATTCGAATTGCCAAAAGTTATTTCACGCATATGGGGCATTTTCCATGAACATAAATTGAAAATAAGCTTCGCAGCTAGTCCCCAATCTTACTTACCACGTTATAATGCCTGGAAATGGTTTTTATTAATTCAATCCCGAAACCCAGTGAACCAAGCAGCGTGGACTAAAAGTGTTTCCTGACCGGGCATTTCCACCTGTCTGCTGTCCACTCGAGTGCTCAATGCCAAACAGACCCTCAACAGCCTCGATTTGATACACTTTTTTGGGCTCCATTTTTTCTCATCCACTTTTTTCCGGTTTTAGTTGACCCCCGAGTGTCGAGTGGGTTAAATGAACCGAACATTTTTGGGGTATTCAATTTGTTTGAACGTCCTTTTGCGTTAAATCTCATGTGACGCATTATGGACGCGTTACATTTATTGAAGGCGTATAAAAACTTGTAGCGTCAGCGAAAAATAAAAATATACTGCTCTTAAAATATTTACATGTCTACCTCTTCTGTTTTTAGGCTTATATATGCATGCGACTGTAGGAACCGTTGGTATTATTTAAATAAAGTGAATATGCTCATTTTAAAATTATTTATTCAATTTTTTATAAAAGGAATTCCTTTTTTCTACAAATTATTATATTCTACATTTCGCTCGTACATCATATACTTTGAATATCTACATTTGACATGGGCGTGAAACTGGCTAAAGATATCTGGTACTCAAACCTATGTTCTCAATTGTCGACATCCTTACAAATCCGGATGGCAGCGCGCTACATCCTTAAGCATCAGGATGGCAACTCAGGATAAGACATTAATTGAAAATTCATATAGGGATTAAAAATGATTTTCAAGGTATTTGTTGCTATAAGCTAAATTCAGCAGGGGTAAACATCTTAATAATAATACCCTATACACTTGCAGAAATCCAGCATTTTTAGGTGATACAAGTTGAATGCATTATAAATTAAATATTTTTATTAAAAATATTGAACATACTCTTGTTGCTTTGAATTTGCTGTTTGACATTATATAAACGCCATTCAACAAATTGCTCGCCAAAATTGCAACATTTGTCAGGCTTGGCGAATCAAAAACCAGTTGCAGTTTTCCGTATGCCAGAAAATCAAATAGATAAAACGGCAGTCGCAGCGGCTCAAAAGCAAGCGTTTTTCATTCGAACTCACCCACGGCATGTGCTAAACAATTAAAAGCAACTCAAAGCGTGTGGCAAAGCAATCGCAAGCCTTTAGGCCATAACTGACCTTTCAACTTGCCCCAATCAAACCAGTTAGTGTATCTGTCTGCTTTTATATACACATATTGTGGCTTGGACTTGGCCAACAGCAGCAGCTGAGAAATCCAAGATTTTGACTTAATTGGTTTCCAATAACTCTGCCACTGCTTTTTTTTTATTTTTAATTATTGTCTTTGAGAAGACTAGCATGCGGCTTAAATTAATTGATTGACTAGACAATAAACAATGTTTAGATGCCATTGAAGTGTGCAAATTGTTTATAATTTTAATATTTTGACCTAATACATTTTTCATCATTGTTCGATATGGGCCGTGGCCCTAATTTATCAATTTCAATTGAACAGCCAATTGTACAGCCCAATCACTGTTTTCCGATCCACAAGATTAATGAGCTGCGCAAATAATGAAATGCCATAAAATGCTCTGTGTGTGCACATGGTGCTTGGATATCGCTGTCAATTAATGAATTTCCATCGTCAACTTGCCAGCCAATCAAGTTTCGCTTTTCATTCACCAAACACTTGCGAACATTTTGCAGTTTTTTTGGTTTTCGGTGCATTGCAACAGCACAACCAGCCCGCCCTTGGCTCAATTATTTCTGGCGCTTAAGCCGGGCTGACAAACGCCCAAGCAGTGCGAAACGAGTTTCGGCTGTTGGCATCAGAAAAGAAGAGCGAACTTGGCTTCGAAGTGGGCTTCTCTCTTAAGTTTGGGCCAACAGCTGTATATGGCTCTCTCCGCCGAACTGTGGCTGAAAGACATTTGTTGCTTTGGCAGACAGTTTGGCCGAGAGTGGGTGGAACTCTGCGAGAGAACCACCACCGCACCAACCCACTTGGCAGTCGCGAAATTCCCTCACTCTGCTCCTGGCCATGATTCACATCATATGGCGGGACTCAGGACTCAGGACCCAGGACTCAGGACTCAGGACTGGGCCGAAAGAGAGAAAAAGCGCGGAGCGACGGGAAAAAGGGAAACTTAAGCCCGCTTTTTATATGCACGTACAAGGGAACCATAAACCCGAATGACTGTCATCCTAAGAGAAAGGAATATGACAGTTTTATTAGTGTTTTGGTAGCTGTAAACATATTTTGATATTAGGAAAATAAAAAAACAGTTACTAAAAATGTACAAATAACCTTTTTGCTACATGGAATGCAGCAGTGTCTTGAAAATAGAAACGCCTTTCCAAAGCTATTTTTTATTACAAATTTAATTGTAAAGACCCCTTTATTAATATTAATATTATTGCAGTGTGTAAAATCAGCAAATTCTCTATCTTTATGGCAAGACAGCCCATCAATTTCAATTGCAAGCTGCCAGCTCGAGAGCCATGTTACAAACTTTGCGGCAACTTCCTTTTCGCCAAACTTTCCTACCCACTGCCACATCCGAGTGCCCCCTTTGCTGTTTTGGTAAATTATCATGCTGCGGGCTGCTTAACTATTTAACAAGTGCGTGGCCAGCAGAGCACGGACAAAAAATACGCCCAAAGCCAAAAATGCGAAACTCCAGAGTTGCAAACAGACAGGTATGGCCATACACAAATGGCGTGGTGTTCGGGTGGGCAGGTGTCTTGAATTCGACAGGCGTTGCATGTCGCGAAGCCTTTTACTTTCAACACAGAAGCGCCTGGGTTCTCTTATGCGCAGCGGCTCTCTTTTGGTCTCTCTTAAAATGGCTTTTCGAAATTTCCCTGCCTTTCGAACTTGGCTTTTCCACGGCACAACGGAAGAGCAACCCCAGAAACGCATTTGAACACTCGGTCTTTGCGGTTGCCACACGAAAATGTGCGGCAGAAGCGGATGGAAACAGCGCGTTCATACAAAATATTTAAAATATTTCAAAACATGTAGAGAGTTGTAAAAAAAAATGAGTTAATAAATACGTAAGATTTCTGAAGTGACTTGTGCTGTAATACATTAGGATTTCCCTTACCTAAGAGCTTAAGTGACTCTCAGCTAAAAGTATCAGCTTTTTACAAAATTCAAACGAAATGTTTCGCTCGGAATGAATATATTTAAATGTTTAGTGAAGTGCGGTTTATTTGTGAGTGCTGGGAAAACATGACGAGTTCCCATGAGTTTTCCGAACTTGCATACTTTTCAGCGTGTGGATAACAATGTTCATGGAGTGAAAACTGCTCCAATATTTACCGACATCAGATAAAGGTAAATTTGTTTAATTACCGTGTTCCAATCTGGATCCTACCATCGCCAGCAAATGGAGGAGCTTCGGGTGTCAATGACTGCCCCGGGGCATTAAACCCTCGGACCGACTTTGACTTCCATTCGGACTCCTGCCTTTGTTTACTCCCTCCTGGTGTGTTTGCTCTGGTGTTTGGCCAAGTTGTATGCAAAGAAGGTCACAAAAAGGGCTCCCAGTCGAAGGTAAACAAACATGGAGACCAGACCCGCTCGCATTTTCCCACATGTCACCCTAATCAATTTACTCGCTCTGTCTATCAACTGTCCATCAATTTCAACATTTACTTCAAATAGCACTATGTGTGTGTATTCCAACTAGCCCAGCGCCCATAAATCTTAAAAGGGAACCACTGGGGAGCCACTTTTCCAAAAAAGACAGCACCAAAAGCAACAGGCAGTGTGTACCCTTCGAAGGACCTGTTTTTCCACCTCTAACCCACTCAAACGAGTGGCTTTGCCTAATAGTTTCTGTGCTCGGGCTTAGCCGGAATTTACAATGAGCTAGGCGGCTTTCGAGGCACGCCTGACTGGGGTCTGAAAAACCACCAGTAACCGCAGAGGGTTAAGCTGGCTAAGCTCGTCCAGGCGCCATGTGGTTTCAATCCCGACTCAGTTGACTAACTGAATAGGGGTATAACATAGTATTCTAGATGCTTATACAAACGTTGTTCGTTTTAATTGAATTCTTTTGATTTTATGTGCGATTTTCAAATTGTGCACTAAACACTTGTTGATTACAAGCCAAATTAAATTACAGTCTTAGGTCTCAAAAACAAAACGTTATATAAATATTTGATCTTTTGTGTCGAATGACAAGAGGGATTCAGAGGTACTTAATTCGAATCCGTTCTTCAAGCCCAACAATCTGATAAACTTCCCCTTTTTGATTCAATGTAAGTGCAATGAACTTCGGAAAACGTTGCCTCTCATTTTGTGTTCCGGGCATTCCAACCCTCCTGCAAGGTGAAATGGCACTTAATTTAATGTTAAATTTATGTAAGACAGTCAGAGGCTAATAAAAACGCCTCAAATGCCGGGCTGGCATATATAAAACTTTTATGTCGGCCAGCACAGAAAGAGATTCACACTATTGCGGCAAGGGAAAGCAGGGAACCCGCGAACCCCGGAACCCGGGAACCCGGGAACAGGACGAGGCAGGACAGGATGGCCCAAACGGGGCCATAAACGGGTTGGCCTAAAAACGGCAGAAGTTTGCCGCAGTGGAAACTGTCAAGTGGCGGACCAAGAACAATACCGCAACGCAAACCCACTTTGCATGATTTAGGGCCATAGGGAAAATCGCAATATACCTAGCGATATACCACTTATCCTGCTGCTTATCCTGGCTCACACATATTTCTGGCCAGGCAGATATGTGGTCGGCCGGGAGGTGTGTCCTGTGTATGGAAAATCGATGGCACAATGTGATTAGGAACAACAAATTACTTGGCTTGGGGGTGGGCGATCGAAGAGGGCTTGTCTTTTGCGTGTCCTCTTCCTGAAGGACCCTGAAGTAAACTGACAAGCGACGTAAGCAAACTAACCAACTTACCAAATGAGTTTATTAATGAGCAAGCTAAGTAGTTCTGCCAGGTGGAATAGGGCTAAATAGGTGGAAAGAGCTTTAAGTTCTTTAATTAAAACTTGCTTGAAAGGGCTAAACCAAAGCACCTTTAGTTTTAGCTGAAACTGGGAACTTAATACAGCAGCGATGTCCTGTCATCAAACCTCGACGTCTGTCCAAAATTACTCCATGTACTAGTACTAGTACTTTATATAAGTTTCATTTATCTTCTTCCCTTCTCAATTGTTCAAGTCAACTTGTCCGGTGGTTTCTGTATCTCTCATATCCGGTTTTTATCCTGCTCCTCCACCCGATTTGCTTTGTCTGTTGTTTGTCTGTAATTTGCAGCTTTCTTAATTAAAATGTGCAACCAAAAACCCAGCTCCTAATTTTTCAGACAGAACTACTCTTACCCTTGGGACCAAACAGAGGTATTATGTCTTGGTTTAGCATATTAACAAAGTTTTGTGCTTCATTTAATCTGTATTCGTTTGACGCTTTCATTCGAGGAGCCTTCTGAAGCTCAAAGTAAGCGGCCAAGAATTTTTGTTTCGCAAAAACTTGGCGAAAAAGTTTCGCCTTTGAGTGGTCCCCCTCAAATCGTTTTAACTCACTAGAAGGCCGCTTTTCGTCTTACCAACTGGACCCATTTTCCTGGCTGCCATAATTTATGACCCACACAGTTGGTCGAGAATCGCAAAAGGCAAACAATTGCTTTGGGGAAATACTCCCTGTCGATTGCATAATTGATGTGGGCCTGCTCGTACGGGTGTGCAATTCATTTTGCTACCCAGTAGTTGCGAGTCGGATTGCTTCAGTGGGATAATGGAACCAAAAAAGGTTAGGCCAAGATGGAAATGAAATGAGAAATGATGTGAATGTTTGACAATAATTATATCTCTAAGTTATATATTTTATAAATTTGTACAAATAGATAAAGCTGGTTCGGTGAAAAGATCGCTCTTTGCTACTCAGTTGCCAGAAACGCCTACTAAATCCTCCATTATATCCTTGACACAGTCCCGCTCTTTGCCTTGCTTCGAGTGTTGCCTGCTTTTAGGCGCCTTTTCGCCTCTTCGCCTCTCCGCCTTGTTGGCCGCCATTTGCAAGGCCATCGCGGAATAGAAGCCAGGCTGGGAGGAGCTGGCTGAAGGTTGCGTGCCAACTCATCTCGGATCGAGCGAGCCACCCACATTCCGGCCTGCCTGTTCGACACTTTTATTAATGCGCTCGTAACGCCCGTGGGGCTGTCAGAATTCCATTCACAGAACGTTATCGTGTTCTGGGAATGGGAAGGGATCCGAAAGATACTGAAGCATTGTTCGCTATTTCCCGGGCTGATAAGTCGGCATACTTTGTTGCCAACGCTTGTTGCTTTGCTGACAGTTGTAGTACATGAAAAGGATTGCAGGATCGAATAGGACATCGAATTTTACAAGGTTCACACAAGAAATATATATTTCCGCCAGGAAACAACGCATAAAATACGCTGTAAGGGTCGGACTTTGTTCTAGTTTTCTGCTTTTTCACATTGGAGAATTATGATAAGGAGAACTATGGTAATTCCACTGCAATCCACTTACCACGCTTCTCTCTGAAGTCATTACCTTTCTTTGCCTTTCCCCAAGTCCTGCTCATGACCACCATTAGTCACCATTAGAATTGGGGTCACTAATTTCTGTCGAGGACCTGAATTCCACGCCTAATTATCTACGTAAAAGCCCATGCCAGTTCGGCGAATTTAGGAGCCAACTGTCAATTAAAAGCGGCAATTACGCCAATGTGTTGCCACCTCGAAGAGCAATCCCCTTCTGAAAACATGGCCGCCAGAAGCCTGCTCATTTAAATTGAACACGTGCTCTTGGTCAGGGAATAAATTAGCGCGACTAAATTAAAAATACTCGAACACAGCCCGAATTTAAACAGACCGACAGTTTAAAGCGCTTGTTTATGGCTTTTCACTTTGTCTTTCCGCCCTGGTTGTTGTGCTCCTGCCACTCGGCTCCCATGCAAATTACATTTTGTGCACGAAATTAGGAAACTCCAGCGGACTAAAATGGCCGAAATGGTGGAGCCATGGAACTGGGAAGTCCGCTGCAGACATGCATGGAATTTCATTTCTGCACTCTCGCCTGGGGAGGCATTTATTTTTTGGCAACACGTACGTACACACTAGTACGAGTATGTAGTATGTGCTCCCAAAAACTAAACTCCGCGCACTGACATCGATACAAAGTGCACACAACGGCAGGACGGAGCTCTGGAATGCCAGGATTCCATTTAGGAGACGAGGTCCTTGCCGCCCCCAAGCACAGTGAGCGATGACGCTTTTATTTTCAACACTAAAGGCTGGCAGGAAAGAATTAGTGCTATTATAAATAGTTTATCGACGTTAGAAGCAACGTAGATTTAATCGAACTGCAATACTTAATTTCTGTACGCATGTACTGGCATTGATTCATATCCACTGCAATCGACGTGTACTACGCACTGGCATAAAAAACATATAAGTGGAAATTTTTGAGCTCTTTCGTATTAGAAGCATAAGCTACCAAGTGAATAGGCGGAATAGGAATAGGAGGCCTCACATAAAAAGAAAAGTGTATTTCAGTTGCTGGCAACACACTACAAAAAAGTAAATACAGTACCCGCTATTGTAAGCCAAGACGAATTAACACGTTGAAAGCTCTGTAAGTGTATTAAAAGTTCGGCTATTAGCTGCCCATTTCTTCTTCCCATTTGGAATAATGGCTATAAATCCGCCTTCCATTGCTCCTTTCGAATTCCCTGCTTATGAGTCTGTTCCTGAATGGGTGAGCGCAGTTTTCTTTTCTTTTTTTGACAGCCGCAAAAAATTTATGCGCAATTTTTTGCAGAAGCTTGGCGCTGAAAGGGGAAGAAAAAAGCCTCCATTGCAAAGGATCCTTTGGCTCCGCGTCATTTGTTTGCCGTTTGCTACTGCACCGTGCGTTCAATTGGAACAGAAATTTAAGCCGAATACAGTTTGCAGTTCACATTGAATGCGCATACTTAATCCCCCAAAATAAATAAATTCAGCGGGCCCACACAGTCCGAAAGATCGATAAATAAACATTGTACTGCCACTGAAAGAATAGCACGATATGTTAATAAATAAAACAAACAAAGCTTTTGGTAGCTGGTTTCCATCAATTGATGTACGCCAGCGTTTAAGTTAACAATAATTGAATTTAAGGGCCGCGCTCATATTCGCCCACCCATGCTGACTGATATTCCTATCGATTTCACCACTTGCCGTTCAGGAGGCACCGGGGGTCATTTGACCACCTACACCGCGATACGGCGGCAATCGCTATTGATTTTTGCTTCCAGCTACGTACCTCTTGCCCAATTTCCCACTCCCAACCTGCCGTGCATATTGAGTGCGCGACAATTTATGAGCTTTATGTGTCACTTCTGATGCCACTTTCACTGGCATTTTCCGCCCACACCCACCCCGCAAGAGTGCCACACTCGCACCAGAGACAGTCACGCATTCTTCGGGGGTATGACGGCCAGAACCCAACCCCGAATCCAAATGGACGTCTCAGTTTCAGGGAGAATGTTGTTTTTCCCTCCAGTGCGGCCGAGCTGAACTGTAATTGCTTGCTGGGGTGTAGTTAGGTTTTACGAGCCAGACAGCTGTTTTCCTCGTCCTTCGCCCGTGTTCCACTTTGTGGAGCCCCAAATCATAGCGTACTGTTCAGGATTTCAGCGCCTTAGTCGCTTTGGAAAGCGCTGTGAAACGCAACACCAATTAGTTAATTTATTGGCCAGCTTTCCCCTTTATTGTCCCTTTAAATCCATCTAAACTGGTGATGTTTTCAATTGCTATAATTTGGTTTGTGCCAGCAGAAGCCACATGGAAAATTCGCTATTCCGGCTTTGCGATATTTTATCTTTGCAATTTTCATTTGGCTATTCCGTTTGGCATTGTGGCAGGATTTTAGGTTTATTCCAAAGCAAGAAAAGATTAGGGGCTGAATGTATTAAAACCAATTTATCTTCATCATTTTATCAAAAGAGAAGCAAACAGTGAAGCGGAATACTTTAATCTATCATGTTTAAATATTTTGATATACTTTTTGTAATTATTTTATTTATATTGCGCATCACCAAGCGCTTACTAAAATGCGTTTTGAGATTCCAATATATATATTTCTTTATTGTTATTGACTTCTAGAAATTTCAGAACTCACGGGCGCAGTTCGTGCCCTTGGCAGCAGAAAGTTGCTTTCCACATAAATAAACAACATTATTTATTGGATCACGGACACGCCCAATTAGTTTTGATATATGTCATCCAAGCAGAGATGATACCTTCCCATAGCAACCCAGCTTGGATTAGACATGCAATTTTCCGGCTGACTCTTGTCTAGGAGGCACTCCCGCTCCAGCCGGCGTATCCTTTGTCATTTTAATTGAAAAATGTAGCCATTCCTTGAGACTTTCCTTGCCCTGCCCGCCCGAACACCTCTTTCGCTAGCCACTTGCCAATTGTATTTGCAGATTGTCTGTCAGCTCCTTTGGCTGAGGTCTTTTGTCCGCCTTTGTCTCAGTCGGATGGCTTGACTTTCCGTCGTTTGAATGGCGTTTGTTTGCCCGCTGATTTGGCCATTGTTAGACAATTTAACTCTTGAATAGAACTTTGATGTGTACATTATAGAAATGTACTTTATAGTACTTATCTAGGTACATGCAATCAACTTTAAGGCCTGACTTGCATAAATTATTAAGACATTGCTACTGAATGTTCCTTATTCCACAGGCCAACGTGGCGTATACTTAATGTGCCCATCCCTAACAGCTTTATTTTAAGCTGTTCCCTTTAAAAAGCGGCTAGGCAATTAATCTCCACATTATCATTAATTCTCTGTACTTATGCGAAAATAACATACATTATCATTCAGAGACTTGCTCTTTAATTTTAAACTAATAAACATTTCCTCTTGTGGTGATCCTTTCAGCATTCGCAATAGTCGCGGCTCCTTGGACAGCATTGGAACCGCCGCGAACGGCAGCTCAGCGGCCAGCCAGGCCAGCTCCAGCGGCGGCTCCACCACCACCCACGCCCACAACAACAACAATAACAACAACAATAACGCGGGAGGCGGCGGTAAGATGGATGGCAGTCCCCACCATCGGCCAGGGTCTCGGAATGGGCGCGATAATTGGAGCAAAATGCCGGAACCGCTCAACGGCCAGAAGGTGGAGAAGTCGGAGAAGTCCTCGCCATCCCGTCGCAGCATGGGCGGCGGTGGGAGTGGCAGTTCCTCCAAGCAGGGATCGCCCTCCTCCTCCTCGCGAACCAAGGGGGTTCCGCCTAGTTTCGGCTATGTGAAGCGGGCAAACGGCAGCATTGCCTCCACCGCCGAGCAGCAGAATATCGCATTGATGATGGCCACCGGGGGGGCGGCAGCCAATGGACTGCCCTGCGGTCGTACCGCTCATGTATCGGCGGTACCGCGGACGGCCAGCGGTCGCAAGATTGCCGGCGGCACCCAAACCCTGCCCAATGACATGAACAGTGAGTACAAGTGAATGAACACGCAACTTTCATGTTATCTAAATCGTATTGTAATCTGTTACAGAGCTTCCCCCGAATACTCAGCATCGGAGCTTTTCCTTGACCGGACCAACAGCCACCCAATTGAGCCAGTCCATTAGGGAGCGACTGGCCACCGGATCACACAGCCTACCAAAGCCGGGCAGCGACTTGCACGTATTTCAGCACAGGTATGTGAATATATCCAAGTAAATAAAGATATTAAACTAGAAATGTGGGATTGCCGTATAATTATGCTTTAAACGTACTCTTTCCCTTAGGATCTCCAATCGAGGAGGTGCTCGTCACGACGGATCGCTCTCCGATACGCAAACCTATGCTGAGGTCAAGCCAGAATATAGCTCATACGCCATGTGGCTCAAGCACAGCAATACGGCCGGCAGTCGGCTGTCCGACGGCGAGTCCGTGGAGCAGCTGCAGATTGGGTCCCCGGCGATGACCCGACATGGTCACAAGATGATACACAACCGGTCCGGAGGACCTGGTCAGATGGCGGGTCAAATGTCCGGCAATGAGTCGCCCTACGTGCAAAGTCCGCGCATGAACCGCAGCAATAGCATAAGGTTGGTTTTATTTCAAAAGCGAGGTTAAGCTCTCCCTTCCTGCATGAATGTATCTGTATCTCCACTCTTCTCTTTTTCTCTGTAATCTGGTTACCCTTGAACAGCTACTTGAAAGAAAGGACATATCCAAGGTGACCATATAGTTTCAGCACGCACATCATTTTTGCATATCATCTGAAAACACTTCATCTCTGCGGCAAACAATCAGCACCTTTTCCACCCACTTGCTCTTCATGTTGCATGCTTATTATCTTAATAAGTTGAGTTGTAGACTTTGATAATGTTACTCCATTACGTTTTTAATTTCCAGAGCTCCAAGTTTAGTTGTTCTATTCCAGTTTATTTTCGATGTGTTAGTGTGGACGGACTTTCTCCCAACACACACTAAACTGTCTTGATGTAAAAATCGACCTCCATACAAGCACTATTTTTGCCTGTCAGCTGTATTTTACTTCTTGTCCCTTAAATATGCAAACAACTTTTGGCATTCCTGTTTCATACCATCAGAAAGCCAAGCGAACTTACCTTCGAGTGGTAGCCTCCATGTCGCCAGGACATATGCTTGGCTTTCCATGTGTCGCTCTGCATATTTAAAGGATTCACTTAAAGCCAAAGAGCTGAGAAGGGCGACATGCCCAGTTATTTAAAGAGCAAAGTTTGGGCAGGTTGTCGCCAACAGACAATGTGAAAGCTCGTTGGGAAAACGAACTGGGAAAACCATTCAAAAAAAGTATAAAAACCCCAAAGGGCAAATGGAAAACGAAAAACAAAGAGGAGTCTGCTAGCTGCGAGGTGTTGTTGATGGCCAGATTATTATTTGACATGTCAATAGGTTTGTGCACCCCGACTTTCCAAGGATGCAGGTGAACTTGCTCGCTTTTTTCTGGCTGCCTCATCAGCGAGTTTTTGACTGCGGTCGGTTGTCGCTGGTCAAGTGCTTCATTAAAATGTGTTCCCCTGAGGCAAACAAATAAATAAAAAGACAAACCAGCTCTAAAGATCGATTACTTTAACTTGAAGTAAATTTAGTGCATAATGGTTTAATAAACAGTGTCACAATGAAAACACAATTGTTCTTTCAAATATTTACACATTTTCCGGATCCTTGCTAGCCCTAAGTTCTTCAACGCCCACTTACTTTGCCCACATCTACTTTCCCAGTTTATATGTGTCCTCGCTTTTAAAGCTTCGGCATCAATTATGCAACAGGGAGTGAGGAAAGGATTGTGTCAGGGGAGGCGGAAACCCTGGAAGCCCTGCAAGCCAGCTCGGCGGCTTGTTATCAAATTTTACACTCCTATTCACACAGCCAAAGTTTGTGGCAAATAGCCCCAGAGAAAACCGACAGCTCTTACCACCAAAAGCAAACAACTGAGCCCCCCGCACCGACGGGCGCACACTTGACGTATACGTAATATTAGATTTGCATGCGAAATGCCATTAATGTCACAGTTATCAGAGCCACGCGAGTGGACATGACTGGATGGACCAGCCCCATCCTTTTCCGGAATCCTTTTCTGCTTGTGGAGCGGTCATTGTGTGAGCGTTTAGAAATCTCTGCATTTTATGACAATTTGTCTAGGGACTTAAACGCAGCGAGGGCTCCACCCAGTAGCCTTATCATTCAAATGCACAGTGGCCGCAACCAATTTGTAACAGAATTAAACGGAAATGGGGGCCTTTTCAGGGGAACCTCATAAAGTTGACAAACGCAACGGAAATTTGCAACTGTCTGACCACATTTACTCATCGCCATAGTGATCTAAATCGAGGTATTCGGACAGAATATAATACAATACAATTATTTTGTATATCTGCGGGAAATCCTTTTATATTTTAAACATTATATGTATATTATGTTGCGTCTTTCATTTGCTGTGGTTTCCTATGAGGTTACTTAGAGTGCTTACTTATAGTCACGCCTTGCTCCATTTCAGCGTGCTTTTGATTCATTCACGCACTCATTCAACGCCACAGCCACACGATACTAATGAGACTCAATTTCAGATCGACAAAGTCCGAGAAGATGTATCCCTCGATGATGAGTCGTGGCGGAGAGGTGGAAATCGAGCCCTACTACTGCCTGCCCGTCGGCACCAACGGCGTGCTAACGGCCCAAATGGCAGCTGCCATGGCTGCTCAATCGCAGGCGGCCCAGGGGAATCCCGGCGTGGGCGTCGGCGTGGGGGGCGTGGCCTGGAGCCAGCCCACCTCGCCCACCCCGCTCAACCGCGGCCCCTTCACCACAGCCGCAGCTGCATCGGTTCTGTCGCCCACCCATGGATCCACATCGGGCGCAGGACTCGTGGGTCCTGGCGTAGGAGCAGGTGCTGGTGCAATGGTCGGACACCGGCTGACATATCCCAAGAAGAATGACGAAGGTGAGAGAACACTCGAAAAGATGTGGCCTTAAGCTGAGTATCTGGAATCCCACTCCTGCTGAAGTCATATGAGCAAATCCATTGAATATATAACAATATTCCGGATTGAAAGCAAGAAAAACGAACTTTGGCTCACTGTTTAATGGGCATCTTTAGATGCAGGCTTAAGAGCACATTAATGCAACTTTGCCGTTGTGTTTCCGTTTCAGTTCACGGCAGTGCCGCCTCCTTGCTGTCCGGAGGCAGCTCCCTATACGGAAACGCGGAGGAGCGGCAGGCGCACGAAATCCGGAGGCTGAAGCGCGAGTTGCAGGATGCCCGGGATCAGGTGCTCAGTCTGAGCAGCCAGCTGTCTACCAATGTGAGTACCTCGTCATGCCCATCTAGTCGGCTTAAGTTCAGATGAATTGTGAGTGCAGTCGAATCCTTCTGCTCGGCTGAACCTGCTGCCAGAACTTACTGACAGCGTGAGATACTTTTGGTGTCATTTCTTATCACTTGAAACGTTTGCACGACCCAATGGCATTTTTTCTTTTATTCTACAAGTGGCAAGCTCTGAAATAACTTGTTAGGAATATTAGCAAATAAAAGCTTAATTTTTAATATTGAAGTACAAGTAACTTAAAGTACAAACAACTAAGTCGTGGGAAGAACATACTTTTTGTATTTATTTTCCAATACATTACTCAAACAATTTATTTTGATTAATATTTGATATCTCATCACTCTTGCTGGCAGGGTCATATAATTCTTGTCTTATTTCCATAACGATCTGAAGAGCATGCTAGGGAATATGCCAAATCGAAATAGCCTCTTGGCACTGCAACAAAAGTCACCTGAATAAATTAGGAAAATAACGACAATTCTTGGCCTTCTAATCTGGAGCACCGCATCTCTTATGGTATGGCCTCGTCGTCTGCATTGTGCCCGGCCATTAATTTAAGTGGTTATGCCGTGTACTTGGGGCCACAATTTATTTTGTTTCGCAGCTGTTGCAACATTTTGCGCATTTTCATGGCCTACGCTCAGGGGCAATGCCGAAAAAATGTGGCAACTGGCTGCGCCACCACCTTCCCCCTCTTTCCGACCGGAATGGTGTGCCAAAAGCCGTGCGCTTTGAAAGATTCATTCGCTTCCCTTATCAAACAGTCAGCTTGCATCCAACTTTTCCGCCAAGTCGCCTTCCGTCATATCCCACTTAAGATGCTCGGTGCACGGGAAAAAACGAATGATGGCCTCCCATACTTTTCTTAAGCTCATATTAAAATTAATTTGAATTATGAAATATTTATTTGGAATTTCTCATTTGAAGTCCTATTTGATTTGGAGTGCAACTTCTTAGAGCTGCAAACATTTGTCCAAGTTCAAAGATTTCATTGTTTTTCTTCAAGTGTAAGGACCAAAAGACTGAGACTGTGAAATGGTGTGTGTGCGTGTTGTCAACAGAAGTCACGCAAAAGTCTGATAAACTTCCGCGGCAGACAAAAGTACTTGAAGAGGTGGGACAAACTTTTGCCTACTTTTGGGCGGCTTTTTTTGATGAACCTCCCTGCATGTGGGGCTGAAATTGATTTCATTTACAAATTTCTTGCCAACAATTTTCATTTGAAAATAAAACAAAGTTTAAATTGCATTCCGCCGGGGAAGGAGCTTTGGAGCAGTCATTGTACACTTTATGCCTGTCTACATGGCAAAATCGCTATAAAGTATTTTATAGCCAGTTCCCATAAGCCACCCACACCTTTCGCCATCAAATTTATCGGGGCCAGACAGGCAGACAACATAAATCTCATATTTTCCACACTTCCACAGCTCCCGCAGCTCCGAGTTGGTGGGTTGGGAAAGTCTGGGGCCAAGGTCAAGGCGCACGTGTAAATTGCAGAAATGAGCTTGAAGGATTCGATGGCGATTTGATGGGCAGAAAAATTGAAGCTTGCCGGTTTTCCCCAACATTTCCCCATTTTCGCACTGCGCGGCGGAGCAGAGAACGTTCGGCTGCCCAGCTGCCATAAAAGTGCAAACAATGTGGAAACTTAGAATAATTGCAATGGAGTTATGCCGGCTGGAATCTCTCCCAGCTGATATGGTCTGATATGCGGTCTGGATCTGAGTCTGGTTGGTTAAGTGGATTAGGTGCTTGGGTGGGGAAAAGTGGAAAGAGCCGGGAAAATGGGTCGCCTCAGCGTGATTTATCTGCGAGTGGGTTGCGCGAGAGAAGTACATTTACCAAATGCGAAAACTTGAGCTAGATGCCGAGCTGGCTGGTCAAACTTTCCTCCAATGTGATCACACCTAAGATACGAAAATGACAAATTGCGCTTATTTGTATGGCGGTCAAGGAAAACTATATTTCTGAATTAGTCTGCCTAAGAACATAACATAATTATAATATGTGAATATAGAAATGTATGTATGAACCATTTTTTAGAGGACTGAACGTGATGATGGATGAATGAAATCCCTTCTGCGAACGTTTCGCTTACTATTCAATTAAGTTGGCAAATAGCAACATGTTGTGCGCTTAAAAAGTTCAAAAACGACTTACAGTTTCAAGTGGTTCTGGGATTTTTAACTACAGTTTTGCTACTTCTTTCGCATTTCAAAGTCCCCTGCTCATCGTCCATTGCGGATTAAAAACTTTTTAATTGCCCATTGACTTTGATGTCGTTTCCTTGGCTTTCCCTGCCATTGTCTTGGCCAAAGTTCCCTGCGTTAATTAAATTTCTGCCAGGGCTTATAATAGCCTAGATGCCGATATGTCGCTCCCGCACTTTCTCGGTCCGCCTATCGATCTATTTGAGCCTCCTCAATCCACATCCAACGCCAGTCTGTCAGCAGTTTTGCCGCATATTATTTGCCATTGGCTTTTTTGTATTACGAGTATTTTTTATTGACAGATGCCCGTTGTGGAGGCTTCGACGTCATGAAATTTCACTTTGCGGTAGTTGAAAAAAACTGAAGCTTCCATACGTTGGCAGTTGGTTTGGTTTTTCGCATTTGCTCGAGGAAATTGAGATGTGGATGGGGCACTGAAAGTCTGACAATGCAGTTTGTGAACTTTTTGCACTGCTCTCGAGATGTGCGCTCAAATGTGGGTAGTTTCAGGAGGACTGGCAATTTTTTGGAACTCTGCCCTTTAATTTTGCTAAAACTTGCAAAATTATTCTAAAAGTTGATATAAATGCGAACTGTTTGCTTGAACTTTTGATGCTATTTTTATGTGCAGATAGGAATAATATTCTTCTGACCTGGCCCAAAATAAGTCTGCACAAACCAGACCTTTATGAATATGCTTCTCTATAACTACAATAAATGTAACTTCAAGAAGTCAGTTTTGTAGCCATTGGTACCCCGGATTAGCTTCACCTTTTCCAGCTCTAGACTGAGCCAATCCCCCAAGCGCATATCCCTTTTTATAACCCACCCTACCCCCTCCCCGTTTTGCTTATCAGGCTGAGCTTTATGGCAGTTTATAATACGCTTTATTCAGACGCGCTCGCACAAAACCCAAGCAGCTTATAAAACTCCCAACCTACATCAACTTTAAACAGCTTTCGACTCAGTCGAAATCTATTCAGTTTTTGCCCTCCCTCTCTTTCGGTGTAGAAAACACCAATTGAGCAATCTTATCATTGACCATAAATACTAAGCCGCAACAAAAACATCAACATGACGCCACGGAACTGGGGAAACGCCACGCAACGCGCCCATTTATCACGCACTCGAAACTGACCCCAGTGACCGGGGGCACAGACTTGGGACAGAACGGACCCATGCAGCCCAGTGTAATAACACTAAAAGCGTGAGCCCCAACAACCCCCTGGAACTATTTCCCCCCACGCCCCTGCGATAAGACAAAGGGCATAGCTATAACAGATTGGACAGATCGCCTCAAGCGCCAGAACTCGCGCCAAATCCCGGAGCTATTGCCGGATGACTCTATCTGGACTGGATGACTCTATCTGGATGCGGATGGTACAGACAGGGGAGGTTACGGATGCTTTATGTTTGCTTGCCTAGAACTCAATTGATTTGGGCTTTGAAGAGAGTGCACTTGAAAGTATTAGGAAGTGGAATGTTTTCGTATTCTTTTTCTAAAATTAGTGCACACATCATCCCATTAAACTTACCCTTTAAGTGACCCTTGGTTGCAAACTGAGCAATCGCCTAAATTGCTTAATGGGTGTAGCGCAAATGTTTCTGATTGTCTCAAGCAGAAAATAAGACCTGAAATTCAGGCTCATGCTGCTGAGTAATTTATGCTAGAGACCTACCTCTAAGTGGCTATATTATTAAACTAATTTATTGCTCTTTTCTTTCAGGTAAGTACAAATCTGCAGTTGCTGTCTTTGAAATGTGTGTACTGAGATGGGGTATGTAGATATTACTTTAATAACCATTCAACTCACCCCTGGGTTGCTTATATACAATTTATTCCGATTGTGTCTGCTCTAATTGTAATATGAAAATTCCATTTAATATGGAAGGACGCAGCTTAGGGCATATTTATCATACTTCCCACTACGTAGTATTTCAGCAAAGCATCATTTATATAGCTGTCGCCACTCGAGCATGAAATCAATTCCACGCCGCTATTACTACTTTTCACATACAATCCGTTGCGGATATATGCCATTTCGGCAGGCCAACAGCAGTACAACTAAAGCCAAGTCGGTAATTTATGCTGAGCCTCGCCAAAAGTCGACGACAAATGTGGAGGCACTGGGCTCTAAAGCCAACAACCCGACTTCATCTTGATTGCCGATAATCAATCATTTTTTAGCGGCCGCCCACTCGACTCGTTAAGCGCACCACCCAGAGAAGTTTTAGCAGCTCTATTATGCCCCAGTCCTTGCAACTTGGCCTCCATACGAGAATTGGGGAGTTGGGGCTGGGGAGCATAAAAGTATGAGCAGACATTTCTTTAGTGGCGCCGCGGAGTCTCGCGCCAAAAATAAACGACATTGGGCGCTGTGCGTCCCCACCGGGTTGTCCTTCACTTTGGCCTTACGACCAGCCACAAAACACAAAACTCAAATTTGCAATTTTTTCCACTTTGTTGTTCGTCGCCCTGTGTCCTGCCATCCTGGCCGCCAAGAAAGCTGCGTCTGTAGTTCTTTCGGTCTGCATAGTTGTGCGCACTTCTAAATAAGGGGTCGTCGATGGGGCAGACGCCTGCGACACGGTCTGCAAAAACATACGTATCCTTTGGCGTGGCGCCACGGTGGCGCCTGACTCTGGGCGCTGGTAGTCCTGCAGGATACTCTGGATCAGGGCATGCTTGCTGCCCAAATCCCCTGCGTAGCTTGGGAAGTTTTGCTTCTCTACATAAGAATAACATATAGCATAGAATAACAATAACATAGCATTGAGAACCATTTATAACCTAAGAAAGCAAGGCAGTAGAAAGTTCATATTTTATTGAAGGTGCTTATAAATATAAAGTTTAAACGCTTGAAGAAGCTATAAACTTTATATCTAGACAAACAAAAATATGTTTTAAGTATAGTCTAATTTGTTAGAACTTTCGGACTGAATAGTTTTCAAAAGCAAACAGAATTTGACTATGTTTTTATGAACTCAAGGACTAAAAAACAAAGAAGTAATGAATAATTATCACATCAGACATGCACATATTAAAACCCTTCATAAAAGTATTACATCTTCCTTTGAGTATTAAATTATATCTTCATTTCGATAGCATTGCCGAGCTCAAAGCGAACATAATTATAGTAATTGAGTTTTTTCACACGATTGGGCACAGGAATATAGGGTCTACCCTCAGGATGTGACCTCCGCGTCGCGTGATACTCCATGTCCTGTGAACTACGTGTAGCGCCCCTGAAAATCGAAATACCCGACCCTTAAGAGCATCCACCCCCTCCGCTTTGTTTTCCCTTTGGAGTCTGTTATTTGTTTTGTCGCCGACAAATCGGCGTCACTTCCAGCTGCTGCTGCTGCGCAGTCGACGTCGCGGCAGGAGCAGTTGCCAAAGGATTTTCGAGTGTGTCATATTCAGTTCCGCGTTTGAAGTCGAGGCACACGCACCAAAAATCGGAGTTACCGGGTTATGGATCCCGGGGCTCCACTGGAGATCGCAATCGGTTTGTTCATATCCTGGTTCTTAAATTCGCGTTCTGTAGCCCGGTTCATCCCGATATACTGAAGATTTTGGTAACTTCAGGTTTCTTTCGCTAGACCACAAATCGAAGATTTGAAATTGAGCGAACCGGTAAACTGAGCGAACCGGTAGAAACCAACGTCTCTCGCGCAACTGATCTTGCTCAATATCGGCGGGCTCAGTTCCAATCCGACTGCCTGCGGAGCAGCACGTACTGGCGCATGTCGGGTGTATCCGAACCCGAGAACCGGAGTATCTGACGAGTGTTTTTCGAGCGGGTGTATCTGCAGTGCGTGATCGCTGGCGGCTGTTTGCCCAACTGATTACCGAAGTGCTGCGCGAAGTGAAGTGAAGATTTGTTAGCAATACAACAGAATTACGCGGGCCAAAAGGTTCATTGAGCAGCGCTCCAATGCTCCAGCTACAAATAAATGGTAAAACGCCAGAGCCAAATGAGAAACGTGTTTGTGACGGGCAAAATAAAAATACACCTTGAAATGAATGGATACAAATTTGTGTTTCAAACCGGTCAGCAAAAGTTCTCCCACCAAAAATCTGCTGACACAGAAAGATAACACAGAAAAGTTCACCTACAATTGCTTAAATTAACAGGCACGGAACGAGATAAAAAGTGATAAGCAAATAAACAAACATTGCAATACAAATTAACCATGCGGAAGCTGCGGCACAAACTATATTTTGTTCATTGCCTGGGTGTCCCATTCCCAGGGTATAAATGTATCTGATTCCCAGGGAGAGTAGCTATAAAGTTACTCGTCACTAGAGCCCCGCAAATAATTGCAAAATCAGCAAAGCACTTGAGGGGCACTGGGGAAAATGTGCCACATCAGCTGCCTCACTCTGACACTTTTCTCCTATCCCTATTTATTTGTTTTCTTTTTCATCCACCAAAATAGCTACAAATTAAACTGGCTCCATGGAGATTTGCATAGGTGCAGGAAGATGTGCAACAATGGCCAAAAAGCTTAATGGAGCATGTCGAAATGAGATGGGCGAGTTGTTGAGTTCAGCTCTACACATGCAAGTGATGAAAAGGTCGACACAGTGGCGTAGTTGCAAAGGGGATTTATTGTGGAAACAACTTGAAGTGCAGAAGTACTTTCGTTTGATTACTCATCAGGTACTCCATTCACCAAACGGTGTTCTTCGGTCCTTAATGGCCGATCATTTGCATGTTTGTGCCCGTGCCCCTTGACATATCTATAAACATAGCTTTTCCCATCGATATCCATTAGTACGACCACCCTCTATAACTGCTTACATGCAATATCACTTCGTGATCTGCGGACCGGACCGTAAATCACCCCCTAACCACGTCCATGTCCCTCGCAATTGAACCGAACAGTAGCCTACACACAAATTGCACAAACATGTCAAAAAGGGGAACCAAAAATACGGGGTTAATAAAAGACTTTGTCTGCTGCATTGTGGAGTTTTATTAGGTTTTCTGTTCGTCGCAACTGCGACTGTTCAGCTGAAGTTATTCCCACTGAAAGTGGAGTATTTTTTTGGCCCGTGGATTGCATTTCAAATCGCTGGTGGGAAATGATTTACGACGTTGCCAAATTTCAGCCAAATAAATAGTCCTTTGTTTTCGCTGATTTCCCGCTAATGACTTCGGTTCAACATCTCACAAGCCAAACAAAAATAAGCGAATTAGCTCTGACTGTACTGGTTGGTGTAAGCTGTGCAGCATCGTTCAGAATGATCCAGGGAAACTCCCTCCCGGATCTCCCTCGCATATGGGCTCTCTGTTTTCCGGGCAGCTGTCCCAATTTTCGAGAGGTGACACCCTCCCTCACGATTTTTCCACGTTTCCACATTCCGCTTTTCGCTTTTCGCGTTGCGTGTGTGCGTGGAAAGCGATCAATTAAAATCGGGAAGAGGAGACAAAGGGAATGATACGGTTCCCATCATTCCATTCATCCCTGTATCCTGTGAAGTATGTGTAATAAATTCTTATTGGAGGGGAGTTGCAGAACGCTGACTCCCCCTCAACGAAAGCGATTTATGGGCCTTGACTTTCATATTTTCATATCCAAAAGAAAGAAACTACGTAGGGTCGCAGCCCCTCAAAATATTTTAATTGAGAGAATATGGCAATTAATTATGCCGCTATTCCAGGGAACTTTCTGCCTGCATCCTTGATGAAGATTGATTTTTGCAACGACGCCGCTGCTGCGCATAAATTTTCACGCGCAGCTAATCAAAATTAGTCATGCCTGAAAATCGGAGAAGGTGGAGTCCATCAGGGGTGGGGAAAAAGAAATTAGTTTTTAATTTGTAATTTTTCGCACACCGACAGGAGTCAACTTTGAAGTTGCTTTTGATTTCTAATAGCCGTTTCTCTTTGAACTGCTCGGCCGCCGAGAAAGTGTGAAAATCGTCGAAGGAAAACTGCTCAAGTTTTCCAGTTCAATTAGCCGCCTCGGATCGCCGCCGATCGCACAAGTCCATAACAATTTCCGGCCAAACGGTCGATGGGCAGCCTGCGATACACATGTTCGCAGCAGATATCAGAAAAGTATCGGGAAAGCATTGCAAAAGTATCCCAAGATCGCCAGCCTTTCCCTGTAGACCTGACTTGCATGAGCCGATAAAAGGCAGCAATTTTGCTCACTTTTCTTTGATTGAAGTACTCTGGAAATGGCAGTGTCTACTCCAATTTTGTTTGTCGAGAGCTGAGTTGAGTCGGTTGAATCGAGGAAGAGGAAACGCTGTCAAATGCCTGCAACTCTACCGACTTTGGATGCCGCCAAACAGTCTGTCTCCATCTGGCACCTTATGTCGCCCAGTCGGGTGATTTGCATTTCCCCGTGTTTGATGTAAATGCCATGTAAATATTTGATCAGCCCGGTAAGCATATGTACACTGCACACAGGGCCAGCCCAGAAACACTTAAAGAAATGGGCTGCAAGACCGGGGAAAGGGGCACTTAATTAATGGGCGAATTTTATGAGCCGACTGGCCTGTGACCCGCATCGATATGCCTACTATGGCTACTGTTCGGGCTAATGACCCACGAAATCCCAGATATCGGGACCCTGGGCGCCGCCTGGAATACTCAAATAGAGTCCCGTTGAGGCGCTACCTGTTCTGCCCACCAGCGGTTAGAAGGGCCGGGCTTAAAGGGTTAAGGCTTTGTCTTTCTTAATTGCCGAAAAATATTGTGGTCAACAGCAAGCCAGGAGAAATGATAATTATGGAAACCCATCAAAAAAAGATTGTCGGGAGGAAACAATTAAAAAGAAGATTGTCATGGGAAAATCATGCCACGAAGACAAAGAAAATTCGGGAGGTATGATTTGAAAACGAAACAGTTTTACGCATTAAATAAAGGGGAACACAATTATGCACGTTGGTTGAAGAATAATTCGATTCTTGCTTAATCGTTCGACATTGAAGATCTGCTCAGTGTGAGCTTAATTTTGTACCTCAGAGTTTGCCAAATGTAGTATGTTGGCTACATATTAGTCATAATAAGATATTAAGGGTCTACCCTTACAAAGGATTGGTTAGTGTCGTTTTCTAACTAGCCAATTTGAATGTTCAGTAAACACATGGATAGATGGACTTCGAAAGACCCCTGGCCAATATAATAATTACGTAAGTGCAGTTCCAGCCGCTCTCGTTGGCCAAATTACGGAGTAGTCACCAGCCAGGTGCCCTTCCAAGTGTTTACCCTATCGATGCACCTTTCGTGGACGGCGTGTGCCGGCTAATTGGGCTGCACCTTTGGCAGCAGCTGCTTGCAGTTGGATGCAGCCGTCCTTGTGGCTTTCTGGCACTCTATAAAGAGGCATTAAAGTCGCCTTTTGTCTACTTTTGTGCTGTTAAGCGAGAGGAGTGGCACCTTTTAAGACCGGGGAATGCGCTTCAATCATTAATCAGCTGCGACTAATGTTGTGGCAGCTGGCAGATGAACCCCATTCCCATTCCCATACCGATTCCCTTTCCCATTCCGCTGCCATGTACATATTTCTAATTGCAGTTGACAAACACTGAACCGAACCCATTGAGCGGGCATCCAACTCGGGCCGCCTGCTCCAGATCCACTGCATGATGATTCTATGATTCTCGGAAAGGCCAGCTCCAGCCAAAACTACCCAGCCCTTTTCTTATCGGGGCTCCCATTTAGTGCTTGAGTTTCCACAGAAGGCGCTCCCTTTGGTTCTTGAAAATTTAATTATCATTCTCCCAGAACTTTACTTGTTCTCGGCGAAGTAGATGAGTATGGATCAAATTGGTAAATTAAAACGATCGCCAGGGGTGGAACCTGTAACGTACAATTTCCTTTGGAAAAACGATTTAATAAATGAGTTGACGCTGCCAACACTTTTCTCAGTGGCCGGACCAATTTAATTGACTTTCCTCACTTGACTTACTGAGTCCACATGCGAGTGGGAAATAGGATAAGCAGATGGCGTATCTGGAGACATCCATCAATATGTCCAGACCTTGTTAATCGCATAGAAAGCATCTGGCAGACACCCCACTTCCACTTCGCTTTCGAACAAAACTGGAATATTTGCATATGACTCGAAACAGACTGAGAAACAGGAGTCCATTGTGGAGTCATTAAATAACGAAAAATTCGAATAGCAGCGCCAAGAAATCTAATCGAAACGATAGCCCCTTGAAAATGGGAATCGAGTCTCGGTCTCTGGTAAACAAATCACGTCAGCAGACCATTTATCAGTCGATTTTGGTCTGGGTTTTGGTCTTGGTCTTGGCCAGTCTGGTTCGAATGCTTAAAGCTAATGAAATGCAATTGGAAATTTATTGGTTTCCACGGCGATAGGGCTGCGTCTGAATTCAAATTTTCGGTCAGCTGTCCTGTCAGCTGGGGTTCTGCAACTAGAGTTCCGAGTTCCACTCGAGTGGTCCGTAATTACAACTCGGGGCAACTCGTCTTCCCAGCTCGCAGCGGCGGACGGCCATCCACTTGACGGACAACTACAATGGGGCTATAGTATCTGGAATTATTGTACATGCACACAAAACAATGACGACAACTGCACATCAGTCTGTCAGTCTGTTCAGCTCAGTCGGTCGGTAACCAGGCTGTGTGCATGTGGCATGCAACATTCGCCGCCCTTTCCCCAGTTGATTATGCTGATGAGTTTTTGGTCTCTGTTATATCTGGCGGCCCCCATCTTCGGCGCTAATAATAATAATGAAAAAGTTTTCCTCTCTCGCATTTTCGGGCCTTGCACTTCTTCCTTTTTTCGGGTAAAGTAATGGTTTGGGTTAAGGGGTCGACTTTGTTTATGCCCCTCGAACATGCAGCCCAATGGACATTATTATGAAAGCCTAAGCTGCTGCCGGAGCGGATTACTAAGGTGCACCCCCATTGTAAGATTTTACTCAGATGAAAGATGTCAAGGAAAGTGGAAATGGTCACTGGGTTTCGACAGAGGAATACTGTATACAGATACTGTCTAAAAAATTCTACGAAAACCAGTAAAATGGGCTTAAAGTCTAACTGCACTTGTATCTTATCAATACCTTTTATCTGCGATAGACAAATATTTTTAATGGCCGGTCATAAAGAAAGCAAAGATAAGCCTGCAGATATTAGCTCTTAGTGCTATCCACTTTGCAGCTCTCTAAAATGAGATTATCTTTACGCAGCTTAAGTACTGCATGCAAATCTTAGATTGCTGTCTTCTTATCTGATTAGCGAGTATTAACTTACATCATTCCATTTAAGACAGACGCTTGCTGCCGTGCCATTCAGACCGAATCTTCGATGGAAAACATTCTGGCTTTTATATTCATCGAATCGACCTTCGTTATGCAATGGCTGGCGATTTCCACCCCCATTGAATAGCAGACTCAGATGCAGTTGCAGCATCTCGCGCCTCAAGTGACTCTTAATGAAATGCATTAAGTCTATATATAAAGCACTCTGACGCAAAAACTCATTTCCCCATTCGAGCAATCCTCTCGAGTTACACGGCTAATGTTGTTATATAGTCTACGATATTGCACATCTCCCAGCGTTTGCCAGTAGATGAAGAAAGAGAAACTTAAATTAGCCTCAATTGTTTATAATTTCCTCAAAAGCGCTTATGCGGCTGTCAAGTGCGTCGACTGAGGAAGTGAGGAAGTGAGGAAGGAGAACGGCCGGTCTTGCCTCCATTTCGGGCTTGGATTCGGATTCGGATTCAGATTCGGTCTTCTGGCCGCTTAAGAAACTCTAGGCTGGCGAACCGGTTTCGCACTAAATAAGTCCACCCGCTAAAAATCCCCAGCAGGCCCAGACTACACAGAGGAAAAACCCACAAGCGTATTCAGATGTTCCCTATTAAAGTACATCTATTCATGTGTAATGGGAGGTGTTCAAGTATTTATTAATTAATGAATGCAACTTACTTAGACCGTAATTCCAAAGAACAATGACTTCATTAATGGTTTTAGCATGCATGCGCTGCATTATAACCATCATGCCTCACTGCTTTTTTCCAGTGTCCAAAGTTCGGCTCATAACGGTGGCTTAGCCCCTTCTTTTATTTTCTGACCCTCTCGCACAGCAGGTTTCGTGCCTAATTAATGCAGGCCGCTAAGCTTCAGGGTAAAGTTTTAGGAAAAAACCTTTAGATTTGTAGATTGCTGGCGCTCCCTTTTCAAGACTTTTTATTTTTTGCATAAATACAATAATTGTACAATTTTACGATCGCAGCTCGCTCGCGGAGATAAACATTCGATGATAAGCCGGTTTTTCGGTGGAAACGATTCTGGCGATTTAGGCGCCGCCGTTGTCAACAAAAGATGTTTCATAGCGCTAATTTTCATAAATTTGAAATAGGAGCCATAAAACACTTTAAAGGCGGGCATAAAATTGTTGTTTCCTAATTCATAATTTCTGTACAGTTTATTTGCGTCACGTTTTGTTGCTTCAGCACACCTTGAATGATCTAATGGCAGAGCTTCTTGATCAGCGGATTGGAGGCAAATAAAGCCCCAACAATTGAATGGCTCTCCAGTGAATTGATGTTAGCCAAAACTGATTTCAACCACACACCTCCACCTGTCAAAACTGCCGCCCCAACAGTTCCCAGCTACTTAACTATGCAGTTGACAGCCCAAGTCGGCTTTGCGTTTTTGCGCACTTCAGACATTTGGTTTTGTTATTTTCATTCAACCAGTTTTTTCGAAACTGAGCACTCAGAATATTTCGGATATTTGCGCCTGACACAATTAGCCAACGAGTTTTATGCCAGCAAAAGGCGAAGCTTGAGGCAAAAGCACATATCAATGGAGGTCCCAATGTCAGCATCATCAGTAAAAATAGTTTTCAAGCGACCCCCAGTTCCTCTGTGGAGCACATGTGTTGAGCTGGTCTCTTCAAGTCGCTGGAAATTCACGCTTTAATCATCCACAGTTTTATATACGCCTGATTCCATCGCCTAAGCACATTAATCAAATTACCCCCTCGATCTCGGCGTTTTCAGTCAGCTGCTTATATTCAAGCTGTGTTTCTGTTATACAAGTATACTTTTTTAGCGAGTCCCAGGCAATTTCCTTTTGAGATTTCGGCTGGCTGATAAGACAGCTCGGCAGCCTCGTTGTCTAGACTTGGGCCCTTTTATTTTTCAGCTGCCTGCCCACAGGAAAAAGCACAGAAATCTAGACAGTCTGCGACAGACACTGGCGATAAAGCCGCTGAATAACTCCCAGCCGCGTTTTGCATTTCGGCATTTCGGCGAAAGTTGTCAATGCTGTCAAAGGTGCGTTACAGATAAACTACAAAATGGAGGAATATCAAACGCCTTCGCAAGGGAAACCAGTCGGTTTCGAACCCTTGCCATTTGGCCTGCCGCAAAAGTTCAGTTTTTACTATTTTAGCATAACAATAGATACCAAATGAACCATTAAATGCCAATGCAAGCTGCAATTGCATAAATTTCAATACACAAAGACAATCGGCGGGGAATATGCCAACAATTAGACGCCCACATGACCCACAAAAGTCAAATTTTGTAGGAAAAAAATTCAGTCGCATTCCCGGTGCCCTGTGGGGGCTTAGGCTATTGAATTTTGACAAAATTTGATTTATTTTCGCTCTGTTCGAATTAATTTGCACGATTCGTGATTGGGTTGATTGAATTTTTCACGCGCCCAGTGCATCCCAAACTGGGGCTGTCCTGCTCAAACTTTAGCCGCAGGGTGACTCACTTTCCACTTCTGTTTTACTTGGGCTTTGCATAGGCCATAAATATTACACTTTGTCGCAAAGTCCCTGCTACATTATGTCTGGGTGTGTATAGCATATTGCATGGTGATTCACACTGTAATCGTCTCGGGATCTACATTGAAAGGTTTGATTGATTGCGTTGATAGGTTCAAGGAACAGGAAGAAAGAGTTTCTATTGAGTGGAATATTTATAAGTTGGTAATTTACATTTTGTGTGTGGATTCTTTGTTGATGATCCTAATCAAAATGTTTGCTTCAAGCTCTACTGCAGTTTGACCACATTTTTTCCAGCAAGCTGTCAAAGAAATCGCAATACTCAACCACCACTTTAGCTTAGATTCCTGTTCAGTGTGTTACTTTAATCGCTGGTGAGCGTTAATTTTTAGTTAATTTCTTCATCCACATTGAGCAATTCCGAAATGGTGTACATTCCGTCGCATCGCCACTCCACTCTAAGCCCGCAATTAAAGTCGCTCTTTATTGGAAGCCCCAAGCAACGAGCCCCAAGCCAAGAAGTCCGAGAACCGAGTGTAGCACACCATGAACTGCAATCAAAACAATTACAGCCAATTCACGCAGCGCTAAAAACAACAGCAACTGTCCAGAGCAGTCACAATTGGCACTTCTCACTCCTCGAGCACTTCCCAGTCCACTCCCAACTGCAGAAACCTACAATAAAAACTAGGAAAAAAGAAAATCAACAGCAATAAAGCAGAAACATTGAAACGTCGTTCGCAGTATGTTGATGACATTAGAAAATGGTTGTTTATTGCATTTCCTTGTTATTGTTGCCGTTGTCAGCTAACCAGACGCCTGGCAAAATGGGAAAATGGCAAAAGTCCGGCAGACGTCGAGCTGTGGTGTTCTATGTAGCCCCAACTCCAGAACCAAATCCAGCCCCAGCCCCCACAAGGAACCAGAACTCCTTCGTGGCTCCCAAGTGTCATCGAACCGTGCCGAACCGAACCGACAAACCAATTGACAGGCAGACTCTGCCGCGGGAATCGGCTTCGGAATGGGCATGTGGCGACTCCACCGGATCTCGGGATGCCACATGCTTATAGATATGTTTAAGTGCCGTTTGCGTCAGTCGAAAGTGTCGCGCAGATGATAAAACCCATGCAACCCAGGCTCTCGGCTAAAATGAAACATGAGATATAGTTTTAGGTGGAAATAAACATTAATTGCTTTTGTTTTGGTACACTGACACGTTGCTTAAGCATATTTCTTAAGTTTACAAGTATTTAGTTAAAGGAATGTATTTGTGGCAGTAAATATAACCGAATTTCTGGAGAGAGCAGTACTGAGTGGGGCTCTAGTGCTTATGTGTTCACCCTCGTCTTCACAACTTTCCATTTCCTCGGATCCCATTTCCCACTGCATTCAACATTCAACACCCACTCTCATTTTCTCTGCGATCCCCCGCCACGAACCTTCAACAAGCCATGTCCATGAGACTGCCCTCCAAAGTGCTGCTCCATTAAGAGGGTCTAAGGTGCGATAGCTTCGCTTTTATTCCACTTTCCATAGAGGATGTCCGCCAAATCCGACACAAAGTGCGTCATGTGGAATAGATGCTAATTAGGCGCTAATGAGACAACTTGGCCATAGAAACGAACCGAATTTGAGGGACAGGCACGAGTGCGGTCTTAGAGCGGATGGGGAGAAAGATGGGGAGTTAGTGGAGTTTGGGGCGTGGCTGGCCGAGTTCGTTGGACCAGCGGCTTCAATTTATGAATCCCGGGCTCAATTAAAAATGATTGATGCAGTCTTATCTCTTAAGTCCCAGTGGGGGCCCTAGCAATGAACAATCGAGTGCGCGAGTGGGGCAAACTTTATATTTCTTTGCTTATAAATGATAAACCCCAATTTGAATGCCGCAGCAATTAATCAATGTTTAAAGTGAACAAAACCACAGACGGTCCAGCATGAAAACGCTGTAAGCAAGAGTCATAGAACTACACAAAAATAATATCTGAAAAATGTCGGCAGTCAGTGCGAGTAATAGGCCGCCTCCATCGCCGCTATCGGCGCCTATATACGATGGCTATGCCACGATACGAGCCCGCGGATTGACCCGATCCCGATCGATAAGGGCGGAATCGGAGAATGGAGCTCAGCTCCCGCCGGTCTTGCAGAAGCCCCGAAGACAGAGGACCATATCCCTGAGGAGTAACTACAGTATGCCGGGCGGACAGTCCGAGGAGATTTACGCCAGGGCGAAACCTGTCAGGACTCCGACCATCGGGGATCTGGAACCTATATACACCAATCCCTCGGCCTTTCGCCCTCTCTCGGACGCTTCGAGTTCCTCGGGAGGAGGCAGCATGCCCTGTGATTACCAGAATGTGAAGAAGAACTCCCGGTTCTCATTGGATTCCCTGCAGAGTAGTGCCACCCCAAAGACGCCCGATTATAATACTGCCGGTGAGGAGGAGCCCATCTTCCTGTACACTGCACCAGAAAGCCCGAAACGGAGACTGGACAGTGGAATCCGGAGCTCCTACGACAGTTCAGATCGCGGATGCTACTCGCCCTCGCCTAGGATGAGTTTCGACATGCAGGAGAGGGATTGCCCGCGTCTAAGGCCGCCGACCTTGCGTCACAACTCGGTGGGTTCAACGGGCAATAGGCGTCCCATGACTTTGTCCCTGAACGAGACACCAAGATCGCCCACAGGCCTACCACCTCCGGCGCCAGTTCGCCGGGAAAGCCTCTATGCCAAGCCAAAGATTTATGCCACGCCCATGCGACCGCCGACCAGTCCTCGCCTTAATCTGTACGAGCTCCCGATTGTGACCCAAAGGAGCAACAGTGCCGAGCTGCTGGAGAGGTCCTGCACCAGCCAGAGTCTTGCCACCATCGACCAGGATGAGTTGCTGGTGATTCCCAGTGCCATGCCCATGCTGCCCAACGCAGTGGATAGGCGATACCACACCCTGGGCCACATGAGGGTCAAGAGCATGGGCGCTGGACTGCATCGCAGCCTGGATGTGCCCACTGGCTCCATGTTGGACGTGGCCAGCGGCGGCCACTGGCGTTACAGGGCAGGCAACCAGTCCGCCGGGAACATTTACGCCTCCGCCGAGGCCGCCGTCAGCGACCTGAACCGGATGGCACCGGAGTACATGGATCCGTTGGACTTCAAGATCGGATGCCAAACCACGTTGCGGAGTAAGCCCTTGATCCCCTGGTACGAACTGGCAATCCGAAGGGACTTCAAGCGGCAGTCTTGTCCGCCCATCAGTGGATCCGGCGTGGGAGGCGGGGTCTGTGGATCCCTGACCTTGGCGACTTCGCCTCAGGAGGATCTTGAACAGGTGAGGTACAGCACTGACGGAACAATATGGCTTAACTGGAGTTTTCAGTACCTAAATTACATTTTTAAACCATCTTCACCAAGTTATACCAGCTTCAATCTACTACCAACCTATCTTTGAGTTTCCTTATGTAAAGGGAAATAGGCAAACTGCTTTAAGAAACTCGAGCCATTTGTGAGAGAAGAAAACTGCCCCTGATATCCACTTGGCAAACTGCATGCAGCATTGGATTCTACAAATTCTGTGTGGTTTGTCGCTGCGGCTATAGAGTTGATGTGGTGCGTGTTCTGTGCCCGCTGATGTCTTCACCTGCAATTCCTCATCCGGCTTTGGCATTACGAATGCAGCTCCAGCTGCAGCTCATCTAATATGGCCAAGCTATGCAGGAGCACCGGGCTGTGGACATGAACTCGACTCCACTGAAGCTGAGACTACAGTGGCCACAGAATACCTGGTGGAGAGCGAGTCCCATTCAGAGCTGCCACAACTGTCAGTCGCCGTTAGATGCGATGCTTTGTGCGCTGATTGATTTAATCAAAGTTGCATGAGCAGCACGGGTATATCTGGCATATAATGCCGCCAGGCCAGGCCGAGTCTTCACCCATTAGTTTCACGTCCCATGGTAATCCATTACAGTTTGCGAGCGATTGGCTTTTAATCCCACGACGACGGCACAGTCGCATCTGTAGTTGCTGATGACCAAAACCGATGACCTGGTTTGCGGAACATGCAATTGATATGTCCACGAAAGAAATCAGACATCGATGATGGGGTCTGCCAGCCATTGGAATGCCCTGCAGTGGGAAAGGAATATCGCAATGAATTCGAGAGTTGGCGATGATGTTGTTGAAATCCATACTGGAGCAAGAAAGTTCATTGTTTTAACATCCTAGTAATGGTTACTCAATGTTACACATTCACCTTCCAATGGGGTTTTCAAGAAGAATCTGCTTAGGATCCCTTTTATATCACAGTATATCCCACACTACAACAATCTCCATCACCATCAATTGATAGACCCACAAAAGAAAGCTCTCAACATTAAGGCTAGGGTACTCAGTGACCGCAATTTAATCCGCAAATGCTGAATGAATTAAGAGGCCTGAGGAAATATGCCCATTTATATCAACCTATATACCCAGCTCATTCCGACGACAATCCAACATCAATGGCGAAGCACTAAAGACAACAAACCGAGTGACTTCGTCGCCAATTGCGGGTCCAATCAATGTCAACTTTCAAAACAAATAAAGTTGCCATTAATGCCGCACGCTGAGTACGTTTGTTTTTCATACGTTTTTTTCTTTTTTTTCATTTTGTTGTCCATTTTTTAGTAGTTTTTTGCTCACACTCGACATTTGGCGCGTTTTTAAAGCGGTTTTTAGGCTTAGCCCCAGCGACGCGCCGACTGTTTTTAAGGCGTTTTTCGTGTTCATTTCATGTTTATTTATGAGCGGCTCTAACAGCTGCCAGTCCTCGATGGCTGTGGTAACCCGAGCTGGCCAAGAAGCCAAGAAGTCCACCATGGATGGAACCGTGGAACCGTGGAAAGTGAAATTGTCAGATGGCGTGTGAACAAGCGCCGCTGACAGTTTGGGGAGCACTGATCCCAGATGGTCGAGGTGATATCACAATTTTTATTGGGGAGTCAAGGGGTTGAAAGCCAGAAGTTGATTGCCTTAATTGATTATATTCATCGCGGTATTTTGTTATTATTATTCGGAATTTACATATTTGGCAATTGTTATGGTTGGGCATAACTAGACTGTGAAATGATTGATGTGAATTTGACCGCACGCTGGAGAAAGGTTGAATTGTTAATTGATTAATGTAAAGATATCAAACTGATTCAATTGAGCATTAATTGACTGACCTCACCTGACGGCTGAAGTTCAATCATAAAGGTTGATTCAGGAATTTAATGGGTGCTGCACATGGTATGTTCCCTCCAAACGTAAGGCTGTGGCAGCTTCTTATAGAATTTTTCAAGCAGCTAAGACTCTAGTTCGTGGCAAGGACAGTTCGTCAACCGTTTGTGCCACTTTCGAAGTGCTGCCATGCATAATTAATAAATCTTTGGCTGACAAAACGCCAACAAATTGGCAACTCGCGCTGGCCTTAAATAACTTGTTGGCTTTTATCTATCGGGGATCGCTTATTAAAACAGTTGCACTCTGATAAACGAGATGGCGAACCGGCGATTGTGGCGAGTGGTCGATTGCACATGAAATATATTCATATCGCGCAGATAATAGTTGCAACTGCGGCACCGAGCCAACAAAGAAACTGGTTAACCAACTAACAAACTAACAGCCTTACTGACTGAATGTCCGAGTGCGTCTTTCCCAATTGGCGGCCAGTTTGTATTTCTCAGAGGCAAAAAGCGCAGTATCTCTGCGCGATTCCCAAATGCTTCTCCTGGTTTCACCGCTGCCGCACCTGAGCTCGCCCGTTCAATTTGTAATTAAACTATAAATATTTATTCATTTCACTGTGCAAGTCAGCAAATTATTCCGAGCTGGGCACGTGTTTGGATTTCGTAGTTTGTTCATTTGTCCGTTGGTTTTTTGTGGCCGCTCGACCTGTCACAGGTGGCTGAGGCGCAAAACCAGTTTTGTACAAGTAGTTCTTGGGCAGGGTTCCCTTCCCGAAAGGCGACCAACCAACAGCCAAAACCAAACAGCCCAGCAAACAAAAAACAGAACACAAAACTTGTTTCCGACCGCAAGACAAGCTGGAAAAGTGGGGAAAACGAAGGAGAAGGTTCACAAACACAGACGTGACCATGATGAAGCTGTTGGTGAAAAGGACGAGTCAGTGCCGACTTTATATACCCATCTATATGTAGTTGTACCCGTCTCCCCGAGGAAATCAGCGGCTGGCAAAGTAAACCGAATTCGACTCGAGCCCAGAATCAAAACAAACAACAATGGTCAAACAAAATCGAGCTGTAGAATCCAGAAACCAGAAACCTCGAACGCAAACCCAAATCCAAATCTTTTGCCCTCTTGTTTGATAAGCAACAAAGAGGGGAAATGTAAACGAGCTCAAAACTTTAGCTGCGCTGTTGATTTGAATGCTCCACACCAATATTATATTGTTACCATCCCATCGTCATCGTCGCATCTTCATTGTCTCTTGTTGGACGTGCCTCTTGTGGCTTCCGGTCTTGAAAGAAATCAATAAAATACGACAACAAAAACTTAAAAAAGTGAATTGCAAAGGGGAGCGAAGGCCCTTGAGTGCCCATTGATCGCCATGATCGTGGACAACCAGAGCCAGTCATTGTTGTGATTCCTCGGGGCATTCGATAAAGGAATTAACTGACAATGCTCAGAACATCGGCGTACTAAATGCCGACGAAACGATTACCAAATGGCCGTTTGGGCTGATCCGATTGCTGTCTATAAACAAGCCATCAAATGATTATCTATGGATTGGTGGGACATGTAAGGGGAATGGGTATTTATGTATATTTTTATATATTTATATATATTTGTCTATATATAATCCCTGCTAGCCGACTTCAGCGTTTTCAATCAACTAATTTTGCCATCTCTTTTTTCTTCCATTGCAGGTAAGTTCACACACGGAAAAGCACGAAAGTTGCGAGGGGGTCGACGTAAGTTTGTGGTGCCACCATTAGCCAAATGGCATATTTATCTGGGTAGCATTATTTTGTCGGCGAGGCGCAGAGGCAGCGAATCAGCAATTGTACAAATAATGGAGCCGGCAATCGCGATCTTTCACCAGCCGCTGGGACAGAGTCTTCCATTCTTGAAAAAGCAAAAATACTCGTACCTCGAAGTTGCAGCGGAGACTGTGGCGGCGGATCAAAGTGGACTCGATTGGACTGTGTGGATACAACTTCGTTGTGGGCTTGCCTCTTCCACTTCCCTGCGCCGATCTTCCCGGAGCTGTCCAAGATTTTAATGATGATTTGCTATTTTGTACGCTCGCGGCTCCAAGTCGCCTTGGTCAGGATCCTTGGGGTTCCACTTCGATTTGTGACTGTGTGCGCCACAAACAATCAGAACGGATTAGTTTGTTAATCATTTTATTATGTGGCAGGCCCCAGACCTCGAATTGGGGTTCGATTGGGTCGGATATGAGATTATTTTCGGCTGAAATGATGCATCCAACGCGAAATCGGGTCCACAAGTGGCTGAAAGGAATCCCAAGCAGGAAATCCTTATTAAAGAACACTGAATGTTACTTAAGTCACAAAAACTGTGCAGGTTAATGGTTAACAAGAGATAGCCACTGTTAAAAATAGTTTTTATTTAGCACACGCTATCTTATCTATTCCTCCTGCGATAGTGGAAGTCCACTCTTTCTAATCTTAATTAGCAAGCATAAGGGGGCTCAAATGCAGCAAAGTCACATAGGTCAGAGTCGTCAGCCTCCATCTTCATTGGTTTTCCCCTATCGGAAAATTCAATCAGCTTTGCAGGAAAACACATCCATAATTTAGCAAGGTTAAAGCCATCAGACCTGGCCGAAAGACTGGCACCTGACCTTGCGAGGCCTTCTTCAATTAGTCATTACCGCCCAGGCATCCGCCCATCCTGGGAATACTTTCACTGCGTTCGGAGAAGGGGCAGATGCCTTCATCAATCATCAAACAGCCCAATGCAAATTAGGGGGAGACACGACCACGACCTAGTGGAATAATAAATCAGGAAGCCCAGTGACAACTGCTACAGTTTGCTTCCTTTGTCCAAGTCCAACAAATGTCAAGTGTTGCAGTTGCAGTTGCAGTTGCTGCTGCGCCTGCTGCTGTTGCACGCTGCTCTTGTTTGTTGTTCTTGTTTTTGCGGGGCATAAATCATTGGAAAGGTCAAAGTGCACCCGCCTACGGCATGTCGCCACTAACACCACCAGTCCACCAGTAACGAGCAGAACACACCAAAATCCCGCTGCAAGGGACGAACACATGGTCGCCTGATGTCTGCAGCAGTTGTCAAGTGGGCAGCAGCAACAGTCGCTGCTGCTGCTGCTGCTGCTGTTGCAGCATGATTTATGCGCAGCAACAACACCAGCGGACAATTTCGGGCTGGCCGGATTTATTGAGTTTTACAGTGGACAAGAGCGGTGCGACCTACTTTTATCGCCTGCCCACCAGAGGGGAGCCAATCGAAGGCCAACTATCTTATCGGGTCGAAACCTAATCGGCTTCGGTGGTTATCAGTAAAACAGCATTTTACTGATGGTTAAGCGCTGGTTTTAAATGTGTTTTACTTTTCGGTGGGGAAACCACCACCGTGGCATGGCCACCGTTGAACTTGAACTTTGTTTTGCTGTCTGCAAATTGCCAGCGATAAATTCTTCAATGCATCCCCCACCTCCCCCACCAGCCCCACTGACAGTCAAATTAAAGTTGGCAATTCGGTCGCTGGTTCTGCTGCTGCCTTGGCCATTTAGCATATGGCCCCTTGCACCGACTGCCTTTTATCCCCTTCTATTCGCCGGTTTTTTCCGACTTTCCGACTGCGTGTCGCTCGCAGCTGATGCATAACCGTTTAACGCTTCGTTGCCTCCAACGTGCAAATGAACTGCCGCAACAAGAGTAGCAACAGCAGCAGCAACAGCAGCAGCAACATCATCTGCAGCAACAGCATCGAGCTCCCTTTTCTAGACCCACTACCGTACAGTTTGAGGGGCACTGCGAGGGGTTTGGAGCCACCTCGCTGCTTTTAATTTCGATGTCGTTTTTTCATTTCCCTCGTCTGTTCGCCATTTTCTTTTGGGGTCTTTAATGTTTGACTTTTAGTAGTTGAAGAGGGTGTTTTCTTTCAAAGCGTATTTTTTCCGGACACCAAGATGGGTCTTAAATGCGTAAGAGATGGAGAAAAGTAATTCAAGAGGGAAATATTCCAGCGCAATGGCAACAGAATTGTCAAGTAGCACCCAATACTCCATTGATCAGTTTGGATAAGTTTACTAACTGATACTTACATTAATGATATTAGTGAGTCAGGGCTAGTTTCAACTATATACAATATGGCTTTAACTATTGTGGGTGGTGAACAGCACTTCTCTTTAATCTTGATCCGCTCCAAGCTTGAACTGATTTCTCCAAATTGATCGAACCATGTACGGTTTTGCCGGTTGCTACCGAAACCTGTAAAGTATATAATTTAAAACTTAATTAAATACCTCACTTATCACCGTTGATTCAGCTCCGGAAAATAAAAGCTCGCCTAATGCCGCAAAAACAAAAATTACCATTGGCATGCGGCAAGTTAGTAAGCTGGACATAGGAATGACCTCATCGAAATTATTAGCTGCCGGCAAGACACACAGCTATTGGAAAAATTAAAAGCAAATATAGAGACACATACGCATTACAGCAAACTATAAATGCTAGAATTGCCGGTAATCTGTATTTCAGACTATCCGCCGATTTCCCACTTGTTTACTGATACCCATCTAGCACGTTTCGCTATTTAATTAGCCACTCATTTATGCAAATTGCAATGGCACGCTCTGTAGAGGAACATTTTTAAACGGATATTCATCAGCGGTAGTAGATGAACACTCCCGCAAAAGTTTTTAAGCTCAAGGTCGGAGTGAGGCACTGCTTTATGGGTGAAACTGACTTGGCGGCGGCTGCTCCTGATTAAAATCACAGGCACTTGCCACTTTATCACCCACCGAAAGGAAAATGGCTCGGTAATCGTTTTAATTGTTGGCGGAAATGAAAGGATGTGCTCCTGCAGCTGCCGCCTTGTGCGGCGTGCCACGTTGCTCATACGCACCGTAATCAATTTTTATGCTTGCCACTGCCACATACGTGAGTTGGCAGCCAAACGAAGCTGATTCCAGAGCCCTTTCCCAAATGTGCTGAAGCGGAGAAAGTTGAAAGGGTTTCTACGTGGTTTTTTAATGCAAATCGTGTTGATTGTAATGTGCGCCGGTGGGCTGTACACTTGTTGTGATCACGTTTGCCAATTCATAATTTAATTAGTCTGGCGCACATAAAACTCCCGCCTGTCGCCCAATTTAATAGAACTAAAATGCTAAAATACTCTACGAGCAATTCTACCAGCAGAACGAAAAGATTGTGCTACTGCTTCATTACTTCCTCGGCAATTACAGCATCCGCTCTGACTCACCACTTTTCTTCTCCGAGTTTCCCTAATGGCTCTCATCAACTTGATGCAGAAATATATATTTTTTCCCTGGGTTTTCCTATGCCCATATTTGCGACCAGTCACGTCGGCCCATAAAAAATAAGCAACGATAGCAAAAGCTGACATAACAAAGCACTAGAAATGGTATGGGTTCTCAAATTCACACGGCGATACAATTGGTATTGAGAAGCAACCCAAAACTTTAGCTGGAATAACATACCATTACTTACTTTCAACTCAGTTAGTACTCCGCAGACATCCTTAGATTGCCATTCATACTGAAAGACACTACTGAAAAGGTTTAGAATTTAAAGTGGACGTGAAAAATAAGTGAACAACTTAGGGCTACGTTCTCTAAGTGCGCAGGAGTGGGACCAGAAGTTCTAAAAAGTTCTTAAACCCGGCTTTGAGCCCAGCTTTGAGCCGGCTTATTGTGGGTGAGTCATGTGGCCGGGTTGAGTTGCAAGTTGCGGGTGCAACGCCATGCATGCCAAACAGCAACGCCAGGCCTCAGAATGCGGGGCACGATCGAGATGTGCTCAAAACGGGCGATAATGGATTGTACAGACCTGGCCGAAGCCCATACCCACCTCAAACTAATCGCTCCTCTCATCTTCTTCCTTGCAGGCCCATGTGGTCACCGCCTTCGAGCAGTCGCTGTCCAACATGACCAACCGACTGCATCAATTGACGGCGACGGCGGAGCGAAAGGACGGCGAGCTGACGGACATGCGGCAGACCATCGAGTTGCTGAGGAAGCAGTCCATCCAGGCGGGACTGACCACGGCGCACATGCAGAGCATGGGCGTCCAGACCCAGGGTCAAGGTCAGCTGCAGGGTCAGCCGGGCTCAGAGCAGAAGCCACCGACCTCAGGTTCCCAACGCGCCATCAACGCCAACAACGGCTCTCTGCCCCTGGGAATGCAGCGACAGCACAGCACCGACTCCATGTGCTCCCTGAACTCCATCAGCTCGGGGTGCTCGGCGGCCCAGGACAAGAACAAGGCCAACAAGAAGAAGGGCTGGCTGCGAAGCAGCTTCACCAAGGCCTTTTCCCGCAATGCCAAGATCTCCAAGACGAGTCGTCATGTGGGTCACCATCACCACCACAACCACTCGCAGCAAGAGTTGACTGCTGGGAAAATTCCACTGCACAATGGTCACGGTGAACCCTTGGGACTGGCCTCGTTGGCCACCCAACCTGCTCCTCCTCTGCCGAATAGCAAGCAGAGCAGTCCCGCCAAGACCGTCACCCTCATAGACAATGCCAAGCCCATCGATGCCATTGACCAGGAGGATCAGCATGTGGTCGAGGACCTCAAGAAGCAGCTGCGCGAAAAGGATCTCGTCCTGACCGACATTCGCCTGGAGGCCTTGAGCTCGGCCTCCCAGCTGGAGAGCCTCAAGGAGATGATGAACAAGATGCGGGCGGAGATGATGTCCCTGAAGCACAACAATGAGCGTCTCCAGAAACTGGTGACCACCCGATCCCTGGTTGGTTCGGAGGCCAGCTTGGGCCAGGCCATCAGTCCCAATGGATCTGTTGCTGGAAGCTCCGAGGTGTCACGGCGCTATTCCCTCGCCGACAGCAACAATCGGCCACCCATGGAACTCCCGGCTCGACTCAGTGAAGAACTTGAACTGGAGGAGGAGTGTTTGCCACCTGCCCCGGCTCCCGAACAACCACCACCGGCTCCAAATGGCGTCAATGTGGCTCCTCTCAGTCCCAGTACCCACGTGGACCTAACACCACCTCCTCCTGCCTTGGAGGCGGCTCCTATGGCCAGTCCTGTGCACATGGCCAGTGCCACGGAGGAGTTGGCCGATGTGTGCGATGGCAAGAAGATAGACATTGCCTGTTATCTGGGTCAGCCAGAGGCGTTTTCCAAGTACTGTGAGGAGCTGCAGGAACTCGATGGCTTCTATGCCAATGGCCACGAGGCGGATACCCAATCCCAAAGCGAGAGGAAGTCCAACTATGCCAGCACCAGCTGCAACGAGTTCGTCATAGCCTGCACCTACATCTCCGGCAAGACAACGTGGCAGAACCTGGACTACGTGGTGCGCAAGACCTTCAAGGACTACGTGGCGCGCATTGATCCGGGCACCAATCTGGGCCTCAATACGGACTCCATCACCTCGTACCACCTGGGTGAGGCGAAGAGGGGTCCCGAGATGGGATTCCCGGAACTTCTGCCCTGTGGTTACATAGTGGGCAGCGTGAGAACCCTATATATCTGCCTCCAGGGGGTGGGAAGTTTGGCTTTTGACAGCCTCATCCCCCGCAGCATTGTTCACCGATACATCAGCCTGCTCACGGAGCACCGTCGCCTGATCCTGTGCGGGCCCAGCGGCACTGGAAAGTCCTACCTGGCCCGTCGACTAGCCGAGTTTCTTGTCGCCCGCTCCGCCAGGGGCAATCCTTCGGAGGCTATTGCCACGTTCAAGTAAGTCTTAAAGAGTCCACCCTCTGTTTTAGATTGGTAAACCATTTCTCCCCGTTAGTGTGGACCACAAATCCTCGAAGGATCTGCGTCAGTATCTGGGCCACATTGCCGAACAGGCTGCCATTGCCAATGGAGTCTCCGAACTTCCCTGTGTGATTATTTTGGACAACCTGCACCATGCCTCCGCCTTGGGCGATGTTTTCTCCTGTCTCTTGAGCGCAGGGCCTGCCAACAAGCTGCCCTGCATCATTGGCACCATGTCGCAGGCCACTTGCAACACCACCAACCTGCAGCTGCACCACAATTTCCGATGGGTATGCTTTAGTGGACCTTAAGAAACTAGATCATTATCTATTTTTTCATCACTTTCAACAGGTTCTCACAGCCAATCACATGGAGCCCGTGAAAGGCTTCCTGGGTCGCTTCCTGAGGCGTCGACTCTTCCAGCTGGAGCTGCAGACGCAACATCCTCAACCGGAGCTGGCGGCTGTTCTGGCCTGGCTGCCCTCCGTTTGGCAGCACATCAACCGATTCCTGGAGGTGCACAGCTCCAGTGATGTGACCATCGGACCGAGGCTATTCCTCGCCTGCCCGATGGATCTGAAGGACTCGCAGGTGTGGTTCACCGACATCTGGAACTACCACTTGTCGCCATATTTGGTGGAGGCGGTGCGCGAGGGAGTTCAGCTCTACGGACGACGAGGAGGTGCCTGGAACGATCCCTCCGCCTTCATTAGGAACTCCTACCCGTGGCCCTACGGTCCGGACTCAGTGCCTCCATTACGACAAATCAATGCCGAGGATGTGGGACTCGAAGGCGTGGCTCTAACCAACGGAGACCAACAGGATCCCTTGGTAAGCTATAGGATTGCCATTCTTCCCTTGATTTCTAACTTATGAGGCGTTTCATCAATAGCTCAACATGCTGATGCGCCTGCAGGAGGCGGCCAACTACTCGGAGGCTCAGGATCAGGAATCCGATTGCGCCAGCTTGGACTCCAATGTCACGCCCGAAAGTTCCGCTGGAGCAGAGTGAACAGAGTGAACAGCTATTAAGCCAACCTCTTCGTACATGCCAAATTTAGATGGACTAACTAAAGGAAACTCACCAGCTGAGGGTCAGCTGCACCCAAGATAACCTTCCCCCGCACAAATGAGACTTCTTGCACTACTTTCGCAGCGAGGTTCAAAAGCAGTTCCAAGAGTTTGCCATTTGCACAAGTTCCCGAATTCACCACCCATCGTATCTAACCACTCCCTGCCATCTAGAGTAAATTGCACTTTTTAGCGCACTTGTTAAAAATGCAAATTGTCCACGCAACTAAAGAAACCTGATAACGAAGCACTACCATCCCAAAATGCGAGGACCCCGGCTGCGTTTCCGAAATACCCAACTCTTGAGAAATGAAACCTTAAGCAACATGAAATGTTAAAGAGATAAGACAAGTGGATTCATTTTTGTACATATAGAACAAACTAAACCGAAATCCCCTATGCTTAAGTGTGAATCTGACCGGCGGTCTAGACTTTTTATACCCTTTATCCCAGCCCAGAACCGGCGGATCATATAAATTAAATTGCAACTAATATCTAACTCTATTGTAAATGTAGCTATAAGTTTTTGCTACTACCAATTTACAAGATGTATAGTTGAAGGAAAAAGCTTTCACTTTAGTTTAATTATTTGCGTAATTATCATTAAATATTGTTACAAACATATTGCATATTTATAAAGCCCAATAAAGCAAAATACCATTAAAATATTTATTATGCCAAGCCGCGCTTAAACACAGGAATACGCGAGAGTGAATACGTAATGCCCCATCCTCGATAAAATAGCAAAATTTCCGAACTCCAGATCCCTATCGAAAGATAAGCTCATATAATACCAGCCCAAGCAGCAAAACTATATGATACGATAAAGCAAATTATGTGTCTCTGTCTAATTTAAATGTGTGCATTTATGAGATATGACATCAAATCAAAATAAAATATAATATCAAACATTAATTGTTGTTTCTTTTATTACTCCCAAACTGCGATACAAAAGACAAAAATATAATAGCTGGCATTACTTTCAGTTTCTATGGTACATTTCAAATATCCCGCCATGTTGCGATATATTGACTTATCGATATATTTCTATCTATATTTTTATTCAATTTGCGGTCACACTGTTACGGCCGAAAAATACCAAAAGACCGAGTACAGATTACCCATCCATATATACCATCTTTTGTATATTCCTTTTGGTCACATTGTTCAGCAAGTCTAAGAAAAGTAGGTAAAAGTGCTTTAAAATTTGTTTAAATTACGAAAATTACAAACTCCCTTCGACCACAAACCCATTTAATATAACGAGCGGGTTAAGCATCACTAGATATATTAAAAAGCTTGTTGCCACCGGTTCAAAAGCCGTTTTCCGGTAGATGCAACCGCCCTACCGATTACACAACATCTGTGATGGCAGTGAAAAATGGGAGAATTATGCGGATATTATGCCACCCACAGCACGAAATCGGAAGAAATATGTGGCGACAGGCCTACCTGGAACACCAAAACAATGGGATTCCTATGGAAATTGTTTCTATAACTCGGCACGTAGTGCTGCTAGCTATTACATAACCTTCAACTAAGAGAGCTTCATATACCCGTGAGAATTCACGGCTGACCGCCTAGTTGGGTTGGAAATTTGACTTTAGTGGGTCCAAGACCTCATGTTCCTGTTTTGACAGCTTATAAATTGATATTCATTTGGTTCGCTTGCAGACTTTGTGAGAAAATGGCCCTGCGACTACTCAACAGTGCTGTGCTCCGCCAGCTGGCCTCCCAGCTGCCCAAGAGTGCCCAGGTGGGCAGCGTGGCCGCCGTCCACACGCTGGACAAGATCGGCAAGCGGGAGATCGTGGGCTACGGCTGGAACGGCACCGCCTGCTACGCAGATCGCGTGGATTACCCTCTGCCCGCCGTGCGTTTCCGTGAGCCCACCAACGAGATCAACGCTCTGCGCGCCAAGGAGCAGGGAGACTGGAAGAAGCTCAGCCCCCAGGAGATCAAGGCCCTGTACCGCGCCAGCTTCTGTCAGACAATCGCCGAGGTTCAGGCTGGATCCGGCGAGTGGAAGCTCCACCTGGGCGTGGCGTTGCTTTTCACCGCCGCCGCCATCTGGGTGGCCGTGCTGATGAACCTCTTCGGTAAGCCTTTGACTAGGCCTTTTGGGGTTTTTTATTATTGAGCATTTTCCTTTCAGTGTACGATGAGTTGCCCGTTACCTTCGACGAGGAGCACCAGAAGGCCCAGCTGCAGCGCATCATCGACCTGGAAATCAACCCCGTCACCGGATTGACCTCCAAGTGGGACTACGAGAACAAGAAGTGGAAGAACTAAGTGCGCTGTCGTTAAATAATTCCGCGATTCTGTGTGATTAAGTTAGCCGACGTCTATGTGTATTAAGTAAAAGCAAGATAGTCGAAATTAAAGTTATGGCTGCTGCCTAAACGAAACGATCTTGGGTCAGTAATCAGTTTCTGTCCGCAAGCCAACCTCAAAGATCAGTTAAAGAGCAATGATTGTAATTCGATTTATTAACAGACCAATTTGTATGTAGATTACAAACTTTACGTTATAGCTGCAAATTAGGGACTACAATTCAGCAGGCATAGCCAATTTAATTGCCACGACGACGATGAAGAGATCTTTTATATTTATTCCCTTTGCTGTCATTTTTCTTAACCTCCTCCACAAGGATCTTCAAAGCTTGGAAGGCTTTCGGGTTTTTGCCAAATTCCTTTTCAAACATGCGACCGAATCTTAAAATCAATGGTTTCAGTTTCGGAGATAGCATGTGTCTCTCGTTGTCGGTTCTAAAACAGACGATTTTAAAGGCATTGCAAGATATACCAGGAGAACACTACTTACACAGCTCCATTTTTTTTCACCGCTTTCAAGATCTTAACAACGCTCAGAATGTCCTTAAATAATACGTACTTTGCTGTAGTAGAAAGTTCGCCGTCAAAGAATATCTTCAGTTCCTCATCAGTTAGATTCTTCACTCGATCCAATTCCTCCAGCTCTGATTTTTCTTTTTGGTAAACGCGCTGACTTCTCCTGGAAAAGAGGAGTTTCTTTATCGCAGAGCATCCATATTTGATGCAGATGATGCCCCTACCTCCAGTGCGAAATATTCTTAGCTGTTCGTTCCTTCTGTTTCAAATGACCTGCTCTGGGTTTGGAAGGCTCCTTTTCCTTTTCCTTTGGAACTGCCGCGTTTGCTTCCGAGCCTCGGTTATAGCTAAAGTAAGTGAAAGGTAAAATGCATTTATCCTCAACTTGGTCGAATCTGTTCTTACTGTTTGTGCCAATCGTAACCCTCGTATGGAGGTCTGTGCAGATTGTGTGATCGGAGATGACGCTGTCTGTCAGACTCCGAGTGGTTCTGGTTAGCTTTGCTGTCCACATGGACGAGGAGCATCAGCAGGCAGTGGAGGATGAGGATCCCAGCGGGATAGAGCCTTGATCCCATGGCTGTAGGTTACAGAGTGAAAATTACTTACGCGTCAAATCACAATTAGAGGGCTGAGATGTAATATGGAACCAATTGATTCCCAATTAGTGACTTAGCTTAAAATACAAAATAAAGAACTTATTTGTAAGATAAAGGGGCAATTTATATGTATTAAATATGTATTTCTCCTCATTTGAAATGCATATCGCTTGCCTAGCAACAATTAATGTAGTTCAATTTATTATTTGCACATTTGAACATTGAAAATGCTGAATTAAGCAGTGATCCATTGATATGATGAGCAAGGTTTCCGCTTCCCATTGTCTGACGAGATCCGAGACATTATGGCCCTGTGAACGATTTTGTAACCGGCCATAGGCAATCGCGTGCAATCCCGACCTCGCCAGCCATTAGATGGAGTGATGTTGTTTATGGTGGTGTTTCACACGTGCTGGCCAGTTTTTCCAGCGCTTTTCCTTCTCGATATTGTGGAATCCATCGTGGCCCACGTGTCTGGGCAGTACCATCTGCAGGCACAAAAAGGGGCACTAGTATGAAAATTATAAAGTATAGTATATGCGATACGATTTTAGTCTAACTTATGTAACTTACCAAGCAGAAAAAAACCAACCGCATTGCGAAACAATAGAATGGCAACTAATTTCATTCGTCATCTTTAAAGGTCTTGGTAAAACCTTATAGTGGGTCCCCATTTCTGACGAAATATTGTATCAATACTAAAATGATTTATGTTTTGATCTGTATTCAATAATCTTTCGAGATTGGTGACAAAATTATAGGGCGTACTGGGTAGTAGTAGCTAAGGACCTGGCGTGGTGAAGGCGTCGTTCCAGCGAGCCCAATGCTTCTCCGTCTTCAGGTTGTGAAAGCCATCATGTGCTCTAACGTGTCGAGGACCCTTTATATGGTTTCCCGGCTTTACAAATGGATCTCCGCCATTTTCCGGGCCAGGCGGATCGCTTGGGTTGGTGCTATTTGTGGGTGATCCTGTGACCTCCGACCCCGCTACAGTGGTCTGAGTTATTTCTCCGGTAGAACTGCCTTCTGTTGTTGGAGAAGTTTCACCAGCTGATTGCGACGCCGGAGATGATTCAGCCGCAGGGGTTTCCTGAGCCTCGAGAGCGGCTACCAAGAATATAGCGATTCCAATCTAAAACAAAGAATACATTCGAGTGTGTGCAAAAATGAGGGAATACCCCGTGAACCTCACCAGCTTCAGTGCAAGTTTCGCCATGTCATATACTGCGTCGAAACCAGAAACCAGAAGCGCCGACTGGGCAAAGCCACCTTTTATAGTCGCTGCGCAGGTGGAATCGATTGGAGCAGTTCAAAATTGATTAGAGGAATCGCTGCCTGATTTTGCGATTTTGCGGGCAGAACCAATTCTCTTTGTGACCAACTGATAGATGGCGATCTTTAATTGCGAACGCAGTCAGGGAAATTCCGGCAGACGCATCCAACACCTGATGCCAATCGGGTTTTTCGAGAGAGATCGAGAGCTGATTGCTCTGGGGCTGACTGTAATTGTGGGCTTAATGATTTCCATAATTGTGGGCGATTCTGGACCTATATAAGTCAGCTATGGCCGGCAGACAGCAATCAGTTTTCGCTGGGCCCTTGCTAGTTGAACTTAGTCGGTTGAGATGTTCATCAAGCTGCTTCTAATCAGCCAGGTTGGTGCCAGATCTTGGCCTGAACAGGGAAAATGATTCGAACTATGATTTAATATGTATTTTAATTACAGCTACTGGCGCTGAGCTACGCTCAACTGTCGCTCGATGAGGCTAAAAAACAAATCGATGCCTCGGCTTATAGCGACGAGGAGACTACCGATGCTAAGCAGCTGCCGGAGCCCAGCCTTCCCCTGCAGTACGATCCTCATCATCCCCACAAGAAAGTGACTACCACCACTCCCGAACCAGAAACCACAACTCCAAAGCCAGAGCCCACCACAACGCCTGCAATACAGCAGGAAGGGGAGGCCACTGCTGCTCCGGATGACGGATTGGGACAACTGGACGATGGCTTGCAACAAAACAATGATGGATCTGCTCTCCCAGAGTCCACCACTCCAGAGCCGGAAACCACCAGCACTACGACGACCACCACTACAACTACCACAGCGCCAAAGTCCCATAAGCATGAGCCCCATTCTCATCCGCACCCTCACCCTTATCCATACCCCATTCAGTATCCCTACTCCCACCCCGGACTAATATTCTCCGCCGCGGGCCCTAAGCTTCCTCCTCCATCGGCGACACCGCCCACTCCCAAAGATGCGGACAAGGAATCGCCGGAGGTATCTGGATACCCCTCCTATCCGATCTTCAGGTCACCTTACGCTCCCTACCAACCACCGGTGTTCCCCCAGCCTCGTAACTGGCCAGGCTTTCCGGGATACGGACCTCCCAGCCCCGGTTTCGGATACCCTCACAGTCACGATCACGAGGACGACTCCGGCGAGGATAAGCACAAGGATAAGTCAGGGGAAGAGGATAAAGAGGATAAAGAGGACGTGGCCCTGAAGCCACCCGGATTTGGATACCCGCAGGTCTATTTCATTCCGCGAAGACCAGTGATCTCTGCACCCAGCTTTCCGCGTCCAGGATCCGGATATGGTTCTCCCTACGGCTATGGACGCTACTAATACTCTGCGCTGAATACTGACAGATAGTCAATATTATGTTAGTCTTATTTAATTATTGAAATGTACTTCCTAACACATTAAACACCTATTATAAATTTTATATATGGTGTATTATTAATTACCACATAGGCTTTCGATCGTGAGAGTCTCAGTACAATGTTCTTCAATTAATGTGGGCGTCATATTTTGCATAGCTTGCATTTTTCTTTCTGTGCATTAAGTGCAGGTTCCCAAATTAAAGGCTCCTGGATGCGGGAAAATGATAATTGCTGATTTGCGCATATGAGCGCATATGATTGACTTATTGCCTTCTGATTTCCCAGTCGTGCAATCCCCAGGCTGATAACCCCGGGCTCCGATGCTCTCACCTTGGCGATTTCCAGTCGGACGGGTTGGGATCGTAGTTGCATTTAACTGCAGCGCATTCCACGCAGAGAACTCATAGTTCTGTCGATCGTCGGAAGTTGTAGACGTAAGCACCTGACGAGATCTGCGAGATGTTGCCGCTCCAATTCGTTTTGCTGGGCTGTCTGTTCATCGCACAGGGGGTAGGTATATTATACAAGTACATCGGTTTATTCCATAATTTATGCTTCAATGCGATCTGGATTGTTTAGCTTTGCCACACTCTGCCGGAGCCTAAGGTAAGTTCGCTACCAGACAGCTTAGATAGTATAAGTATACGATTTTCCATAATCCCCAGGTAAGGGTGCCTCGCGAAACCATCAACATTCCGACGCATCTGTTCAAGCCCGTGGACCCGATATCGAGCAACGAACCTATTTCAGATAGATCTTCCGTAAATGGCGGAAATGGGACAGCCTTGGCTGATGGACACAATGATGTCGAGTTTTTAGAAGTGAGTCCTTCCACTATATTTAGTAGAAATTCATTTTAATGTATATTTAATAACTTTGAAGAGATCCAGCGGAGAAGTGGAAGAAGTGACCGCCTCCTACGAAGAGGAGGACCTTCCAGTCCGACCCAACCCATTTCGGCCTCGACCATTTTTCCCTCAGAACCCTCCCCGAACAAGCGGTTTCCGCATTCCTGTAAGCGTCATTAAAAGTAGTTACAACAGGTGTTACAATCCGACTGACGACTTAACATTTTAGCAACCCAACCTCGACAATGCATTCCAATCGGATTACAATGTGGGTCCCAGAGGCAGCGGCTTCAGCAACAGACCTTTTCCGAGTTCCCCGGATTTCCGTGGCAGAGGCATCCGACCAGTTCCTGACACGCCATTCCGCGACCCAAACTCGGGAGTCTGGACGTCTGGACCAGTAAGGAGATTAATTTTTTTGCTGGCTAAATCAACTAATAAACTTTTTTCAGGTACCTATACCATCTAGTGGTTCCATGATCCCCCTGTTTTCCGGAGGACCCAGTATGTCGGCTGGTAGTAGTGGACCCCTTGGCTCCGGAGGCTCTTTGAACAACTTTTACCGGACCGAATCCTATAGCTACTCCTCTGACGGCAGAGGACCTCCGCAGATCGAGCGGGATGTGTACGACTCGCGGGATGGATTTGGATCATCTTACCGCAACTTTTAACCTCTTTCCTAGTGGAAACTAATGAATGAATGTCAAAGCTGATAGTTGACGTCTTCTGAGTTCTGGAATAACTAGTTGAGGCTGCCAGAGATTATACCGGCTTGTCAGTCTAATGTAAATATTCTTTTCATTAGGAATAATTCATTATTCTTCTTGCTTGTTAGTTTATTTATTAGACTAAAGAATAGTTCTGTTGAATAGGAATCATAGAAGGCAGTAAACTATTGATGGAAGCAATTGAAACCCCACCGTTTACAATTTTTTTAATAATTCCGCATTTCTTACGTCATTCCTCCACTAAGTTGTAAACACGAACTAGCGTATATATTATATGGTCATTGATTGTTGAATTGTTTGCAATATGTAATCAATTTTTAGCCTACGGCGAGCGTGATAATGCATCAAATGAACTCTGGATTACTCGTTAATATTTATGTGAGCACGGCAGTTCATGGAATTTGTATACGTTGTGAATATTCATCTGTAGATACTTGACTTTGGGAAAGAGTTCAAAGTAGTTCAAATAGTTGAAACACTATATGTTTATTCAAATGAAATCAGAGTTGGACAACTTATCCAGCTTCTCATAGACATCCTTCTCGTTCTTAAAGTCATTGAACTGCCTAACTAAGTCCGAGTTTCTGGCCAGCCGACTGTCGGACCATGTGCTCATATACTTTTCCACCTTCTGCTCCACTGTTTTCAGAGTAGTTTCCAAATTTTTCTCCAGTATCTGCTCCAGGTCCTCAACTCCATGCTGCATGAACAGCTGGACCACAACCTCGTCAGCTTCCGATTCGAATTCCTTGCTGCCTGCAATCGAAATGATGCTTTCCAATTCCTCAAGAGCGTCTTCTAGTCTGTTCAGCTCAAATGAATCATCGAAGTCCAGTGTGTCCAAGGCCGCGACGAGTTCCTTGAGCTCCTTGAGAATGTTTCCCTTGGAGTCCGGTGGCAAAATAAGTTCAGCTTCGTCGATGACCAGTTGGAAGACTTTTCTTAGCTGTTCCATGGCATCCGTTACCATTTGAAAGAGTTCATTGGACACTTCGAACTGTAACTGCCACTTGTTTACTAGCGGAGCTGCGAGCTGCGTTAAAAGTTAAGGTTTATTCCACGAAGATATTTGCGTACTAAGGATCTTACCGAAAGCTGGAGGGCAGCTATTGCGAATAGAAAAGTCCAACTTATTTTGCTAGCCATGATTTCAAACTGTATCTAGTTTCAATCGAACTGATTCCTTTTATAATCCCTCTCTTCAATTCACAATGCTGATACTAAATGCAAGAACGCCTCTATAATAAATACCCACAGATCGTGAGACAACGCATAGACTGTAATCAGTCCTCAGAAATTGGTGAGCGTGATAAGAAAGAGTGCGCCCCTCCGTATTTTAATTAGTGGGTAGTGGAAACCGCCGATTTAGTGATTATAAAGTTGTATATATTTCCCAGGTCACGTTAATACCTTTATTGCTTTAAAGTATCAGTTCCCGAGATCTACACATGTTGATCAGACGTGCGGAAATTTTCCATAAGTTAAGCTGCACTTTTTGCGGGTGAAGTCCTCGAATAAATAGATTGCACATGCAAATAAAGTATTTTTCTTTGGAGTACATTTCTAATCAATGCCTCATTTTATTACAAACATCGTCTAAATCGTTTTCTATGTATTTAAGGCTTTCGTCCAAATACCACTGGCCACCCCCTGCACTAAAGCCTGAGCCAGTTTGGTGTAGTCCATTAGCTGGAGCTCGGGAAGCTGGCTCTTGAGGTTCTGGGGAAACTCCAAGAAGGTTGTGATCAGACTGTCGCCAGTTTCGTTGGCTAATTGGCTGATATTGGCAACCAGTTCAGCCCTCTCCTGCCGACTGCTTCGCAGATACTTGGTGAGATGCGGCTTGACCTTGCCGAAGAATCTTCGGATGGCGATCTTCTCGCCGGGCAGAACCTCAATGAGCAATTTGTCGGGAGTATTGTGGTACATGAGGTCGCTGTTTATCCAGGCGAAGATATAGAACGCAGTGCTGTAGTAGTCCTCGTTCCCAGCAACCAGGTCGAGCTCCTCGAAGTACTGCCGATCGATGGTTTCGTTGGCTGGGTGACTCGGAAGTCTTTGGCGGGCATCCTCGATGGTCGCGTAGAGCACCTGGTTGAAGAGCCTCTCCACCGCCTGAATTGTGTTTTCCGCAAGAGTGTTAGGGCTGCGTTCTGGAACTCGGACTGAGTGCACCAGAGCCTGGCAATCGAGAGGAAAATCAATAAGTACCTTATCTAATCCACTTGCATTCACAGACTCACCAGGCAGATAAGACCCGTAACCAGCGAACAGCAAGGCCTGCCGATAAGAAACCTCGAACTACTCCCTGATCTCGCCATGCTTCTCTGATCGCTGCTCGATTTGGACTGATCGTGCCGGACGGATCCCAAAAAGTCTCCCCGCCCAAACAATCTCGACTGGCTTAGGTTTCGTTTGTTTTATTAAGCGCGAGTAGAAAATATCTCAAGTACTGTTTATTCGAATTTCGTAGAGTGAGCAAATTAATGGCCATTAATGTTCGTTCGTGATTTTCTATTTAAGCTAGCTAGAAAAAAAGACGCCGTCTAGTCGAATGTTAGTAGTAATCTGCATACACACGAGTAACATTAACAATTAGATTTGTAAATTACACAACTTAGCATATACTTAGGTTATTAGCAAGCTACTGCTTTCTCGTAGTATCGCATATTGATCCGGACTATATATAGTATATACAGTATATATATATTCATATTCAGCATTTGTAAATTGGCTTGTAATGGAAGGGAAGTTGACCGGATAATCAAAACATTCTTGATAATTCATACAATTACAACTTGTTGAATCTTATCTCTGAAGGTTGTAAAATATCGAAAAAGTAATTCTGAAATTAATGAAACGTGTAGAATGTGTCCGGATTATCAAAATATGTTTAATAATTTGTACAATAACAATCATTTCTATCTTATCTCTTAAGGTTGCAAATAAAGAAACGGGTTTTGGAAATAATCGAAAAATGTGTGGTGAATGGATTGAGAAAAATAACTACGTTATAATATGAACGAAGACTGAAACATCATTGCTTACATCAATATTACATAAATAAATTACATAAATTTATAAAAATCAGAAGCGTTTGACATGCGACAAACGTACTTATAACTATTTCCTTTTGTATCTCAGCAAAAAGTACTTATGCATAAGTCTTATTAAATTTACGTTCAGAATAACACGCTTTACCCGATTGTTGGCAAATACATTTGCATTTTCAACAATCTGCTTCAAGTAATTAAATTAACGTCCAATTGACTTAGGAATTCAAGAGGTTTATTTAACCATACTTTATAGTTCAATACTGGAAATGTTTTGTTTTGACACACGTATGTAGGTACACATTGTTGCAGGACAGTCACTGAAACACCAAGTTGCATATTGATATATATTTGATTTAGGTAATTTCGAATATATAGCTTGTTGTCTTCCAGCTGTCCAGACATTGTACTGTTTTGGCTTTTAAATATATGTATTCTTTATAATTGAGACCTGATAGCAGCCATTGTCGAAGTTCACACCTAAGGAGATTCTAACTCACTTTCTAATATTAACGCTGATATTTGGGTTAAATCTGTACAGTATTTTACGAGTTCTCAAGGTACATCTGACATTTAGGACATTGGGGCCATGCAGACCCCAATAGTCGATAACAAGTTACAAAATAATCGTGACGAAATGCAAAAATAATATTCTTCTAACTTATCCTAGTTAAAGATATTAAATATTTATAAATGGCTAGTAATAGTTAGTAAGAAAATATACTCATATTTGTTTATGATCAATTGTAAATTCTGTTATCTAGAAGACAGTCCATGGAGTAGAGCTTACACTAGATCGAATATCAATAGAGAAGTATGTTCTAACGTGTTTTGGTTGTATAGTTTTCAAAAGCAACCCGAAACGCTTTATGTATGTAAAAGAAATATCGGAGAAGCTCTTAAACGTTTGCGGAAAAATACATGTGTAATATAAACGATTAACACTTTGCTTAAATATAACTATGCATTTGTTCTTATGTGCTATTTAGTAATATCTTGAGTACATTTTTAAAATATCCTTTCTAGCCTATTTTCACCCACAATTCTGGGACTGACTGGAGCTACTCACCATTCAACATCTGGGATTTGGAAATATTGTCCTCGAGTACACATTCCGTTCATTTGTAAGATAAATCTGACTTACGGTTGGCGAAATTTTTCATACGCTTTTTGTAAAGTGTGAAAATCATAGACAGAAAAATAGTATAGGTTTAAAAAATGATTTATTTGTTTTGTGAAACTATGTGTAATGTTAAGTCAAAATGCAGTTCCGTTTGTAAAACTTAAGCTAAACTTATGTAAATGCATAGTTTACCAAACTAGGCTCAGGATAAGTGTCCAGGAAACAAATGTTACAAAAGAGAATCATGTTAAAGCAACTGAAGTCGGCTGTACAGAGACGGAGGAAGAAAACGTGTTTACTTTTTATCACAATTGCGTATGAAAAATTTCTTTAATTGCTAGAAGCCGCCACGCCCACCGCCGCCACCGCCCCCGCCCCCGCCGCCAGAGCCCGCCAGCCCCGCTGCCGATTGCCGGGGCACCAGGATGCGCGGCAAGGTCAGCGACCTCTTGGGAAAGCCATGTCTGCTGCCCTGCGGCTCCTGGGGGGCGGCGATCGAAGTCGAGGTCGAGGTCGAGGCCAAGGTCGAGGTCATAGGCTCCGCGCTCTCCCTTCGCGGACGAGGTCCCATCGCCGCCTCCGGCTGACCGTTCTTCACCCCCTCCGTTGACCTCTGGGACTCCGCATCCGGCTGCTGCGAGTGTCACGCATATGACTGCGCCGCCTGCGGCATCATGCCGGCGGAGTAACCGCCGTCCAGGCCCGGAGGCCGCTCCACCAGGTTCTTGAGACGCCCCCGGAGCTCCTCCAGACTCTTGGACTTCGCCTTGTTGATGCGCTTGTACTTCACGTCCTTGGGCTTCGTCACCGAGCGATGGTTCAACATAACACGGTTGTAGTTGGTCACCTGTAAAGGGATATATACATTAACTATATATATTTAGGATAACGAAATCTATACTTCATTTGAAAAGCCAAAGAATCGTTTAATGCATTTAATTAAAAAACTCAGCACTTAAAAAATGTTATAAAACTATTTCGCAATCTAAGAAAATGGGAATTCCCTCCACAGGCCCAACATTTTCCTGAAATTTAAAGTTTAAGTGCAACATTTGGCAATTGAAACCTTTACTTCTCAGTTACCTGGGTCTTTCCGTTGGGCGGCTCCTGCGCTCCAGCTGCCGATGCTGGAGGAGTTGGTGGCTGCAGCTGGGGGACCTTGACACTGAGTGTGGTGCACGGAGAGTCGTGGCTGGGGGATCTCTTGAGAGCTCCCAGCTGACGTCTTGGAATGGTGGATCCGCCGTCGACGGGCGATGAATCTTTGGCTTTGTCCGCGGTCGAGGGACTGGCGGCGTCTATCTGACCCTCGGTCGAGCTGGAGCTGAGCGCCTTGTCGGAGCGGTTCTTGAACTTGTCCCGCTTCTCGGCCACGTCCGTGGTGGGTTCGGGATCCTCCTCGACGGAGTAAACTGTTTCCAGGATATCTGGTCGCCGCAGGAAGCAGTTGTTTCGCCTGGCCGCTCCGTACTTGTTGTGATTCGTCTCTATCGCATCGGATATGGAGCGTACTATGGTGATGCCATCGCTGCCCAGCACTCCGCCCAATCCGCCAGCGCCACTACTTTTCCGTCGCGTGCCCAAGGTCATCGGGCTGTCGGAGTCGATGTCCTCCAGCACCACCGCCGAGTCCGAGTCGTTCAGGGAGTCCAGCTCGTTGGCATAGCTAGCTTCAATGGTCTCCAGGCCATGATCCACCAGCCGGGAGGACAGGGTGTCGATGATCTTCTGCTGACGCTGGATGGTCAACTCCCGATGGTTCAGTAGACTGGCTATCTGCTTCTGCTTCCGCTTCAGTCGGGATTCCAGGAGCAGAAGCTGCGAGGTCAACGAGTTCATCTGATCTGATTTCTCCTTCTGATACCGATAGTGCTGCTGGACCTGCGGGCAGGAAATAAGGACGGATATTGCTTTTTAAATTTAATCCTAATACAATAGTTGTACTAATCATGTCACAGATGGATGGCCTCACCTGCATGGCATACGCCTTGCGCCACTTCATGATGTGCTCCGTCTGAAAGCGCACCTTGGAGCGCAGCTCCTCGATGATGGCTCTGGCTGTATGGAGGTCCTTGGGATCCTGGTTCATCATGTTCAGACGCAAGTTGCTCGTGTGTATCGAAACGGGAACGGGCGGTGGCCACTGAAACTCCAGCGGTGGTTGGTTCACATCCGTCGGCAGGGAGCCCCTCGGCTGGGCGGCCTTGCTCTTCGGTGTGGAGGGAACGGTGCCAGCTCCACTGGGGCCACCACCTCCTCCGCCTACCACTCCGCCCACCCGATCCACTCCTGCAGTGCCAGGGTCCACTGATTGCGGTGCCTGAGGTTGCTTCTGTATGCTGCACGCCATGCTGCTGATGGTTTTGGCAAATTGTGTCGCCCGGCCGGCGTACATTTGGCCGAGATATATTCGATGCAGCTGGATGGCTGGCTGGCTGGCTGGCTGGATGACTCGCTGGCTATATCTTTTCCAGCCCGATGTGTGTGCTCACGCCGGGGCTATCTGCCCGGCCAGCATGCAAAACCCGGCAACCGCTCGATGGATGTGCACTGGTCCGGACCCGAGAACGCGGTGACTGCAAGAGGACGCACGGGGGTTTTATTAATAGTCAATATTTACAGGTCGAGGAAATGAGTATCAGCAACAAATGGAAGATGGAAGGGAAGATACCCGCCACATACGAGTATTTACTTAAGCTTAAGCCTTTTTGAGTGGTTCCTTGGACACTGCATTGTCCAGCTTGCTTTTTATTCCAGTGTATTCGAATAATTTGCCTCGACTGTGTGGGCGAAGGAGGTTTTCAACAATCGCTGTTCCACCCCAGGGAGCTTGGTTAAAACTCAAATTACGTATACGCCCCGTGGCACGGATGCGACAGATGCCACAATGCAAATTCCATTACAATGCCAGGCAGAGCACAGAACAGAGCAGAACAGAAAATGCCATAATGCATAAAATGAATTACATTAAGCTACCATTAAAATTAAATTCTGTGAATTTATTCGGGCCACCCACTTGGCGCTCCTTTATGCAATTATAATTAATGTTGCATGTATATACACACGCACTTTGATTTGAATATATTAGCCCTTGTCCCATTGAAATGTGAAACTGACCGTAAAATTCTGCAGCCTGCGGCTTGCTATCGCCCACAGATAAGAGTCGGGAATCCCTTTATTAGTTTTCCTCTATGGGTGGGGCACTGACTTAAGGGTGCAATTTATGAGCTTATGACTATGGCATTGCCTGGTAAGCCTGATTAGCTAAGTGATTTTAATTATATTTTACACTGCCAGGCGTTTGCTGAGGTGTGGGAAAAATCAAACACCTAATATGCCGAGTGATTTGCTGGAAAGTAATTAGGCTTTGATTTCGGATAAGAATAAGCCATTACCGTCACGTCCAATTAAAGTGCTCAGTGCCTGTTAAAGCGGGTTCAAGTGCATCTGCAGTGCCGGAGCTCTAATGAGTTCCGCAGAAATGGTTCACGTCGCTGCTCTTCTAAGCCCAGATAAATTGAAATTATCCATATAATCTGTTCCGTAGCTCGGCCATGAACAAAAACCACCTGAGATGCCAGGAAAACGGAAAGACAACGACAAACAAAAGGAAAGAAGCGAGGGAAGACCAGCCAGCAAGAAGCGCATTTTTAACATTTTTATTTAAAATACCTTTCAGCTTTAATTTGCGCAATTCATCAGCAGAGTCAAGTTGAGTTGAGTTGAGTAGAGTTGAGTTGACTGACTTGAGAACTTCCGTTTCCACCGACATGGGGAATGAGGAATGCTGTTTGGCCAAGAACATGCAATTGAAAACTATTAGCAAAGTGCCAGACACGCAATCTGCAGTCTGCGATCCAATGAAAGTTAAAGACAATCCATGTTCGCATCCTCGGAAGGGATTCCAACTGCAACTTGCCCCATTCGCCGACTCATTAATCACTCTTAATTATGACAATTGCACACGAGCGATGGGAAATCGCCAAGTTCTCACTTGTTCACCTGCTAGTTTCCATTAATGGCTATCTCGCCGAGGTCAATCTTCATTTGGAACCTCGATTTATGACCTCTCTCCCCAATTCACTTAGGTCTTAATTAAAAGCTGGTGAATTGGGAAGTTGCTGGGGACTCACTCCCGCCATCAAGTAGGTAAGTACTAGGACTCAATTTTACTAAAGTTTATCGGAAGAAGAGTGAGGTTAGTTGCCTTTAAATAATTACAAGGATGCACACGACAAACGGTCAAAGTATACAAAGGTAACTACTTTCGATAGCCTAGCTGGAGATATAACAAATTCAATTTTATCTGAACATTAATTAACATATTCGACACTGTCATTTGCAGCTGTCCTTGGCTTCCACAGAAAACGGCCGAAATGTCATGCGATGATGACAATAAATTCTGCCCTGAGTCGAATTCCGTAACCACGGGAATGCCCATAACCAATGGTAAATTGAATCCGTAAGCGCACAGCTTAAACTTGACACCTGACCTCCTGGCCAAATGCGGAATGCCAGATGGACATGGCCTTGCCTCCTATCCTGCCGGGCTATTTTCGGTAGGCCAGTGCGAGGAATTCATGGGGTTTCGATGCCCAGACAGTGGCTGCAAAATGTTTGCGGCCTGGGGTAATTAATTATGCCTGTCCTACGGCTGCGGTCCCTTTTTCGTGCGTAATGTGGCTGGAACTGTGTGTTTATGTGATGCACGTGATTTTTACACAGTTTTTACAGTTTGCAACCAGGGAGCAGAGCTGCAAACAGACAAATAAAGTGGCCTGAAACGACAGCGAGGGTAAATAAGCCTCGGAACCACAGCCCCATCCTCCATGCCAGGCAGCTCCACGAGCACATGGAGGACTTCTGTCCAGCTCTGTCGTCCCTGAGAGGCCGGCTGCTCTTGGACTGTTTGTTTTGCCTTGACCACGACCACCAAAACATGAAAGGACACTATTAATGATGTTAGACGTCATCACAGCCCTTCAGCAAACAACAACCCCTCTTTACGCAGTTTCATTCAGCTAGTTGCCAGTGGGCTGGGTAACTAGATAAAGCCTCGCCTATGGATCTAATGGCTCCCAGTTGTTAAATTAAAACAGCCATTAGTTTCACACTAATTTTTGATGTTCTACAGGGAAAGAGTTAGCAATCACCACTCACTACACGGTAATCATGATAATGATCAATACGAACTGATTGTGTTTGTGTTAATATAAAATGAAGCCCTGTTGCACATGTAACTTCTTACATATACCATTCGCATTTAATCTATTATTTTCTCTTGGTGTACCAAAAGCATCCATAATTTTCCAAGTGAATTTGCATGCAAAACTGCCCTCGAACTTTAGCATATATTTCGCGTGCCGCAATAGTTGGCATTGAGTTGGCGATTTAGGGCTTTTGCACAATTTCTTGGTAGTGGCTCAGTAAATTCCGAGACATTAGCCAGGAGTTATCTTATTGTATTTCCCCAGAAATTACCATCGCTACACCCTGCGAACTTCTGGGCTCTGGGCCAGCTGGGCAGGATACGCGAATCCTGAGCTCTCCCTACTATCTCCACTTTTATAGGTGGAACGTGACCGTTACAAGCCGTTTTACACGCAAATTTGCCAACCCCACTGAAAGAAATGTGTTTCTCCAGCGCATTAAATATTTATACAATCAATAAAGCATATTTCGCTGGCTGTCCCCCAACATTACACTTTTTTCTACCCCAAGTGCTTCTTCAATTACCTGGTGGAACCGAGGATGTCCGGATGTTCACTTTGCTCCTTCGCCCTTTATTATTTGCAATCTGAAGTTTTTCGCTTGCTGGTCGCGACTCCTTATCTCTTATCATTTTCAGGCCTCTGAGCGAGCGGAATTTCAGAATTATTCACAGCGCACGGCAAACATTTCTCAACTCAACTCCCACATGTTGCTTGTTAGCCGTTGTTTGTTTGCTTTCGTTGTTTGTTTGCCCTTCACATTATGCGTGAGATGCTAAAACGGATTTGATTTTCCAAACTTCAGCAGCCACCCACTTTCGGATCGAATGAGGCTCCTTTAAGAGTTTGATTCGTCCTCGATTAAAGTTTGCGAGGAAAGTCCTGCCCGGTGCATCGATTCGTGTTCAATTTAACACTCGGAAAGCTGCTTCTGGCCAATTGACCATTAAGTGAGTTGTTTCATCCTGTAGGGTAATCGTTTCTACCGGTCCTTCTGCTCATTTATTCCCCATATTCGCGCTTAATGCTCAGCATTAATTAAATGGCTTCGAGCTCGCATTACCCAGCCCGGAAAATGCGCAGGACCCTGAAGGACCCTTCAGCTAAGGGGATAGTGTGGTGGCTGCATGAATGATATTATGAAAAGCAGACTTTAATCGCTCTTAATGACACTTCATGGGAGCGACTCAAAAAATGCAATTTTTCAAATATGTATATAGAAATTCCTTTCTTCCGCTATGAATATATCATCTAATATAAGAAGCACACCTTCCAATACTGAATAAAACAAGCTATCGATGTATTCCTAAAAATTTGCTTCTAAAACTTAACATTAGAAATGTAATATTTCTGATATTATATAGATAAGGTACCGAACCCTTTACAGAGAGTCCAATACCAACACCACTGTCATTTTGTGCGCCAAATGAAGTGCAGCGATGCCAAGTTAAATGACTGTGAGGCCATCTCCGTAATCACGACATGGCATCCCACTCCTGGGCAAAAGCCCACCAGAGTGGCTAAAACCTGCTATTTACCAGGACTGCACTGGAATCTCGTCTCACTTTTCAGTTTGCTAGTTTGCTATCTCGGCAGCTGTTCCCTCTTTATGGCATTTTAATTAAATCGTAATAGCTGGAAAGCAGCGATACTGGAAAGCAGAGGCTGTGCATAATTATAAGCCTATTAGATTTGGATTTAATTTTTAATTGCGTACATTTAATTTAAGATTTATTGTTATTCACGCAGTGCTTAGCCAACGACTTCAATTAGTTATTTAGCTAATGGTAAATGCTTGTTAGGTTACTCATAGGGAATATGAAGTTGGCGAGTGCGAGAAGGGAAGTATCTTCTTAATTAAAAATCTTCTAAACTCTGGTAGACTAATTGAACAAACCCATTTGAAATACAAATTTTCAGCGCAAAACGGGATTTGGAGAGTGAACTTTTCCAATTTATTGCTGTGTTATTTGCGCTTACTTTCCACCGATTGTTTTGGAGCCTTTTGTGCAGAACAATGGCATCCATATCTCTGCATGCAGGCACGTAGATACATTTATCTGCAGAGTGGTCTGCGTTGGGCTGGGCTGCGAACTGGGTAAGTTAGCTTAAAGCTGTAAAGTTGCAACCATTTTCTGGGTGGGCGTGGACAGGTGATGGTAAGGCATCCAGCTGGGCGGCGAGTGCAATATATTCCTGTCAAGCTGTGCACCACCCTGGGACCATCCCATTCCTTTCCTCACTTCCCAGTCCTCCGAGTCGGGTCCTTTCACGCCCCCTGCTTGGCTTAGATATGCGACTCCAAGCTGGGCAGATAGCCACGTAGCTTTGACATTACATTGATTGACTTTTGATGTCTGCGTACTATGTGGGTCTAGGCCATCACTTGCCTGCTCTCCCTGTTTCTCCGATCTGCAGGGGTTGTCCATCGCCATCAAATTTATACTTCTTCTACCGATTGGGAGTTAGCTCACGTAAATATGTATGCCTTTCGCATCTCTGGTGTAGCTGTATTGTTATGGTTCACCAATAAAATATTTATTCCCAATTAGGCGCAGGCCTTTGAGACTCTACACTGAGCTGCAAGAAGTGAGTTTCCGCAGTAAGAGTAACATAAAAGTATCTTAGTGCCAAAGGATGCACAGTATTGATAGCTATTTACATAGCATATACGTTTGTGACTTATCCCTTTGTGTGTTAAAAAGTGTATTGATTTTTCTTTCCCCAACTACCTACACATTTCAGATCAGGGCTGCCTTCCTGCCCGTGTCTCCACCTCATTGTCTATGCCTATTAGACCCCTCGGCAGTTCATTGGACACATACATTATGCAGGATACTCAAGGCTAATTGCCAGGAACGAATATCCATTTAGCTCTCATTTTCTGTTTTTCCGCTCAGTCGTCAGCAAAAGGTTGATTTTATTAACCGGGCTTAATTGCTCCATAAAAGCTTAGTCCTTTAAATTTGTCAACCGCCTACTGGGACGCTCAGTTGACCTAGTTTTTGTCTCCGTCTACCTTTCCTTCACCTTCTAGCTCCTTGGACCATTTTCCTGGCCACAAACGAACGAGATGTTCAAGGCAAGTGATACTTGAGCACTGGCCACCTCTTAATATACGTAGTCTGCTTTGGGCGCGAAAGGCTTATGGGCGTGGCGAAGGAGCGCAATTGAGGCGGTCCGGCACGTAGTACCGCATCCTGGGAATCAGGTGGACACCAGAGCCGCCAGTGGAATGCGAGGCACGTATCCTGCGATGTGGCAGGGATAGGGTTTTTGTTAGTCCTGTTATTGTTATGCCTGCCGAATGTGCTTCCCGGCTCAACAATCTGCGCCTTATGGCCGAAGGATATCAGCTGGGGGATAATGCGTCCGGCATTTTAAGCAATTGAAGCCATTGGCGGAGAAATTGATTGACAATTCAATTTTAATCAGAATTACAAGCTAGAAAATAATTTGCATAATTGAGAGATGATCATGAATGATTGACTCCCCATTTAACAACTATACAAGCACAAGAAACCAATTTAAGAATTAAAGTGTATCCCACCTCCTCAAGGATAATGGCGCACTGATTTAGTCTGTTCCCGAGGGCACCTAATTCAGGTGACTAAACACTTTTCTATTCCACCTCTTTCAATGAAATCCTTTTACGAGTTCCCCTCCGAAAAATACCTAAAATATTCTGCACGGAGGTGGCTGTGAACTCAATTGTAGCTCAAAAATAAAGCGCTCGTCATGGGGCGGGCAAAGTTGGCTACGCTTTCAGCTGATTAAGAACAAATTTGATATAAATAAGTGGTGAAAACAACTCGGCACAATTTAACGCTTTGTTGCGGTCAAGTAACTTTAGAATTCCAGTGAGTGAGCAGAGCCAGCAATTCGTACAAAAAATAACACAAAAAACACAAAAAACACAAAAATAAATGAAAACAAGTGCAGAGTAATGAAAGAAAAAGCATGAAGACGCGTCGAGATGAAAGGGAATTCTTCAGCGTGTTTTTAAGCCGATTTGATTCTGCGGTGAGAGGAACCACAAAATGCTATAACAATTTTCAAGCTAATTTTTTCTCTGCTGCGCAGAGTTTTGGCCATGCCATGGCAATGGCCAATGGCATTTTGATTAACTTGATGATGATGAGGCAGTCGGCGAGGAGGATAATGACCTCGGGTGCCTTCCGCTGTCAATGTGGCAGTTGGCTCATCCTCGCTTCCTCCGAAGTGGCATTTCCTTCGATCTCCTGATTGCGGTTAGATGGCCAACTTAATAAGCCAGATCCCCCCAAACTAAACGTGGCCGAGAAAGCGGATTCCGGCTCACTGCGCTTTTGGCGAAGCCATGAGCTGAGCGTCAAGCCAACTTAATGCCAATATTTTACTCAACCGAGGATTAGTTTTACTTTACTTTTCAGCTGAATTCTATCCGAGCGACTTAATATCCTGAATGGAGAACGGAAGCTGGGATAAAAGGACTTGAAATTACCCTCCTGGTCGATTGCTCAAGTGTGGGTTTTCTAATGTTTTAAGCCAAAAAGATACAAATAGGGGCCAAGGTAACTTATAATTTTAATTTTTTATAGAAAACCAGCACTGAACTTCATATAAATATGCCGCATATTTCCTTTATATCTTGAAAGTTCATTTCTGATCCCAGTTCCCTTGCCACACATACCAAAATTTCCATTCGAATCTCAAGCCACCAAAGTCTAATTCAAATTTCGTAACCGCCGTCATATTTGACAGCTCATTAAAGCCAACTGCTATTAGTTCGGACCTCTTACAGTTCGCCTCACAGGCGGGTAACTTTCACAACGCACTCCGGGTGGCAAGTGAATCAGTCAAAATCGATCGTGCCACCAAAAACTGACCGATGCCTTGATTGATTGATTGATTGAAGGCACGCGCTGTAATTGGCGACGTGTTTGCCCCGCTGAGACTTACACGTTTTTCGCATGTTTTTACGGGTATCTACTCTAATTTTATTAGCTTGTTGACCACATAAACTTCCGCTGTTAGTTGGGCGAACGTGGCTTTTAATGATGTGGCATTTGAATTTCAGTTTGGGGATGAATCGCTGATTTATGCAGCTAACCCGCATTGAAATGGAAATCGAAGTTGTGTGACTCTGTCTGGATACAATTGCTTTTGAGCAAACCTTGAGAAATCCAGCGAACGCGACTATCTTTGGCGAGATCTCTGCTAATCTCATTTATTCTGTATGTCAGTTATATAAATTCTCATTAACTGGTGCATTGGGAATTGACCGAGCTTGGCCAAAATGGCATCGTATGTTGTTTCGTTCACCTTGACGAGCCAATTACTCTATTTCCGTGAGCTTTGTTTACGAGTATATCTTAATTTTGATTTTGATCTATTGTGCTGCTTACTTTTGTTTAGTTTTTAAAGGACTCGACAGTTGGGCTGATTATTCTCTTTCAAAGACTCATATTCAAATCTCATCGGTGAGTTGAAAACGAAAATAAGTCCTCCTTGGAAGCAGAGGGAAATGATGTCATATACCTGGGGACTCGCCTTCAAGGACACGTGCAAGGTCGGCGGAAGGAGGCGATGGGCCACACTGCAGCATGCAAAATCGTTAGGCAGATAAAGAGCCATGAGAAATAGTCGAGCACGGCCAACACGGAAACAAATAAAAATCAACAGGATTAAATATGCAGCTCTACGTGGCTCCCGACGTTTTCTATGGTTCTTTGGTCTCCGGCCGGGCTTCAGCCTTGTGCCCCGCCTTGAATATGTGCTCTCCGGCCAATCTGTTACATTTTGTCAGGGCTTCCATGCAGCTCCTATTCAGGCCCCTCGCCTCTCCTCCTGGCCAGCTTGCCCCTCATCTCGAGTGTCCTTCGCATGCTTACCTTCAGCTGGGACACTGGGCCGTAAATGCGACTGCCTCTGCTGTTTTTACACTCTCAGCCGGGCTCTGAAGTGGATTCAACAAGTCCGAGTGTGCGCATCCGAAACTCGACTAGCAGATGCCCCTTAGAGTTAAATAGACTGCATGAAAACCTGGTGAGCCGGACATTAGTAAGTAAATATGCTATCGTGTCCAAGGCAAAACTCAAATATTATTAATATTAAGTACTTTACCATCACTTCAACTAATTGCAACAACTGATCACGAAGGCTATTAAATGTATAACCTCGTTTTCAATATTTTATACATACATTTGCAGTCCTGAAACCTATCCTGTCTAAACTTTCAATGGCCGTTACATAAAACAGCAAGTGCTTTGTGTTTTCCCGCGGACACCCCCCCGCAGGCAGATTTAAAAATTTATTTCCCACGATTGTCGGAAACGGATGGCGAGAGTTTTGCGCCACCAGACACCAAATGAGTTGGCACAGCCCCGTGTCATTTTCACTCTGGGTAAAGGAAACTTTGTGCAAGACTCTCGTTTTTATCCGGCACCCAATGAAAAATTTAAGCTTTTACAATTTTAGCGAGGACGAATGGGAACTTCGGGCCGTTGCAACATGTGGCGCATAAATTGGTCCTTGGATTGAACGCTTCCTGCGCACTAATTCAATTTTACCCACTTGCAACATTTCAAAATCGAAAATAGAACGTTTGCTAGCTGCTCAGCTTGCATAATTCAAACCTTTGCCACATCTCTCTGTACTTCTCCCCACGTTTTGCCAACCAAACTGAAACCATCGCTTGCCACGTGGCAAGGTCAAAAGTCCCAGCCCCAAAACGTAACAGCTTTGCGCTACGCTACATAAGTAAATTATCCGTTTTGCGCTGTCGGGGTCGGGGAAAGTAAATTGCATTAACTGAATAGCCAGAGCTGCATAGCTTGGAAAAATTGAACTCTGCGCAAGGGAGTAAATTAAACGAATCCGTTGTACCAGACTTTCTTTTTAGACTTTACCTACCCTAATTAATTAAAAAATTATAAGCTCAACTGCCCTCATTGCAATAAGAGTAAAAGAGTTCGGTTTTGCGCCGATATTGGGGCAGTCTTTAATGGTCAAGATTTGTCAGCTTTTCTGGCCTCCTTTGGTCACTTGAATACATCAATCCATGGCAATTATCGGATGCACATCTGAAGCTTTCGGTAGGAAGCAATGAGGCAATTGCATTGCTTAGTTTCCATTTGTCGTATTATGACAGGGACATTGCTCAATCTTTGGGACAAGCCACAAGGGACAGTAGAGTATAAAACAACACATTAATCTAATGACATTTTGCCACAATGTCCACAGAATCAGGAGCGTCTTTTGTGCTCCTTGATGCAAATCAGTAATTGTTTTACTTTTTTCTGACTGCCTTTGGGTGACTGGGTGTTCTATGTTGTGGGCGCGGTTACGGGCAATTTAACACCTTGGCTGCGCATTAATTTAACCGTAAACCAAACCGCAGCGCCACCGTTTCGAATATCAATCATACGGCCCGTTGGCCAAGTGAAAAAATCGTTAAACATGGCTGAACTCTGACCTGCCTGCCAGACTGCCAGCCTGCCAGTCTGTGGCTTATTCCCGGTTCTCATCCAACCAAGCCCAACCCAACCCATTTCCGACCATCAGGGTCTGACAGCATAATTTACAGTTTTCAGCGGATTAATCGGGAAATGTGCAAAATGCTCTCGGCTACTTACAATTTCAATTTACTTTCGGTTAGTCCACGCCAAGGGATTGGGAGTCCTGCAAGCAGACGAAGCAGAATTTACATAAATTTAATAAAAACGAATTAAATTATGTCAAAACCCGGCGCTGCGGGCTGATGGCAGGAAACATCGTCAAAGGCATTGTCAAAAGTGTATAATGAAAATATGCGATGGAAATACTTGCACTGAAACTGGGCGACCGTGAAAAGTACCGAATGTTTTCGAGTGGGTATGGCGCGTTTAAATAGATGGCAGAAATTAAAGCGAATAACTTTTCGAACCTCAGCTGCAGTGCCTCAGCATCAGTAGCAGTTACTCCTATTTCCGCAAAAATCAGCTTAGCTCCTGCGGCAACAGGATTGTGTGTAGAGTCTCAAGTCGGGCCTGGGACAAATATTGGATGTGCTTGCGGTTGGTGGTTCGTTGGCCGGGAAACGCACTTTTTCAGCCAAGTTGCCACCGCAGAACACTCTTGCCATAAATCATTAAGCCCACGCTGGTCATGCCTGGATTTTACATTGGCTCTCGGCATTGTTGTGACAGCTGGCTTGCTTCACCGCAGGAGCACGTCCTTCCAACACCTTTTCGCCCTTGTATCCTGGCGAAGATATAGCCATGCAAATCGTGTCGAGCCCTTTGTGCGAATGCACATATACTTTTGATTGTCCGCCTCTCGGGCCATTTGGCCTGATTATATTATTTATATTGCCAGGCATTGTTTTTGGGCACTCTTTATTATTCAGTCTAACCCAAGGATATGGATCCGCCAGCACAGTTCTCCGCTTTTGCGTAAGCGTATACATGGCCACATACTTGGCTAGCAAATTATTCGTAGCACTTTGTTGATTTACTCTGAATATTTTCCCAGACTGGCATTACGAAAGCCGCTTTCAGTCTTGAACTCGGCTTAAATTGCCCTAAGACTTGGGAAGCTGCTTCCTTTGAAGGAGGCTATGAGTTTGGCCAACGCCAAAAGAGTTGAGCAGGGAAAAGATTGGGATTCATACTGGCGAGACCTTAGGGCGTCTGGTTATGCCATTCAAGTGTAACCAGGACAACAAACGAATGTCAATAAAGCCAATTTTGCGGGCTAATCACATTTGGAAATAGGAGACGGATAACAATCTAAACAATCAGGATGCAGCCAGTTCCCTCAATCCCCCTGTTATTCAATACTTGATCGCCTTACGACTGACAAATTGCACAACATTTCTACGCCTTTGGCATTTTCGAGGAATTGTAGGGGAACTGGTCCAACCAATTGCGTTAGCAACTATTCTTCTTCGAAGGATTCGAGGACTCGCCCGAAGTTTTGTGTCTTTTGTTGATTCCACTTGCGGGACAAGTTTTGTTATGCTCCAGACCGTTGCAATCGGGATGCAAATGCAAGTGCATGGCGGTGGGCAAAGCCAAAAGGACAAAAGACGTGATAAATATCGAGGACAAAAAGCCACAGAACTCGTAAAAGTGCCATCGACCGACTGCACCCTTTATTGTGCAACACACTATCCTTTGTTCGGTCTCAGTATTTCTGAGATTGTGACAAAATGGAAAAGGGATGCCAATACCTATTGGCAAGGACCATCAGAATTTTCCAGACAATTGGAATCATATGTGAGTTGGTAATCCTTGACTAAGAAGATTAAGGAGCTGATTGAATTTAAAAAATATTAGTTGCCTTAAAACCAGCAGGAGTTACGTGTTAATCATATTATTTCAATTATTTACATAGGATCCCAGGCTGCTATATGCTTAACCCGCTATTTGTCAGATTGGTTCAGGTTTATGTACCACTCCCTGCGAGAGGAAACAAAAGACGAGCCACCAAGGACAATGTCGGCCTGCGGGCTTTTGAGGGTTAACACTGATGAAGCGAGGCTGTTGCATTGATGCATTGGGGGAGGAGGCACGGGGCGGGGTGTTGGTCGGTTGAATGGCAAGGTTGTTCTAGATGCCCCTGAGAACACGTAAAGTGAAAGTACAACAAACTGAAGCAAGCACACTGAAGCTGCATTATAAAGTAGCTGGCATCTAAGACAAATAATGCGAGCAGAAGATATACATCCTAGCAACGTGGCCTATGCATCACGTCTTTCGTGCTGCTCTTCGAATTTATTCACCAATTGAAGACAAATAAGAAAATCTCACTCTTGGTGGGGTGGAAAAAGTTTCCAAGCAAACTTATCCAGACACAATGCCTAAACGATCTTATTTATCGGTGGAGTATATTTTTTTAAGTTTCTGCCACGGCATCACACAATTCTCAGAGGCAAATAACATAAGAAAATATTTGTTTTTCCTCTCCTTATTCTGAGAAATAAAATGAATGAGCCCATTAGCTTGTGCAAACAGACAGGTGGGGAAAAAATGCCCTGCCGCCTTTTGGTTTGTGTAACAATTTTGTCTGCCCGTCGTGTGAATTGAGATGCCAAACAGTGGCCACTATTGTTCGCATAAATTATGCACTTGTCATTCTCATGGTATAGATTCCAGAGTTCACTCCTTGTGGAGTTTGCCAATGGTTCGTTGCCTCCGCGATGGGAACTATGGATGCTCACTTGGGAAAGCTGCCCAAAAGTTGGCTAACAAAGCGATAGAAGGGGCACTCCTATCCCAAACATTTGCAATCATTAATTTATTATAAACAATAGTTATAATACCTCAAACAAGACCTCACATAACGAAGCTTGCTGCTAAAATGAAAACTCACTTTATATACAATATTTAAAAGTGGGCAACTTTCGTCATCACACTTCTAGTCACCCACTAAATGTGATAAAGGCTAAAACTTTATATTAATGCCACATTATTTCAGGTTTAAATAACAACAGTGAGTACACGTATTTTTAGTTTTGTTACATTTACGCGCTTTCTCTTCATAAAATAATTACACTTTTTCACGCCGAACTTTCTCGTCCTCAGCCAATTAGGGCCCCACCGCTGCTCTGGTCATCATCATATTCATTAGGCAACTATTTTGTCGTTTCACGGTGTACCTGGCAGGACTCCCAGAAATGCTATTAGCGAGCCAGGAGCTCCAACGAGCTCCACTTAAAGCGACTCGAAAAAAGGAGGCAGGAGGCAGGAATGCGGGCAACAGGAATTCCTGTGTAGCAATCAGCAGATTGTGTGACAGTCTGCCGTTCATTTCCCTATTTATTCAACAAGTTCCGCTGCTGGGCCCGAAACTAGGGACAGGATTCGCCCTGACAGGCCAAGGACTCGAAGTCCTGCGGCTGTTTTATGCGCTTATAATCACATATTTCAGCTCTTTCTCTCTCTCTGCTTGCCTTCCCATCCGGGCATTCGATTTGCTTGGCATTTGTCGAATGCCTCAAGGATACGCCGTGCGACTTGTGATCCCTTATTTTAGTGGCATTTATTTTGTCACACTTTATTCACGACGAGTCTGTGTGCGGCTAGCTAGCGGAGGACCCATAAAAGTCCTGTGAGCCGGTAAGTGCGTGTTTATTTGCTAAGAAAGGTCCTTGCCCCGCCCGCCAGTGCCTTTGGGTCTGGCTTAAAGGTATTTTCGGCGTTGCGGCACGTTATCGAAGGCATGCAGGCGGCGGAATCCTGGTATCCTTGTAATTGGGGCAAGGGTTTGGCAGCTCGTGTGTTTTGTGCCTGTGTGTATGACAAACTCATTTCATATTTATTAAATTTGCTGCGCTCGGGTTTTATTTTCATTTGGCACGTACCGAAAGTAAAATAAACATGTGGCTCTTCCGCTTTTTCTTATTTTTGATACACTTCCTGGCGTTGGTAAGCTTATTAGGAGTTTTTGCTGGAAAAACCAAGTTGATATACGAATACTTTTACATTCCTCCGCATTGTTTTAATTTAGCTGAAAATTTGTATTCCACTGGTGCTGGAAAAATAATTTCACCGTCACATTTTTGCATGTTCTGTAACTTTATATGCCAACCATGGGATCCCCGGGCAAACTCCCCAGTTCCTTGCTTCTTTTGTGGTTTTTACATGAATATGTAGAGTGCGGCTATAATTTCCAGCCACTCCCACTCGTGCGCCCACCGCAGTCGAAACTATGTAATTAAAAAGTTTTGCAAAGAGATTGCCGAGCTAAAAAATGAGAGGCAAATATCTTGTTTGCATATTTCTGCTTCAGCCAGAAATAATAATTAAATGCAAACCAACAAAGCGGCTGGCCAGCAATAACGACTGTTGCTGAACCAATTTATAGTTGCTTCAAACTGGCTTATTTCCGAACTGGGAGTATCGAAAAACAGGCAAGTCCCTTCATTTGATTCCATTTGCATATCAATTAGAGTACAACATATTTTTCAATCTGGATATGAAATGGTTCGGAAGTTTATGAATGGAACAATGAGGCGCAAACTGATGACATTAAGTGCAAAATGCTGGCAGTATTTTCCCAGGCAGATCAAGTCGCAATCATGATTCTCAACTCGGCTTTTGCCACCTTTTGGTGACTCAGTTTTTGGGCCAACTGTGAACTTTGCGGCCAGTCTGTTCTTGTTTTGTTGTAGGGGCAGCAGCTTCGGCTTATTATATGCTTGTTTTGCGGTCAGTTCATTCAACTCACAATTGCGTTATTCTTTCTTGGCCAGAATAAGACTAGTATTGGCTTACAAAAGAAGAATATTCGGAACAACATGGCTTGTATCTCTTTGTGAGCCTATTGTCGGTGGTTATGCCATATTGGCTTATTTACAAAAGCTGTTTCATTTTATTACCACCAACAGTTGACCGTCGTAAATCAAACTCTTGTCAAGTTTCCGCTATATTTTGCCATAAAGCATATTCTGCTAAATGTGTCAACAGAGTATACGAAATATTTGCATTCAAATAACAACAAAACCGAAGCTCAAACCACTGGAACGCATCCAACCAGAACCAACCAAAATCCGATTCCAAACCAGCAGCAGAACGAGAACGAGAACAAGCGGGCCAAAACAAGTGCAACAGGCAGCCGGTAGCCGGCAAATCGGGCCAAAAGCAGCAACAGCTGCTTTTCTTGGCTCCTACAATATGTGCCGTGCTGGCCATTTGATTGTTGCCCGACTGACAACAAAACGTGCCAGAATAAGAACCGGTAACAACCACAACAATCGAACAAGACTCGTACTCGTTGCAGTCAGCGAAGATTTTCTCCATCGAAAATCGGCGGTTTTCTTTGGTGCGTAAACTCTCTTTTACACTAGGAAAAATTAACTAGGACTTAATATGGGTCAAATTTATAGCCACAAGCTGCGCGCTTGATGAAATGAAAGTATTTGAGATATGTTCTTTACTCCAAAGAAGTTCGTCAAATAGAGCGCAAAACGTTTACAAGCTGCATATGTAATTTAATTTAATTCGACACAATTTGACTTTTGTTAATTAGTTTGCGGTATAAAGTAGAAAGTTGTTGTGGGTAGCTTATGGGATTTGTACAGTTTAATAGCGTGCAATTTGTTATATTCTTATCAAAAAAAAGAATCCAAATGTTTAAGCTAATTTATATATATAAAGGCCCATGAAGTGTGACTTGACTAGCCAAGTGTATAGCCAACTCTATAGTCGAGACCCTCGACTATCAGATACCCGCTACTCAGCTAAATAATAAACATTTAAGTTGAATTGATCTCTTGTTTGCAACTTGTGTTGCTGGATAAATAATGGTCTTAAAATATTTTCATTGATTCCTATTTATATCCTCCTTTCATTATTGTTTTGCCATTGTTCTTTGCCACCTCGGTGACTGTATACTCAATTGTTCCGAAATGTTGTTATTTACTCTTAATTCCCTCGCTATTTAAGCTTAATTTCAAGTGTATCTTTCCACTGTTTGCAACTTTTGCGTCTGTTGCGCAACAAGTTGGCTGTTGAATATTTTTAAGGCCAAGTCCAAAAGTCAAACAAGACGAAGGCAACGGTTTCGTCTGCTGCTTATTGTTGTTCAACCGCTTGGCTTCTAATGCAGTCGTCCGGAGGAAATGGGGCAACCAATGGCAACCGGCTGGGAGTGAGCAGATAAAGCTGGAAACAGGTGCCACAGAAGGTGGATCCGACGGCGAAGACGGGGTCTCCCGCTGAAGACAATCCCCACCCAAATGGCAGAGCAACAAAGTCAGTCCAGCCGACAGCCGACAGCGGAAGTGACTCCACTTATAGGGAGCATTAGCCCAGTCAAAAGTGCAACCAGATTATATTTTACAGCTAAGAGCCGGGGGATCCAAAGTTTATTACACGGGTGCGTGAGTACCCATGTGCACCATAATCTCAGCCAGAGTTGGCGCATGCAAAGCGGCTTTTCAGTGGCTGGTTCAACCCAGAAGTGTGTCGCCTTGAAACGGAAGTCGGAACCAGACACAATGCGATTGTCAATAGACCGACAGAACATGATACTTGCTACAAAGGTGACAAGGCTGCTTTGAGCAGCTACCGTTGCTTGGTAAAGACTAAAAGTATGTGCTGTGCGTTGATAATAGGAGGATAGAAAATAATTAAGTAGAATTGTTTCACACCTACAAATTTCAAACCGTATTGATTGAGCCGTGGAGTCTTGCGTTTGATCGCCTGAATGGCTTCGTTCAGCTGTGGTTGCTTTGCTAAGCGGCTTATTTGCCACATTTGTGTCGGATACCTGGGCTGTCCCCTCCGACTTTTTCGGCCGTTTTGCTCGACATGTCAGCAAATTTGCTTGCTGATTAGAGCGGCCAGATTGGCACTCGGCTTTGCTATTTGGCTTTTGGTGGGGCTTTCGCATTGACGGCCGGGAGTCTCCCAAACTACAAGGCACAAAAGTACTAAAACTGAGTCTGAGACGTAGACTGCAACTGAGGCACAATCAACAAATGCAAGACCAACTGCCGTGGCTTGCACAACTTTCTGAGTTTGGAGCGGCGACACGAAGTGTTGCATAATCGAGACCGCTGTGTGGCAGAGACAAAAGTCAGAGCAGCAGTAACAATAAATACTGAAGTACACCCACCAAGCGGCAACCGGTTTTGCGATCTCGAGAGTTGGCCAAATAAAAATAAAATGTATATCGCAGCCACATATAAATGGCCAAGTCAAAGCGCCAACTTCAATTGTGGCCGAAATGCGAAACGGGAGCCGCCAGGGGTCGCCACGCACGCAGTGGACTAGCCAAAAGTTTAACTTAACCCACTGCCCTCGGTTCATTTTCCATTTTCCATTTTCCGTTTTCCCAAGCTGCTTTCGCAAACGAACCCAGAGCTCGGCCATAATTATGACATTTTGATACCCTTACCAAGTCCGAGGAGTGTTAGCAATAGCAGGCTGAAGAATGCTTCAATCGCACCGGAAGACTATTCAAAAGTTATTCATTTAAAGCATTAAATATTTATGCATGCATTTATTTAACTCATACCTATTACCAATCTACAAACAATTCCAAAACAAAACTTTATTTCAAAGCAAAGTTTGCAGATTAATTACAAGTTGGTTTTACAAGAATATATTAAGGCAAATAACGTTACATGTGTAACCTGAATAATTAGTGATGTTTTCCAACTATATGCCTTTAAGTGAAGTTGCAAAAGTATATTACAAACAGAGAGGCAAGCTGAAAAAGAGCATTTCGAATTCGATTCAAATCGGGTACTATTTAGGCCGGTCTACCTCCGGTTTCTCACGTTTCTTGTGCCGTTGCTTTGCGGTACGTTACACTTAACTTTGCCTATAAGCAAAACTCGTTTGGCGCTGCCAGTTTTTGCATTTTCTACTCATTTTTGTATCTGCCCCAGCGTGTGGCAGTGGCGAGTGCGTGAGCTGGTAATCAGGAGAGCAATCCGGCTGCAAGAACCCAGGGGCCGTGTTCCTCCCTTCCGCTGGGGTTTCCCATCGCGGAAAATGCGAACTGGAAGATGGCTCTCTGACTTTTTCTAGGGCTGCCTGTGGCAGCAACTTTTCCAACTTTCACAATCTGCGCTAAGTGCGTTTTGTGATTTGTGCGGGCAGTGGGACAGTGGCAAAATAGCTGGCTGAATAAAAGTTCGGCTTGTTTGTGGCCAAATACTGTTGAGCACTCTCAATTAGGAGACTGATAGAGTGCAGTGGCCAAGTGCTACGTAAAAAACGTACTTAAACGTACTTTTCGAGTCCGAACAAATTAAAAAAAAAAAATCAAAAATAAAGGAACCTAATTGTAGGAATAAAATAATAATATTGTTGAAGCCCACGCTATTGAGCTTGGTGCTGCCCCTTTTATTAGTTGATATATATTCATCTACAAACTGTTTTAATTTGAGCTGCCATGGCGTTTCTATTACTTTGAAAAATACCTATTATTTTTGAGCAAAGTGAAAGTAGCTAACGCCACAACGATCATCCAAAAAGAAACTAGCCATCCTAATAATTTGACAGCCTTCAAGTTGGCAATTCTGTTTTTATATCTCATTGAGAGCAATCCAAGTGCTCTTAATTGATGAGCATAAAGAAAAAACATTTCCCCAGCCAGCAGGCAATTAGAACAAGAAGAAAAAGCCCATTTTATTGGGAGAGGAGCCATTACTTTTAACTATGTTGCAATCGTGGCTCAGAGAAGTGCATTAGAAAGGCTTTCGCCTAAATGGCTAAGAGAAGCGACGTCGTCAAGAGTTGGAAAAGTAAGCGAACTTCATGCGGTAATTACCAATGAAAATAAAAGCGGAGTGTGTATATAAACAATAATAAAAACAAAACTTTTTTATTGTCGTGTCATAATTGGGTTTCCCCACACACTGCGTTTTCTGGGGGTTCATTGTCAACCTCCCACCGGCTTGTTTTTCTTTCTTTTTTTTTGGAGGGGGCTGATATGTTGCCCCAATGTTTCCGCTTATTAAACTGGCAGCAGTACAAATCGTAGCAGTAGCAGTAATAGCAGTACCAGAAAGGAAACTTTCAACACTTTCTTGAGCACGCAAGCGACGTCATTAAAACACGCAAGTCACATCAAAAAATCAAATAGGTACATATGTACGAAAAAAAGTACAAAATAAATAAATAAAAGCCTCATATTCGGCACTCGACTTTTAGTACCACTGTTTGTACTTCAGCTGCCGCTACGTGGGCCTCATTAAAATGAATAAATGGCAGTGGGTGCAAATATTTCGCACAATTCGTCAACTGGCCTCTAAGCCGCTTACGCAGGGCCAACAGACTGCTTCTCTTTGGCAATTGCAATTAGTAAATGGTGCGTCTGTTACACTGCAGTATCGCCATTTTACGTAAGGCATTACGACCTCTGGACGGCGTTACCTTGGTTTTTAATTCCCCTTTGGCGGCCCAGTTCCGTTCCGTCGTCGGAACGCCACTTGGCCAAACCCATCACCACCCACAACATTTCACCCCGACTGTTTTCCCTCTTCAGCTGAACACTCGGCGACACTTTTGGCCACTTTTACTGGACCGCCTGTCAAGCTGGCCCTTGTCTGAATAATGATGGTTGGAGCAGCTGTCATCTGAGGGCGGATCGGTGTCCTGGTGTCCGGCGAAGTTTTTCCAAGTTGACACTTTCATAAATTCTAATTACATATCAAAGCAAGTGTCATTTGCAGGTGCCCAGCGAAACAGCCATGAAAATTAAATGAACCATGCTCCACGGCTCGGGCCGCGGCAAACAGAAGGCAGGACCAAATAGCAGTATGAAAATATATTATTTCATTTTTCATAACGCTCCCAGCGAAAAATAAGAGGAGGTCGCTCAATTGTGAGTCTGGGTTCCGCTGCCCAGTCGACCAGCTAATTAAATCCCAGTCGGGCCAGAATGCACTGCGATTACGCAAGAAGTTTCTCTGTTTCTCTGTTTTTGGACGCGCTACCTTTTATGGTCAGTCGCCGGCGACCGGGCGATTAGCATAATTCTTCCATATTATTTCATTTGATGATTATTACGGCCATTATTATTTGGCCCGAGACGTGCGCACGTCAATGGGAATGAGTCGAAGTCTTGACCTCGAGTACGAGGGGCCCCACCAACCGGCTAAAAACCGGCTTTTGGCTCTTGGCCATGGGCTAGAAATGTTTGCCAAAAACAGAGATATGAGAAACAAGTCTAGTTCTTCTTCTACTCTTGGCCATTGTTGACGCTTCTAATTTAATAATGTCGAACAGCGTGTTAACGGCCCGAAACAAGAGCCTCGAGTTTCCAGGCCCTGTTACGCGATATCTTAAAAAGCCAGCTGGTCAGTCGAAGCCTAGTCTAATTATAGATTCCAAGATTCCAAAGGCATTCCTTTGCTCTCAGGCTGAACAACAATTTAAACAATCTAAGATCAATATTGGAACTTTGGCTTGGACCTGAGCTCATTTGGCTTTGTTTTTGATTAGGTATTGTTGCTTCCTGAAGCTCTAAGAAAATGAAAATAAATGATGTGTTGCCATTAAGGGCTAAGCTAATTTAAGCAAATAAATAATACAGTTGAACAAAAGGCCTCTGTTGAGCCTAACACGTCACAGTTCCACATAAATTCACTTTTCCACAGTGGACAACCCGTTGCTATAAAAAATCGCCCAGAAGTTGCCCAGTTAGCACTTGATTTCATTGCCACACTTAGCAAACCTTAATTGCTTTACCCTGAATGGAGTTCTCTCGCCTGAATTCAATTTGGAATTTCTTTCATGAAACTGTGCGCATTTCCGCCATTGGAAATGAATAATATGAATTCACTGTTCACAAAGACCAAAATGGCGGAAAAGCAGCCACCCACACAAACCGCTCACTGCGAAGTGAGTACTAAATGCGCCCAGCTGGCGTTCATACTCCGTGTGTTCGCTAATTTGCAGCTGAATGGCGCTTAGACGCAGCTGCGGACCCAGAAGCTGAGGCAGATGTCATACTGCATTTGGCTGGAAAGCAGGCTAGACTGGGTGGAAAGGGGAGGAGGCTGCTTTTCCCCCACCGACACGGAACACGAAACGTGACGTGACAGTAATTAACATAATAATCCATTTTGTGGACAAGGAAAGGCAGCGAAAGAACCTCACCCATAGCCATCCGGTTCCTTTCCCCTTTCCCCTATCCACTTTTTGTTTAGGTTTTGTTTTTGCCCATCTCACGGATGGTGTTGACTGTTGAGTGTTGACTGCGACTGCGACTGGGCCTTCCTTTTGGGTTAACTAGCTGGGCGTCAGCGGGTTAAGAGTTGCCACGGCTTCATCACGACTCTGTTTCGGCCGGGCACGTTTTAATTTAATGCCTGCAACTTGCACTTGGCCAAACCCAATCCAATCCACTCCAATCCAATCCAATCCGATCCGATCCCGTCCAATAAATTGCCAGCTGTCTAGGCCCAGCATAGCAATTTGGCCAGAATAGAAGAGATTGGAAAGGAAAGGAACCACTTCTGACAGCCTCAAAACTCATCACCATCCACTCGCCCATATTCCTCATATTTTCTAGGTCACTCGAAGACCTCCGGGCTGGGCCAAACAATTACGCTGAAATATTTGAGCCGTACGCGTGCGGATGAACAACAATCGGCTTCAAGTTGACGAAGATGATGGCTCTGGAATGGGCAGGGGTACGGAGCCATCTGGAGATTTATTCAGCTAATTAGGTTTCACCAACACGATTTCATCTTATATCTCTTTCCCGATGAAATGGCGAATGATTTGTTTCAATTAATTAATGAAGCTTTCCCAACAGCATTTGGCTTTGTCAATTTGCGTTTAAGGAGCCCATCAAAAATCCGACCATACGAGTACATCTGTCCCGATTCGTTAATGCACCCAACCATCCGAGTCCCGATTGGCTCTCCTCTGTGGCAAACAACTTTTGGCAGCCACTGTGGCGCCACAGTCGACGAAGATGGCGATGACTGTGGGAAAAGTCTTCTTCGTCGCGAAGTCTTCGGATAAATTGGTCTGATGCTTAAGCTATTGCTGCGGTGGCAGTTGCGGCATCTGTGGGTGCGTGTATCTTCATTTCCATCCGGGGCTGTGGGAAAGTAGCCGCAGACCAGCGCTACCAGCGCTCCTCTTGGCATTTCTGCCGCCGAGAAATATGAATTTTCATTTATTTCTGCCGCCCGACGCTTCCGTCTGTAAATTGGCCAAATTAATAAGTGAGCCAAGGCCGCGAACCCAAAGCTTCGGCAACAGGACAAAACATTCGCCACTCGAAACGTGGCGTTAATTGCCGGAGCCCTCCGGAAAACTGGGGACGCGAGAGGGAAAACACTTGAGAAAGTTTTCGCGCTGCCATGGATAATTAAAAAACTCAAAAGCAGGCTTCCAGCCAAGGGACAGGCCAACTGAACATGCAGTCATTTTATGGAAACAGCGGGTTAATGCCACTCATGCTAAAATTCCTTGAAATATTTGCAGATGGCCGCTACACACTGCTTATTTTATTACCTTTCTTGTTAGGACGAAGAACTTCTTTAAAAACATTTCTGAAACAATTTCTAGTTTATTTAAATATTTTGACTTATTCACCATTTGACTAGAGGAAAGATTTTACAAAAGAATGTTAATTACTTTTAAGCCTGATTATGATTCTGTCCTAATTAAATAAGTCATGTTTTAATGTTGCTAACAGCATTTCGTGCTGCTGTTTTTCCTTCTTAATTTTGCTGTTTTCCCCTCAATATAAGCACTTCCTCAACTTACACTACAGGGAAAGTGGAAAACAAAACTTTTTTCAAAAAGCCCTACGGCGAAATGTCCTTCCGAAGTAATTTTTCTCCTCCTGCCTTTGCGCTCATCTTTAAAGAGAAGTAGAGCCCAGAAGGGTCGACTTGAGGTGGTCCAGTCGATCTGCATAATGAAATTGCAGTATTATCTTGTAGCGAGTACAGTTACGAGGCATCCAAATTGCAGTCGGTAGCCGGGGAAAGAAATCGCCTCCAAAGGAAAGTCAGGCGGATGCAGATCCAGATGCAGCTCCAGATGCAGATGCAGATGCGAATGATGCGATTGACTTGCTGACTTACTAACAGAATAACAGAATGACTGAATTGCGGCTGAGCCCGCCAGCTCTCTTATGCAAATCAGCCACGACCATGGCCGTGGTCTAGTCGAGTCATTTTCGCCAGCTATTTGCAGGTAATTTTCGCACATTTGGCCAACAGCTGCTTTCACATTTGCCATGCCCCCATGCCCCATGCCCCCATGCCCCATGCCCCCATACTGCCATACTCCTTTGCTCCACTCCGCATCCGGAGGCGGGTTGAGGGGCTGGTTGTTTGGAGGAAATAGTGGGGATGTTGGGGACCGGTATTGCCTCCAAACAATTACGTCAGTTTAGGCATGACTTCTAATTAACTGGGCGTTGTCAGGGCTCTGTGGCGGGGCTCTTTAAAAGAATTGCCGCCATAATTAGTTTTAATTAAAGCTCCTGACCAAAAAATTGAGCAGCGCCTACAGCGCAAAGGAAGGCAAGACGGCCATTAGGGATTACTCAAAAAAGGTATTTGATACTCCAAAAAAAAAGGAAAACATGATTTGACTACCAAGAAACTGCTTAAAAGTTTACAGGTCCGTTCAGTGCAAATATATTACTAATACGCAACTTTAGTACTTGGGCAGTGCTTACACGTCATTAATTAATATGAACGCATTATGATACGGAAAGGGTTACCGATATTCCAGATCCGTTGGAAATTGTTTGATTGCACCTTAATATTTTTACGAGTTGTGCATACGAGTATGACAGATACAAAACGGATTCATAAAGTGGCGCCTAAGCATCATAATCAGTATTTACGACATGGCATGCCAGACGAAGCAAATGACTCCACTCTTCCACTCCAAAAGAAAAACCTTTTCCTTTATTACATTTTTATGGCTGCCTGATTTTATTTTTACTGCAAATGCGGCTATTGTTTCACTTGCCAACAAAAGAACAGAGAACCACTGACTCATGTTCATGCTCATGATGTTTCGGACTCGAGGGCCCTGTAATTAATCATAAAAATTGTTTGCACCTTGCCGTGGACAAACCACAGACACCAGTGTCGTTTTTCTTTGGGCTCTGGTCACGTATGGCATTACGCACTTCCGTTTCCGGTCTGCGTCTCCCTTTTGGGAGTTTCATTTGGAGTTTGGCGATTCAGTTTGCTCACCCGCGCGCAAGCAAATAAAGAGATCTAAAATCAAAAACTTTTTATTGCATTCCCTCTTCCGTTTTCATATATGTATATTTTGCACGCGCAAAATTTATTTTCTGATTTATGGGGCGCAAAGCCAACAACAGACGCGCAGAGGACGACAAACTCGCATTTCCAGACTTGTCGGCGCGACTTTCTGGCCACAGACATTCCGATTTCGCGTTTTAAACCGAAACAAGAATCAAAGATAACCTTGAGGTCGGAAGGAAGTGGTCTTTTATGGGCTGTGTCAAATATGCTTTCATCTTTTACCAGGAGAGCAAGCCAAAACCTTTATTTCACCTAAGTAAATCCAAGCTTGAAGTGGAGCAAAACATTTACACATAAGGTATGTTACGAGTATGAGCATAGGAATTCCTCAGCTCCCTTTAAGTCGATTTATTTAAAGTGAAGTCGATAATTGCGCTTAGTTATAGCATTAAAGAGAGGCAATCGTAACATACACGTATATTGGCTCAATTAAACGCAACTTGTCACCAATCACGTTCAATAATAGTGGTCAAAGTGGCGGAAAGCCAGCAACCGCTTTCTGGCCAACACATTTCCCAACCTATGCGGCCGTAAGCCTCGTAACCAACTTTTATTTCATAAAGCCTCTGGACGGCGGCAATTGCCGTTTGGTGCTGTTTGCATTTTTTATACAATCCATTTATTCTTTTTAATGGCTTTCATTATTTAAGACGCCACTGGCAACAAGCTGTCGACTGTCAGTTGCAACATGTTGAGCCCCGGAGTTTTCCGTCAGCGAATCAGTTAACACTGTTTTTTTGCTCAATTGCCCTCTGGTTGGGCATTGATTTTTCGCATTCATAATTGATGGCATAATAATAATGTGACATAAATAATAAAGAAACACATTTGCGATCCAACATGTTTGCATCATTTGTTGTCAACTCAAATTGAGCCCTTGGGTTTTCTTTTGGATTTGGTTCAGCCCCAGATGGGTGGGTAATTATGCAGTACAGCTGTCCATTTGGCATTATGATAATGACAGACCTTCTGCGGCTCCCCAGCCACTTACGCCGAGGTGTTGGGCCGTCAACTGACTTATATAGTGAAAAAACCATCTCAAATCAAAATCAAAGCCTGGCAGAGAAAAACACACAGGCACAAAGTTAATTCGAAATCGCAGGGGCAAACAATGAAGTGTGTGTTTGCTCAGTCGCCAAGTGACACGCAATTATTTATACATTAGCGGTGGAGAGGGGAGTAAGGTAAATATTTGCCACAAACTTTTGTCAAGTTGTACGTTGCGTATACGGTAAACAATTTGAAATACATTATCTGCTGGTGCTGAGGAAAGAGTTTCAGCGGGGTGAGTGTGGGAAAAGCAATTATCGAATGGGCCAAAAAGGCATCCGCAGGGCTTAATGGCCGTCTAACGGAACACCAAGCATTATTAAGCATTCGAATTTAAAATCCAGGAATCCTGCCAGGGGCAGGGAATCGCTCAATAATTTATCGGGCCGAGAAGGACCCGCTTTAATGTGGCCTAGTTAAGTATGCAAGACCTTAACCGCTTGTGGCAGTCACTCCTTCAATCGCTTCAATCGCACTCAGTCAGTCATTCACTCAGTCAGTCAGTCACTCAGTCAGTCAGTCAATCGGAAAGCCAAGCCAATCGAGAACCGTCGACAGGCGGAGCTTAAAGATAAGAAAATCAGGAAGTTTCCCAGGGAAACACTTCTGTCTACTTGTTGCTGATAAACGTTTTTCACTTGTTCACATGCCGGAACAAAGGAGACGCCTTGAGGTTTTTGGCAAGCAATTTATGGATACCAAGCAAAAACCTCAGCCTCGGTGGTTCACGTTCGGCTGATTTGGAAAACATTTGAATGGGGCCATAAAATCACTTAAGTGTGTTTCGCCGTACACGTTCCATGGCGTCCATTTCAATATTTTTTGTGGCATATTTACGGGCGTCGACGACAAGGATTTAAGGATTCAAGGTCCGTAGGGTGGTAGCCCTGCAAAACCGAAGCCTTGCATTCATATGTGTAGGCGCTTTTCCAGCTTTTCCGCGGGGAATTTTGTCTTCGACAGCAAAACAACCACATTAAATTTGTTATAAATTAAGATTGATACTGATTCGTCCCTTGAGTCCTTTGGAAAGTGTGCGTACGTTTTTCCGGCGCTGAACAAACCCTTTTCCCTATCTCCACTTACCTCCAGTTCTTGAAAGCTCTCTCCTCCCTGTCATCAACTGCAAAAAAGTGAATGAAAGTATTTATTACGTGTAGTAATATCGCGAGCTTTTTAACGAAGTAACACTGTAGTAGTGGAAAATTCCTTTGCCCATAAGCACGCTACCTGGTAGCCTTAGCTTTTGGAACGAAACTACGTTAAGCAATATTTGCTTGTCAAAGAAGAGAGTCCTTTGTGGTTCAGTGAGTCCATCAGAGTCTGCCAGGCGCAGAGCATTCTTAAGTTGGAACAAAGATACATGGCTTGAACAAGTCCACTCCATTTTAAGGGTTTAAAAATTTAACATTGAAAGCTTTATCTCCGAAGTTAGCTTAATTAAGGCAGATTGATTTAAGGCAAAGCTGGTAAAATATCCTTGATAACTTCTATGCTGAATTGTGGTTAACGGTCTGCATAATTATTATACCAGAAAATTACTTGGCCTGCGCTGCTTCAACAAAGTTTTTTGACACATCTAATAACATACGAGTATCCATTATAGTCATACGGATAGTGACATATTCTTCTCCTGCATATTCATGGCAAAACTTTCTGAAAGCCAAAGCGTCCCGCAAGTGTCATGGAAATTCTTCAATTTCCGGTGAAAACTTTTCTAGGCCCAAACCAGTGCCCGTAATATAGCCATTGCAGTTACAGCTAATTCACTTAATTTCGCACTCGAAAGTGGCCAGAGAAAATACAACAGCTTAACAGCGTTTTCTTTTTATTTTCGTTCATTTGTACTTTTCTGCCTTGTTTATAGCCAACTGGCAACGAGTCGTGCAGTTCAGGGCCTGGGCCATCGAATGGGCTTTTAATTGACAGGCCTGGGAGCGTGGGAGGGCTGCTCCGAAGAGGGATCCAATGATAAAAAACAGCTTGAGTGGCGGAAAAAAGGTCAAGCCAGGTAGGCTAACTGAAAAGCCGAGGCCATCGGACAGCTGCGTTGCATCGGCTTTTTGGAGCCGTTACCGGAGCTGCGATTTTGAACTGGCCTGGGGATTGGGATGTGGATGGGGACAGGGATGGGAAGGGGAAGGGGGGCTGGACTGGACTGGAACTGGGATTCGGCCGACGGCAGCTGGGAATTCACTCAGTCATGGGGAGCTCGACTTGATTAAAGATTTCACACTTGATTAAGCACCGGGGCCAACAGATACAATTGCCATTTTCAAGTTCGCTGGGGCCATTGTAGATGCTTTCCTTACTGTTTTCTCATCTCTTCCAGCTGTGTGAGCCGAATTTTGTTTATTTCTCGCTGTTAAGTACACAACTGCAATTGTTAAACCTAAATTGGTATTAAACAAAATGGCCAGAACAGCGGCAGTTTACCTATCACTTGTGTGTTTAAGTTTATGGCATTCTGTGCCTTGTCTGCTAATTGCATTCCTGAAATTGATTTCTGTGTTTCTGCTCTTCACAGTTTTTAAACCAATACAAATAACGTAGCACTTGAGTGAACTATCCACTGGAATTGTGTAAACACCCTTTATGAAATTCATAAAAAGCACTTTATGGAATTTATTTTGGTAATGAAAATATTTATGCACACGAACACATGTTATTCACCGTAAATTAGATGTAAAATCATTTATTTCCATCGCTGGTTTTAAGTTAAGTTGGCCATTTAGTTATTTAAGGAGCAAACAACAACAAAACAATATTTGTTATGCCAATCTTATTTTCCCGTACAACCATCCTCAAAGCAGATGAATAATATAAACATTTTTTCTATACCCATCCCAATCCATTTCTTTTTTATCTCTATCCATCTCAGTGCGCCAAAGCCAAAAAGAAGGCAGTCCGCACGGAGCCGCACAAAAAGTCTTTCCAGATATTTTATTTTATTCACAACAATAGCAATTTGAATAAACCAGCCTGCCGGCTATTTATCTGACCGGTTTAAAGCCCGAGCAATGGAGAAAAAATGATGACCACAAAACAGAAAGCCAAAGCGACTACAATTAAAATGGGAAAATAAAACTGGGAATCGTGATTGCGGGCAGAGCATAACTGGGTCAAATCTTAGATGAGGGCGGACCCTCGATATGAATCGAAAACACTCATACTAGCCAAACTGTGGGAGAGGCTTTGAGCAAATAGACAGGAGATCGCGTGGAGGAAGGTGGAAATGAAAATGGAAATGGAAATGTGCCGGAAGATAACTTTTCCCACGACCTTATGCACGCCGAGCTGTAAGGTTAAGAGCAAAGTTTTAATCAGGGTGGTAAAACTTCATTAATTTGCCGCCAACTTTTTTGTGAGCCACTTGGCTAGGCTTCAAATAAATGCCATTACAGCGAGCTGCAATCGAAAAAGTACGTGCAAGTCGTGCTGGCCCATGGAAAGCAAACGAAGCGGTTGCATGAATAAATAATAAAAAAAATGAAAAATAAAAAGTATCCCAAGCAGCCAGCAGCCGTTGCACATTTTATGCAAATATCGGCCAGCGGAGGCAAAAACTTTCATTTCAACCTAAGCGTTAATGGGAACCACAGTTGCTGGGGTTGCTCTGAAAAGGGGTTGATTCGTGAGGGATCCAGGCTCTCCACAAGACCACACATCGCACTACCCCGCGACTCCTGAACCTCCCGCCCCGAAAGCTCCTTGACTTGCTTGCCCTCCGGCAAATGCATATGCATATACCCTGCACTACACTGCACGACCATGTGCAATCGTACATTTCCACTCGAGAATCTGTCGGAAAAACAGCGAAATTCGTAGACTTATCTCTTGATGCGCCCCGCATGTTTTATAGAAAAATAATATCATAATTAAGTGTCCTTAACCATGTCCTTGCTGCTTTCACTACCTCTGCTAACAGAGTGTTCCAATAAATTTGCCTCAGTGTATTCCTGCCATTTGCGTTTATATGCTATGTTCCCCGACTAACAATGAAACTGTTATGAGTTTGGGTCCAGGGGTGCAATGCATGGGCTTGTATTATTTTCATTCTTCCTCGCGTTTGCCGCTTTCAGTCTTTCACTCTTTATGACACGTGAATGTGTAAGGTCTTGTATTTGTATCTGTGGTCGAGCGTTTTGCGGTTTTTATAGCAAAGTACAGCATCTGAAATTGATTTTTCATATTTAATGCCGAAGGATTACGAGCTGGCTGCCAAAAGCAGGGGAACAAGCAGCTGAATGCTAAATGTTTCATTTAGACTTTGCTTTAAAATTGGTGGAGGGAGGAGTAAACTAAATTGAATTCTATTTTACTCAGTTCTGAAATTGTATAGAAAAATTGTGCTGGCAAACAGAGCACATGGTGAAAAAGCTCGTTCCCATTTTTATTTGACTTCATGCGTAGGTGGAGAAGTTTAATTGATTTCAATTCATTGGGAAACCTCAGCATTTTAACCATTTGAAATCAAATGAATAAACTAGCTTTATAAATATTCTAATTGGATTTCTTATGTATAGATCCAATGCAATCTACAAAACTTATGCAGCAAACTATAATCTCAAAATACCCCCGAGTAACAGGCCGTTTGACGAGCAATAATACATGGCTTCCCGCGATATGTCAGCATTCGATTTCCATATTGACTGCAGGGGGAGTAATAATGGCATTGGAGCTATTGTGGGCCAACTTTGGGGGCAATGGTAGCGACAACAACCTCGTAAATGGAAACCAAATACAGCCGCGAATATGTAGATGCGACACTGCAGTCGTCGATTGTGGCATAAATACAAATGTAGATGTATCTGGCAGTTACAATTGCTCGCTCGACGAGGCTGCGAACAACGGATATTGAAGTTGTTTTTTACATTTCGCCGGTGCCTGTGCCGCTTATGCAAATAGTTTGGCGAATATACAACTAACTCGTCTCGCTCTTTATGCATTTATGCGCCAGGGGGCCACAGTCATGACTACCGGTGTATATCACCAGTGTATATAGCTTTGGGCCGATTATTCCGATTTGCTTGACCGAAAGCGTAACGCGCACGCGTTCGTCCCCAAACTATAAAAAATTCAGCTGAAAATGAAGCAGTCGGGTGCAATGGTCGTGGAAAGTTAGTCAAGCAGTCAATCAAATATGGCAATAAGCCGCAGACATTTGTATTTCATTGCCACCCCACTGTAATTGTCCTCATCATCATCCCAGTTGCAATCGCACTTGGCTGAAGAGCAGCGTCTTTGATGTTCGGCTGTCATTCCATACACACGGCTTCAATCAAAGTGAAGAACAGTCAGGAAGGGGCTAAAACCTAACAGGTCTCTTCATACCTCAAAAACCAATTGTATGCTTTGATTATCGCGCTATCCCGAGGGTTTCCCCAGAAGTTTTTCTCCACTAGCGGGTAAATGGCCCTGCTCAATTGATATTTATTTGCTCGAAATTGCTGTTCAATAAATTTTACCTCTGTTAACTGTTGGGTATAAATCAATTGCGGACTGGCACTACCGTGATTATTTGGGTGCTGAATAATCTATTTTTCTAATTTATTAGGTAGGTGATTACAGCGCGCAATCAAACAGCCGCATGAAACTATATTCATATCTGTACATTGGGCTTATGTTTGGTTGAGTGTTGTGCTCTGATTCGATTTTTTAAATGCTTAGTGGCATTAAGACTGCCCAAGGGTTCTATCCAAGGGTTCTTTATGAGAGTTTTAAAGCTTTCAAGGACTAACCCATTTGGGGTGATTGTGTTTTGGGATCAAAGGGGCTTCCAGCCTTGAAAGATACATCTAGCTTCTTATACTGCCTACTTAAGGAGCTATTTCCGAATTCGCCAAAAGATAATACCAACCCACGGGGTCAACTCAGATTTCTATGCCTCGGGCCTCACGTTCCGTCCTAACTGTAGATGTCATGTGTGGGTACTCAGCAACTCGACATCAACTTTGCCTCGTTGTATCTGTATCTTCTGTGGGTCTGCATACAGTCGTACATACAGATATATCTACTCATTGCACGGCTCGTAAAAAGCTCATTAAACAAAACGCTGTTGACAGACCGACTGGCTGAGTGACTGACTGGCTGACTGGCTGCCGGATCGAAGGAGGGGTATTTGGGGGGATTTTGGAGATTCTCGTCATTGTGGAAAAGCAAGAAAGAAATAAAAAACATTATTTCAACGCATAGCTAACGAATGTAACTGTAACTCTCGGATTTTCGAATGCAGAGAAACAAAAAAACGGCAGAAACGCTTTGGCTGTCAAAATAATTACAATGCCCGACAATGTAGCGACATGTAATTAACGTAAAATGCGTGTGCCTTTTGGTATCTGTGGAAGCCACGTGAAACGTATCTGCAAGATACATGTGTACCGCATACAAGAACGAACGAGCACGAATACGAATGAGAATGCGAGTACACAGGTGCCTAATGGCCCGCCGTCATTTGTTTTCTACCCCGTGAAAGTGAGGGAAAGACGGAAGGCCACGACTAAATTTGATTAACCCACAAAATGTGGCCAGCTCCACATATCTTTGCCCTCTTTTCGTGTCGGTTTTGTTTTCCTTCGTCTTCTCGCCCCCTTCCAGCTGATGTCATTTTCTTTTATCGGTTTATGGACCGTCTTATTCGTGTGCCTTCCATTTAATTGAACGCCTCGGTCGCTCGAGTGATCCATAAAGTTATTTCCCATCCATAAAGCCATTGGATCAAGTTGGGCCATCAAACAAGGCGATAAACTTTTATGCTGTCCATGCCATTGAATGCAACTCAGAGTTGGCGTAGGTACGGGTCCATAAGAAAAGTATAGTTTCATGGATTTATCAGGTAGTATAGCCCTGAACTTCATGGCTTATGATTGCGTAAAGTGGTCAGCTTTGTATGCGGTCGTAATTAATCTGATTATGATCTGGTAATGGCCCTGTACTTGACGGCTTTCGTAAGAGAACTTCCTCGCCCTACAAGAGATTTATTTAGAGCACCTTGGTCGGCAATTAGAAGAACATTTCGGAGGAATTTAGGTGAAGATTCATTCTCAACATTTCCGTGCTTGCTCATTTGGAAAACTAACCTACTTAGTTGGAAACTTTCAAATAAACGAACCCAGCTCAATTCAAGTTCTTCTCATAATATTCACTAAGCCAAGAGCAATGTTTAACTTGTAGATTAAATAATTCCAAGCGATTGAACATGCTGTTGTGAAGTACTACTTCATATTTTACCAATAGTTTATTTTAGGGATTTTTTCAAAATGAGCACCATTTGTATACAGCTCATTTCAATTAACTGTTGTCAAATGAACCCATCACATTCATATAAAGCCGCCAGGCCCTAATACATAAAACCCGCCAATTATCTGTCGGCCCTCATATACAATGTATGTGCATATTTTTGGTATTTCCTGCACAGGTTCTGAATCACAACGAATTGAACCTGTGCTCTTGAAATGCGCGCATTTTGCCTACTTATTGATAAAACAAAACTGAAATGTGACATGGGAATAATTAAAAGCTTTTTGCGAGGGGGAGGTTGGCAGTTTGTAGCGGCAGCCAAGCGCAAACCCAACATAATAGGTGAGTGTGTGCAGAACACAGTAACAGATACTATTGTATCTATGTATTTATGCATGTTGCTGGCAGGCAGTACAAAAAAAAACAATTGTAACCGAGCATTGGAGTCAACATGCAGCCACGACAGCAGCAACATCCACCGACAAACCGAAACACGGCATAATGCGACACAAAGTTCCGCTAGAATGCCCAGGCCCATGGCCTAAACCCATGCCCATTTCCATTCCTATTGCCATTCGCATTCCCATTTTCATTCCCCGTGCCACCAGATCCCTTACCAAAACCAGCTGCTGTTCCCCCATCTTTTTCGGGTGGAAAGGTTCTCGTTGTTGGGCAAATGTTTGGCTGTTGCCAAACATCCAGGCAAACATTCAGCCAACGGCGGCCGCAAGTACGGAGAACGCCTGCTTTTGGCCAAATGAACTGCAAGTGCACTGGCTCTCGACTTGGCCAACAACTTGGCTCACGAGCTTGCCACAATGCGAAGCGCCATTAGAATGGGTATTTCTAGTGATGCGAAACAGCAAATTCTTGTTTCTCCATTTTGTAACGTAATTTGTAGGAAAAATCTTTCAATTTAATTTAGGAGGGTTTGAGTTTAACTGAGGTATTTGGAAGGCATCAAAAACTGTTGTAATACTTAATTATTGCTAATGCTAAACATTTCTGTATAACAAGTTTAAAGTCAATAAATGTGGCAAAGAGTGGCAGACACTACAGATTGCATCATATGTATAATTTCCTAATACTTTGCAACAATCTGTTAGATTGCCTAATTACATGAAATGCTTAAGTGGGAATATAAATAGTAACAGGTAACATACAAAAATGCCCGGATTCATAATAGTATTTTACTACGACTGAGGTAGCCCACTGATCTTGCCAACAACTCTTCCAGTCAGATTCATTGGGCAAAGCCGAACATTTATTAGCCTTTAATTGCCACTACGACACCCTATGATATAAATATAGCATTGCAGTTCACAGAACATGGTCGCAACCGGGCAGGTCAGCAGCATTTATATTGATATTGATGGATGGACCCCCTGGCAGCTGAGAAGCCCGGCTGAACTCAATCAAAGCGTGACAGAGTGTCAACTGAGCGGGAATGGGATGAATGCCCGTGGACTCACGCTCCAATAAAGTAAATATATTCATAGAGGGCCAAGGGCCCTTCAGTCGAACGACCTATTCCCGCTGCAGTTCGCCTAATACAACTTTAAACAAGTTGTTTCCCGCCCCATTTAGCTGAACCGAGTTCATCAGTTCATCATCAGTGCTTTAGCCATGTCGTCTACCTGATGCATTTCATCCGCCCCGCCGGAGTCATAAGTTCTGGAGCAAATCGTGACAGCCAGCCACTCAAGCGGACCTAGAAAAGCGGGACCCCACTTGAGCCACCAGAGGCATTTGTTATTAAAAAGGGTTAGCTCGGCCATTTTGGGTTCATGGAAAATAAAGTATTTTTCGGCATCCTCATCACTCATGCAATATTTGTGTTTCCCTGAGCTGCAGTCCTGCTACAATAAAGGGAACGCTTCCAAATTATGCACACTATCTGCGAAATCAACGACGGGAGAACCAGGAGAACCAGGAGAAATGGAAATTCTTTGGGATTAGCATAAGCATGTCTGAAGTGCTCTTTGTTAGCGCCGAAATGGAATGAATGAAAATTTATTGTGAAAACAGCATTAAGTTAATGAAGCATAACATGGAATCTCGCAGGAACAAAACTTTTCGTGCTCTTTGTTGGCCATTTTGTTTGAGTTACACTTGAGGCCGAGGGAACCGAGAAAAGCAATAGAATTCAGGCTAAACAGAAGGTTTCTGGGGGCATTGGCATCCCTTTTATGTTTATGCTCTGTGGCCAAACTGTTGCTTTTAGGCATAACGAATATTTATGGCTTATCAATTTTGCAGGACACGTGCGAAAGGAAAAACAAAAGGGTCAGCGCCCAACTGCCAAGTTCACAGGCCCCTTGGGCGAGCCAAAAATTCAATTAGCAAGCTGCCTAAGAAGATAGCCCCATTAATTGCTGGTAATAGGCGAAAAATTGCGCATACGCAGCATCGGCCCCAAAGGACGCGTTTTGCATATCCGCAGTTCAATGCTTTTGCCAGCAACATTTTAATTAACTTTCAATTCTGACTTTGTGTTTAGCATATTTTGGGTGCCCCAACATCCCCACCATTTCTCCCATTTCCTGCCGTTTGTCAACGGTGGTCCGGTTGCCAGGTAAAAACGGCACCCAAAGGACATGCCAGGTGGCCACGAGGGGTTGGACTCAATGGTATTAGCTCCTGGCGTGTCGGAACAGCTTGTTTGTCCTGCTAATTAAAGTTGCGTAAAAGCAATGCCATTGTTGTTGCTCCCTGCAAATAGCTTGTGCAAATCAAAGTGACGACCTCCGGCCGATCCAAAGGAGTGACTAGCATTGTTTACCCACCTGTTCTTTTGGCCTGGCTGAATGGAGGGACTCTTTCCTGCGAACAGCAGTACACTTTAATAATGCTAATTGGTCGAGCTTCTTGGAAAAGTTAGTCCTAATAGATTTGTGAGAGTTAATTACAAAGAGCTTTTGTGAGTAAAGTGCTGATTTAACAGAGGATTCCAATCGTAGCCCTTGAGTTGGTTAGTAGATTAACTGATTGCTTTCCTTTTATTGCCTCGTTGGTGCACTTAGAGTATGAATCTACCTACTGCCAAAATTACAAAATCTGAAACCACAACTCAAAAAAATAACTCTTTGGATTAGGTGCATGCTCAATAAACACTTTATATTTGAAGAGAACTTCTGAAATGTATATTTTTGATTCAAAGAATTTTGTATTTGAGTGTAATAAGCTAGAATGACTTCCTAGATTTTATTACTGGCAAGCTGACGGATAAACGGTTGACAAATTTGCACTTTCATAATATTTGCACTTGGTTTGATATTTAAGGACAGTTACTTTAATTAGAAAGGAATCAAATGTCGCAGTCGAAGGATGCTGCATTGACTGACATTGATGTTCAATTTCACAGAACACTAACCACACTAGTGCCCACATTTAAAGCTCCTGTCTAGTCGCTCTTGACAGTGGTATTTTCTTTATTGACTGTCGTAATTTCCCCAGTTCATAATAAATGATGTCCCATGGCCGCAGTAATGGCCATGTTCCCAGAAGAGCTCCGAGTGCCAGGTAGCGTGTCAATTGAATGGTCATACACAAGACTGACGCTTTTCGACAGACAAAATTTAAATGAAAATTGGCAAATGAAAAGTCAACACGCTCGACTCAACAGCGGAAACGAAAGCGAGCCCATGTCGCACTATCGATGAGCATCAATGTCTGCGTATACGTAATTTTTCAGTTGACATTCGTTTCCTGACTTTTTCTCAACTATTTATAGCCGATATCTGCTATTGTTGGGACACTGCACTTGTGGCTGCCGGTCTGCTTTATTGTCACCCAACCATTTGCAGCCATTACTTAAATGGCCCAAATGAAAGAGGAGCAGCTGCGTCTGCGGAAGCCTCCGTTTTGGGTGACTGGTGGTGGATGATATCCCATTTCGAACGACTCCCTAAAAGGTCGGGGCCATATCGTTAGACTCAACTTGAGGTCCCAGCTGTCTAAAGACACTCAAAAATGGCATGCAATTGGCTTCAGATTGGGATTATGAATATTATAGCAAAGGCTTTGCCTGATGGCTTACTGGTGGTAAAACGCTTTTTATCCAACCATCCGGCTCACAGTAATTGCAGTCTTAACTTATTATTTACTATTTTGTGGTAAAATTTGGATGTTTGAGGTGGAACAATATTGCATTAGTAAGAGAAATAATTTATTTTTAAAATACTAGTTTGTTGCAGTTAACAAAAAAATGTATTGTATCTGTTTCTTCTCTCTTATCCAATCATGCACTGAAAATAAATCACGAATCTTTTGATATAAATGATCCAACATATTTTGTACTGAGATGCTTTTTGTTATACCTAATATGTTCATTTCACATTTTGGGTAAGCGTAAGGTAATATTAGATTTTAAAGTACCCATGCCTTTGCCCGGGAGAATTTTAGCTCAGATGAGTGCATGGATTTGTATTACAAAAGCTTCACTTTTAGTCCCTGTGTATACGCTCTGATATCCGCTTTCATCCGCGGCGAGAGTGGCCCACTTCAAGCGAGTGCCATGCAAATAGGATCGGAGCCTGAACGCCCTATTCTTGGCCTGGTCTTTTGGGTCTGGGCCCAGTTCCTTATCTGCCGCGCCCATCTGGGCCTGCCACTCGACGCCGACGTCGTCTGGAGTTGGATTCCCAAAGCGCGGTGCTTGGATGCAGTAGGAATAGGAGTAGGACTGGGAGTCTGGGCAGGAATGGTGCAGGATGAAGACGGCTGCATGTCTGCAGCGTTTGGCTTAACAAGTGATAAACTTGTCGCTTGTCCGCTCCAAGTCCTTGGACATTTTATTATTCCCGCCTCTGCAGAGAGTGCCCTGTAGAAGCCATTACCCCATACTCCAGTCACCAGTCCCCAGCTCCATCTCCATTCCTCGAGACCCCTACTTGCAGCAAGACGCTGCAAATAGTTAAGTACAAATTGCATGGCTAATTTGAGCTGTTGCATAAGGCTTAAGAGCTCTCACGCACACAGACCCCACTTCACATCGTGTTGACAAGTTGACCGTAGAATTAGCCGGAGAAGGTGTGAAGTGACAGAAGATTTGGCATGAGTAATGACCGTTGCGAGCTGTGCCCATGAAGTAGGCAGGTTTATTAGCAACTGTCGAGAAATAATTTCCCCAAGCACCGAAAATTTGAGGGTTGCTTCCATATAATTCAGATCCGTACCGAGAGTCAAGGAACCCAAGTCCAGGCCAGAGTTAACTGCTTTAACTTTAGACTACAAAGTGAACTACCTGGAAATGGTAAAAGGCTTCACGTGAACAAATGCACACCTATATAGCATAATTCTACCTATTCCTGCCAACTCAAATTGGCTCACAGTAAAAACGTTCTATTCCTAAAACTTTTTCGCGACGAAAACTGTCAAAAAGCAGCCGAAAATGAAATAAATAAAACGGAAAAATAAGTTGTTACATCTTTGTTGATTCTAACGGAAAGTCTAAATTAAATGTAATGCCGAAAAATGCATTTAAGAAAATATAAGATAAAGTTAGAGTAGAGTTTGCAAAGAAAAAATGATAAACGTGCATTGTATTTACTTTGTAGCTCTCGTTTTGAATACGAATAAGCCCGAAAAATGGTTAGAAATGTATCTAATTAAAATGAAAATATGATGTGAAATACATATTGTATCAAGCAAAGTGAAGCGAAAAGGAAGCATGCATATTTATTCTAATTTTTGAAATCAACCCCAATTAAAAAGCCACATATGTATCTATTACTCCGCCAGTTTCCAGCTCCTTAAGCTCGCTAATGCGATAAGTATACACGGTGAACACTAGGCCACAATTAACGCAGTTCGAAATAGTTCCACAAATAAAGACAACTAACGCAGATTCCCACACTTGAGTTTCCGTTGTACCCATAACCCAATTCCGAGCGTAAGCCCCTCTAATTATGATTTATTCCACATCTGGCCAACACCCCGACCCAGACCCCATCCCAAAAAAGCCCAAAAGGCAATTGAAACTCACCTACTGCAATGTTTGTTTAGACTTATTTACAGCAGCATTTGTATGCAGCTCGGGAGCGACTTTAACTTCATTTTAATGGCTATATTCACCGACATCGGTCGCTCGTTCGGATTCGGATTGTTGAGTTGATGTTGATGTTGTTTTACCTGTTACCGTTCTACAAACGATTCGAGCACACAAACACAATCACTGCACTTTGGGGAAGATTTTCCAGAAATATTTTTACAAAACTCCGCGATACTTTGGCCAAATAATTGGGCGAAAACCAACACAAGCAGATGGGGTTTGTTGCGGTAGGAGAATTTCGACAGAGTAATGCTTAACACCTTTACACAACGAACTAATTTAGCATTTGCTTAATGGGCCGCAATGAGGCTTTGTTTTCGATTTGTTTCTTCTTTTTTTAGTGGGCCAGGCCAAAAATGAATTCAAAAATTGAGCGAGTCGGCAGCCGAACGCGATGAAACTCGTTTTTAGACTGACTGGTGAGCTTTATGTTCGCAGTTAGTTGCCGCGCGAAAGCATTACAAGTTCGATTGCAACATGTTGCCTTTCCTTCCCAACCGGGTGAAAATACAATTTGTAACACAGGCGTATGAGTGATAAGCACAAAAGCAGTGGCAAAAACTGTGTTTAAACATCATTTCTATATCATTTATACCACCTTAATACCACATTTGAGCCCGTAATTTTAAAAAGATTTCTTTTTGTTTTTGTTCCCATTCTCATTTCCGAATTATTCACACGTATTTTTATTTCTCGAACCTGTTCAAGGACTAACTTCAGAAAAATTTTAAATTAAAGTTCCCTCTGTTATTAACCTGTTGACTTTCTTATGAAAACTTTCCGATTTGAATACGAGAATAACTTTTTAAAAATACTCTGCATTGATTGATATTTTTATCACATTCTTGATGTTTGATGTTCATTTTCTCGCCATCAGATTTGATCTATAATAATTATTTAATAGCTGCAGCTCAAAACATTGTCAATTCTAGCCTATACCATTTTTGCGAATCCGCCGCACTATTTCTAGAAGAACTAACTATGCAAAATTACGAATGGTTACAAAAAAAGTCCCAGAAGGAAGGATTCAAGAAATAGGACTCCAAAATTGGAAAAAAATTGTCTTTGCCCATATTTAAGCGTGAATGACCGCATTCTTGGTCTGGAAGAATATATATAAATGTATATTTACTATTCATATAAAATCATGTTTATTAAAGAAGTTTTTAACCAACAAATTGTATCAAACCTAAAATAGCAAAAAAAACTCAAAAATACTTTCAGAACTTTCAGAAAGAAAATTTCAAGGGAATCGTTATGTTAGATTGACCACAAGCCTGTTCGAACCGAACTTCAACATGCCAACCCAGAGTCGAACATGCTGCAGGTTGCAAGTTGTGGGTGGGCCAGCTGTTGCTGCTGTTGATGTTGCTGCTGTTGCTGCTTTAGCTGTTTTTTCTGCTGCTGCTGTTGCATGTGCCTCATATTAATTGCGCCGTTTACCCATCGCCCACGTCCACCCGGCGAATAAAACAAACGACACAGAGTTGCAGCCACAAATTCACTTGGTTTTTTAGTCTTTTTCACGCCGTTTGCCACCAATGCTACCACCTACGCCTACCCGGAAGATGCCGTAGAATATGGCCAGAAAATAAAACGGAGCGCGTCCAGTTGGACAAGCACTCACCTTGTTAAAACCGAACCCGAACCCTCTGGGTAACCCAGCTGCCTTTGCGCCTTATTTACATTTCAGCTGTGCCGCTCTAAAGGCGCATGATTAAGCAATAAATTCACACCAGGCCAAGAAAACGCAAGGCTTCTGGTCCCAATGCAGTCCGGATACCGAAAGAAAAGTTGTGCAACTAACTATTTGGCAACATTTTAGTGCATTTTCAGCAGAGCTCATTCTAATCTTGAAAGCACTTAAATTTAAAAATGAAATTACAATTGTGTGGCATCTAGAAAATGTATTATTAAACCACATATTCACAAGTTAGTTGTATGCAGTTTCAGGTGTATCTACAACTCCAACTTTGTCGAATATTTCCTGGGGCGGATCCTGCTGTTAACGGCGTTTTGTTATTTATATTCAATGTTACCTTTTGCTCCAATGCTTTCGGCCAGATTTTCTATTTGTATTTACAATTGATTTGCATTTGTGTAACACTGTTTCCTCCACCGAAGAGCGGAAGCCAGCGTCGAAAAGCGATGGAGAAAGGTGTAAATATTGTGATTATGGTTGAGATTGAGATGTAGGTAAATAATGTGGCCATCGGAGTGGGTTCAACAGGTGCCGCAGGGCGGGCTAGTAGTAGTTGGAAAAAGTTGTTGGAAAAGAAAACATAATCCACTTGAACGGAGGAGGGCTTTGATGCAATCGGTGTTAGAAAAGAACTGCACGCCAGGAAGTGGTGATAATAACAGGAATATCGACTTGTGGGTTGACGAAACCCACTCTTGTAGGCAATGACCCAAGTTTTTATTGACTTTTTGCACTTAACCTCGTAGCTATAATTCGAAGCACCTTAGTGCGTCTTATTCCTTACGGATAAGACGCTTCCATTCAGTTTGTGAATCTTTTAAAACAGGCTTTGCAAACTCGAAACGCTCCATTTGTGAAGGCAGCTTAAGCTCTGTGTGCTCGGCTCAATATTTACATTCTAAATGACTTCATTGGTAAGTCAAACAGATTAAATCTCTATTAGTTTTTAAGTGAGCCGCGCCATCGGCGCTTCGCTGGCGTCAATGGACCCCGTCAAGCCCGAGAAGCAGAGAAACCGATCCCGAACCCAGGTCCAAACCCGACCCTGACCCCAAGGCAACTTTTGGGCACGCCAGTATGACGACGACGCATTGTTTCCACCGCCGATCTCGGCCATGTCGCTGAGTCCACTTACGATATTTGCCTTTCGGTCTTCTGGCCCTGTGCTGATGATGACTTAATCGTCGATCGGTGATCGGAGTTTTGGCTTCGGTGGGCGTTATAATGATTTATTATGCCGATTGACCACGCACTGTAACAACAATCTTACTAAGACCAACGGAGGTGAAAACCAGAATCGCCGACTGAAGTGGGATTCATTGGGATTGATATACTCTTCTCATGTGAGCGTACATGAAAGTGATTTGATAATAGCTCTTGAGCTATTTTTAAATTTTATACGAGTAGTTGTATGTGGTTCGTACTAGATGTCGTATGTACTTTCGTTCTAGAAGTATGACAAGCCAGTTACAGCCCTAACAATTTATTTAAAATCGTTGCAAGCTAGGAATTTGTTTAACAACAGCTTCAAACTGCTCGGCGCGATTGCTGTTGTCTTATTTAACGAACATAAACATCCGAGAATTCCCTGGGCGGAATCCGAAAGGTCTGCCATCGGGAACGAGCCGTGAAAACCAGTTGACTAAGAGGCAGATTCCCGCTGTCCCACTGCTTTACATTTCTCACTCAAACTTGTGGTTGAGTGGGAGGCGAGATGGGTGGCTGGATGGGTGGCTAGATGGGTGGCTAGATGGGCGAGGGAGGATGAGGTAGCCCTGCCAGGTGTCCTTGGCTGCGTACCGGCAGCCGGATGATATATCACAAACGCAGACGGGCGGCAGGTGTACGCCGCAACACCCTCGTCATCTTTCTCATTAAGAGGCAGCCAGTCGTTTATTTATGCACTTGACTTGCGAGGCGACTTGGGCGGGCCGGGGCGAAAGGGGCGTGGCAGTCGGGTGGCTGGATGGAAAAAGACAGGCCAAGAGACCTAATGAGCATATCATATTTCACACATGTCCGCTCGGCTGCTTAAACCCATCGTCACCTTTCTGAGCGCCCATTTAGCTTTGAGTGCAATCTGAAATTGTTTCTCGAGTGCACTTGTTGGGGAAAAGGGGGGCAAGGGGGACTTGGAGGGGGCCACCTTCCACCAAAAATATGAAATCCAAAACTGACAAATGGCCGGGCATGGAGAAGATTATTAACCCGCCAGGAGTCATTTAATATGCCCACCTAACGGCAGCTAAACATGCTCAACTGTCACTCCTCAAAGTCCTGACTATGAGCTCGAAATGCCGTCATAAAACTTCACAAGCATCTGGAAAGTAAAACTTTATAACATGCATTAGCTGTGGTCCTTACTGCTTAAAGTGATTCTAACTTTTTGAAAAGTTTATGAATAGTAAATGGCTCGCCGATTGCCAAGTAAACGAACAAACTACTTTGCATCAATAAATATTAAATATTGAAGGATTTATCCCACAGTGTTCATGCTTACAGTTGCCATTTCCATTGCAAAGTACATTCTTTCTGCATATACATTTACTCATTTTAGTGCCAAGTGGATACTGTATTTATATTCATTTGATGGGAGGTTGTCAAAATTCTGAATGCGCATGGCCCTTTGAAAATAATATGATATGTAAACGCAAGCCACCACTATGAAACTTTAAGAAAATGTGAGAAACAATGCCAGCCATGATTACATTTGGTTAATTCAAAAAAATTATTACAAGCAAAGCATTAAGAACCAATTACTCCTGTTTTAGAACTATGACCCATGCTTGCTAGCTCAGGGGCGAGGTGAAAGGCTTAAAACGCTGCTCCAGTTAATTGTTCATTAAGCCAGGTGTCAGAAGTGCAGGCAACTCGAACTGAGTTGTAACTCAGTTAATCGGCGTAAACCGATTCCAAAGTATTCCACATGGTTATAACGAGTCGAGATAAGACAGGTGCAGTTGGGTTAAGCACAGTCAGACACATTAATTATGTTAATTGGACTGTGTGGCACTGTGGGAGAAATTTTGCGGGGTCGATGACGATGGCGATGGCGATGACGAGAAATTAAGCCATCCTCCGCGGAACCACAGACACATAACTCATAATGCCATTTCCACGTGATGACTACCGAGGCATAACTCAGCCTACCTCCGTGTCTCCGGCAGACATATAGATCTTCGGGCGAGACTTCATTAAAACTTGTAGCAGATAGTGGCCTGCATCGCTCCAGGTTCTACGGTTCAGTTCTGGCCGACCGGGAGGAAGTCGGAGGAGATGAAGATGGTCGACTACCCATCGCTTATAGGACCAAGACCAAAAACAGACAAACTGCAGTCTTGCCTAATGACCACAAAAATAGCCAAATGCAGCTTTATTTATTGCCCAGGAACGTCAATGTTGCACTCAGGGAAAATGGGAGATTCAAGTACACTTAAGATAATAAAGATGTTATCTTTTCATATCATAAGGAAGGATAATTCAATCCCAAAACTATATCCAAGAAATATGTTCACACTTTTCTAAGTAGTTGAGTTCAACAGTTGTCTTTGGTATATATTCTATGTGTAGCTTCGTTTGTTTCTGTTAAATAATAATAACATAATAAATAATTTATATTAAATTGTGGTACATTTTCAGATAAAGTTCGGGTAGTTTTGGTTGCATTGTTAAAACACTAAGACATTTTATATTGCCTATTAATTGAATAAACTGGCGGAGTGCACCTTAATAAAGTCAACAGAACTTCAATATCTACCCATGCATCCTATTATTATTCAGCTTTTGGCCAAAGAAGCCCAGGCTCTCAGAGATTGGGGCCTTCGATAGTTTGGCTCCGGCCCCTCAGTTCGTCCCTCAAAACCCTTAGAAAGTACGCCAACCATCTTTCGAGCAACAGTTGAGTGATTTGTGAGGCGCACCTCCCCTGCCTTTGCCGCCTTCTGGGTAATCACTTAATTTGGAAATTACTTGCCAAATAAGACAAGGTCTGGGCCCCTATTTTCCTTCCCCAGACTGTGGTTTTATTTGACGTATCTGCACATGGCATTAGCAGCTTGTTTAATTGCATAAAACGCTTGCCCGAAGCACATAAATTATGCAGCTGCCGGGGAGCTGAGCTGAGGTGTTTGAGGAAACCACCTGATGATGATGATGATGATGAGGTGGGAGGACGCTCCGAAAGGATTGGCGGGCCTATTAATAGAACAAGGCCAGCTCAAGGCCAACTGCAATCAGCGAAATCAATCATAAATGTGTGCACAAAACAGGGAAAAATGAAATGCAAAAATAAATGGAAAGCGCATTCAGAATGGCAGTCGCACATCCTCCCAGATGAGTTGCATTGTCAGGGGGCACACAATGCATAATTACTGATAATGATTTAGCGCATTGTTGGGGCCGGAGTGGCGGGCACTTTGGGTCTATTGTTCTGCCGGGAGTCTAGGGTCGCGATGTTACCAGGTTGCCGGGCATCCTTTCCCCTGATGATTGGGCTTAGTTGGGGATGTCTTATAGATTTGTGCGGCAGTCGCATAAAAGTCTCGCCTCCGCGCGAAGAAGATTCTTGAAGCCGCTTAGGCAGCCGTCGATGACGATAAAATAATAAAAATTGATTTACCCGTCATGTTTCGACGATAAAATTTTACAACAGCGTCAGTCGAGCGGAAAGCGTCATGCGAAATTATCATTATCCATGGGGTCCCATCGCCCAGCAGGAGCAACCATGTAGGAATAGGAATAGGAATAGCACGTAACGAGGACTTCGCCTGTTGCGCGGCCCGCAAATCATAGTTAACGACGGGCTCATCCTGGACTGCCATCCATGGGAGTAATGGGTTTTCAATTAATCCCGCTTCCATGTGATTTTTCACACCTTCCCCAGACCTACAAGAGGTATGCGGTCGGGGAGTCGGCTAATTGAGCCGTCAAGTTATGGTCGTTGAGTACACTTTTTTTGGGTAGTAGGCTCAGGTGGAAACTACGATCAAGTGATAAAACCAAAGTGGGTGAGCACATATGCCACTTCACCCAGTGGCCTTTCGCACCTCAAGTTTTAGTGAGAAGTACCTACATCTGGCTGGAAACACTTTAAATATTATAAATTTACAATATTTGTAAACTAAACAGGGGAAATTGAATAGTTACGTAATCCATTTTGAAAATTTCATTTAAGTCTTTACCTACCAAAGACACAAATGAATAAGCTATAAAAAAGTAAAAACTTTTGAACAATTAATCCTAAAATCAAGACTGTACGTATGTTAAAAAACTACGTAAAATATTTGTAAAGCATACACAGTAAAAGAAATATTCAAACTCCTTTGTTAAGCAATTATGCAGAAATATATTTTATGACTCTTTTTTTGAAATCGAAACTTTCCGAATGGTTTCCATGTCTGCCTGCCAACCCTTAGCACATAACCATAATGTATTTAAATTGATTTATTTCATTGTTATAAGCGCATTATCGGATTTAATCGGATTTTGTATTTTTATACCCGTTACTCGTAGAGTAAAAGGATTTACTAGATTCGTTGAAAAGTAAATAACAAGCAGTAGGAAACGTTTATATATTCTTGTACATATATTCTTGATCAGGATCGATAGCCGAGTCGATCTGGCCATGTCCGTCTGTCTGTCTGTCCGTCTGTCCGTGTGAACGCCTCGATCTCAGGAACTACAAAAGCTAGAATGTTTAGATTAGGCATGCAGTTCCAGATATATAGACGAAAGCGCAAGTTTGTTTCCAAATGTTGCCACGCCCACTAGCCGTCCAAAACTCTTGAAAAATGCTGTGATATTTTTTCACTTTTTTATATATTTTTTTAAATTTCTATAGATTTCCCAAAAAAATTGTTGGCACTGTAACTTTAAAAAAAAAACACTTTAAAAATTTTTTTTAAATTTTATTATTTTTTTTTCCCACTTTTTAGCGATGCTGAATACGATGTTTGTAAGATCCACGTTAGATCGAAATTTCGATCACGTCAGATTCCACTACCGAGCATTGAAAAAATATTTTGGGACAACACTGATAAATGTCATCTAGCTTAATAGAAGACCATTTCATCAGCTTTATCATTATCATCACACATCCAAGACATTTGTCCAGGCAAAGAAAATTAATCGTAAAATCTAGTGGATGGCGGAACGTGCCGCCATTTCTTTTCTTTAACCAGGATGGGCACCTCCTGCATTTTATAGAAGCTGCACTGGAGCGGTATACAAATAATTGGTAGAAACCGTCGGCATTTAAGTACTTATGACAAAGGCCATTTACGAAGCAATTAAATACTTTATATTTTTCCAATCCCGGAATTTTAATCTCCCAAAAACCCAAGATCTAAACTTCATCTAATAATAAATGAAAAGAGCTTTCACTTGTGAACAAATAATCAAAAAGTCGAAATAATGTAAACAAAAAAGTTATGTAGAAAGTTGTTACATTTAAACATACATGTAGACAAAATGTAAGATGTACTGGTTAAGTATGTATGTAAGTATACATGTAGAGTATAGGTACATGTTGATAGATTCATTAAAAAATGTATAAAAGGTAAAAGCAAGAGTTTCCGATCCCATAAAGTAGATACATTCTTGATTAGGAACCTATAGCCGAGTGGATCTGGCTGTATCTGTTTGTCCGTATGAACTTCACGAGCTAAAAAGCTGGAAAATGTTATTCAGCATGCAGATAGAACGCTGGCAACTCTCCCTCAGTAAAGGGTATCTGTTAGTGAGAGATCTCGACTATTAGGTGTTTTCACAGGTGTTTAGGTGTATTGTTAAAAATAAATTACAAAAGCACATCTTAAGCCTCATTCTTGAAAATCTCCCTGAATACTTTTCATTGATGATTTTCATCTTTTTTACATTTGTGTATAAAGCATTTATAATCACAGTTTGATGGCCAGAACTCGGACCATTGTGTGTGGTTCTGCGGGTGTAAAGATCGGTCGTCCTTGATCGTCCTTGTAATCGGCGTAGGAGAGCGAATGGACGCACTTCATCCCAAGTGCCTCCTTCTGGCGGGCGGAGTAAAAGCTCGTGCAAAACGCCACCATTACGGGAAATCCTTTAGCGCGACCCACCTCCATCAAAGTGGCAGCGAGTCGTGAGCCCAGTCCTCTGCCCCTCATTGAAGCATCTACACTGGTAGTGTGGGACAAGAGCAGTTTCGGAATGCCAAAACGCTCAAAGAGGTTGGCCTCCCGTTCAATTTCAGATAGGAATATGCAGGTGCGAGCCCAAAAGTTCTGCTCCATGGTCTCCGCCTCAATGCGATTCTTCTCCAAATCCTCGGGATACTGAGCTTCAGCAAGTACCAGTCCCACCAGCCGTTCACCTTTGTTCTCATCGATGGCCATTAAACATGTGCCCTGAGCAATCATCGACAGGTGATGTTCATCGTTAGCCTCCTCGTGTTGACAGTGAACTGTTTCGCCACTAGACTGGCACAGTGGCTCTGACTGGAAAAAGTCGTCCTTCATGAATGCTTTTACACTTGGGTAGTCCTCTTTCGTCATGATCCTTATGGTGATACCATCCTTTGTGCTGGAGGACATCGTGCTTTTGATCTTAACTTTGCCGTTCCGTTTTTGACGAATGAATTGAAACTAAACTTTTGGTCCGCTGATATGTGCATTTATACAAGCGTGTTATCAATTTTTTATTACCACAGTACCAAAAAAAATAAAACGTGCTACAGAAAAAACAAGATAGAAGGCTATAGTCGAGTTCCCCGACTATCATATACCCGTTACTCAGCTGGTGGATGTGCAAACGAGAAATATCAAAATTTTCTGGAATATCTGTAGAAATTTGGGAAAAATAATAAAATGAAAAGAAACTTGAAAAAGTGTTAAAGGTACGAGTATCTGGTATAAAAATGTTAAAAATACGAGTTGAACTTTTATTTAAACCAATGCATCGATTATTTTAATAGAACCTTGTTCTATCACTAAAATTCAAATATGCAGGCCTTTTTAAACTTTTAAGACAGCGTATAAACATTGTAAAGTAGAGTTATGCCCCCCCTCATTCATTGCATAATAATCTTATCATTTCATCACAGCAAACAAATAAGAAGAAGCGATAAGAAGTCGATAGCAACTATATTAGTTTCGAATAGTCTGTAAAATTGCAAAGACTATTCCGACCGTATTAAGCAGATACATTCTTGATTAGGAACCAATAGCCGAGTCGATCTGGCCGTCTGTTTGTCCTTATTAAGTTCGGGAGATCTCAGGAACTAGAAAGTATTATTAAGCATGCAGATTCTGATGCCTACGCCGGCATTTTTCTATCAAAATATGGCCACGACCACAAATAAATTAAAAACACAAAAACACATCTCATGCCTTATTGTTGAAAACCTCCCTAAATACTTTTCATTGATGATTTTCATCTTTTTTACATCACATTTGTGTATAAGCCACTTTAATCACAGTTTGATGACCATAACTCGAGCCATTGTGTGTGGTTCTGCGGGTGTAAAGATAGGTCGTCCTTGATCGCCCTTGTAATCGGCGTAGGAGAGCGAATGGACGCACTTCATCCCAAGTGCCTCCTTCTGGCGGGCGGAGTAAAAGCTCGTGCAGTAGGCCACCATTACGGGAAATCCTTTAGCTCGACCCACCTCCATCAAAGTGGCAGCGAGTCGTGAACCCAGTCCCTTGCCCCTCATTGAAGCATCCACACTGGTAATGTGGGAGTAGAGCAGTTTCGAGATGCCAAAACGCTCAAAGAGATCGGCCTCCCGTTCAATTTTAGACAGCATTTTGCAGATGCGACCCCAAAAGTTCTGCTCCATGGACTCCGCCTCAAGGCGATGCTTCTCCAAATCCTCGGGAAACTGTGCACCAGCTAGTACCAGTCCTACCAGCCGTCCTCCATTGTTCGCATCGATGGCCACCAGACATGTGCCCTGAGCAATCATCGACAGGTGATATTCATCGTTAGCCTCCTCATGTTGGCTGTGAACTTTTTCGCCACTAGACTGGCACAGTGGCTCTGACTGGAAAAAGTCGTCCTTCATGAATGCTTTTACACTTGGGTAGTCCTCTTTCGTCATGATCCTTATGGTAATACCGTCCTTTGTGCTGGAGGCCATCGTGCTTTTGATCTTAACTTTGTCGTTCCGTTTGTGACGAAGGAATTGCAACTAAACTATTTGTCAGCTGATCTGTGCATTTATACAAGCGGGTTATCAATTTTTATTACAACACTATAGAACAAAATATGCCAGCGAAAGAAAATGTGAAAAATACGAGTTGAATTTAAATTTAAGCCAAACGAGTGGATTTTTTTACTGGAACCTTGTTCAATCACTAAAATTAAAATGTGAATGTCTTTTGAAACTTTTAAGACAACACATAAACATTGTAAACTAGTGTTAAAGCCTTTACTTATTTATTGCATTTTGATCTTATCATTTCATCACAGCAAACAAAACAATTCTGTTTGCACTTTAAAGTGAATTGTGAATAGCCAAGCGATAAGAAGTCGATAGCAACTTCAGTTTGGAAAAGTCCTTAAAATTGTATATGTTATCTCAGCGAAAACCGCCGATGACTAGCCTAACAAAATACTTAAACAATTTTTATACGCATCACTCGTTACATTCCTTAAATAATAGAAAGTCAATACTTTCATATGTATGTTAGATACAGCTAAATAAATAATTTACACTCTAATACAAGGCGCTAATAAGCCATATCCTTTTTTACGTAGACCAAATGACGCATATAAATTATTTACCGCAATCATAGGCGATATCAAAACCATATTGCTTTTCCTGTTAAGCTATTTCATTGCCCATTAGGAGACAGCTTGTCAAAAGTGAAAAGTAAATACAGCTGCAAAGTGAAATTGTAGAAGGGAGCATGCGGACAGGAGTAAGCAACCCGCCGAATGGCAGATTACAAATATGAACGAATAAAGGCCAAAACATCTGAATATCTATATCCTGCCTGACTTTAGCTGTGGGTATCCCAGTATCCCAGCGTAGGCGCCGCCCACCGATATGTGTGCGTAGGTGACCAGCTCTACAACAACTTGGCCAATTCCGATTCCAGCGAATGGCAGGCAGCTAGCACAGCTTTAAATCAGTGCGTCCCCGGCCCGCTGACGTCACTGCAGCAGCAACAGGAGGGGCAACAAAAAAGTAAGAGAGCTTCGCTTAGGGGGGTCGACTGTGGAATACTCTGTAGTCATTATCCTGATCCAGAATACATATGTGGGCTATCTGAGTCAATCATTGAAATTGGATGGAAGCTGCTTATAAAATTTGGGTGATTTTACCTGTCTTTAGGATAGATAAATACTTTAATCCCTATGGCGAAATATAAAATAGATAAAAAACAAGGAATAGTAAGATTTTCTGGAATTGGACATCGGGGTCTGATCACAGGATCAAAGTTTTCAAAATGGGTTCAGTGAGTTCCGTGGTCAGGAATATGTATGCAAACATATATGCGTTTGAACAAATTTCTAACCGATCCCAATACTCCCACTTAAATCCACCAGTGAGGGTATAATGCGTAGGCGGCAAAGTGTTCCCCATTAGCCAGGACCCAAACCTGGGTAGCCGGCTAGCAAGGAAAGCTTTTGATTGAAGAAGCAACAGGAGCAACCAGTTGAAGTTGAACTACGTGCCACATGCCGACATCAGCAACTTCGTTGGGTTTCGGCAGGAATTCGGCTTTTACGGCTGGCTATAAAGCAAGTCGTTTTCCTCGTGGCCGTTGCATTCGTTCGGCGCGCTTCGAAGGAATCTCAACTTACCACCAACCAATCAACCTTGAAACGGCTAACCGAACAAAGGGTTTCAAAAAACCAAGTTTTCAACTTCATTTTGTGTGATTCTAAGCTTACCGTTGGCCAGTTGTCAAACATTTAGTTCATTTTCAGTTGCAAAAAGCGTGGCATACATTTACGTGCTCTCATTGAGCCGAATTCCAAGCTTAATTGAAAAACTTTTTAAGGCACTTTCCCTTGAAATCCGGACATTGTGAAATGTAAAATCCAGTTAAACCAGTGATTGCATTCTAAGGGAAATCTATTACAGAACAAGACAGTTCGCTTGAATAAGTTCATTAAATTTCCGTTTAATATACATTTTGCGTGTTGTTATATTGACGTGCAGGTAAGATACAAGCTTAATACTATAAATAAAAATTGACTTTTCGAAGTTTTATCCAAGTCACGGCAAATATAATAATATGTGTTTACGACTCTAAAACATTTAATTTCCTGCCTCAAGTTTTTCTCAAAAACACACAAATACAGAGAAATTTTAGAAGTCGTGTGCCACTTAATTTTAATGAACGCCTTTTCGTTACCATGGGCGTATGTGGTACCCACATATATTTTTTCAGTCAAAAAGAATCTTTTATATATTAAGTCAGCAGTCACCATGAATCATGCTCGCTTTTCACACAATCGATGTACGGCTGGCTAATGTCAACAAAAGACCCTCGTCACCCGTATCAAAACGACATCAGCTACTTTGTTAAACAAAACTCATAAAATAGCAATAATTGTCAATCAATTTTTTCTACTGTGTTGTTGAAGTCTGGCATAAAGCCTTCTTACAACTCCTCGGGTCAGTGTACGAAACAAAGTCAAACTGGCTTTTACCGAGCTATTTTTTAGACCAATGCTATAATTTGTGGAAAGGGTTCTTCGGCTTTTAGCGAGCTATTTTTTAGACCCATGCTATAATTTGTGGAAAGGGTTCTTCAGGCCCAATAAGTTACATTGCTTGAACGAGTTAGGTGGAACAAATGGAACATAAACTAGAAATTTTACTAAGAGATCGGGGAAACCTGAAAAAAAAGAAATTGCTAAGTAGGTAACATATTACCATTATCAACCCAAAAGTGAACAGCCACACAAAACAACAAGTGAAGATTGCTTCACTTGATAGATCCTAATTATATGTATTGTGGACGTGCCTCAGCATGGCGCTAACTTTCATGACATATGGCTAAGAAAAGCGGAAACGGAAGTGAAAGCGGGTGAAATTGCAAGACAGGAGTCAAGTAATTTTAACAAATTCGCGTGTCAGATTGAGCACGTCCCTTGTAGATGATAATCTGGACAGGGACTCCCAAATGGTGGTAAAAATAAGTCCCCTAACAACATCTGTAAGCCGCTTGACAAATATCATTACAATAGCATTATCTGTGACATTTGTAACTATTTAAGGATAAACGAAATGGTGCTGAAATACACCAGTAATTATAAAATAACGTGATCAAAGAGATTCATTGCTTAACATTGGCATGTGTAACTGGCATGTAAACATATAAATTACGTGCAAATTAATGAATCTGATACAGATTATAGAATATTGACAATGTGAATTAAATGCGTCCACATTTTCATAAACAACTTGTTAATTTGCTGACTTTTTAAGTCAAAAATATTTCATCCTGCACCTATAACTTTATTTGACTGACTGAAATAGTTGTTCTATTAATATATTTCAATGCAGGACATTCCTTTTTACAGAACAAACTGCACGAATTGTTCCAAAACTTTTTCATTCATTATGCAAACTGAGTTTTGAGTGTTTTTCTTTGTTCCACTGTCTGTCCTTTTGGGCTGAAATGGTGCTTAATTTTTCATTCTTCCGTTTGTTATTAACGCCCTGCTCTTTGGTTTTGGCAAAAATAGTCAACAACTTCAAGAGCTCACACTTAAATCAACATGCTCACATGGCAAAGTAAGGTTATTAAAACATTTGTCATCCGTTTCCGCCTATCACACACATCCGTTGCCAACATTTGTTGGCCTTTCAATTTGCATAAATAATTCCACAGGTGAGGCGGAACCAGGCTCACCACCATATAGCATCGGAAATTGCATTAATTAAACTGATGACATTTTAGAATTAATTTCGACACATTTGGCAGGCTTAGCTAATTTAATTGCCTGTGAAGGAAATTGCGGCGAGTAAATATTTAAAAGTTTACAATGTAGGTAAGCAAGTGTGAATATTTAAGCGAGTTAAGTGAAATTAAACAAAACAGCGATTTGATTTTAACCGGTTTTGATCAAAAACGTAGGCTTCAATGTGCCCCTAAATATTTATGACTGCAAATATTTTACTCGGCAAATTTAATTCCATAAAATACCACATATATCGTCTTCATTAGCGAATAAAGAATTGGACTTTATTCTTGTTCTTCATGTAATTTAAACTGTCAGAAAGTTTAATTCGAAGCGTATCGAATTGATTCACATTTAATTGAAACCACATATGTGTGTATGAGCGGTATTGATTTGAGTTGGCAAGTGAACAATAAATTTTGAGGCTTGGTCCGATTTACAAATGCCAGACAGAAATTTCGGGCCGATCAGAAGCCGACGGCAAATGTTTTTCCTTGGCTTCCGGCGAGTGTCAATGCCACAATTTGGGGCAGCCACAAGCCAGCAATTGCAGGACCAATGCGAAACAAATGAAAACAAGAAATGAAGACGTTGACACAATAACATGCTCTCAAAGAAAAACACAGAGGAAAAAAAAAAGGCATTTCCATGCTCTGGCGGATTGGTCAAATGGGAGCGGTACCCGTCAAATAATTTATACTGACTAGCAAAACCTAATTAGCTGCCCATGCAATTTTCCGCCAAATTAAACGGGCAAAAAGGGCCCAACTGAAGCGGTAATGAAATTAATACAGGAGATACGAATAGTTACACATTTTATATGCCACTAGATTATGTTATTAGGACGGACCACAAATGCCTTGTTTAATTGCTAAGCCGACGACAAATCCACACATTGTTTTCTGCCAAATCCAAAAATGTTAAAATATGCACAGATGACAGGTGGCCATCAACAGGTGCCAACAGTTTACCTTTGAACTCCGTGTGTCTCCTCCTTCCCCGCACAGGTGACAGGGTTTAGTCCCATCTTGCACAATGCTGCCACTCCTGGAAAGGTGCCATAAATTGTGAGCTCTTTATTACATTCTCAACTGGCTCCTGGCTGTCAGGAAGAGCCGAGATGGCTGAAACGGCTGAAATGGCTGGAAAAAGGTAGCCTGAAAGGGTAGATAGCAAAAAGGGGTATCCTTCCGAGTGAATTATTCAACTAGGTGGTGTGCAAACATCTGTGATGGATGGTCAAGTCTAAGTAGCGAAGTGTGCTCTGGGATTTTAGAAACTATTACCAAGCATATTCTTAAAACCATAAATTTCATTACATCATGCAAATAGATAAAAACATTTAATACGATTTATTAGAGTTTGTTATTGTATTCTATTATCACGGTGCAAGCTTAAATCCTATCAAATGTGTCGCAAGTGGCAAGCAAAAGACGCATAAATATTTATTTTAAATATGACAAGAGAACTTTATCCCCTTAAATCCCGTCCAAGGATTGCTGTTGACGCACTTTATCAACAGGCAAATGCCGAATAAATAAATCTTGAGCACTCGAAAAGTCCAAAACAACATCTCAACTATTTATAAAGTGCACAATACTCCACAAATTGGCTTAGACCGCCTCCGAACGACCACGCCCATTCCAGCCAAGCCTGAAATTAACCACTTTGCGACCAAGCCAAGTAATTTGATGCCCCTTCCTGTCCCATCCTTCATTTCCGCCAGATACCATACAATTTCTTTGTTGGTATCTCCCTTCGTTGCTTTCTCTGCGCCGTTTGAATGTGATAAGTAAATATGGTGGAGAATTGGCTAGAATTTGTGTCGCCTTTTTGGCTTCAAGATTGCTTCTCCGCACTTTATGGCCAATTGGGGTGACATTTCTGACTTAATTCCAGTCCACGGTGTACATGTCACATATCAGTGAACTTCTCTCCCACAAATAATCTACTTTCTCAAGATTTTGATCGAATATTTGCACAAACACGTGGTCATAGTTAGCGGGACCTCCCGTAATTGCCATAATTGCTTGGCTGGGAAACTATTTTAATTGGTTGCACGTGTTGTGAGCGGACTGCCCGCCATTAAATCAGTTTGATGAGCTGACGAGCTCTCTTCAGCCGTGATTGAAGTCCTTCGCCCACAGCGAAAAGGGGGCGGACTTCGCACGCCCATTTAAAAACAACGACCAGCTCTAATGAGCTTTGGCCAACGTGGCGTGTACGCAATGTGCAGTCGGCGACAAAATCGAACACTGCACACGCGTGCAATATGTTTTTATTTGCCGTTTATGGGCCACGGACTAACCATGACTTATTGGCTACATCCTCACTGGTTTCTCTGTGGTATGTTTTCCATCTGATTCATGGTGCCATTTCACCGATGCAAATCACAGCAAATCACGAAATAAATTTCAACAGCTCATAGGAACTGATCCCATAAGCTTATTACACAGAGTTTTGGGGAATCAATAAAATACCAAAATGTCAAAACCATATTTTGGCGCTTAGAGTGGACTAAGTTCATGTGGACTTTTTGAAAAGCCATATTTTGAATGTCGTTTGGAAAAGCCATTTGTTACCCATTGTTTGACTTCTTAAAGAACTAATTAAAAAAATGTCCCCCCAAGTAAGTGAAGGAAATGCTACTTTAAAGGGCGCATGTTTCCCCCTTTTTCAGCATACAATTAGGCCTCGGCATTGTCAACACAAAAGCCAAACACTTTAAACTCGGGCGCGGACGGCGAAAAATCCATGAGTAATTTACAGCGTTTAAGTTTTTGCCTCTTGTTGGCCCTAATTATGCGACACGTTGCAAATATGGCCCAAGGGCAGGTAAGCCGGTTTCTACTGGCTTACCAAAAGGATATGTAATTGGGGAAAACACGAAACGGAAAACGCTTCCGAAAAAAGTGTCAACAGGTTGTATTGCCAAAGGTTTTCAGCCACTCGAATGTAATTTCATTAGCTAATTAATTGCCCAGCTCGTTGCGTTTTGAATGAGGAATTACCAAAGGGCAAAGTATTTATAAACTGCCAACTCAAATAAGCGAGAAAGACCCTCATAAATTGTTTTAGACAATTAGGCGGCTGTCGAGCGCATTAGTCGAGCCAAACGGATTGGCAAATTAATCTTCGGACTCCGTTTTTTGTTTCTCTCGATTATTCAAATGGAAATCATCAAGTTGACATTTCAGGAAATGTGAAAATTAAATCCAATTAAGCGCGCGAAATTATGGCAAAAAATGGCAACTTCTGCGGTAGCCATTTGCAAACTTCTAATAAAGCTTTGTGACTTAAAACGTTCTGGAGGAATCAGAGGAATGGAAAAAGAGAGGTTTTTTTTAATATTAATTATAAAAACCATTGATAGCTTTGAATAGTAAATCTGTTACTTACTGGGCTAAAAACCAATCAAAAAATCAATCCTGACCCAAAGGGCAACCACATTTTACATCAACCTACATTGCTTTTATACCCATTTCTCGTAAAGTCAAGACGTTCTAGATACGTTGAAAAGTTGAAAGGAAGCGTTTCCGACACTATAAAAACTATAGACTTTTGATCAGGATCACTATCCGAATGTATCTCTCCATGTCCGGTTGTCCGTCCGTATATATCTCTGTCCGTCCGTTTGTCCGTCCGTATGAGCGTAGGGAGCTATTTTATTTTACTTGCCAATTTCTATGGATATTTCAAAGAATTTCGGTCTCCTTCCAGCTGATTATAGGGTATTTGATAATCTAGGAACTCGAGTATGAAATTCTCTGTTGTGCGAATCGCACTTCAGTGACAAAACAGTTCATTAGAACAAGACCACTTGGTGTTGCAATCCGTATAAGCCAAAAAGTTATCGGCATATAACAAACTTAGGACAGACAGACATAGTTTCGAACCTTCTTGGTATAAGTCGGACTTTTCCGAGAAACTAATAACTTTACGAGCTAGAGCAAGAACCAGTTGGCCAATGGAACTTAATTATGACCACCAGAGTCGCCTGGAGATACAAATGCTGATGGAAGCCCAGTCCCGATCACAGTCAGCATCAATGGCTGCGGCAGGTGGCACCTTTCATGCGGACTGGCCTGCCCCACAAACCTTCGGGGTTGTTGGCCCAACGAAGCGGACGTAGCCGTAAATCAATCAAGCGCATCGGTATTTTTCAATATGAATCACAGCATGTCCAGTTCCCGTTCTATGCTTCCAAATCATCCCGGAAAAAGGAGAAATGAAGTCCTCGTCCACCTGCATTCAAGTGTTTTCCACGAGTTCCAACTGAGGTCAATGCATGACCACCCAGTTTTGCATGCTCCTCCCTCAACTACTGAATTGCCATTCATCGTACAACGGAAAAGTATTAAAAATATATTGAATAAATACCAATCAAACTTCCAGCATGGTTATGTATTTGTTCAACAGGCTTCTAAAACTTGATCACAGCAATAAAATCGTTAATAAAAATGAACACGTGTAAATCCTGTTATTCCGAATAATTGTCTCGATTTGCATGTACAAAATAAATACAAAGAAGGCATATGGGTTTGATTAGAATGTGGCAACGTTTAATGAAAGTGGTAAAAGCAGAACACGCTTTTCAATTAAAAAACAGCGGTATGCTCTGAAACCGAACGCATGACATTTTTAATCGATTTTAATTCACTTATCAGCAGTCCAAAAAGATGACTGAAACACAAAGAAAACAAGAGAAAACGCTATAGACGTTATTCGACTATTAAATACCCGTTAATTAGTTAGTGCGAGAAAGAACATTCAGAAATACAATAGATATACTAAAAAATATCTCAAGTGCTCCGATGAAGGGACAGACGGACATATCCTGATAGATTCATATCCTGAATATATACTTTTCAACGAGTAACGGGTATAAGAAGTTTAAAAAAAGGGAAATATGAAATTTGACATGTATTTATGATTAACTTTTCTCATTTATTTGTTTCAAGAATGCCTCGGTACTAACGATTATATTATAAACAAGCAAAGGTGCAATGTCCCTCCATCAGAACAATTGATTAATTCAATTAGATGACGAATCACGTGCCTGCTCACCAAAACAGTCAACAACATTAAGTCGCCGCTGGGGACTCGGGTATAAAGATAGCATCCAGTTAGTAAATAGCGCCCTATCTAATCCAAAACGAGTTATCTAGCTTTGGTTGAACAGCAGTAAATACCCCGATAAAGTAGCGATTATAACGTGTTTAGTGTCCCGATTGTGGGGAGAATATAGATTTCCCATATTAAAATGTTCTGAAGGCATGTAGCTGATATGGAATGCTACTCGCTTATCGCACTAGTGACGTATGTCTGCTCATACCCAATGAGTGCAAACTTGGCCCGAGTCAACCCAAAAAACTTTCAATTACTTCATAATATGGATTCTAAGTTCCAGAGTTTCCCAGCAGTGCTTTCGGAAATTGTTTCAATTATGTTCTCATTCAATTTCAAACTTTTTCATATTTTCATTTGCCTGCCGCAGAAGCTGCGGTTAAATGAAATCGCAATGTATTTATGTTTTTAGGCTTCTGCCTTCGGGAAAATCTAGAATGACTGTCAGCTAATATTTGCACAGCATTTCTGCTTGATTGAAGAGCTCATTATATCTGGAGTGAAAGTGTAATGAGGTATTAAAGGGTAACACTGAAGCAACTGAGCGAAAATCAAGATGGCTCAGCTGGTAAAAGAAAGAATAATTTGTATATTTACTTTCCCTAATTTTTGTAGTCTTGACAGTTAAAGAAAAATCTAAGCAATGTGTGCAAGTATTGATTGAACTGCCTGAATTATTTTTGCAATCAATTATTTTTCAATTATAATTTCCAAGCGAATGTGCCTGTAATTCAATAAATGTCTTAAGTATGCAAACGCGATTTTCAGCTATTTAATCACAGAAAATTTGTGTTTTCCCCTGTTTCTTTTTATTACTTCAAGGCGTCTGTCGTGTACACGCCCAAAAAAACAGCTTCGTGTAACACTTGGCGCGGTTATCGTTTAAATTTATTTCAAGCAGAGCTGGAAATGAAAGTTGGGCTAGGAGAAATACATAAATCAGGCGGGACAGACGAGACCAACTGTCTGTTTAGGCAAAAGAGCCGGCTTCTTGTTCATTCCGAGCAAATGCCCATCAAAATAAGAGCGTTATATAAATCAAATAACGCCCTGGCATAAATGAAAATCATTTCACAGGCACTTAACGAGGCTCGCGGAGAAACCAACGAGCTTAACAAAGAATTAGGAAATGTTCGGGCCGCAATCGAATAATTTCGCACTCGCATTAATTGCTCAGAGGGGCTGGCGCCCACCACATATCCATATCCATTGAATAGGTTTATGGACACCCGGCGTATGCGTGATATCTCCCCCATGCACTTATCTTCATACTGCCTTTAAGATGGCCATCAGGAGCACTTCCTTGTTTACACATATACATTCATGCACACTGGTGCGGGTAAGGACTCGCAAAACCCTCTGTTTGCAGCATGATTGAAAGCAAACAATGAACAGGGACAAGACACATTTATTTACTCTTAATTCGGCGGCAGCCATTTCCCTCCTCCGCAATAAGCAATTTCCATCGAAGGGTCTCCTCCGTGCTCAGCACTTGTTGATGGACTCCTGGCGGCGGGGAATGTTCATTTGAATACTGTAAACAATATTTGGCATTACGCTCAGCCGTCGGCTGTAGACTCCATTTACATTCCCATTTTCCAACACATTAGGCGGCTTATACTGCCAAGTGACTTGTACTAACCAAGTCGAGCCGTTTGCATTAGGGGAATATTAATTATTAGGCGACTAAGACGGCTTCTTTGTCTGAAATAAGCCAACTTATCCGACTTAATGACAGATTTCTGGAAATCAGAATAACAAGATCTTCGTCACCAAACCTAAAATGTTGGAAGCTATTAGATCAATAGGCATAAAACGAGTAACAAAGCTTAGTGAAAATGCAGCAGCAATAGTTTTCGGCAATATCAAGTGGTATAGAACCCATGAATTAAATGCATCTAAGCACAATATTTGCAATCCCTTTTAAGGGACTTGTTCCTATATCCTTGACTCGCATTCCGCAAGGGGTACTGATCCGAAACCGAACCCAGTCCGATATGTAACACCAAAATTCCAGCTTCGGTTGAATGTTTACAGCTTAACAACCACTTTAGGGAAGCTTAAAAGCCGAGTGAAATAAATAAAGCCCATTGCACACTTGGCCATAAACAAGTGTATGCCATGACTATTCATGGATGGCTTTGCGTGTCACATAAAATGGCGTAAAGTGGCCATCAAAAAATTGACAGGACATTCCAGAAAGAGGAGGAGGCAGGGCAGTTGGCCAACATCAATATGCCGCATGGGAGCGTGGGCATTAAAATTGAAAATTGAGAAAAACACAATTTTGCACACTCTGCACCATTTGCAGCTGTATTATAATTTTTTACCGAACATCAAATGTTATTCGGAATTTATGTTATTTGGCAAATATAAGTACTGTGTAACAGGTCCCATATGAGACAAATTCTGGGGGCTTTCATCGATTTCATTTGCAAAGTAAGGCTGATATAATACATTTAATAAAAAATATTCATATAGCGGTGGTCGATAAATATTAGTGGTTAATTTAACCTCTGTTGGCACAATTGAAATGCAACTAATTAAACACATCCGTTACGCAGCCGAGACATTCGATTTGGCCAAGGAAATGACGGCAACAGCAGTTCAAACAGAAATTGGTCTATGACATTTGGGCCACAAAGCCGCAGCCTTAGTATTGCTTTGTAACTGCGTTGTCCCAACCGCAAATGAGACAGTTGCGGGCAGGCCGAGTCGGATATGTATTGGCCGCAAAACGACCAGCTCTTTAAGCCATATTACATACGCCCACGCCCCCTCGACTCAAAATCGATAGGTCTTTTGCAAGCCTTCGTCTGGCCTCATTGCCTATTTATCAATTCACTTTCGATTGGCACTGGATAGCCGTGCGATTGATGGACGACTCCTTGTTTGCCCTTCCCCTCATTCATTCCTGCATTCTTTATGAGCTCAAGTGGCTCCTACTAACGGCAGGCAGATAGTTATCGCGTAGGTCAAAGCTGCTAATCCGTAATTACCTCAAAGGTTAACGCAATCAGAAGCGTTTATGTGTTATTTCGAAAAAAGGACAAAGGCCTAACAGGATAACGAGTACTTACATTTAATTAGGATCTCGTAATAAGTGCCCGTGGGAATCGAAACCAAAGTTGAGCTGCTAGCAATGTGGCACTGGACATTAGAGGGTACCAACAATTCCCCACACTAAAAAGCAGAAGACTTATGTTAAAACAAATATTTAAGAATAAAATGCAGCATTTTAGAGGTTGCTGTTTTTCAGCATTTAACTTTATTCTATGAAAGCGCTTTGGTTAATTATAAAGTAATAGAAAGTACTGCTCAAGTCAGCATTAATTAGAAAGTATCTGGCTAAAGGGGTAGGAAAGTTTAGGCGCATTGACATTCAACACCGTGTGTTTCAAAGAGGAAAGTTTGGAGTTTTCATGGCCAGCTCTTCAACATGCAGCATGCAACAGCTGCGCCACTTTAAGTTGCCAGCTGAATCACATCATTCATGGCCGGGGCCTTTTGACCTTCCGCCGCCACCCATTAGCCCATTAGCCCCCATTTTTTCGGGGGTATAAAAGCCTTTAAAGCGCACCAATCGTTGCATAACCGTCGCCCAATCCTTTGGGTCAAGTTTCAGTGCGTTAGCTGTGTGCCACAGTGAGTGGCATGTGGATTTGAGGCGGCTTTCTTGATAATTGGTTTTCGATTTCCGACAGGCACATACATTGCGCAACTGTCATATTAGTGAAAATGCATAATTTGCCGAGAACTGATCCCTTCGAGCAAGGCGTGACTATTTCAATTACAGACGGAATGCAAACGGCTAATAAGATTTCAATAAAACGTCCATTTGCGACATAATGAGCATGAGAACAGGCGCCCCGAGCATTGATATAATCAGGGCTTGTCAGTTCTGGGAAATTCAATTTGAATCTCAGTAGCATTAACATGACCGCACTAATTGCAACAGCATACACTACGGTGATTGATGGCATGTTTCTAGGTGCAGAACCTGAACTCTTAAATCAACAGTGTATCGTATGGATTTATCCGCGGCTTTTCCGAGCTCTCATCTCCTTGGCAATGCACTCAAGTCGCGACAAAAGCCGAATGTTTTTTTGGGTCAACCCCCACTTTCGCTTTTCCGCTTTTCCGCTTTTCCTTTTCCGTGACAGTTTCCGCGTGCTCATTGTGTGCAGTCGCTCACAGCAATTGTCTGTGTGCTGCTCATTTCGAAGTGGGTGGCTTTTAATGGGCATATTAGCACTTGAAGGAGTCCCTAGAAGCTCAGGGAGCTGACAACCGGATTGTTCTGCTCGGTGGGAATCAAAAACTTGGCGAAACAGACAAAAGCGGGTGACAGAGTCATTAGGGAACCCAAACCATCTTGATTGGAAAGTTCCTTTCCGCAGACTAATAATATGCCCTTGAATTTTATTCTTAAAAAGTCTGAAAACTTGAAGATACGACGATTTAAAATCTGGCTAAAACGTTGTTAAAAAGTACGTTCAATCGTATGCCTAAAACGTTAAATTGTGAGCTGACTTACCGGACTGAGAAAGAAATTGATGGGCGAGTAAATCAAGAGATTGTTCTTTAAATCATATAAAACAACTATAGTTTTATGCAACTATAGTATTTCATGATTTATTTTCTCTGTGTATTAAATTGATGCAGATACTTTGCACTGCTTCTATTCAGCTCCGTGCTACTCCTTGTTAGCAACTTGAAATGAATCCCAAAAACGAGTTATCATAAATATGGCCAACTCTCATCACCTTCGCTCATGGTGTCGCACAGGAAGCTCAACAAGCGCGCGTATAATCTTTCAGCTAGCGCTGCTCATCCATCTATCTTCACTACCTGTATTACCTGTGCCAGAATGTCGGGCCAAGACAATTGCCATTGTTCACGTGTTGCGCTCGGAAGACTCACGGGAGGGGGCGGAAGGTCGACCTGGGACATTTTATTATTATGACGAGTGCAAAGCGTGTGAACAAACACGCAACATAGTACACGGTTCCACCAAGTGGTGCTCTTTTGGCCAATTTCTTACCCTCATCTGAAATACTAGGCCGCGTTTTCAAATATCGCGCAGAATAGTATATTATAGAATAAGAATAGTGTAAGAATAATTCGCAGAAACGGAAGCGGAAATCTAGGCCTCAAGTTGCAGTGGGGAAAGTACATTGATGCATACTTTTGGACACTTTTGAAAGACTTACTCGCGCTTTCTCCGGTAGTGTTGATTACAAATCTTAGCACATTCAACAATTACATTGCTCATTCAACATATTTCGTCGAAATAGCCCCTTCTAGCCGCTAAAAGAGGGCAACACTTGTGTGCAAATAACACACTTTGCCAAAAGCCCCCACTCGCCCGGCTTAGTTCATAACGGAAATTCATTCGCATCCCCAACAGCTGCTGCCCCACCGAGGGCGTTGGGGGCGTGGCCTATCGGGGCAGTGGGTGGAGGAGACCAGGTCGGGTCAGGCAAATGTGTCAGCAGTTTTAACTAACTGCATGTGTAATTTTAGCTGCATCCGATGGCCTGTCATCAGTTCAAGTCAACCATGGCGTATGTGCAATTTGTTAGTGATAAGCCAGCTCACTGGAAGCCGAGCGCTTGCCACTTAATGACCTTGCCACGCCCCTTGCGAGATAACCACAAGCCTTCAGGAAATTTAATCATGGCTGACACTAATTTATAGGCATGGCAGCAAAAAATACTTGTTGCACAATTTCCGGCAGGCGAATTTGAAGGCAAACTTTTATCAAAGGGTTGAGACTGTCGCTTGGCTCCGAAATTTTAAAGCATATTTTTAGCTTTAACCTTACACATTTATCGGCAAAAAGGGGGGAAAACAGATGGCCATCTGCGGTGGGCGTGCCAGATTTAACGACTTTAAGGCACGTTTAAGTGAGCAAATATTGACCAGGTGATGGCCAACGAAACTGGGTAGAACCAAGGATGCAGCACAGGAGCAGGTGTCGGCCAGCATTTTGACTAATTGACCTGCGGCCACCAGATGATGGCAGTGATAATCCCGCCCGAGTGCGAGTAGTTCCATACGGACGTACCGAACCCCAAGGCAACCTATTAATAAAGCCAGAGAAATTCTCACGCTTAATTAAGCTATCGATTTGTGGGTGAAAAAATCAAAGAAGAAATAAACGAATTGAAGTTTGCAGGCGATTTGAAAGCGAAAGCTGGAAGACAAATTGCGGGGAGTGCGAGCAAATGGTAATCAATCGATAGTGATTTGTAAGTAAGCAGGGAACTTTCTTCAGAGATCCTAACTAACAGCAGCACAAGTGGAAAAGTAAAACAAACAAGGAGTAAGTAAAACAAATTCAAGTTTGAAAAAGTCTATTGTCCTACGGTAAGATTCAACAAAATCTCTTTATTCGTTTGAGTGTCGACGCAAAATGTATAACCACTTCAAAAGCTTTCTTTCAAATAGTTCTGAAATGGTAGTCAATATAGTCTATTTTTTAGCCAAATTCAATAAAATTAACTTCTGTCAAGCAAAATCTCGAATGAGCGGAAAATAAGTACAGTGAGATGTAGATAGAAACTTCTATTTCGACTTTGCAGTCGAATGCAGTTACCAAACAACTGCATTCAGTGTAAAGCTGCCAAAGGAGTCTTGCCCACCAAGTTGCATATCATTTGGGTAATTTTCGTTGAACCGAATGTGGCGACTGGACAAACACAACTGCGTTTTCACTCTTGTCTAGACACTTGTAGCTGGGGCATAAAAGCCACATGGCAAAGCCACCTCCATCCGATCCACTTACGATATCAATGGACCTTTGTTTGGCAATGGGAAATGGGGAAATGGGAAATGGGAACTGGCAAATGAGGAAAATGGTAAGCGAACCGAAAGTATTGTGTGTCCTGCTGTTATCCCACCTGTCAAAAGGACCTCCACCCGCGACCCCCTCCCTTCTACATGACCCCCAATGAAAGCGAGCAAATATGGAAAGTAATGGCCCGATTAGTGAACCGTACTGCGGATGCCAATGACATTAGCCATTCAGGGATGCTAAGTTTAGATACTTTTGTCACCGACAAAACTTTCAACTACTTACCCAGCAAAGCGGAAGGAGATCGCTTGCAAGGATATGAGTATGAGCTTATGTAAATGTCAATGAAACCCCTTCGGGGAAACGCTTTACGTAATTTTCAGGACGACCTGGCGTGCACTTCTCCAAATGCAAATGCTTATACAATTTATGGGTCTCAGCGAAAAACACAATTCCATTCCTTCGATACACTCAACTCACGTTGAGTGCTCCTTGCAATTTGTTAATGAAATGCCTTTCAGTGCTACCCCCCGTTTGCTGTGACTGTAGCTCTCCAGGATTATTAATTACATATATTGGTTAAGCAGAAAGCAGAAAGTGCCCCCATCGATCAAAAGCTGCAAAATTAATTTAATGAATGCCCTCGTGGTGTCAGTAACTTTTGCCTCAGGTGGGCGAAATCGTTCTGATTGAGTTGGAGGTCTAGAAAAAATGCCTGGAACTGAAGATGCCCACTGAAGGGGGCACTTTATGTGTCTGATTTGCGGGTTTTTCACCGCACTCTGAAGTCTTTAAATAAATTGACAGAGCAGCCAGAAGCAGGCCATTCATTTAGCCAATAAAAGGTTATATACTTTAAAAGGGAAATCTTATCCGAAAGGAGAAACGTTTGTGGTCTTGCTTTCACAATAAATGAATTATTTTCAAAATACCATTAATTGGTAACCCAACTTCTACGACTTATGATTACCGTTATAAAACCAATCTGCTATTACAACTGTTTTAACTCATAGATCTGAACAAAATGTAATATGAAGTAATTATTATGAACAAATTGATTTACAGATCAATAATGAGTATTTTGTAGCTGCGATGATTGTATGACAGTTTATCAATGCAACACTTCTTGAACAGGAAGCCTGAACACACTTAAGCTTCCGGAGAACTATATGTCTTTGCACTTACCTCTATTCTCCGATCCAACTGCAATTGAAAACCAGTTGAAGTGGCATGCAACGCAAACAAGATCTTACAGTGCTGGAACAACAGTCTCGGCTTTCAGTTCGCATAGGAAGGCAGAGAACCCAATACCAAAAGTGCCCCAGCCAAGGGCTTTGTGTGAAATTTGCTTAAGTGAGGGGACAGATGGAGAAAAATAGATGTTGCAAGCGGCGTAAGCTCAAGCCATTCACCTCTTAAGTCCGACTGCATGCCACTCCATGGTTTACAATTCAACCGACCGACTGACACTGCCAATCGCCCATCATGCCAGGCTCCAAAGTTCCCATTCCCAGTTCTCAGTTCCCAGTTCCCAGTTGCAAGTTCCCAGTGCGGCATGGTTGAATGGCTGAGGCGCCTCCATTGGGGGCAGACATTCGAGTGGCTCCAAATCCCCAGCAATTTGTCGCAACAACTCGCATTACATTACAAAACGATGTGCAAATAGAAACGGCTGCGTGAGCGGCAAACTAAAGGGATTTGCCATAATGGTCGCCCAAAGAATCCTTGGGGTTTTCGGTCTGGGTTTTGCTTTTTGCTACTTTGCTACTTTGCCGCCTTTGCCACAGGCTTTATCTATTTAATAACCCGACGAATTGGGCTGCCCAGGAGGAGAACTGGAAGTGGAGGTGTCGGAATCCGGCTTAGTTGGGCTTTAGTTAGTTGTGCTGTTTTCATATTTAGCGGAGCATTAGGTTTCATATTGTAATTGCAGTTGCCTTTCGTCCTCCGAGTCCTTTTATTGCCATGGAAGCCATCCCTCCGTTTCCACTTTGGGTTTCTATTGTTGCCGACAAAGTTAGTTACACAATTGCAGTCTTTGTGATTGCCTTTTAATTAACGACTGCAATAGTGTAATTAAAAGTTGGACTGTTCTAACGCGACGAATCATAAAACTAAATTACTGTTCTGGTCATATGAGTTTTTCTAAGAGAATTGTTTTTTCTTTTATGGAAATTCAAAATGATTGAGCTACTTTGATAAATGAAATTAATTATGATATTCCGGTCAGCTCACTGACCTCAATGACTTCAAAGAAATTTTAGGCCTTGAGGCAACAAATCAATTCTGCATCACACAGAGTTTCAGTTAATTAAAGCCAGCTTTCAGCAACATTGATTTAGCAAATGGTATGGTAATGATATAAACAGTCAGGACACAAAACAATGAACATTTGGCAACGGATTTTTATGGATTCACCATTTGACCTCCTTGGTGGCCCGTCAAGTCCCTTTTCTTGGGCCAAAGACAACCTTAAAGTCAAACAGGATCGTGCCCCTAAGAAAGTTCGCTCCATAAATTGATTAAGCAAAAGTGTGGGGAACAGTAAAATGGCTGGTAAGCTGCATATTAACGTCATTACAGAGCCAAGCAGCAAATCATAGAAAACCCAAAAAATGACAAACACCTCGTGACTCTTTTGGGACTCATAAGTGGACACAGAAAGGAAACAAAAACATAAAAAATACATTTGTGTCTGCGCAATGCTAAAATTGTGTATATTGCGTGCTGCGTGTGGTCCCATTTCTTTTTTTCAGCACGTTCTCGACGACATTACCCTAAATGTATTTTTCGGGACCTTTGGGAGCTGTTCCATTTCCGCAGAGCGAAGTCCTTGCCTGGAGAAATGCAATGATTTTTATTTTTACATAATCCAAAAAGTCGAATTAAAGGTTGAGCGGGCGAACGGAAACGGAAATCGCCGACTGACAGCTGTGCCCCTTCGACATCTTCAATTGTGTCGCCCAGTGCTAAGTTATTTATGATTGGCCGGATGTGGAAGTGAAATGAATTGAAAGAGTTCATGCTAATTAGCCTGGCCACGAGAAAGTTGGGTGCGAACTGAACAACAATTTTAATTGCATTGCAAAAGTCTTTCCGCCACTACAAAAGTCGATTATGAAAAGCGTCTGTGTGCCAACGATTTTCAGCTTCAAACTTTTCCAGCCCCTCGACATTTCGGGGGCAAAGGTCACGTACAGATTCCGTTCACGGCAGCTGTTGAGAAATATATTAAAAGCAGACATTATTAAATGGATAATTAACCGTTTTTGCTTAACTTAAAGTAAATTAACTCTCAGTCATGGCTCAACCAACACTCAATACACAATACACTCAATATATTATAAAAATTTCCCGAGAATTTGTACCTTTATGTATCTATTTAATTTGAAAACGTCTAGAATCTTACAAGCTCGCCTCAAATTTAAGCCTGCCCTTTAAATAAAGTTTATGATTTTGCCACTGTTTTATTGTGCAGCTCATGCAAATTGTTAGCGGCACTTAGTTTTGTTTGCAAATACTTGTGCAAGACAACAAAATCCGAATTTTTCAACAAGTTTGTTAAGCAGAGAATGAAGCTTGAAAAATGGGGTAGATGAATATTCAACAAAACATTAACCCATGTTGAGTTTCATAAGATCGTTCTTTAAATAAACAGAAGCAAAACTAAAACAAATCCCGTAGATTTGCATACTACATTTAATCAGCTTTAACAAAAAAGGATGTAGTTCCTCGACTTCCAGATACCCGGTACTCAGCTGCTGGGAGTGCGAAAAATATTATTTTCCATATTGCCTTGTGGATAACGAAAGAAATGGGCAATCAAATAATAAAACAAAACAACTCAACAATTTTCAAAATTCTGATATCAGCTTTTATAGTTCATACGGACAGACAGACATACGGACGGACGAATGGATGGACATACGGACATGGTCGACGCGGTAGTGATCCTGATTAAGTAAATAATAAATAAATTATAGGAAAATCTCCCTATGACACATTCATTTCATCTAATCAAGCCTCCCCGTGAACTCTACGAGTAAGGGATATACAAATATCAGAGAAAAACTTTAGGGAACAGCACCTTGATTAATTGAATTTTGGTCACCGATTTTCCGCACCTAAGGCATTATCCGCAAACATTTTCCCCGACGAGTCAGCCCATAATTTGGCTTATCACTTCACAGCAGAGCACTCAGCAAGTCCTTTTCATCGGGTGTTCGGGCCGGAGTTATTTAATTAATTAACACAAACTGTCGCTTGTTTCACGCTTCAGCGTGTAAACGATGTTAATGGGCTTTCAATTATGCCGGGGAACTCCCGCCAAAGCGTATGCAAAGTCCAACAAACTGCAAAATAACAGTGGTCTTTGGCTGTCGACATTGCAGGATGTAAGGATCACCCGGCGCATCGCCAAGGATGTCCTCGACTGTCACACGGGTGGGCAAGAAGTAAAAAAACTTTACAAACTGTCACTGGGATTTTGTCCATTTGATTGCGTATGTAATTACAGTGGCACGGCCACTTGTCCTTCATTCTACTTCTTCCCCACTACTCCTACTTTTTCCACCGCCCACAACAGCCAGTTCAATTTCAAGTTTTTGTTCAGCCATTCAAAAAAGAAAAGGTCAAAGGCGAGCCGGGCTGGGCCAAAAGGAAGGAAGAAAGGTACCGGCATTAAGCTGAATCTACAAAGTGATTTGGCGTCTACCATCGAATTGGAACTGAAACACCGGATTCGGCCATCGACAGTACCAAGGATTCACTACAAATCGCCAGCTTTCACTTTAAAGACGAGCCTTGTTTTGAAATGTAGCTTAAATTTGATGACATACTCGAATTAATTTAATAATTGGAAATAATTAGATTGCCTTAGATAAGTCATGGATTTGCCAGTTAGAAAATATTCAAATTGAAATACGTGTTCTTGTAAATATATTTAAATGATTAGTTCAATTAAAAGCTATATATTTTTTATTTCAAGCGTTCACCTACACATTTTCAATGCAAATTGTTTATTGATTTGACCACTTTCCTTTAAATATTTATCAATCCCTAATTGCTTAAATGAAGCAATTCATTCTGCTGCGAAGGCCTTGTCGCTCCAGTTCAGTCTCTCCTTCAAAAAGGATTAAAAATTTATAAAAGCCCAATTCTCATTAGCTAAGCCCGAAAATTCTAGTCACTGAGCCGCTCCTCAAAACAAAACAAGAACCGCAGAAACAAAGTACGGAAATCGCACTTGACTTGAGTCGCGCATTAGCCTCGCAAGCCGCTTACACAATAATGAAAGCCTACTGTTCGGGGCATTCATTTGTAATTAGAGCATAAATTTCAATTTCACGCTTGCCACCACTGAGTAGCGAACTGAAGTGAACAGTTTTCCGGGGAAAACCCCGTAGCCCTCGACCCACAAGCCCCAAAGTTGGGCAACATTTAACACTTGGCATGGGAGCGCAGCACGTGCCCCAACATTATGTTAATGCCAAGTGAACAAACAACGAGCAGAGCAACAATTTTGGATGCTGCTTTATCTACGCTTTTCAATAAGTTGTCAACGGCGATTTATGGCCATATTTTATGTGGCGAAATTACAGCAAAATAAATGGGCTGATGGCCGATACGTGCAGGTGCAACAAATTATGGATGCGAGTTTTGTTCGTATCTGTAAGGAACAGGACCCTTTACGTTTAAGCCGCCCTAACCGCGTAATTGCCAATCTATTGTCATAACTTGGTGAAACCTGTTAATGGCCTAATGAGTACATCAATATACTTGTTGCTTATGCAACAATATATACCCAAAATATTGCAATAGACATGTTTCTGGCAACAACCAAATTGAGAGATATGCAGACTATTTGGGAGAAGTTTACTACCAGAGATCTTATGTCACGTTCACACCTTTCGACCCTTTTAAAGAACTTTTAACAAGCCAACATTTTGATCCAGTTCCCAGTGGCTTGTGGCCACAGTTCCCATGATAGTTTTGCCTTGAAACTACTTTCCTGCCATATCATGGTTTCACTCTGCGGCATAGACAGACAAATAAGTCTGGTGTTTATAAATAAACCATCATTGCCATAATGGCCATCATCAGCCAATGTGGTCCGTCCTTCATTTGCTGCGTGCCACGAAGCCAAATGACCGAGCCTTGGCAACGCGGTGAGAGCCAGACTTGCAGTGGCTTTCTCCCGGCGGGCGCATTTCATTGCCATTATTGGCACATTGGCTGCACTTTGTGGTGCTCCGTGGCCAGGGATCACTCAGGTCACCTGGCGTTGGTGGCTACTTCGGAGTTAATAGCAACTTAGCTTTGATTATAATGGATGGCCAAGCAAGACGGACTCTTTCAAGGGGGACCTTCATTGTGTTTGCATTTATATCTATGCATTTTGCCAATATTTAAAACTTTCAATTTAATCTAAATCGATCTCAGCTTTTAATTTGTTCGTTGACATTCTTATGGGGTTGATAAAATTGTTAAAATCCACTTTAATTTAGTTGTTTCACGAGGATTTCTTTCAAATTTGCACTTCAAACAAGATAAATAAATATATTGAAAATACCAATGTGTGAAAATACAAAATAAATATAAAATACAAGCCCCTCAGGTACACCCACATCAATTAGCTTGAAAAGCATATGTGTAATATTTTCTCTGTACTAAAGTTTGCTGAAAACTTTGGCCAACATGTTGGTAACCTTTTGCGCTGCCAACTCAGTTGTAAATGACATTTGAGTAACTCGGCAGATTTCCGCCAAAAGTAGAAAACAGTAGCACGATGAAATAGCACATCGCCATTGACTAAAGTTTCTTTCCGCAACTTACGCTTACTGCCAAAAACTTTTCGTCTGCAGATATTAGCAACCGAAGATTATGAGGGTGGAAGTGCAGCAAGTTTACAATTTGTACGCTTTGAAATGGCAAAAGCATGGGAAGCAGAATATTGAGCTGATAATCCACACGCCCTTGTAGCCGTGCCATTAAATTTTTTAAAGCTTTAAAACGATTTCCCCTCCAAAAAGGTATTAGACAATGGCCCGCAAAAAAGACATCAATTGCCGTGTAATCTTAGACATTCCTTGACTTTCACACGCAGGCGGGGCAAAACTGAATGAATCTATGAGCGTAACATATTTTGTTAGATTTTTCATAAGCCGAGTCGGCTTCGTGGCCATATATTTGCCATTTTGGGGCAGACATTTTGAAGTGGATATTGATGAATTTATATTGGATTTGGGTTGCCTTTTGGCTTCCTTCGGTTTTGTTCTTTCGCAGGACTTTATATTTGAGCTTAAGTGCTTATTTGTTGTTATTTGTAATTTGAGTTTTTGCTTGCGTGTTTTTATTTGTTTTCTAATGCCCAACATGCAGAAATTGATGACCCATGTGGTCTGTCGACTTTGGCTTCGGACAGGCTATTAATTTTTGGCCAAAGGACCCTACTCACCTTCTGCCCCTTCTTTCCATCTGTTTAAGCTCGCAGATTTAAGATCTGAATCCTTGACTTGCCGCGTGGTCGGTTGTTATTCGCTCCGAGATTATGCAAAACCTTTTAAATCAAAAGACCTACAACTTAAACGCATCATCAAGTACAAATACTGGCAAACTTGTCTGAGTTCCCTCCTTGCTCCTTGCCACTTGGCCCAAACGCTCAAAAAGCTGCTTATGTAAATGAATACAAATGGATCGACCCAAAGGGCCTTTCAAAAACGACACTCACTCAAAGTTTAAAAGATAGCTGTCTTTTTCTAAGAGTACATTAGATTTCTACTTATCGATGATTAGCATCGTAAAAACTGCAGGGTTAAATTTGTTTGCATTTTATCGGACCGTAAGCCAAAATATTTTAATGGAAACCTCCCAGTCGGTAAAACTTCAATTCCAGTTGCTTATTTGATTTGCTTACCATCAGATGTATCGTGGTTGATGCCCGGACAAGCAAATTGTGAGTTTAAACCAGAGGGCACTTTTTCGTCAACAATAAATATGAGCTCCATGCTCCAAAGTTAAGCTTCATTGGGACCGGCAGCTTGTACTTTTTGTCACCCGTCCTTGTTCGAATTCCTTTGTAATATCCGGGGTCCTGACCCGAGTTCTTTCACCGAATAAAAAAAGCAACGAGACAGCAGACAGCAGCAAATCAATCAACGCGAAAGCCTTCCAAATTCCTTAAAGCCCGTTTTTTAATCAAATTGAAGTTTAGTCTATGCTTTAAGGCACATCTGCAGGTGTCACCAGCAAGTGACGGAAAAGGCAAATTAGGAATGTGAAACCCCCCGGAGCTACAAAACGATTTGGGCCAAGTGGAAAAACATAAACAAAGGCGAGCGAGACAACAATCGGTTTTGCCATTTCTATGCTAAACAACAAACCGAAAATTACATTCATTTCCTGCTTCCGGCATCACGTAGCCGCCCTGGACTCACCAAGGATGCAGCTTTGAGTGTCTGGGAGTGTCGAACAAAGTTTGGCCAAATTGCTAACATCCTGCGGGGGAGGGTAATAGCCGAAAAGTCTATTTCGCAGGCTAAAGACATTAAAATGTTATTCTGAAATGAGAAATTCTAAGAGTGGGCCAATACCGGTGTATTTTTCAGTTATGATTGATTATGCCCTTACTTAGTGCGCAGCTAAATAAAAATATCACAATACAACAATTTACATTTCCATTTACATACACTTCTGTTTAGCCAATTTATATATACTATCTGAAAAAGGTTTCCCCTCAAAGAAAATAAAACATGGTCATAATTTGCCTGCAGACACTGAAGCACAAACTTGATTCTCTTGACAATGCGATAATGCCCGGCACATTGTTTACTCCAGAGGACGCACCTAAGTTTATCTCAAATTGTTCCTTTCATAGTCGAAGTTTTCCTCCACCGCTACTATAAATACAATTGACTCGTTCCTGCAACACATACCTGTGGCAACAGTCGCCCCACATATTTTATTATTGTGGCAGTGGCAGAAAAACCAAACTTGGCAAAAAATTTAATCAACATGACTTTTGTGGGTGTTTGTTCGCCTCTGGTTCGGAACAGTTCACTTGGCGCCTACACAATCTACATCCTTTCAGAACGAATGCCAACATAAACCAGGACGAGGGAGCTGAGTCCGTGCGTCGCATTCAAAAGCGGCAGCTGCGTCCTTCCCGGTTTAATTAATGCCAATGGGAGCCAACTGAAAAAATTCAAATCCACATGGGTGCAACTATATTTACCTTAAGGCCAGAACTTCGAAGCAATTTTCTAGATGGTCATTTTAGAATGGAATATTTTATAAATGGACTAACTGCACCTAGATATTTAAATAATAGTTGAGATTGAAATGAAAGAACAAGTTCCTAAAAAGAGGCCAATACGTAGGGTATCAGTTAAATGCCAAGCAATTTCATTTCATTAGTTATAAACATTTTCGGGCACAAAAAACTAACCACATGGCTGGCCCAGTACAACAGGGCGTATGATTAACGCCCAAAAGCCACAAAGTAGGCAGCACAAAAACCACAAAGTGTCAGCCAGCAGCAACGGCAGCAAGGCTCATCAAATATGTTGATAAAACACAAAAGATTACAGCGGAGCTGGCTTAGGGAAAAAGGGTCCTAGGACCAGAGAGCAGCACCCAGACCAGGACGAAGGCATCTAATGTGTTTGTCAAAACGTTTTAATGCCCTTTCCAGGGGCTGGGGTCCCATAAAGCCAGCCAGATAGCCGGGCCCAGTAACCTTTTTTTGGGGCAATAGTTAAAGGTTCGGAGGTGGGGCTGTGGGGCTGTGTGGCTGTGGGTTGTGGGTTTGGGTCCGGCTGACCAGCGCCAGATGACCTTTTTCGCACAGCGAAATAAAAATTGTTAAATAAAAGGCAAATAAAATTTGTGTGTCACACAAATAAGGGGGCGAAAAGCCTCGTCAAAGTCTCGACGTGAGCAAAAAACAACCTGTTGTGCATGTGTGTGTGTGTGTGCGGGATTGCGTGTGCGTGTGTGTGTGGGAAGGTCTGTGTTTCGGGGGCGTTGAATGTATTAGTTGGGCTATGCCATAAAGGCTATTTAAACGTCGTCAATGTGTTTTTCACGCTTCGCTTCAGAAGCCGTTGGGGAAAATTCACACTACCCAACAAAGAACAGGGTGAAATAGCGCTTATTTATACAGCCATCCGTCGTTGAAGGGCACTCAATAGCCTCAGATTTGGCTTATACTCATGCAGCTACCTCATTATTTATTTCTGAATCTATGAGCCATGTGATCTGTTTAAATAAGCTTAATAAGTTACGAAGATCAAGCGTTTCCCCAGCACCCTTTATGTTTGGAAATACACGCTTCTTGGTGTCGAGTGTTTTAGGATAAACTGCTCAAAGAGGCCCTCGATGCTCAACAATGTGTTAATGGAATTGCTTATTATGTGTCAATCAAGCGATTTTCCCAGCCCAATTCCAGAAGCCGAAAATATTCGTCCTGTCATGTACCAGTACCGTTTATTGGCTGACACATTGTTTTTTAAAGCCTGCTAAACCGAGATCTTCCTTCAATGGCCACCGAGAAGCGGCACATTCGGACCGGACGTAAATAGCATCATTATCTAGGAGACATCGCACAACTCATTCGTCATTCGTCAAAAGCCAACAAGAAGGCGTCGCCAGAGAACGATGATAAATCACTTTCAATTTTGACAAACGTCCCAAATGTCGCGCAGTCTTGGTGCACATTTCATCGGCCAAACACCCACTTGCTAGCCCGGCCAGATACCAAATTTCCATACCGAGTGGTCTGACTCCGCCGGGCAATTGGCCAACGCTTCCGTCCAACAAATCACTCTCCGACGGACATTTCCGAGATATCATTGGCCAAAGGCAGGGCCAGGCAGCAAAGGGGAAGGCGAAAGCGAAAGTCAATTCGATTAAGGCTTGGACAGACAGATCACAAAAGATGGATGGCGGCCAACTGCAAATGGTAAATCATAAAAAGGCATGCGGCGTTGTAATGCGATCTATTGGGTATCGTCTGTTGTGAAGGACTCAAGCACTTACCACATTTCAACTTTGTTATCGAGGACAGATGAAGATACTGGATTGGCTTAGAAGATACATTAGCTCCTCTTTCGTAAAACCCATTTCTTTGAGTTTTTTCCATCTCAGTTGTCGAGCTAATACTTAAAGTGCGCTTTTAAAAAACCTCGAATGATCTACTTATTAGCCATCGTGGCGGCACTATTTCGTGGAACGTGCCCCTGTCTTAACTACAATTCAATTTCCGGCTCGCCTGGCTGACATCACGTATACGCAGGCTATCACGTATACGACAAGTTGCATCGCCCGCCATCCACAGCCAGCTCCTAAGAAAATATTTCGCCAGCACTTAACGTCCCATGCAATCCAGCTTTCTCCCGATGCTGCTGCACAGGCTTAACATTCCACTTCCGCCTGCAGCGACAGCAAAAAAGAGCCAAAACAATATTTGAAAATTCAGCCCCATTCGGGGGAAAGTGTCTCTTCCTGTCGGGAAACTGCTGTGCATAATACTGCACACTCATTTCGGGCCATTGTTCAGACACTTCCCGTCATGAGGGCTCCACTCGAGGACTCTCCCCATTTCGCCTTGGGTGTACTGCCCCAAAGCACCAAAGGTGAACCGCCTATCAGCATCCCGACTGGATTCATACGGTCGCAACCATCTGGATGCACTTGCTCCCCTTCGAGCCGTGCATGTGCTGTGTTCTGCTTATAAATAATTCAATTGCCATTTTCCCGGCCTTATGCTGTTTGCTGCAAAGTGAACATATGACGCCTGCAACGAATTACAATGAACGGAGGGGAAGGCCTGGCACTTGATGTGAAAAACATGAGGTCCTTTGCATTGTCTAGCACACGTCTATGCTGAGGACGAGCAGAAATTGCAGTTGTATTGATTATTTTAAAATTTTTAATAATGGAAAACCAATGACCCCGGCCATTAGGGCAGCCATTAACCCATGACATCATTTGGTAAAATGTGTGAATTCCTATAAAAACGGTGGCAACTAATGGTGCCATTGCCGCAGCTGTTGGGTTTTTCTGGCATCTAACCTTTCGAGGGCTTTAACAGTTTAAATACAAAAACGCACTGCACATGTTTGAGTGTGCGGCCTCATTCAAGTGTAGTCATGAATAATATTCGCTCATAAATTGTTTGCCATTGGACAAAATATGTCCGTACATATTCCACTTCGAAAATATTGATAAAGCCGCTTTCACCTTCAGTGTTTGCTCAATGTGCAGTGCAGGCGTTTCAATGGAAAGGACACTATATAAAAAAGAGTTTGCTCTGAAATACAAGTATTTTGAACTATTAACTTTGTTTTTCCATCTTTGGCTTCGCCAATGTTTGCAAAGGAATATTTATTTGTCCCTTGTGGTTCAAGGGAAAATTAAAACTAAAAACGGTATAACGACAACTGCAAATAGAACGCACTTCACATGCCTGCGAAAAATGTTGTACTCTACACTTTTACAGACAAATATTTGCTTTCAATTTAAATGAATATTAATGGGGATCATGGGATTCAAGGAGTTCCCTGTTATTAACGATGCATTCAATAAACTAGAGACAAATTTATTAATTTGTAGTGTAAATGCTAAATGCATCTCACTGTGGTGACCATTATTTCGACGACAGCTGTGCTTTTTCTTTGTGTTGTATTTTTAATTTCGCATCCTTGTTTTCTTTCTTGCAGTTTCCCATCAACGCGAGGCAAGAGTGATAAGAGGAAATGTTTAATTTGAAGCGGGAACTGAGTCAAGGCTGCGCCTTGGCCCTCATCTGCCTGGTGACTCTCCAGATGCAGCAGCCCACCCAGGCGGAGGTGTCCTCAGCTCAAGGTGACCACCCAGTGCAGCCTCCGCCCGAGAAGCAATCCTCTAAAGACTCTTTTGTAGGCACCCCCCTGAGCAATCTGTATGATAATCTGCTGCAGCGCGAGTACGCCGGACCCGTCGTGTTTCCCAACCACCAGGTGGAGCGCAAGGCCCAGCGTTCGCCCTCTTTGCGCCTCCGGTTCGGTCGCAGTGATCCGGACATGCTGAACAGTATTGTGGAGAAACGTTGGTTCGGCGACGTCAACCAGAAGCCCATCAGGTCGCCCTCCCTGCGTCTGCGATTCGGCCGCCGGGATCCCAGTCTGCCGCAGATGCGAAGGACCGCCTATGACGACCTCCTGGAGCGGGAGCTCACCCTCAACAGCCAGCAGCAGCAGCAGCTGGGTTCCGAGGCGGATTCCGACCTGGGTGCCGACTACGACGGGCTGTACGAGCGAGTGGTGCGAAAGCCACAGCGTCTTCGCTGGGGACGCAGTGTTCCCCAGTTTGAGGCTAACAACGCGGACAATGAACAAGTAATGATCTGCATTTTATGGTATTACAACATTACCTTCTAAATGAAACCTTTTGGTAGCAAACAGCAAACTCTTGCCTACTTTTAAGCACCTTTACGAGTATCCTTATTCAGCAAACACAAATAGCAAAATGTAGAGATCAATATGTATCTATTCTACTTGCCAGGTCGAACGATCGCAGTGGTACAACTCGCTCTTGAACTCGGACAAAATGCGCCGAATGCTCGTGGCCCTCCAGCAGCAGTACGAAATGCCCGAGAACCTGGCCAGCTATGCCAACGAGGAGGATACTGACGCGGATCTGAACAGCGATACGTCGGAGTTCCAAAGGGAAGTCCGTAAGCCGATGCGCTTGCGGTGGGGACGGAGCACTGGAAAAGCTCCCTCAGAGCAAAAGGTAGGAATGAATATCAGATCACTTATGTGCCCAGAAACAAATAGTTCTTCCGCACATATAGCACACTCCCGAGGAAACCTCATCAACCCCACCCAAGACACAGAACTAAACTATTGTAAGACGCCATGTGAAGGATCAGCAGGAGATTGGCAACAATTGAATGAAGTCGTCAGCAAGCTACACGGTCAATAAGATACAGAAAACATATAGGGCCCGCGTCGGAAAAGGCGATTTAACGCATTTTGAGATCGCATGGGCTAGAAATACACACTAATGAGCATATATATTATACATGCACACATATGATTAACCACCTAGTTTTACTTTTGGTTTTCAGCTAGTATTCAAGCAAACGAAAACCTAGAGAAATATTCTGTTGTAATCTTTAACAATGCGCAGGTAAAACAAGGTAACACAAATTGAACCTAAATTAAAGTGTATTAATTTCCAATGACTTTACTTTTATTTCATTTTATCAGTTGTTCAATACTTCCGAGTTTGTACCAATAGCCAAAATTCAAAACAGCAAAATCTCCCTATTTCTAACATGTTCAATTAAGCAACTTTGAATCCATTTGAATGCCCCGAAAATCTTTAGACTCAATGTATATAAAAAAAGTATTAAATCTTTTGAAAATTAGCGCCAATTTGTTATGACAACGGTAGAATGCCATACAACTTATTGTTCTATTAATGAAAAACTTCTTGATTTCTAAACTAGTAAGCGAATTTCGATTTAACGTTACGATGGAAATGTTTGAAAAACATAGAGGCCCCCGGAAGCTGTATTACTGTAACACTTGTTATATTATGTGTGCTAAAACTTATAAATACATATATGTATATCAACTATTATATCATACGACTATATATATACGATGAGCATTGTCTATTAATATTTTATTGATGTATTTTAATAAAAGGAGAAAACAAATACAGAGGCGAACGAGCATAAAGCTGATTGTTGTTAGAACACTTTTGTATATTTAATTTACACCATCATTGAAATTATTGTTTAACCACTAAAATATTATGAAGAAAATATACTTTGTGGTGAGCCGGCTGCCATAACCAGCTGAGTGCAATTTTGCGCTGAAAATTGCGAAACCCTTTCCCGCGATATATATCAGTATATACGCATATATACCTTTAAATGAGTGTAATATCATGAATGTAAATAAAAGAGCAGGAATAATTAAAAGCAACCATATTTTACTCGATCTATGCAACAAATAAATAACTCAGATGGAGTAAAAAACTTAGAGCTGCGTTTTCTCACTAGTATTGGGTGGGTTTACCACAGATCAAGATGCCACTTTTCCCCATTAAAAAGGAAATCCATATTATGATCCAACTTTCTAAAATCACTGGACTGAACTTCTCCCGCATGAAACCCATGTATCCACTAACACTGCCAGCAATTATCAACTTGGAAAGCCATGGAACCAACTGCTGCCCATTATGGAATTAAGCAACAAATGCAAGAAAATTAAACCAAAGCCAAACAAGAAACAAAAACTCTGGTGGCGATGGCATCTGGGAAATGGGCAGGAGAATCACCGCGGCCACACACAAACCATTCGCCACAAGCCAAGGACATTTGGCCTCCCACCTGTTGTGATGACAGTCATCGCCATTAACTCTGTTGCCACATCCTCCAAAGCGCCCATTTCCAGCAGGTAGAAATTTGTTGATGTTTGTTTTGATAATTAACTTTTCAACTCTAATGTGCCAGAATGTGGGTTGCCTAAAATGGTTATAAATCCGTACACGAAACATTATTTCGGTTAATTTTATGCAGGCATTGAAAATTTAACACGAAAATGCACTTTACGAGGATACCGTTTTTGCGGGTGGCAAACGGGTTAGCTTAATATGTTTAACTTCCACCGTGAGAAGTCATTATATTCAAAATACATGCTCTCAAATTATTTAACAACAATTTCTGATAATGAAATGGAATTTGAAATGTTGGGATTTCCCTTGAAAACTGGCAGCCATTTGAGCAGGGGAAACTTTTTCACGAAAACTAGTTAAAACTATGAGAACATAAAAAGCACAACAAAACAAAACAAAAAATTTCCCAGTAGCTTCACCGATTTTACTATTAATTTTATTATTTCCAGCGAAAACCTGAAAATAATTTCAAAAGCAAAAACGGTACTCTTATATGCCCGTCAATTTCTGATTTATGCGAATTGAAATATGCAGATTGGAATCAACTTTTAAGTTGACAACTTTGTTCGGTGTCATTCGCTAATGTCAAAAGTTTTGTGGAAACGTTTTCGAATGATCTGCTTGCCGAGGTTTTTGCTTTTGTCTCGCATATGTACCGAGTCTAATCAGCAGACGCCCAACGTTACTTAGTATACTTGGCAAATATTTATGCAAATAATATGCAATTACACACACACGCAAGCGGCGCCTAAAAGCGCTCTGTAAACACCGAAGTTTTCCAACAAACACAAACACACTGGCACCCAACACACACACATGTGTCCTACATACACAGATGCAGAAGGAAAATCCTCTTCAGGAGGCGACAAAAACCACTTGCAGCTAAAAACGACGAAGGATTCCCATTCCTTTTTTATCCATGTTACACTGTAAGCAATAGAGAACGCTATAGTAGAGAACCTCGACTATCTAATACCTGTTACTGTTTGTGGAGCATACAACTATTTCTCTCAGTGTGCACCAACACAAGTATGCAAACGAAAGAGCAACAGAAACGAAGAACAATGTTAACTACTTTCCTTCTGTCTGAGCCGCCAGCAGAACATAAACAGCCAAAACTAATGCGAAAGTTGTAATTCTTTTCCTTGGAAAAAAGTAGGCACACATGAATATATGTTGCGTGTGCTTTGCATAGATTAAAAACATATCTGCGGCAAAAGGCATTAATACGAATCTCAACAGATTTTAGATGCTGTTTGCCAAAAAGACGGTTACCAATTGAGGAACAAAATACCCAATTAAAACAATGCAAGGCTTTCAGATGTTTCCTATTTAATTGTTTATAAACTAGTGTTTAAATCAGAACAATGCTTTGTTTGTAGATGAAAATCAGATTCGACTGGGGTCAGGGTATATGTTTGAGAATACTGATACGATTGGGGGTTACAAGGTTAAAAATACCATTTGGAGATTAAGGTGTAGCCGTGCGAAAGAAATGTAACAGCATTCAGGGGCAACTAAAATTACGAATTGCAAAATCATTAAAAGAATTTAATCCACTACCTGACGAATTTGAAAGTCCTCTAAATCGTTCTGAGGAATTAGCCGCAGTTTCAAATCGTTGGCCAAATGCAGAACCGCATAGAAAGCCACAGACGGAGACAGCGATTCTGCCATTTTGGTGGTCAACAGGTTGGGCAGCTTCTGATACACCTGCTGAAAACTCGCGACTCCCTTTGAATAGTGTTCGCTCTTTTTCTTTGGATGCGAGGGTATCGTCTCCTCTGGCACAGCGTTTAGTAATTGTTTCTGTATTAGGGAGTTACAGGACTTTTTCAGATTCTTCATGTCTATCACCTTGGCTCTCTTCGCAAATGGAACAATCACTTTGGCAACCTGCAAGTAAATTATATTATATTATTCCTTCTTTATTTGTCTGCATATACGATTTTATTGTAATAACTCACCTGCGACGGCGCACCCTCAAACTCTGTACCGATCTCAAAGACTGTATTATTGCAATTGGGGTTCATTTGGGAGAGACCCATCTCGCCCGCGTCCACGTCCATCATGCTTGCCTCGGCCGCTTGCTCCGCGGCAATCGCCGCAATAACGCTCACGTTGGCGGGAACAGCGTCCGTAAAATGTTCGTTGTTAAAAAACTCCTGGTCATTATCATCATCGTGGTGCATATCCGCATCCATATCAATGCCAAGATCTCCGCCCTCGTCCGAATCAGGTTCTCCAACGCGTTTCGACAAACGTATGCTGGGAGCGGAGTCATATTTGAAGAAAATATCCGGGTCCAAATCGAACTTGGTGGGCAATATCAGCTTTCGGGGATCCCACTTCTTTTGGAAATTCACCCTGCGCTGCCTTATTGTGGTGTCTAGGTGTTGGAATAAGTTTTCCGTCACATGGCCGTAACCTACAGCCTTAGCCCTTCGGTTAGCGGTCAGATGCGTTGACTTCTTGGGCCGTTGACTGCGAATAGGCTGGGTGTCCACCTGGCCGTTGGTCTGCGAGAAAGTAATGCGCGGGCGAGTGCGCTTGAACTTCCAGTGCGAGGGGCCGGCCCAAAACTGGGAAATCTGATCCATCGGCCTGTAGGAGTACTCTAGCTTAGAATTTCCGTCTACCGGTCGCAAATCCTCGATGAACTCTGTCTGCTTGCGCAACCTGCGACAATTTTTGATCACCATTTGCTCCTCGGTAGTGAGCTCTTCCAGCTCATTAGAGTCCACTTCCAGAACCTGAGGCGGTGGTCCATCCAAGTCCGGCATGGGTTCACACTCGGCATTGATGTCAAAGGCCATGGAAATATCATTTACACACATATCATCGGCATTATCCAGACCCTCGTCGTGATCTTCATCCTGCACTGCCTGCGATGGCTTTTCGTTGGCCGCCTTGGGGTTAGGAGCACTTGTGATGATGTAGCCCGTGTGCAGCGGGCGCAGATTTGATCTCTCAGCATGTGGCAGTAGTTTGCGCATGAGATTGGTGCTCATAAGTGATTCGGCTGGCCATTGTTCCAATTCTGCATTGAGCGTAGTGTGGTCCTGGACCTCCTCGGTGAACTCTTCGCTGTTCCAGAAATTATAGGTGGTGCGCAAGCGCAATTCCGAGTCGAAACTAGGAAGGATGTTGTGCATTAGACGATTCGAAGCATTTATGGAGCCCACAGTGGAGTTCAGCTTGCCAAACACCGGATCCTGCAAGGGAGCCGTATCCAGTCGGCTGTTTAACGTATCTCTGTTTTTGGTCACTGTGGATATGGGCTTCTTTTGCCGTTTGGGCTTGGACACTGCTTCTTTGGGTGCATTCTGCGCAGAGTTCTGTCCCTCGCCAGTCTCCTGTTCACCTTGGTGGCCATCATCATCCTCGGCAGCGTTTATTTGCTTATCCGTAAGAGTTCGAGCACTCAAGCCAGCTGATATGCGCATGGCATCCAGGTAGATGGAGTCCACACGCAGACCGTACACCTTGGATGAAGCTTCTAGGGAAGAACCTGCCATCTATGGAAGCAAATTAACAGGCGATTATGATTCGTCGTACATGAACTTAATGAGCACAAAACCCACCTTAAAGTTGCTCATGCGCTTGTGATGGTGATCCAGCAGATTGGCCAGCGAATCGATAAGCATCAGGTTCCAGGCGTTGTCCTTGCTCAGCTTGTTGCCATTGTAGATCTCCAGGCAGTTCCTGATGGTCTCATTGTCCTCGAGTGACTCCACAATGCTCGCGCGGTGCTGCTGCTGCAGAAGAGTGCGGCGACGAGCCTCCCGCCTTTCCGCCTCGTCGTCGTTAAGGGGGGTTAGCATGCGGGACACCTCCTCTCGGTAACTGGCCACCGCGGACCGCCTAAGCGGAGTTTCCAAGCGGGGCAGGGTCATCCTTTCAAGGAAGTGGAGAAATCAGGGGTAACGTAAGCGCACAGCACAGGGAGTTTCGTTTGCCGAAGGCTGGTGGTTTTGGATAATTTTTAAAAACGCATCAATTAAGCAGGTTCACTTTCAATGATAGCTTTGAACCCCCAATTCGACAGTTTTGACACAACTTTTGTTGATTGTATTTTGTCTATTTCTGGTTTTGCGATGGTATTAGTAGTAGTTTACAGTTTCTTTCAAACGACGCCGCAATTTAGGGCTGCATTTTAGTGTTGGTTAAAACTAAAGAAGTGCCAAGTTAGCTAGAAAATAGAAACAGGAAAATCACTAGAGAATTAGCTATATAATTTTACGTTTTATGAAAAATTTAATATAAACTGGATTGCCAATTGTATTTTATTGAGAAAAAGAGTTACCTAACTCATTTACATTTACAGTTACATTTATAAGCATCGAAATAGAATAAAACGTGTATATTACCTAGAACTTTATTTTACATTCAGGGATGCACAAGCACTGCCACAGCTAAATAGAGATCAACCAGGGACGACCGTTAATTTCAAATACACACGTATTATTAAACAAACTAAAGTCAGTACAAAAGCAAATAAATAACATTAATTTGCCAATACAGTTACCTAATAAAGATAATTAATTTCAAATCTGTTTTCTATTCTTCCTTAGTTCACTTTTAAGAAAATGTTTTTATAATTATCACCCTGGTAATTAATGTAGTTGTTTTTTATATGTGTCACAGTTCTTTTAACAATAATGTCTAAAGCAATACAATTTAGAAATATTTAGTTGGTAAAATCCTTCATCGGCTCTCGCGACTCTTACCAACACTGGCGCTGATAACCACTCCATCCCTGGAAGGCGGCAACTCTCACACACACAGCCGCAGAACTTTGAGTCCCTCGCGCAGTTCGCATCGATTCAATGTCGTGATTGTTGTTAGTTTTCGTTGTTTTTGTCTGAGAAACTTTAAATAACTTTTTGCCAGCGCTGCGCGATTTACTCGATGTAATCGAATAGGGCACAGGAAACGCTCTGAGCCTTAAAATTGACTATAAAACTTATAGCTTTAACGAAGTTCACACTCGACGTGCATGTGTGCATTTCTCCCTGTGGTAGTGCTGGAGTAACTGGACATTCCGATTTTGCGTAGTTCCAGCGAAACCTAACGGGCTTTCCAGTTCGATTTGCGGAATAGCAGGAATACGACATACGGAGTTGCGGAAATTCGGAATCACCATGGCACGCGACACACAAGGAACCCAGGGAACCCAAAGCCAGGCCTCCAATATCTGGACGCAAGTAGAGAGCCAGCCGATGGAGAAGATTGTCTGGGGCCGCTTGTACGGCAAGAACATTAAGATCAAATCGTTGGGTACGAGTTCAAAATACCGAATTCTTTATACGCATTCGTCCTTTTCTGTTGGTAACCACATTTCCACCTGTTTTGTGTCTTTATTGCGTGTGCACTTCATGTTTTAATGGTGATCCCATGCTAAACTGATTCCAGATCTCAACAATGACGAGTTCACCGCAGGACGCGGTGAGGCAAACGATTTGATTCTCACGCTCAATGATTTGCCCGAGAAAATCCTGACGCGCATTTCCAAAGTGCATTTTATCATAAAACGGGCAAATTGCGAGCTTACCAACCCCGTTTATATTCAGGTAGGTGGAGGTTCCAAACCCATTTTGGGAGGAAAGTTGGCATTCAGAGGAATTTTTTTAAAACGAGACAGTGAACTAACGAAACCACATGACAAACTGCAAGTTACCCAGAAAAACTAACTTACAACTCAAATTATGTTTAAGTTGTATTTAGATGAGGTTATCAAAGAAAGAAATACTAATATATTGAATACTCCCCATAATTCATTTACAAAAGCAGAAACTCAGATTGCACTGTTACAATTTCCAAAGTAACCGTTGCCTTTGTTCACCTATTTCCCAGGATCTCTCACGGAATGGGACGTTTGTGAACAATGAAAAAATTGGCACAAACAGGATGCGAATCCTAAAGAATGACGACGTAATTTCCCTGTCCCACCCAACGTACAAAGGTAAGCGATCGACAACAGGTACAAATATCGACAAGGACTCGTAAGTAATTTGATGTTTTGCACCTGCCCTCCTTTGTAGCCTTTGTATTCAAGGATCTCAGCCCGAACGAGTCGGTCGGCCTTCCCGAGGAGATTACCAAGACGTATTATGTAAATCGCAAGCTGGGATCGGGGGCATACGGACTGGTGCGTCTGGTCTATGACACCCGCACCTGCCAGCAGTTTGCGATGAAAATTGTTAAGAAGAACATGCTCTCTGGGGCGCGACCCAGCACCAATTTTAGTGATCCCGATCGGGTGCTTAACGAAGCCAAGATTATGAAGAATCTTTCCCATCCGTGTGTGGTCCGCATGCACGACATCGTCGACAAGCCGGATTCTGTGTATATGGTGTTGGAGTTTATGCGTGGCGGTGACCTTCTCAACCGGATCATCAGCAACAAACTTCTCAGCGAGGACACCTCGAAGCTTTATTTTTACCAAATGTGCCATGCCGTCAAGTACCTACACGATCGGGGTAAAACAAATTATATTTATTTGGGTTCGAATGTGTTGCTGAATAAGCAAGATGTTCATTTCTTGTTGTCAAATAAGTAAGTCGTGGGAATGGGTATTGAAAGCGCCCTTTATTTCAAATAAAAAGCAAATTATTCCTGCGCCTTAACAAATATGCTAGTATTCACAGCAATCGAACTATTCCCCTAAATAGATTTTTAACTTTCAGGCATCACCCATCGTGACCTAAAACCAGACAATGTTTTGCTGGAGACCAATGACGAGGAGACCCTGCTAAAGGTCTCCGATTTCGGGCTGAGTAAGTTTGTCCAGAAGGACTCGGTTATGCGGACGCTCTGTGGCACGCCACTCTACGTGGCTCCTGAGGTGCTGATAACCGGCGGCCGAGAAGCCTATACCAGGAAAGTAGACATTTGGAGCTTGGGAGTGGTGCTCTTCACTTGGTAAGCCAATCTGTTGTTCTCCTACTAAAATGAAATAGTAAAACACTCATATCTTGCAGCCTTAGTGGTACTCTGCCCTTTTCAGACGAGTACGGAACCCCGGCGGCCCAGCAAATAAAGAGGGGCAAATTCGCGTACGGCCACTCTTCTTGGAAGAGAGTCTCGCAGCGCGCCAAGCTGCTGATCAACCAAATGCTCATTGTGGATCCCGAGAGGCGACCCTCAATCGATGACGTCTTACAGAGCAGCTGGATGCGGGATGCGCCCATGCTGCAAAAGGCGAAGAGGCTGATGAAGCTCGATGGCATGGAGATCGAGGAGGAGAACTTCCTCGAACCACCCACCAAGCGATCGCGACGCTAGGTTTAGTTTCTAAGTTTCCATCGTTAATACCTATGGGTCGAGGCGCGAAAAGGTTTTAATTTTCTGGAAAAATTAAGCGACAACATTTTTCCCAAACTGCCGACACCGCCGCATCCGAGTGTATTGTCGAATTTAAGTATTTTTTGCGGTTGTTTATTTTTACGTGTTGTCTAGTGTAAGTTTCATCTCCCAAGCCCGGTTAATCCTGTTAAACTGCATATATTACTGGGCTCTCGCTTCACAATTATTTTAAGATTCCTATCGATTTGAATTTTGCCATTCCACTGGAATATTATTACGATTTATTACTTGTAGATGTTTAGAAACTAAAAGTTCTAAATTTAAGAATTTGACTCTTCAGCAAAATATTCAGCTTTTCGAAATAAAGCGTTTGAATTTGTTTAAGTAATATTTACTTTGTACACGCTCTTTAATGGGATTCAAAATAAATTGCCTCTTTGCAATGCCGCAACAATGATTTGGTTCGTCTACTTATATACATTAAGATTCATATAAAGTTAAATAAAAAAAGTGTGGTACCAGCTAAAGTCGTAGCACCTCGGCCAAGCCAAGGTGCTTGGTGTATACAATGGAAACTTAAGTGATAAAAAGAATAAATGCAAAAAAATCTATGAAATCACAGGGCCTCCAGCAAAATTATTTAATGGCATGCGCCACCATTTTACGACCATGTCCGATGGTGATGAGGGTGCTATCATCGGTCCAAACTGCATCTGTAAGGCGAGAATGGGTTTCCTCGTGCGTGTAGATGAACTCATGGCCCGCCTGCACATTGGCCACTTTTACAGAGGCTGGCAAATTGCTCATGGCAGCCAGATAGGGCCTGGAAAGAAGTGTGTTAAGTTAAATTGCCATTATTTCGCATCAACACGTACCCATTGATTATTAACTGGGAGACATGGCCCTTGTCGAAGTATTCCCTGGATTCCGCCAGTTTTCGCGGCACTCGGATGTCCAGAGTATGAACCTTGCCGTCGTAGTCCCCGATATAGATGTTATTGTCACCCTGAAGCTCCGTTGCAGCAGCCCAGGCGGCACTGGTGAAGCTCAGCAAGTGGCTGGAATCTGCATAGAGGCACGTAGATGAAGGAGCCGCTGCCCGGACATCCCAAAGGCGGGCACATCCGCCACGATCACAGGTCACAAACTTGTCGGCCGAAGCTGAGGGTGTGGCGAGTGCAGTCAACTTGTCGGTGTGCGAGCAGCGCGATCTGTATGAGCTCACCAGATCGGCGCCCGAGAGATCCCAGACCTGTAAGTGGGATTCCGTTGTATATTTTCCATATACTCTACTACTCTACTCTACTTTCACACATACATTAAGGGTGCCATCCGCTGAGCCCGAAACGGCCTTGCGGGGATCCGCCTTGAAGACGCTCAGTTGGCTGATGGGTGTGGGATGCGCGCAGGACTCGCCCACGAGGAAGAGGCAATAGGGTGACTTAGGATCCCGCACCTTGGAATATGTGGACCAGGCCTGGAGTCGCGTATCGCCAAGGGCCACCAGCAGGACATCATTCTCGGCGTAGCGAACAATGTTCACCGTGTGATCCGCCTGCAGCTTGAAGTCCGCCGACTCCACGGTCATGTGGTGCATCTGGTCGCGTCCGTAGCCGAAGAACATGCCCCACCAGTGGCGTCCTTCGCGTCGGTTGGTGGCCAGGGCCAAGTGCTTGTGCTCGTTGATGGCGATGCTGTCCCAGCAGTCATGCAGTCGCGGCGAAAGGTTCTCCAATCGCGCGTTCAGGTCCGCGACGTTGAGGTTCGGGTACTCCAGGTTTCCGGCCAGCTCGAGTGCCGGCGGAGGCTGGTGGGTCACCGGAGTGCGGTACACCTCCGAACTGCGTTGCGGGAACATGGTCGTTCACTCAAGAATCCGGAAAACAGCCAAGAAGTTGTTAGGCGGCGAAGATAAAGCAACGTGCCCGGCAAGAGCAAATAAATCGCTGTAAGTGAAAATCGAACTATCGATATTATTATGCATTAATATCAAATATAATTGCGAGCTGGTCACTCTGGGATTTGAAATTATATTGATTTATCCGAAAAAACTACCTTTAATACCATAATTATCAGTTTTCATGAGCTGGTAAAATGTATACTGGAAATAACTGACACTAACCTTTTTTAAGCAAACGCACCTCTTAGCGAGGTAAGAAGTGAAGATGGCATATTGAACTCTCAAAGTTTATGATATCCAATTTGGGGACGATTAAATGAAATATTTACATATATAAGTTATAGAAGTTGGTTAACTATTTTGTTCCACCGACTGCAACTGCTCGCATTTTCAAATTGATCTCTCTTGGTGCTCATCGTCACTACGTGGACTGCCGCCTATCTATCACAGAAGAAAGTTGGTCATTTATTTCTTGGCCAAAGTAAGGAAAATAATATATATAATTATATATATCTAATTATATCAGCAGTGCTTGAGCTGCATGAGCTTCAGAATATATACATTTAGCCTAATTAATAAAGGATAATGAGTAATAGGAATTTATACAAATTGAAATGTTCTACATTACATATACATATGTACATTATACATTGGCTAACGGTATTGCTGTGATTTGTGCCGAAGTCGAACGGTATTTTTTAGGGGATTTCCCGCCATGACGAACATTTACCGTTCCCTTGCGCGCGGTCACACAGTGATTATTTTTGTTTATTATTATCGCGTCGCTCGTTGCGCGCTGGCATATTTTTTGAATAGTGCGTTCCTAGTGCGAATCGGCAGCGTCCCAAACGTCGTAGATTCCTTCGCCTGGGCCACCAAGAACGAACATTATTTCCTTACATAACCTCGGAATACTTGGGCCTTAAAGAGCCGCGCGACGGAAGGCAATCAACAAAGACACGCAAGTGCTTGCACACCGTGCTATTATGCAAAGTGCGCCATTGCAGCTGCTCTAAAATTGCAAAGAGAGGCGACAGAGAAAAAAAACACAAAGTGCCTGGGCAGAACGAGTGGAACCGCCCCCCCAAATCAGCTGTGTGATCTCTGCGGTCGGACCTCCCTCGAGTGGGCGCAAAATGGGCGGGATGGGGAGCGGCGGGCTGCTGGACATCTACTCCATGGCCTGGGAGCACCTGCGACCCGGAAGCTCGCCCGTCGACTGGTGCGAAGGCAATTACTTGATTTCATCCAACATCGCCGAGTTCGTGAACACGGTGCGTATGTGCGATTTGTTTTAATGTAATTTATGCGCTCTGCTCTCGCTGCCCCAGTTAGTTGGCCCCGCCGCAGTGGTTGTATTTGCTTTTCACCCTTTCACAGACAGCTGCGGGTTTTCCTTCTGAATGGGCCTTGACCTTTTCAGAGCGAAACGTAAACAAAAGATGCTGTTTGCCACGCTTCGTTTGCGATGGCGAGACGGGCGAAGGGCCATTTTCGCAGTGCGACACCCGGAAAATGCAGTTTTCTTATCGCCCCGAGCGTCACACCTGTCCGATCGATATGACCCTTGGTATGCGGGCAGGGAAAAGAAAACCCAACTCTTTGCCCTCGTACTGGAAACTCGTGCCTCTTCGGCCTTGGCTGCTACATGGACTTGAACTGAGTCCTACTAGGGTTTTCACACTAGTTTGAATGATCATAATGCCTTAACTCTTTTGTCAGATATTCAAAGATTTTATACATGTACATAGATAGTGCTGTGAGTTAATCAGCCGTTTGTGTGTATAATGTAATACATCCCTTAATAGTCTAAATAAAAGCGGTGTCAGCGATATTTATTGCCATCTGCATTAAAAGAAGCGTTCGTACAGTCGTAACTTGATATGCGCCGGTCTCACTTTCATTATGGCTTATCAATGCTAATCGTTGAGGCTAACCGCCGATCGAAATGCAGTTTTTGAAATCAAACTACTAAAAACGACGGCCAGACTGTAAACACTTGTTTTTATATTCTATATAACGATATACTTTTATACTGCATACTCTAAATTTATTACTAATCTCAATAAGTGTATATAAAATGTAAGAAATGTAAGTTAGCCCGCTAGATAATTTCACAGCCTATTAGTTATCATTCCCAACAAGAAATAGAACAGCCTCAAAGTGAACCCAAGTCCAGAGGTTATCGGAGCCCCATATTGCCACAACACAATGACAATAGTATGTCGTAACATACAATCTTGCGTTTCAAATAGAACGCAGTATCATCAATTCGGTCAATGTGGAAATTTAAATGGGAGCCGTAAGTAGCTTTGTAGAACTTTGTGTGGTGCAGATATACTTCCGCTTGCTAACGATAATGGAAATGGCTTTTAATTGATTTGGTCGACATGAGTAATCGTTTGCTGGCCAGTAAAGTGCACGACGCTTGAAACGCATTTTGCCTTTTTTTGTTTTAATTGGGTTTACTCAGCAAATGGAGTGAATAACCCCGATCTTGACACTCTGCTGCACAATAACCAGCGGCACTTGTGAGGAAATCGAAGCGAAACTTTTCATACATATATATTGTAAATATCTTTATAATGGGCATAGCCCAGTTGCTTATCACTTCTCTTAATATAATACGAATACGTTAATGTTGTTCCAAGCACCCTTTACATGTGATAATTACTCCACTTCTCGCCCAGTTGCCCAGTCAAAATAATTTTTGTTCATTCAATTTGCTCGGGCATTTACGTGACACAGTGCAAATTGCCGAGGTGACACGTAGAAGTGGAAGCAAGCACAATTAATTATTCATACGGCCAACAGGGAGACATATGTATGGTCATAATTTTGAGATATGCGCAAATGAAAATGGAAACATCTGGATATCATAAAACTGTACTGTTGGAAAAAGATAATAATTACCATTCAACTTATTATTCGTTGTAAAGTATGTTAGGTTCTTAAGGCAGCATTTGCGACCCTATAGGGGATATACATTCTTGATCAGGATCACTGCGTACGTGTGAACATCAAGATCTAGGGAAAAGAAGAGCTAGAAAAGAGATTCAGGTTCTTCCTTGCGTAAACATGCGTAAAGTATTCGTTGCAATGTGAATGGTATTTTAGCTTATCGATCATTATCATCTACATGCCAAGAATTGTTTAAGTCGAAGCATTAGAAGCCTTTTTAGAGAAAACTGAAAGTCTCCTTACTATATGAGAATGCAATCAGTTTCTGCTTGCTATTGCACTTCCATTAGCTGAGTAGATGGTATCTAATAGTCGCAATATTCGCGACGTTCTCCCTATATTTTTTTAAGCGGCACACTAAGTGAAATATGAGTAACGCAATTACATTGAAGGAAATATATATATTTAAAACCGATCTACTGTTTTTGCTTCAACAGTTTAGCAACTTCCTGTTCATCCTCCTCCCGCCAGTTCTGATAATGCTTTTTAAGGAGTACGGACGCTTTGTGACGCCCGGAATCCACGTCATCTGGGTGCTGCTCATCGTGGTTGGCCTGAGTTCGATGTACTTCCATGCCACCCTGAGTCTGATTGGCCAGCTGCTGGATGAACTGGCCATCCTCTGGGTCTTCATGGCGGCCTTTTCGCTCTTCTATCCGAAGCGCTACTATCCCAAGTTCGTGAAAAACGATCGGTAAGAACTGTGATCCCCCTGTGATACGGCTGGCACTATCTAAACACCCCGACTTTCGGTTTCCTTTGTTCCCAGCAAAACCTTCAGTTGGCTCATGCTGTTGTCGGCGATTGCTGCAACGGGCTTGTCATGGTGGAAGCCCATTGTTAACGCCTTTGTTCTCATGTTCATGAGTGTGCCGACCATGGTAATGCTGTACACAGAGCTGCAGAGGTGAGTTTACCTAGCTTCTACTCAACTGGTAATTCTGAGGGTCTTACCGATAGGCAGGCGGCTCTGATTTCCCGCCTGCTGACCCGAAATTAACCGCAATGCCCATAAATCATGTATCCTATCATCACTCATTCCTGTTATCACGTATGCGATTTTGTTTTATCTTTGGGAACAAGTGTACTGCGCTTTCCACCTTATCAGCACTTATTTACTCAATTTTATTTCTTGTCATAGATGATATGTTATGGTTCGAGTAGGTCAAAGATCGAAACGAAAGGGTGTTTCCCTGCACTCACATTCAATGGTTTGGGCAAGGCGTCGATGCATCAATCAATCATATCAATCGATTTCAATGTGTAATTAAGATAAACCTGGAGTAGAGTACTCGGCTCGAGGGCTTATTGTTTTTATTGGCTTAGGTAGTCAACGGGCCACTGATTATTTCCTTTGGGACTTACAGCTGTCACAAAGTTGGGTAATGTTTGACGTATCTGGGCCGCAACTACGAGGAATACGTTATACCCTTGAATATAATGTGGGGGAAACTATAGAAAAAGTGAGGATATATATTTGACATAATAGTGATAGTTGAAATATACACAGTTCCATATTTATTTCTCTTTGCTCGCGGAAATCCTTCCCTATCGATTATAAATTATAATTAGTATTTACTATGCCGACTTAAGCTGTCCTTGCAAATGCAATATTTCTTGGCGTTCTTGCGATTTATACAGTTGGCGTCGTTTTTGTAAGAGGTCAATCGACTTAAATCCTCCACATTTATGTGACGAAGCCTTTGGGTTCGACTATTCCAACGCACAGTGGCCTCAAAAATGGGGGTTTTCGGGACGGTCTGGAACATAATGATATAGACGTGCTCGTTTCTGTCCGCCGGCCTAAGTCCGTTGGACAGGATGGTTTTGCGGTCTGCTTTCTCCACGTTTTTGAATGTGAAATTGTGGCACAGATGGCTCAGATTATGGCTAACTAAGTGCTCGTTCATTCGCTGCACAATTGCTTTGGCAATTGTCCTGGCATGCGGGGAATTCGTTATGGTTTCCGTGGGCTGGCAACAGCACCATTTCTCCTCGATTCCGGCCATTTGGCAAGTGCGATTGAAGGGCAGCTCAAAGAAAAGGGATTGGCAGCTCTTGCACTGTCTTGCCTTGAGACTATCCGGGAAATCATCCACGGACTTGCTATCCAACTGGAGCAAGTGCTGGAGGGTCATGTAGAGATCGTAGTTGGAGGACAGGCGATTCTGGTTCTTCCCGAGATTACTCGCCAAATGAGGATACTTGTGCCGGAACCAGGGTGGCAAATAGATAAACATCATCGGCATGCGCTCTTCAAAATACCCTGTGGCAGCGTGCCGCAAAGTATTATACCGATGGCCATGATCACTCATCAGAATCACGATGGATTTCCGAAAGAGACCGGACTCCTCGAAGGACTTTAGATACTTCCAGAACAGGTTGTCCAGCGCAGTGGCTCCCTCGAAGTAATCGTGGGTGAAGCTGTTGCTCCATAGAAACCCAAACATGGGGGATCTGCCGAGAAAGCGATCGACGAACTGCTGGCCAAAGTCCCAGACATAACTGAAGCTGAGATGACGACCCACGCAGTAGGCAAATCCGAAGTCCTTGGTCACCTTAAATTGTTTTTCGATGGCGAAAAGTAGAGGACGTAGGTAGTAATCAGTTGGCTGCTTCACAAATCCCGGTTTCAGGTAGTTGAAGGTGCTAATAGATGAACAATCTTCGGCGAAGGCTGTTGTGTAGTTGGCTTTCTTAAAACGCTTCCAAATGAAGTTTAAGGAGTCCAAGCAGCCCGGCTTTCTTACATCACAATAATCCCGTACTCCCTTTTCGGAATCTCCCGTCAGCACGGCCAGAAGATTGGGAAAGGTATTATCGCCCACCTTATTGTAGCCCTGCATCTCGAACCATCCTGGCCGCCTAACGAATTTGTAAACCGATGGCATTGCTCGTCGCAGATTTATGCGCGACGTGGAGTCCAATCCCATGATCAGAACACTCGGCTTGTGCACCTCACTTTCTTCCTTCACGAAATCCTCGACCTTCTCTTTTGGAAGGCGGTCCTCGATGAAGGAAATGGCATCCGCTTGCAGCAGCTCCCGGTGCCTGCTCACATCCTTCACATAGCAACTGGTGATCATGTAATCCGTCTTGTTCGGAACGAACTGGTGGTGCTTTATGGGACGACTTCTAAGCTGACTGAAAGAAGTGCAATTGCCTTGTTAATGAGAGAGTAATTGATTAAGTAAGAACGCTCCTCTCAATTCCTTTAACAATAATCGCTATAATAATATGCCTTCTCTTACAATATGCACCCAATTTATACATTCCTACATAGATCATAAATGTCATAATGATGCAGTGCTTTGTTATGTGGAAAAGTAAACGCTTCGAGTTAACCACAGTTAGGCCAGCTAAGCTAATGAAGAGTTAGGGCCATACTCACTTATAGGTATCGTCGGGTTTCTTGTCGGAGTTGTCCCGCGATATCTCCCGGTACTCGCACTCCAGGGTGGCGTTGCCCTTCCTGTTCAGAATGGGCTTGGCCAGGTGCTCGTGTACATGCAGTCTGTACTGATGTGTTTCAAAGTCGAATTCACTTGTAACCAGATCGCTGTCGTTGTGGCAGTGCCTTAGCTTCTTTCGGTGGAAGTTACTCATTGTATCCCACGTAAAGGGATTCACGAAGGGCATCTTGCACACCGGACTATGTACATAGTACTCGTTTGCCCCATGAGCACTGTTCGTGTTCCAAAGGCCAAGGCAGGTTAGGATGAAAAGGGCTTGAAACTCCTTAGGCGTTCGAGTCATGTTCACCTATGGCTGCAGCATTTTCACTGACGGCTCAGCAGTCTCGTTTAATAATTGCATTCACAACGCTTGGCTACACTAACACAAAAGTATTGGCGTTTCGTTTTGAATTATCTCTAATTCTAATGGTTTATTAATACCCATATATATTCTTTGTTTATATAGAGTTAGTGACCAGAGGGTTTACCGCCTGGGCATCCGATCGACGACAGTGTGGGCACTCGCGGTATTCTGCTGGATTAATGACCGGATCTTCTGCGAGGCCTGGTCATCGATCAATTTTCCATACCTGCACGGCTTCTGGCACATATTCATTTTCATAGCTGCCTACACGGTGCTGGTGCTGTTCGCCTATTTCTACGTGGAATCGGAGCTGCCCCAGCGACAGCCGCTGCTGAAGTACTGGCCGAAGAACGAGTTTGAGTTCGGGATACCCTTCATTTCGATACGGAATCCAGGTAAGGCTCTGCGAAACACCATCTAAAGACGATTCTGGAGTGCAGAGGTGGCAGAGAAATGACCAAAGACCAAGCGATAATATCGTACATGCTTTAAAAACATAAACAATTATTGTAAAATTACGGCAACGTAATTGTAGCGCACACTTTTTATATAGTTGAAACAGTTTATTAGCCATAGATATATTTATTAAGCAAACGAATCGGATTCGCGGTTGTATCCAAAGAGATAAGTCTGTTAACGCCTTAAGGTTCGGTGCACCTGAATACTTGGGCCTAAACCAATAATAGTATTGGCCTGCTTAGTCCATAAATGGGCGATTGCTCCGTGGAACTAGAAAGACATATCTAAAACATGGTTATTGTTCCGTCTACCCTTTAAATGAGTTTAATCAAAGTCTTCTAACCCGTTCTATGAGTATGAGTTACCATCGGACTGTGATATGTTATGAACTAATTCACCCCATTGCTTCCAGAACAAATGGTTCCTACGCTTTCCCAAAAGACAAACAATTTTATTAGGTTTTGAGTACCTGATTTTGTTAATTGTTTTGTGGCTATCTAGTTTACGCAAACTAACAAATTAACACCTACACTAATCCTGGATTGGAAATCTACTAGCTCCTACCAGAAACCACAACTAAAACACTAATCAAAGTAGATCGTTGCTCAAAGTATTATGCCATTCAAATGATCCAACCCGCTACCTTGCTGATCCCACAGATTCGAAAGATTGGCTCGTCTACTGCAGCTTGTACATGCAGGACTATGACTACAAGCACGGAAAGAAGTAAGGCAAGAGTTCGGTTGGATAGCCTTCTCCAAACAGAAACATACACAGCGTGATATAAGTTAGAGTTGCAGAAGGAGGAATAACTAAATTATTTATTAATTATAAAGCTCGCCTGCTCAGCGCAGAAACCAAATTATGTATAGCTGCCATATAGAGCGTTAGCTTAGGAAGTATGATTTACTTAGGCTACACAAATGTCGACAAATGTACTGCGTTAGAAAAGCAAGCTCTCTTGTTAATCGCAATAAAGAATAGTATTTCAGTTGCCGTTGTTTTATTCAATGTTATGTTGCATAAACATATTTTACTCCTACATACTGTGTAATTCGTATATCTTTTCATTTCCTTACATGGTAAGTGTCCTTTTCTACGCGTGTGCTTAAGAGGTTGGGGTTAGTGTTCGCTGAGCATTGGTCCAATCAAATTCGTTAGGCGATGTCACAATATTCGCATGTAAACGCAGTTCAATCCGAATCCGACGATATATTGGTGCAGGAATCGTGGGTGATACGTTTGTTGATGGGATTGTAGATTCCGTTGAGCAGATACGGTCCGCGGTAGCTGATAATGTTCTTTGGGGTCTCATGGATCTTCACCTCGTACAGCAATTCCGGCTTCTTCAGCTGCAGACGGATGTTGTCCCAGATGTAAACGGCCAAGTTCTCTGTGGTACTGGGCTAGGGCAACAAAGGATAGGTTTATTAGTAGGGCAAGCTGCGTTGTGAATTCTGGTTGTTTACTGTATTGGCAAAGTATTCCACATCCTTGTCGAGATTCTTGTGGTCCAGACGCTTCATAATCACAGTTTCTATAGCCTCTTTCAGCTCCGAGATGTTCACCACCATTCCGGTTCGCCGATCGATGGGACCACGAACGGTTATCTCAACTGAAAGGATTAAAAAGTATAAAGATTATAAAGTACATCTCTGAAGATCCATTCAAACTTTTTCGGATAATCGCGGTCAAGTCAAGATTAAGTTCTTAAGGCTATCTAATCACAATCTTAAAGTAATCAAAAAATAATCAGTTGAGCAATTGCGCCACATTATGCTCGTTCAGAGCATTACTCATTATCACTTCTCGGTCGCCAATACATATTGATTGCCTTTGAGCGTTGAACTTGAGTATGGTTTTGATAAGCGAGCTTGTCGGCCAAGGTTTTGCTATGGTTAGGCATTTTTTCGGTCTCAAATTACCAGTTTTGTGGGGGTTATACCTGATTGAACCTGGGTTATATGATAAGTGTTGCACTTTGCAGGTAATCAGGCGATTAAGTGTGTTTAAGGGGGTATTTTTCACCTGTATAGTTGTGTCCGTGGCCGTGGAAATTGTTGCACTTGCCGAAGACTTCCAGATTCTCGGCATCGCTCAATTGGGGACTAGGGAGGAAATAAGTGCAGCAATCAATTTAAATCGAACTGAATTGGTTTGCAAACCGTGATTGAATTAAGTAATTGAATGACTCAATTTGATTCAGTCTAATTACCTATGGAGACGATGACAGGCGCTGAAAGTTTCGCGACGGGTTAGGAAGGCAACAGGTTGCTGCGACATTTCAGGTCGATTTATACTATATCTGGTCTGGATCTGGATGTGGATGTAGATGCGGATTTATACCTGCGGCTGATCAGCTGCGCGCTTTGGCACTGTTTTACAATGAATGCAAAACCTGCTTTCGAGCCGCGCTTATTTATATGGTACTTGGGTCGGGAGAACAAGGAAATAAGCCACAAATGCGGCGAATGCGAAAGTCACAACACGCTCGGAACTAGTTTCTCCTGAACTTTTCGAGTTCGACTAATGCAGCTGACTAGCGATAGATGTTCCCTTGTTTAAGTTTGCAAGTGTTTGTATGCGCTGCAAAGACAGGGGTAAGGATGGTAGACCGTGGCATTCAACTCAATCAGGCAAGGCGCTCACCTTTATTTGATGTGGATTTTCAATAATATTTACTTTTGTCTACGTTGCTCGTCAACAGCTGCTCCCGATAACAAAGCAGCGCAATCGGTTATCGGCCAGAGATGAGAGTGCGCCGTTTGTTACCATAACTGTTCTCAGTGATTTACATTAGCAGTAAAATGCGCGATATAAGAACTAAGAAATAATTACGTATTTGAAAATGTGGCCACTAATAAATCATTTTATGCAGACAACCCTTTACAGTATTATAGTATTTTGATTATATTACAAATTGCAGTACTTTTGATTACTGGAAGTAATAAATAATAACCATCCGAATCGATATTTATCTGTTAATATTTATTTAACATTATGTGGTTAACAGAGTTAGTTTAATATGCAAGTGTTCATCCCTGGCGCGTTGTGGCGTTGCCAGACCTCAGGCCAGTCACTGAAATCAACTCTGCTTTGCTATCGATCGACGCCCGTCACCAGAAAAAAAATAACAAACGACGCCGCGCAATAATTCGAAACTCCTTGCAGTTATTTAAAAAAGAGCAGAAAGCCCGAAATAACAAAGTAAATATGAGCAACAAGAGCACACCGGTGCGCCAGCGCATCCAGCAGTTCCAGACGCGAGGAGTCCACAAATCCACGCCGGCATCCGAGATGCGCAAGAAGGTGCTGATGACGCGGACGGAGGATCGGGATCACCGCGATCGTCCCGAACAGCTGCTGAACACTGCCTTCAGCGGGAGCACCCCGAAAACGAAACCCAAGTCCACCGCGCTGAATGCCTGCTACACACCCTCGTCGCTGTACAGGAATGCAAACAGTACTCCTGGGAGACCGAAGACTCCCGGCACCGGGAAATCCAGCTGCAACAGGCCAAAGGAGCGGGACTCCCTTCTGGAGTCCTGCCTCAGCGTGTCTGAGGAGAGCAACATGATTGTCGCAGTGCGAGTGCGGCCACTGAATGCTCTGGAATGCACACGTTGTCAGGTAACCAATGTGGTCCAGGTGCACGGAAACAGCAACGAGCTGACTGTCCAAGCGGGCAGCAGTGCGGATGCCTCAGCCGGGGTGACGCACTTCTTCAGCTACGACCAGGTCTACTACTCATGCGATCCCGAGAGAAAGAACTTCGCCTGCCAAACCAAAGTCTTTGAAGGCACAGCTCGTCCTTTGATCGACACTGCCTTCGAGGGCTACAACGCCTGCTTGTTTGCCTACGGACAGACGGGCTCGGGCAAATCTTACAGCATGATGGGCATTGAAGCTTTAGATGATGCCGCTCTGGATGGTGGACCACCGCACGATGAGGCGGGCATCATTCCACGCTTCTGCCACGAGCTGTTCCGCCGGATAGAGGCTGTGAAAAGTCAGCAGCAGCTGCAAGTGGAGGTGGAGGTCAGCTACTTTGAGATCTACAACGAGAAGATACACGATCTGCTGAGTGTCCAACATGCGGCAGCTGCCTCCGGAGAATCCACGCCTATCCAGCAGCAACAGCAGCAGCGGCCGGCTCTAAAGGTGAGAGAGCATCCCATCTTCGGGCCCTACGTAGTGGATTTAAGTGCCCACTCGGTGGACTCGTACTCGGCGCTCCGCAACTGGCTTGCCGTGGGCAACTCGCAGAGGGCCACTGCATCCACGGCCATGAACGACAAGAGCTCGCGCTCACACTCCATCTTCAACATTGTTCTGAACCTCACCGATTTGAGCAGTGACGATGGCCTGTCCTCAGATACGGACTCGAGCACGGTGTCCTCCCACCGGCAGACACGACGCAGCAAGATTAGTCTGGTGGACCTGGCGGGCAGCGAACGCATTAGCGTCTCCGGATCGAACGGCGAGAGGATCCGCGAGGGCGTCAGCATCAACAAGAGCCTGCTGACGCTGGGGAAAGTTATTGCCGCTCTGGCCGATTCCCGCAAGACCAGCAGCAATGGACCCCTGGGCTCTGGAGCACCCAGCACCTTTGTTCCCTATCGGGAGAGCGTGCTCACCTGGCTGTTGAGGGTAAGTGTTACACAATTACTAACTACTGCTGTTGTACTTATCAACTGGGTCAGTAGTTTGCTCTACTTTCGGTTAATGATTACTCGTTCTTATCCTCCTGGCTTTTGAAAATTTTAATTGAACTCCGCCGTGGTTGAAAAATATCATTACAAAAGGCAAAACGTTAGCCTTCGAATAAGTTCAGCTCAGTATATGTCTTGAATATAATTGCATTTATTCGCAATGCCTCGCACTTCTGCCACCACCAACGGAGAGGTTATCAACACTTTCGCTTTGATTAGGCAGTGGCCCAAGGAATGAGGTCCCCTCACAATCAGTAATTACCCGGAAAGCAACCAGTACGTAAAACTGCACTGGGAATGCAAATGACACGTTGACCCCTGCGGAAAGTACCGACAAAATGTTCAGATGGACAAACGTTACATAACCAACCGCCTAAATGGAACTGCTGGGCATGATATTCGAGATTCCACAGATTTCGTGATGAGCCGAGCCCATCGACTCCTGACACGCCAATTCAGTTTTAATGATGTCTGCATTTTGCGGAGTATTTTGTGTCTGCTAGACAGATTTGTGTTTGCTCCATCAATTAACTGAGGCGCTAATTAGTTTAACTAAAATAAAGCGTTAAATTGTCCGAAAAACTGGAAAAAGGAGACAGCTTCAGGCAGAGATTAGATTCAGTTTATCTGGACTTTGTAGGACAAAATATGGGATCTCTAGTTCTGAACTCGAAGTTTGTTATCATTCGTTTTTGTTTTGTTAAGATTACTGGCAGACACAGTCCCTTTTTATTATGTCCCTATCATTTCGATAGAAAAGCCTTTTATTAATTTTATTATACCAAATCAAAGACCTCCCGCACCTCAATCAATTGAGTGATTAAAGTCTTGGCCTCTAATCATATCTATTTAATCTACTGTTGTTGCTTTTTATTTGCTTATAAAATTTATGACCTGATACAAAGGCACGTGTACATTTTCTGGAAAATTATTTTAAGAACGCAAATAAAAAAGATAGCAGTTTCTTCACTTGAGTAATATAATTTGCTTTTTTTTTATAAGATCTCTGCAAATGGCATAGACAATGTTTGCCTTGCCTTAACAGGAAAATTGTTATAAAATTGTCATGGGACTTGATTGTTCTGTATAAGTTAAAATAGCGAGAGCATTACCATTTATCATATTAATAGCTATTTGTTTCACGATTGTTTGAATTGAGTCACGACTGTGTTTTCTAGTGTATCAATGTTACATACATTTGTGTGCATTTGAGTTATCAACTGCTCTCAAACGAACATCACAAGCGAGTAATATCTTGATTGTTGGAATATTACAAGGCTAGTTAATCCAATAGTAAGGGTTTTATATAATACAAGTATCTGCTTCTAAATTAGGTGCACCTGACATTTACGACGTAATTTATAATCACTCCACTGCACTCAATGAGTAATTACACGGCGCTTAAGTGAGAGGCTCTTGATTGAAGGTACTACAAAGTCCGAACACTTGTCTTTTTTTCCGAAACCCGTTCCACTGAGTGTTATTTAGTGTCCAGCCACTTCGGTTTTACTTACGGTAGTACGCCCCATAAAATCGCTCACATGATTTATTTTTGTACGCGCCAAATATTTGATGGAATGGCTTTGTACCCAAGTTTGTTGTAACCAGACCGCTGGGGGAGCCACGTGGTGACGAAACGCACCAGAGAGTATGTGCAGGAGACTACCATACAAGAAACAATTAAAACACGTTGTTGTTGCCCAATTAAGCTTTTAAAGTATTGAATGGTTTGGATGCTCTAGATTTAGGTTTGCATGTTGAGTGTGCGATCGTCAGTAGCTTGTACCCTGTTAACGGGTTTGTCTGATTTTCTACCAAGAAAGAAAGATGGCATCTCGAAAATTGAAGAGACCTTGTTTAGGTGCCTTCGATATTTTTGGCTTTCCATCGTTTCTATATATCAGTCAAGTACTTTTCCATCTACATCTTCCTTTGCCACCTCACAGATTTAAAAATACTTTGCAGATAATGTTTTATTTGTGTTTTTCGAGGCATACTCCGGCACTAAAACAATATTACACTTGATACGTTATCGCGTCCCCTAAGTTGCGACACCAGCAATTTCAATTGTTGCTGTCGTTGTCGCCGTTTTCCGCATTTACAGGCTGAAGGCTCGCATTTGCAATTGCTCTTGCTCAGCTTTTTTCCATCCTTAAGAGCTGCAATAACAATTTGAACAGAATATGAACAGTTTATAGAGTTACTTTGGAGGAAAACTAAACATCGAAGTTTATTTAAGCCTATAAAGGTATTACCTTTACAGTAGTTTATTACATTGGTACCAAAAGACAACAATTAATAGATATCTACACCAATTGAAATCTTGACTTAACCTTGCTTTGGGCGCTCAAATATAAATATTTAATCAAGTATATGTATATAATCGAAAATTGAGTGTGTTTTGTTTATAACCATAATCAGACTCCCCATTATAAAGTCATATTTAAGCTCTAACACAGTTAATTATATACGAATATCATTATTCAGAACAAAAAAAAATGAAAGGAGTGAGAATATATTACATATAATTATTGAACTACTACCTGCTATTAATACTGTTACCTATGTTGTTATTAAATCGGCTATCAACAATCCACTTATATGAAAATTGTTTTGTTTTACGGAAAGGTTTTGTTAAGAATACATTTTTAGGTACACATTTAATTATTTCCCTTGGCTAACTTTTAAATTCACCTTGCGACTTGACTCCTCTGGAACTTTTCAGTTTTTTTAGCAACCGGTTCAGCATTTTTTTAATTGCAGGGGAAATATTCTTTTCCCTAAGAAAGCAGTGATTTTGTATCCTTTTTATTATAATATTTCCCTTTTTCGTTGCGGCCTTTACATGTCTGGAGAAACTTTGGAACTGGAAATATGGAGTCCCAAGCTTTCTAAATAAATTCCAAACAAACTTGTTCGTGTGCAAAGCCCTAGAAACCGCACTGAATTCCTAATCACAATTTTCCGAGTTCGCTTGGAAAGCCACGAACACTGTTTTGATAGCAAGTGGATGTGGCTTTCGGAATAAAATCCAGAAACAACGATTTGAATGCAAATGACGTACGTTCACACGATTTTAAAATCGATTGATCCGTGGTGTCTAACGTATTATGTCTAATACAAAAAGCGTGCCACTGAGGATACGTCACTTTATTATTTTCGTAATTAGCAAAAGTCGAGTTGTCTGTCGTCGCTATGAATTTTCAAATAAGCCACGTTTCCAGTTCACAAATTAACGCTAATTATTCGGACCCAAACAATGTGACATACAAAGCAGTAACCATGTTGATAACAACCAATTCAAAAGATTTTTTACTAATTTAGCTGAACTCATGGCTTTTCACGGGGGCAGATCTGCTGCCATTCAACAATTTACATTTTTTGTGTTAAATAATACAAGTAATATGAGATATCGAAAGTTTGGTGGCAGTTTCAATACCTGCTTATCTCGGACCACGTTAGCATTACCTAATCTTCAGAACGTGTGGTCTCCGTTCCAGTTTCCCGCATAACAACAATTGTAATTTAAGCCAGCGTTTAATAATATATTGCGCTCCCTCACCCGCGGCGAGTTCCACTCCCCTAGAACCAAGTCGTTAGCATTGAATATAAAATGAGTCGAATTCGCATCACAAACAACTGAATATATGGCTTCCTCCGCGAGTTGTTTTTCGCAAACAGCGCTTTCCCCGTCTCCCCATTGCACATACCCCTGCACACCCATTGAAAATGCAAATGGATGGCGTGCGGGACAATTCTCAGCTTGATCAGTTGAAATTTTGACTTGACTTTCATGATTAAGGTACGGATGATCTCATCTACGCGTGTCACACGTTCATTGCTCTAATTCAATTCGGTTTGGTTGAGTGGGGCTTCATTTGGGCGAGGGTATCCGTGGACCTTCTGCGATTGCCAAACGCTGAAAGGTGGAAGAGGAAAGTGCTGAGAAGTGTTTGTCACGGTCAAGTTCCAGGTCAACTTATTGGGGTTCGAGGTGCTTTCTATGGGACAGACCTAACTAAGTCCAGGGTAGTGTTTGAAACCTGACCTTAGCCATTAAGTACTTTCTTATCATGCTCAACCTTATCAAGCTTCGGAACATTGAGATCAGCATCAGGCCCCAAGAGACATCTTAACTTCAATTAGTAAACTGGTGCGAGACGGAAAGATTTCCGTAAAGATTTGCATAAGAAATTAGAGCTTTTATTTGGAAAATTTGATCCAGTTGAGGTCGGTCGTTCGTACTGACCCACCTTAACGTAATTGAAACAGGTGTCAATCTCTAGCTCGGTTTTTTGTGCTCACATCTCTACTTCAGTTTAGAAACCATAGCGTCTATGAATGTTATCTCTCGGCTTTCTTTGAAACGTAAATTCCTTAAGTAACCCATCAGTTTGGATAAAACACACATTTTAACTTAAATTTTTCAATCATTTGTCGTTTTATTGATTTACATATAATTTAAATTAACCATTAATATATAATATATATGATATATAACATTGTATAAATTGAAAATTTTCTTGGTACCTGCAAGCAAATTTTACACAAATCATTACATTTTGATCAATTACTTAAATGACTAATGCAATTGTTAAATCGTTATAATATTTCCGTCCTTCTTTTTGCACAGCTGAGCCTGAACACCAAAAACTTAATAACATTGTCTGTTCTGTAACTACAAGTTGAGTTAACAAAATTTAACTAGGCATAAACTTTTGAAACACTTTCAACTTTTACATATACTGCATTACATACATATTTCGATTTGATTTCATTTTGACACTTGCTCGGACTGTGCAATGCCCAGTTGGTATTACAATAAATATAGGGGAATGTCTAATATAGACAAGGATACAATAAAAATCGGGGTCCAAAGTATGTACTACGCATATATCGAAAAAAGAATAGTTGTAAACCTGGATTGGCTGCAACGAAGCATTTTGCTTGTTATAGTTTTCAATATTTCTTGCTTATACGGTATACCTGTAACTGATCCAATTGGTTCCAAACTTAAGCAACGGAAAAAACAAAAATTTAGCTTAAAAATTTTCTACTGCAATTTACTCAGTCTCGTACGCAAAATAGAAAATTCAGTTTTTGCTTCCCTTGTTGTGTTTCGTGTACATATATAATATTTTTTTTTAGCTTTTTTTTTTGTTCTGGTTTGCCTAAGGTCAAAAAATGCGTTTGTCAAGCGGGGCAGGTTTTCGTTACTATTGTTTGTCAGTAAACAAATTGCTGTTTGTAGTTCTACATAACTGCGAAGTTGGTGTAAAAACGAAGTGGTAGATAATGAATAAAGGGAGTTGTAAATTGGTATCAAGTGGTTCTGGCTTTTGTAAATGGTAGTGTATTCGCGGCGCGGAAATGCTGGGGCAACCATTTCAAAAATATGGGTACAGTTGCCTTGGATTATTGTATCTGCAGGTCGCTGTCTCGCTCTCTCGCGCAATCTTCGTCTTTAACAGCTTCTTCTCTTTTCTCCTCTGGTCTCCTTGTTTTTGTTTTTGTTCTTACTCTTTCAGGTTTCCTTTCTTCTGGTTATACATTTGTATACATATATGGCATTTCGCGAATGCTGCGGGCATCGCCCGCAGTAGAGTCGTCCCGCTTCCACTCACACCTTGCAGCTTTGCGGGGCGGCAAGGACGGCGGACTGGCTGTGATTGTGGGTGTGCTCCAGCTCATGCTCGTGCATGTCCTCCTCGTCCTCGCAGATGCTGTCATGGTGCTTCCGCTGCTCCCGTTTGCGCATGTAGTTGATGAGCGGTCGCTTCTTGTGCTCTTTGCAGAACGGGCAGTCCTTGCGCATCTGCTTCTCCGACTTTATCTGCTTGCACTTTTCTGCAATGGAGAGAATGGGATAGGTCACCGGTTAGTGAAGGTCGGCACTGAATGTTCGCCCTCGTCTGTTTTTCTCCCATTCGCTTCCTTTCTGCTTTTCGGCCTACGTGCCCTTCTTGGCCGTCGAACAGCTGTTGTGACTACGTGACGTCGCTGCGTCTACGTTCGCGACGTCACGTCGCCAACGATGGATCCCCTTCCCTCCACGATTTTTCCCGTTACTCGACGTGTGGTGACCCTGTGACGCAAGCAGCTATATATTTAATAATATCATGTACTGGATTTATAGTTCTATTTTAAAAACTCTAACCTATGTAATCTTTGGTTCTAATAGCCACATCGTTGTCTTTCATCTACTGTAACACTACTACTACGTTGAGCACAACTGTACTTACACTCTGGGTGCTTTTGTGACCTGTCTCAGTTAATTAAACCATTGCTTTGATTGCTCAATTGACCATGTTAAAGGCTAAACGGTTATTATTGATTAAAGCCCAGCCGATCCATGTGTAAAGTCTATTCATAGTCACTGATAAGCGACCTTGCATAATCTCTAAATGTGTTCAACACTGAAAAAAAGTGATGTACGAGTTGGCTATATCCATACCATTCATGTTACAATTCCAATATATGTAAATTAAGTTGTGTATATACATATGTACATATGTATGTACTGGTGTATCTAAAGTCTAAAGTCAGCTTAATTTCGCCTTGCATAATCTTTGATTTATTTTCTCTGCAGCCCGATAATGCATTACGCGTAATTAGTCATACATATGTACATATGTATATACTATACATATGAAAACAGCAACGAAGATTTACCTTCGCACACCTCAGTTTTTTTTATTGCGCTTCAGTTTTGGCTCATGAACACAATGAAGCTCTGCTTTACTTGTTCCTCCCCAAAAAGAATCCATTGTTCGACCACCTGCTCAACTTTAGTGAGCCGATTCTGGAGGTACAGCCAAGTCTTAGTTCCTAGTGCCTGTTGTCTGTGTACTTAATAATCGTAAAATATTCGAGTGCACAGTGCCTTCTAATGGACTTGAGTGACCTCGATAAGAGCGAGTTTAACCACCTCTAAAATAGCCACACAGTACATATATCATTACTGCCTTTTATGATTTTCCACTAGTGACGATATACTCTTTTTGTGGGCCATCTGAATTGCGCTTTAGCTTTGGATGCCGGAAATTCGTAAGGAACCTTGTGGGCTTAGCTGTTGTGTGTGTGCAATTAGGCGCAAATATCCCATAGCACGTGGATTTAAGCCGTAAATATAAACAAAGTAGTGGGGGGTGTGACTGGAACCTACATACTTGATAAGGCGAGTTGCGCCGCTCAACTTTAGTCACCCTGTGTTTGTGCGCAAAAATTAAGGCGTGTTCCGCACACACACACACTTGCACAGGCACTTATTCACATGGGGCAAGAAATCTGGCTGGCTATTTATAGATGGTTACAAAAACAACAAACAACACACGCAATACGCGAATACAATTGGGAACGCGCCTTGTTTATCTCTCCCCCTTTTTTGACAGTGCATTTTGCGCGCTTTGTGTACGAAGCTATATTGTTTGTCGCCAAAAATTACCTTGCACTCGACTGTAGCAGTCCTTGACCGCGTGTGAGGAGTTGGTGGACTCCAGGGTTCCATAGGGGAACTCCTCGTAGTCACGGTAGTACCCGCTGCGCATGGACCCGCCATATGCCATCGTGGTGTCGCTGACGCAGAATCCCCAAACATCCATGTCTGTGCTGTATTTTTGGTACTATTTTTGCGAACTGCAGTGCTAATAAGCGGGATGTTGGTGATGTGGGTGTGTTTTTCCTTTTCTCTTTTTGCCGCGTTGTACGAGTTCGTTTCACTTTGTCTCTCGGATTGTTGACCGTCCAATGAACCCTGGCTTTTAAATTCACTTCGTTTCTGTTTTAATAACGCTTTTTGTGCACTTTTGCGTGGAGGTAACTCGGTGCAGAGGTTTCCTTCTTTCTTCTTGATTTGCAAATCTCTCGTCGAAACTCGATGTATTCTGGTGGAAGTCTCTCGTGAAACTGAAAGCCGAACACTAGAATTACTGCACTTTTGTAGCTCTCGTGCGCTGGCGATGCTTCGGCTTGTGTTTTGCTGCCCACTTCGGGTCTTGCTATATTTACTTCTCATGTGCCTGCGGCTGAATGTGTGTTGACAGTCGCGGGAAATACTTCAGGGCATGTTTACATATATGAATGAATGGTTTGGGCTGAAATGCTAATAAAAACTTAATTAGCCCCACTGACTTTTGTTGTGAAAAAATATGAGACTTGAATAGATTTTTTTTAATTTTGTTAAAATATGGTTTGCAATGTCGGCAAGTATTTCGATTAGGTGTTCATATTGTTCTGCCCGCAATGGTTCAAAAATATGTGTGCCTGTACATAAGCACGTATGTGTGGCATTGTGTTTTGTTGTGTTTTCGCGTCTCGTGCTTTTGTCAGTGCTTCACCTTCCATCCGACCCCTCCCCTTTCGAGTGGCCACAGTGGTTACACCACTCACTTGGGGCACATTGGGTAGCAACTCTCGAAATCACTTCGGCAGTGGAAGTAACCATTTTCCAAGTGATTCACCCTGTGTTAGTTTGAAAATGTTTAATAAATGTTAATTAGGCGGGGCATGAGGAATACTCTTGGAAGTTTTTCTTATTAGCGCCGAATTGCTAATACCGCAAAGATGACGAAAAAGTAATCATGAGAGTGATCTGACGGATGTTCGACGGCTGATCATCTGGAGGATTGGATGGACATTTTGTCTTTATAAGGTTCGCTAATCACGGTCTAGACTGCAGGCCGAGTATGCCTTGGCTTAACCTTATTTATTAAACCAAATTTGGTTGCCAACCGGATTGAGCATTTTTAAGAGCCCAGCTGGAGTGTTTTTATAAACTTTCCATAGTCGGTATGGAAATTATTTCAAGCGTGTGGCATTCTGGAAACCCAACATTCATTCAAATCGTGTAAAGCCTCAAGCTGCATTTCTTCAGTAGCCTAAGGTTGAAGCTTGCGAACATTTGAATAAAAAAATTTGCTTAAATCTAGTGTTAATTGGTGGTCTACGTCATTTTAGCCGGTTCCGATCAAGGTTTTGTGTCTTGGCTTAAAAAGCATACCGCCTTTATTAGCGCCCTCCTGCGGTTTAAGTTTGGTGCACGCGAATTTTGTTCATTTTTGGGGAGATCGTGACTGATTTCTAAGGGTGGGAGGACGAAGAGAGCTATATTTAGGCAAAAATATTTTTTATATGGTACGCTTTGGTACGTGAATGACTAACAAAGAGCGTCGCCATTAATTGAATTCATTTGCGGTTAATGGACCCAGATTCTGACCAGACGACACTGACGGGCCCCTAAGGTCACCTATGCCCGTGGTAGCTATTTTTCACGGCGTGTTTTTGCTCCTCCGACCACTGTGCACGCCTACGCCGCTGCTGCTGCGCAGTTTGTGTAATCAACCATTCTCTTTTCGATTCCCGCTCTTGTTTGGCCCACGGTGCTGACCTGCTTAATCAAACAAGTGTCACTTACGCACACTGCCAACAATGTCCTAAATAGCTAATACGAAGCTTTATTTTAATAGATATGCAGAATGCACACTTCAAAAAAACCTATTAGATATAAATGCGGCGGATGGCCAATGCATTTGCAATCAGCTCAAGCAATATCACAGCAGACAAATATGTAACATTTTGAATTAGTAACCTTTATTTTTAAACCTATTCCTTCCGTGTACTTGCATGTGAATGCATTTTGTGTGCACAACAACTATACCATACTCACACAGAAGTTTCTGATAAGGCAGATGATAACGGCCATCAGTAGGTGCCTTTGTCATGGTAGCTTTACGCAAACAGTTGGGCGTTGTCTTATCATCATTTTGCCCATCCTTATCGCACTGAGTCCACAATCGAAACACACACTCGAAGGTTTAGATTGTCAAGTTTCCATTCCTTGAGATTTTCACGCATCTGTTTTGAGAGCATTATAGTCGCCATGGGCTCAATGTTTACCGATCGTTAATCATCGTACCTCTCGCATAGAAGGGTATATTCCTTTCTACTGAATCTGCTTAGGGTGAAAAGGGAAATTCCCTTATCAATTTGGGAGGCAATCCAGCTATTTAATTGGATGGAAAATATGTTTATTAAGAATCATATTTGCTTTACTTTCTTCAGCCCCATATGTCACATTAAATCATTCTTATCACATTAAAATTAAATGGACCATTTCCAATAACAACTCCATACAGGAACCATTAAGATTATATAAATAGGTTTTTTTAACTCCTTTTTCCCCGACTATAAGATACTAGGTTTTACATCATATCATATTATACACAGGGGTACATTTGTTTTACTGATTTATGTATGCCCTTGTTGTGAACTGAATTATAAATAAAAAGGTGTGAAAAAATATTGTTATGAAAGCGAGAAGCGGAAAGTCAAGCAACACTATATTACAACTCCCATTTGCGATTTTTCGATCCTGTCAATAAATAGTTTAATTTGCTCCAGAGATTGACTAAAAATACAATACAATTGCTCACCCAATCCCATGATGCAGAGCTTTCATTTTAACTGTTGGTGTTCCTTCTTTCCAGGAAAATCTCGGCGGGAACTCGAAAATGTTTAATAAATGTTAATTAGGCGGGGCATGAGGAATACTCTTGGAAGTTTTTCTTATTAGCGCCGAATTGCTAATACCGCAAAGATGACGAAAAAGTAATCATGAGAGTGATCTGACGGATGTTCGACGGCTGATCATCTGGAGGATTGGATGGACATTTTGTCTTTATAAGGTTCGCTAATCACGGTCTAGACTGCAGGCCGAGTATGCCTTGGCTTAACCTTATTTATTAAACCAAATTTGGTTGCCAACCGGATTGAGCATTTTTAAGAGCCCAGCTGGAGTGTTTTTATAAACTTTCCATAGTCGGTATGGAAATTATTTCAAGCGTGTGGCATTCTGGAAACCCAACATTCATTCAAATCGTGTAAAGCCTCAAGCTGCATTTCTTCAGTAGCCTAAGGTTGAAGCTTGCGAACATTTGAATAAAAAAATTTGCTTAAATCTAGTGTTAATTGGTGGTCTACGTCATTTTAGCCGGTTCCGATCAAGGTTTTGTGTCTTGGCTTAAAAAGCATACCGCCTTTATTAGCGCCCTCCTGCGGTTTAAGTTTGGTGCACGCGAATTTTGTTCATTTTTGGGGAGATCGTGACTGATTTCTAAGGGTGGGAGGACGAAGAGAGCTATATTTAGGCAAAAATATTTTTTATATGGTACGCTTTGGTACGTGAATGACTAACAAAGAGCGTCGCCATTAATTGAATTCATTTGCGGTTAATGGACCCAGATTCTGACCAGACGACACTGACGGGCCCCTAAGGTCACCTATGCCCGTGGTAGCTATTTTTCACGGCGTGTTTTTGCTCCTCCGACCACTGTGCACGCCTACGCCGCTGCTGCTGCGCAGTTTGTGTAATCAACCATTCTCTTTTCGATTCCCGCTCTTGTTTGGCCCACGGTGCTGACCTGCTTAATCAAACAAGTGTCACTTACGCACACTGCCAACAATGTCCTAAATAGCTAATACGAAGCTTTATTTTAATAGATATGCAGAATGCACACTTCAAAAAAACCTATTAGATATAAATGCGGCGGATGGCCAATGCATTTGCAATCAGCTCAAGCAATATCACAGCAGACAAATATGTAACATTTTGAATTAGTAACCTTTATTTTTAAACCTATTCCTTCCGTGTACTTGCATGTGAATGCATTTTGTGTGCACAACAACTATACCATACTCACACAGAAGTTTCTGATAAGGCAGATGATAACGGCCATCAGTAGGTGCCTTTGTCATGGTAGCTTTACGCAAACAGTTGGGCGTTGTCTTATCATAATTTTGCCCATCCTTATCGCACTGAGTCCACAATCGAAACACACACTCGAAGGTTTAGATTGTCAAGTTTCCATTCCTTGAGATTTTCACGCATCTGTTTTGAGAGCATTATAGTCGCCATGGGCTCAATGTTTACCGATCGTTAATCATCGTACCTCTCGCATAGAAGGGTATATTCCTTTCTACTGAATCTGCTTAGGGTGAAAAGGGAAATTCCCTTATCAATTTGGGAGGCAATCCAGCTATTTAATTGGATGGAAAATATGTTTATTAAGAATCATATTTGCTTTACTTTCTTCAGCCCCATATGTCACATTAAATCATTCTTATCACATTAAAATTAAATGGACCATTTCCAATAACAACTCCATACAGGAACCATTAAGATTATATAAATAGGTTTTTTTAACTCCTTTTTCCCCGACTATAAGATACTAGGTTTTACATCATATCATATTATACACAGGGGTACATTTGTTTTACTGATTTATGTATGCCCTTGTTGTGAACTGAATTATAAATAAAAAGGTGTGAAAAAATATTGTTATGAAAGCGAGAAGCGGAAAGTCAAGCAACACTATATTACAACTCCCATTTGCGATTTTTCGATCCTGTCAATAAATAGTTTAATTTGCTCCAGAGATTGACTAAAAATACAATACAATTGCTCACCCAATCCCATGATGCAGAGCTTTCATTTTAACTGTTGGTGTTCCTTCTTTCCAGGAAAATCTCGGCGGGAACTCGAAGACGGTCATGTTGGCCACCATATCACCGGCCAGCATCCATGCGGATGAGACCCTAGCCACTTTGCGATACGCCTGCAAGGCTCGTTCCATCGTCAACCGGGTGAAGGTGAACGAATCTCCCCACGACAAAATCATACGGGATCTGCGCGCCGAAGTGGATCGCCTGAAGTCGCTGAGGAACGAGTACGAACGCCAGCGGCGCTTGTCCGGCAATAGTAATAATCCTGTGCCACGTAAGATCATTATTGAAACCTCCGTGGATGAGACTGAGGTGGAGGCACTGCGTCAGCAGTTGGCTGAACGGGAAAGGGAGCTGAGTCGAGCGCAAAAATCCTGGATGGAGAAGCTCAAGGAGGCGGAGGACCAGCGCAAGTCGGAACTTCGTGTCCTAAAACGACGGGGATTGGCTCTGGAACTAACCGCCGAGCAGAAGCAGGCCTGTCTGGTCAATTTAACAGCGGATCCCATACTGAGTGGCACCCTGTTCTATCTGTTGCCCCAAGGACTGGTGCGGATAGGACGAGGTCGTCTGCCAGGAGGAAGTTCTAGTTCGCAGCCTGATATTGTACTGGATGGTCCACTGGTGGCCCTGCAGCACTGCAGCATCGAGCATGAACGTGGTGGCAAGTTGTATGTCATTCCCGGCAGCCAGGACTTCGAGACCTATGTGAACGGAGAACTCCTGGACAATCGACGCCAGTTGTTCCATGGGGACCGCCTCGTTATAGGTGGCTCACACTACTTTCGCATTTCTAATCCCTTCTGCTCGCAAAGAGGCAAGGCCGATGGTCCGGTAGATTTCCAGCTGGCCCATCAGGAGATTTTGCAAAAGCAGGAGCAGCAACTTCGCACCGAGCTGGAGGCGGAAAAACGAGCCGCTCTTACTAAGATCGAGCAGGAGCGGGCGCAGCATGCCCGGGACTTTGAGGAGCGCCTGCAGTGCCTCGAACTAGAGCAGTTCAAGTACAAATGCAACAGCGAGATGCTGGAGACGGAACGTCAAGCCTTGGCCTTGGCCCAACAACAGGAACACACTCCCTTAAGGCAGGAAGATGCTGTAACGACTCCAGCACAGAAGTCGACTATATTGGAGGATATTCAGCGTATCATGCTGAATCCCTCGGAGGAGAGTCTTCACAAGACTCAGTTGATGGTCAAAGAGGCCACCCAGCGCTGTCGTCAGTTGGGCTTGCCATTGGAGTTCCGACAAACTCAGACGCCCGATGAGTTTGGTCTGCTGCGCACTGTAATCTTGATCCTAGATAAGCAGCGAGGATTAAAGGCCGAGTGGCCCACTGCCAGACTGGGAGTGTGGTTGGATTTGGTCAGGGACAATGCTGAACAGCAGGAAAAGCTAGATGCCGCAACCATTTTCCAGAGTGTTGAGGTTGACTGGGAGCCACTGGACGCGGATCTCAATGAGACACTCAGTGACACACACAACTCGAGCCGCATCGCCCTTAATCTAAGTGCAATGAAGGATGTTCTGTTGAATAAACCACTGAAAAGACTACTCAACGCGTCAAGCAGCAACAGCAATACAGCGCGGCAGACATCCACTCCCTCACCTGGAAGTCAACTGGTGCACTTCACCAAACGCCTGCTGACCTACGATCCGGAGGAGACACCTGGCGGCCAGAGTAGCTTTAGCACGCTCGTCCAACAGGAGCTGCAAGTCATGCAGCGATCCGCCCAGCGATTACGCCACCACTGCGAGGCTGCCCTACTCGAGCGGGAAAATCATCAGGACAACGGTGTCCTGGCCGTCAGCCTGCAGGAGGCTCTGGCACGACTGGACTCCGTGCTCAACGGGATGCACACTTCATTGGCTCGGGCGGAAGCCACTGCAAGCGTCACCTCGCCTACGAAAACTCAGAAGGCTGTGCGCTTTCTTATCGATTGACAAAGATTAGATCGCACCTTGGACTAGATTTTATGCTGCAATGTGCTTTGTGTTTGTTTTTATGTTTTTAAATATATATTTTGTATATTGGTTTTTAAAAATAAAATATATTAATAGCACCAACAAGTTAAAACTGGCTTTTGTAAACAATTTTTTTGCCTTGTCACTAGCTTTTTAAAAAAAAACATTTTATGCGGCGGTGTCATAAAACAATTTACAAATCGTTTATCAAATAAACCACTGGTTTAGCTGGTTCTAAGCATTTTCATTTTTTTTCTGGTCCTTCATAACTTAATATTCAAATCAAGCTTGTACATAACTGATTTTTAATATGCTCTGGTTTTTAAAAAATTGCCTCTTCAAAAGCTTATCACGGGTTTTGAACAACTTTGTATCATGCGTTGTGGCAAAATCCAAATATTGGTTTATAAAAATATTAAAACTACAACAAGCTAATAACCTTCCCTTTCTTCGGTCTTCCCCACAATAGTGGAATTCTTTATCTTTGGGCCCCTCCCTTACCACGCTTTCAAGTGGACTCCAGATCCCTATCCCCAGCCAATTGCTCCAGTAATTTTGTGTTTAGGTTCACTACCCAATCGCAGAACTGTCCATCCTTGAGGTTAACGAAGTCGGCCAGAAACACATTTACCCTGGGCTCGTCGTTTGGCTTAAAGGGACCAGGAATCTGTTCCTGAATCCAAGGCTGTAGCTTCTTGTCCACCCGTTTTGCTGTGCTCTTTAGGGTGAAGAAGAGCCGGAAGGCGATATAGCGGCCTGTGGGCGTGATTAGGCACTGGGAGACATAACCCTGTTGGGGCTGTCGCGAGAGTAGGGAGTCCTCCAGAAAGGATTGCAGCTTCTTGACACTCGCTTTATTGGGCCACGGCGTGGGCCACGCATAACTGGGCCAGAATCTCAGCGGCAGCGGAATGGGACATCGCCTATAGATGACCACCACGCTGCGCTGCATTTCTAAACATCTATTCAGAGTACAATTCTTGAGGGAACCATCTACCGTGGAGTACAGACGATGTGCGAAGAACTGGATCAGATCCTTGTGCAGCTGCTGGTGATGAGCCACTGTCATGGCATAAAAATGCTGTAGATCTAGGATTACCACCTCCTCTGGATGGGAGTCCACGAACTGGCGAATCTCTAAAAGCGGCTCGAAAATCTCCATGGCGAAGAGGCCATGACAGTAGTAAAACTTCTCATCTTTCTGGGCTATCCTTAGATCAAAGTACCGCACGCCCAACTCCAGTTGCTCCAATGCCCCAGAGGATTGCGTCTTGCTCCAACGGCGGACGAAGCAGGGAAAGAAGCGATGCCATCGCCTAATGGAAGTTTCCGCATCTGGCGATAGTTCAGACTTGCTATTTATGCCATATGTCATCGCATTGTGGGCACCTATACTAGATTGCAGACTCCTCAATTAATTCAGTTAGTGCGATGATCTCATCGTACCTGGAATAGCCAGATTGATGATGGACAGGTCGCGCAATTCACTTGGCAGATCCCTCATCCAGTGATCCATGGTCATGGTTCCTCCTCGTCCTTCTAAATCTTTCGATAAAGACTCAAATATAGGCCCATACACCGATGAAGGTGTTGTTGATATTAAGGTTGTCTATAAATAATCCAGAGGCTTCCCAAGGGGTTCATTCGGCTATTGCGCGGTATATTTAGTAGGGCTGCATTATATTGTGGCATTTATTAAATACCAAACAAATAAACACAGCGTACAGTAGATACTCGGCTGCAACCACTGTGCTGAAATGGCATTGCTGAAATATCGTAATAACTGCAGGAACCTAGCTACCTAAAATGTAAGTTGCAAGCTTAATATATATTTGTTAAACCTATAGATTTTATTCCACTTATGTCGTGGCCGTGCTTTAAAAACAAGATTCACTGTGTTGTTTTGAAATCAGCTGTTCAGTTGCTCGTTAGGGAATGTGAATCACATTGCTTTTTCTTTATTTCTTGGTTTTTTATCATAGCAAGTGTACCTGAGGATGTCGCGGGAGTGCGAGTTCCTGGTGGTTGGAGGAGGTATCGCTGGCGTCAGCTGCGTCGAGTCCCTGGTCATTTGCAGACCCAACGCCTCCGTTCTCCTGCTCACGGAGTCCAGCGTCGTAAAGAGTGTCACCAATTTGGTGCCGGTGGCTCGCTATCTGCACAAGTTCGACGTTCGGGAGCAGGATGTCTCCGAAATGGGAGCTAGTTTCGAGACCCTAGTGGATCAACTGGATCACATCAACAGCAGCGAGCACTTCATCCGCACAAAAGCGGGTGTGGAGGTCAAGTATCGCTATCTGTGCCTCTGCACTGGTGGTACACCCAAACTCTTCTCCGGCCAAGTAAAAGATCCCCTTGTCATTGGCATTCGAGACACGGACTCTGTACTGCAGCTGCAGCGAAAATTGGCGACAGCCAAGGATATCATGATCTTGGGCAATGGCGGCATTGCCAGTGAGTTGGCCTACGAGCTGAAGGAAGTAAATGTCCATTGGGTGGTCAAGGATTCCCACATCTCGGCTACATTTGTGGATCCGGGAGCAGCGGAGTTCTTTCACATAGCCATGAATGAAGTTAATGAGCAGGATTCCTCTCCGGTTACAGCTATTAAGCGAATGCGGTACAGTGAAGTGCTGCCCAAGGAGCAGACAAGCAACCATGGAGCTGCATTGGGTCCGGATTGGCATCGCACCTTCGATTTGAGTGGAGCAGGTGAAAGGGGAGCGAAACGCCTACCGAAGATCTATTACAAATCCCGCGTACATAGCGTTCAGAATCTCGCCGACAACGCAGGTGTTATAGTCAACTTGGAGCATGAGGATGGGAGCTTTGAGCAGTTAACCTGTGATTTTATTGTTTCCGCAACGGGAGTTTTGCCTAATACCCACTACACCTGTGATTCCCCACTTAAATATTCCGCCGATGGTGGCATATCCGTGGATGAAATGATGCGTACCAATCTGGTCGACGTGTTTGCGGCCGGAGATGTATGCACGGCCAACTGGCCAGCCGCGATGCACTGGTTCCAGATGCGTCTGTGGACTCAGGCTCGGCAAATGGGCTCCATGGCGGGGAGGAGTATGGCGGCCGCCAGTGAAGGTGAAAGTGTGTATCAGGATTTCTGCTTCGAGCTCTTCGGCCACGTAACCAAACTTTTCGGATATCCTGTTGTCCTATTGGGACGCTTTAATGGTCAGGATTTGGGCAGGGACTACGATATTCTGGTGCGCTGTACGAGAAACAAGGAATACATCAAGTTTGTGCTTCAGAATAACAGACTACGGGGAGCCATGCTAATCGGCAACTCTGATCTCGCAGAGACCTGCGAGAACCTCATCTTGAACGGCATCGATTTGGAGCCATATGGCAATGACATTCTTAATCCCGACATTGACATTGAAGATTATTTTGATTAGTTTATTATGCGCTAGCTTATAGTATTAAATATATTTAAAATAATTCATATTTTGGAGCTTACTGCTAGGATTGGCTTGTACCTGGATTCGGTGTTGCTTTTTTTGGCCGCTGTCATTTAAGCTTGCCCTCGGTGCCTGGGAAATATTCGTTTGAATGGTAGATTATATATAGACCTTAATGGATGACAACCGTTTGCAATACTCACCCACATACTTGATCTCATCGAAGGCCTTTCGCGCCTTTTTCAGCTCCTCGTTCATTGTCAGGAGATCCTTGACCCTGGCGTATTTTCGAGGATCTTTGCGCACTAGGAAGATAATGTCCTCGACTTGAACGCGGCCTGTTCGTCCGATCTCCATTGCCCGGTGAGTGGTCTCAGCGATATACTCGATGACTAGGTCTTCCAGCAGATCTACGGTTTCCGTGTATGGATTTTTGTCATCTCCAAATCCGAACATCATGCAGCGCAGCTCCTTGCTGAAAAGGCGCTTTCGTCCTGAGTTGGTAGCCACAAATTGGTCATCATCCGCATCGTCATCATAGTTAAACTAAAATGTGTGGTTAGCTAAGAATAGAAGACTTGGAGCTGTTGCTTTTACTATTTTCTTACATCGCCGCCCTCGAAATTCTCCTCTGGCATGCTATTTGAGGCCATAGTGCTCAAATTTGTATTAAAATGTTTAATTTCTATACGAATGTTGTGTTTATGAAAACAACACTGCACTGAATAAGTACTGTAATCGATACTTACAGTACTGCTGGCGATAAATTATTGCGAAAAGTAGCTGATCCTAAGACTAGCCAGAAATAGCTAGATCGGGAACACACATTTTAAATATCTGAGCATGTCAAGCAGATTTTCAATACCTAAGCTCGTGTTCACACATATGAAATATATTCAAAAACATACAAAAGTAGTTTCAAAATAAAAGCTATTTAAATAATAGCCAACGAGTAAAGAGCTAGAAAACTCAACGCATGGTTGTACTGTGCGATAACGCCACTCGAACAATCGTTATCGAAGCCTTTGCCTGCACACGCATTTCAAAAATTTGTATAAACGAACACAAAGTTCATTTAATAGAGGAAAATGGAAGTGTTTACCTTTGAAAAATCGTATTTGGAGCGCCTAAAAGAAGCGGAGGCGGTACTTTCGTGGGAAGGAGCCGTGATGCCCGCATCCCAGGTTCGATCCGAGTGGAAATCCTACGTAGAATTAAAAATTGAGCCTGCAGGTAAGCCACCCACACACACACTCGTGCGAAAAAAAACGCAACAAATCAACTACATGTATACTATATACTATATGGATTATAGGATGGCAGGCGTTTTGGAAAATACCGCGCGTTATTTGCGAGGATCTGAAACTTCGCTATCCTACCATTGTTTATGGCTACGTGGAGCAGGTGATCTTCGACGAGCTAAAGGCGGTATTTGTGGTGACCGCCGTGCAGGATAACGATGTCCACCTTCCGGAGAGTAATGAGGTGTCACTGGTGGAGCTGTGGCCCACTGTGCAGCAGGAGAACACAGCTCTGAATGCGGATACCACCGCGGAATGCATCGATCGGTTGCGGTTCTTCTACACGCATGTGTGGATGCCTTGGGACAAGGACTACGACGATGATCGCGACTGGGTGCAACAGCATCTGCAGGCTCGTATCCAACTAGTTTGCGATCTCAGCAAGAACAGACTACCTCGCCCACTGGCATTGCACATGCGCACCCTGCTCACCGAAGCCAAATACATTCAGCAGCGTTTGGACTATCTAGAATTGGACCTCAGTGATGTCGAGAGCGACGACGAGGCTGTGGAGCTCAATGACAACGCAGCAGAGCCCGCTAAAAAACAATCTAGGACGGGCAGTGCCAATGGCAGTCTCAATGTTTCCAGTCTGCCGGTAACCGATCTTATGTGCTTGCACCTGCGCATGGCCATCATAAGGAGCGAGTTCGAAATCCTCGAAAATCCTGAAATGAGGCGAGCCTACAGTGAACTGCAGTCAAACAGCCTCAAGCGACTTCGCTGCTCATCAGGGAGAGCCAGACAATCGGAGGATTTCTTGGTAGAGCGGAATCCCATAAGCCATGTGGTAACCTTACCGGGGAAACTGCAGCAGCAGCTGGAACTGCTGAAGCTGGCCCAGACACTGGTCAAGCCGGAATCGCAAGTGCAGCTGTCCAATACGCTGCAGGATGTCCTGAGCATCTGCCAGAGCAACGATGATATTCTGCTTTCGCCTGGCGAGCATACAATCAAATTCTTGGAGCACCTCAACGATAATGGTAGCCTGAGGGGGCTCACACAGCCAAAAGCCATACTAACTCCTGCTGCAGATCTTTCCCTGCTGCCTGTGGTGTGCTCAAGTGATGAGGACAGCACCCTGCTGGTCATTGATGGCGACTATACCTTGTCCGAATTGGTATTGGATTGCCGCCATGTCCGGAGAGGAATCCTGCTGCGCAACGGCACTTTGACTATGCAAGGGTGTCGCATGCTGGGCGATGGGACCTCCAGCACCCAGGAGGGTATTGTCTGCATGCCAGGCGCTAGCGTGGAACTCAAAAGTTGCCTAATTGAAAACTTTGCTGTGGGTGTATCGATGCGACCGAAATCTAGCGCTGAGTTGGGAAACGTCCAGTTTATGACCTGCAAGACTGGACTGGAGTTGCTTGAGAAAACCACTTCGGTTAATCTGCAGGGTAGCAAGTGCAGTTTTGAAAACTGTGCTTTAGGAATCCTGGCAGATGGCTTCGTTTTGGGAGAGCAGAAAATGGAAAAGCCACTGGTTTTACACAAATTCAGCGAACTTCAACGGTAAATAAAAATACCTTATACTTTAACCCTTAAAAATTAAACTAATATGCCGTTTTGCAGGTACAACGAGGACAACTTGCTAGGTAATTGCAGCTTTTACAACTGCGGGAAAAATGTGCAGGTTTTCCCCGAATCCGGTCAGCTGCTGGCTCAGCGATCGCAGCACCAACTCCTTGATGACGAACTCGGGGGGGAGAACAAGGAGAACATTCAAATGGTCTAGGGGTACATTATGTACATAAGCATTTAAATCAGTTAACCCGAAACAGCAATTACTTGATTAATAAATTTAAACTTAGCGGTAACCGAGCCTATTGATATTTGTCAATAAAAAATAATGGAAAACTCTTTAGCCTAGTGTCTTTATCTTGCGATTTTGTTGTAAATTTAGTTAATATATAATATTACACCGTTTCGACAAAGGTAATCGACATGCCAGAGAGTGTGCCATTAATACAGAATTACTCCGATCAATACGCATCCTGAATTTGTTTACGGTAATTTCTTTTAATTAAAACAAGGTAGTTAGTTAAGCTTTCTGCTTCTGCTCCTGGCCGTAGTACTCGTTGTAATCATACTCCCTGAAGGGCACATCATATGTTATGTATCCGGAGTCGCGGGCCTGCTGAACGGCGACCATTAGTCGCAAATGACTCTTTTGGCACAGGCCTGTCTTTGAGTAGCTGAGAACGTCTCCGCTGTGGGGCGATATGAACTGCTCCAGGAGCTCCGTGTTGCGGTAGTCCAGTACCAAGTACTCATCACGGCAAATGGGACAAGGATTTCCGGTTGTGATACGGTTCTGGCGAATGCACGTCTTTCGCGTTTTGCGCGGCGCATACATGCCCTTGTGGTTGCGCCTAAAGAGATTGTATGCAATGGAAGATTTCATGTGCATGTTTTCAATTGCACTTACCGATACTGCGTCCACACAAAGTCCTCGCCGTAGGTTTGCTTGTAAGCGGCGCTCTTTAAGTATCGAATCGAGGTCTCCACGGGGATGGCCTTGCTGCGATCCTTCGCGTCCGGTGCGGAACCACTGGCGCTATCCTCCCCTTCACCTTCTGTGGCAGCCGCATCATTTCCCTCAGTCGAAGTCTCCGCTTTGCATCGGAAGGCGCTGGCCGTGTGAAAAGCTCCACGGCTATTCCGAGTAATGGTGGCTAGCCCTCTGTAAACTCCACGTGCAATAGGCAACATTTTATTTCAATAAAACAAGGTATTTATTTCAAAAAATGCAGAGGCGACGACGTAACAAGGTAAGTTGCGTGCAGCCGGTGGACCAGCTGTTTTCCGACTTGCTGGCAGCGCTGCCGAAGTATCGACTATCGATACATTCAGGGGCGGAACATTCCCCGACCAAAGTTTGGCTTGATACTTTTTCAATTAGTTTATACTTAAGCTTTGGTTGTTTCTATCTGAAGGGTTACTAGCCTAGAACTATTTTCATAAATAAATAAATATACATTTATAAGACATGAATTATTTTTTTAATTGCTTAACAACTCTCGTTTAAACTGAAACATAAATAAAGCTATTGAAGGTACATCGTTTGCGGTTGAAGTTTCAAATTTCTTAATCATAATTTGCACTTGCTTAACCGTCAAAATTTGAATAGTTTTAACAAAGACGAAAGGACTGAGTTACAAACTGTGGGCGTTTGAAAATGCTAGAATAAACTGTGAGTAAGGCAACATGGCCAAAACCAAAACCCAATTGGCCTCCCAACGTAACGGTAAAGGCCGACCCTCACGTTGACACCCACACACACGCGACTTCGGGGGCATGAATGAAAATGGCTGCGCCGTACGATTCGGTTTTCCTGTTAGTTTAGTTTCTTTCGGAATTTACTGGTGCAAAGTAGCGGCACTATTACTGCAGCTCCCGCGCCCGCGTGTGTGTGTGAGTGTGTGCGAGAGTGCGCGGCGTGCGTGTGTGTGTGTGTGAGTGTACGGTGGGGCAGCCTTAAATCACGTGCATAGAAAAAAACGAAAGAAAAAAGCATTTATTTACATTTGGATGCCACTATAAAAAATAGGACGCCGACGCCTGGGTTCGCTGTAAATCGACGTTAGTGAATGCCTAACAATTCCTTGCGTGTGCACATGTTTTTGGTCCTAATCAATACTTGGCAGACGGTCATTTAGATTTAATTGTTGCAAGAAATAGGCCTCAAAACAACAACAACTTCGGAGCGCCAACAATAACAATTAAAACACCTGCGAAGCGGTGAGTAATTTTCGCTTGCCTTATAAATAGAGCCGATTGCAGGTTTCTTATCAATTTGCGAAAAGTCGCGACAACAAACAAACGGGGCTATAAATACCGCTATGCCAACTACAAATGTTTAAAACAAGAGCGCAGTTGGGCGGGCAAACAAAAGCTGCTGGCTTTGTCACCCGAAAGGAATGGGGTGGACCTTTCTCAAACCACCTGCCTTTGGAAAACGAAACCAACTTTCCCATTTGGAGTGTCTTTTCGCGCATTTCGTGTAATAAATTGTTTTTCCTGCGGCGCCACAACGAAAATCGTGGCTACGCTGTGCCAAATTATTACCTGTTGGCTGTGCGCCCTTTTTTATGCCTTTCGCGAGCAAACAAACGAATAATTAGCCAGGCGGGCGGCTCGAAGGTCGGAGTTCTCTGTTCTCAGGACAACAAATTTTGGAAAAACTCTTTGGGTTTTGTGGGTTTTCAGCGCAGTGGTTCTTAAATTGCTTGAAAAAACTATGCTAAGAAACAGTGTACAAAATTTATTATTGTTAGTATATCTAACATTTAATAATATATTTATATATTGTTTTAATTCTTCCAATGTGAAAGTTAAACTTGTGTAAAGGTAACCATTTTGTTCTTCAAAAAGTGATCCCTGCTCAAATTAAATGGCTTTAAAAATTATATTGATGATATACAAGAAACCACCAAATAATTACAGTTAGCACATAAAATACATATTCCATAGAACATTTTTTAAGAAAGGAATTTTAAGTTTTTTTTTGGTAACTGAAATAAAATTAAATTAGCAAACGATCGACTTGTACCCAGTGGCTACAGGGTATCTAGAACAGGCGTGGGCTGCCCTGAAGTCGGCGCCAAAGAATTTAGTTGTCGGCATTCTCACATTCATTTAGGTTTCTTCGCTCAGCACCGCCCACCACCCACAATCGCTACATTTACACCCACAACTTCAGGAGTTGGCATGTGTTTTTACACCCGTTAGTCGAAGAGTAAAAGGGTATGCTGGATTCGCTGAAAAGCATGTAACAGGTGTAATAGGTACATAAAATCGTATCCACCCCTATGAAGTATATGTGTTCCTGAAAAGCATGAAAAGCTTGAGATAAAATTATAAGAATTACAGGAATCATAAGAGCTTAATATTTCAAAATAATCACGAAGGTTCTAACGACGCAGCAATAGTATCTACCTGCCAAACAACATTTTAGCTGTAATATTCCTTAAGTTATTCCTTAAAGATATGGGTAAAGGGTGTCTGATAGTCGAGTCACTCGACTACAGCGTTCTCCCAAGTTGAAATTCGAATCAGCGCTCTACTGGGTTCATTCCGTCCGTCTGTTTATCCTGGCCGATGCACGTCACCTGGAAATGTTTGCGTTTGCCAGCTGGGCGTATTGGAACTCAGCCATCGCATTACAGGTCCTGTCCTCGTGTCCTTCGAGACTCCCGGATTCGGAAACATTAGTAGCAGGGAATATATGGCCACGCGTGTTTCGGCGGTGCTTTATCAATAGGCAGTTGCCGGTTTTGATTAATGTGCTTTCGCCATAGTTCCCTAATGAAATACGGCCTATGGAGCATTTGGAACAGTTAATTTGTGTAATACTTCCGACTATTATTGGGATAATTTGTGTAATTGCGAGCGCGTTTGTCAATTTCTAGTCCCAATTGCGCTTTGGGGCAGTAAGTATTCTTAATTCAAACAAAATTAACGGCAATCAATAAACTAGTGCACTCCAGAGGGAAAACTTTCTGGTATATTTTTTATTTTATGTGATCTTTCTGGTTTCCCGGACTTATTACTATTAATATTGGTCTGGACTCCTCTAGACTGTGCTTCATGTCCCTTACCGAGGTTGTAATCCCCGGAGGTAGTACATCTTGAGGTGAGAAGGGCATAGTTGTTTACTTAAAATAACATTATTTTGAACCTACTCCAAGTGCAAATGAGACTTTTGTTTGTTGTACACGTTTCCGCCCACATATCGTGTTTGAACCCATTTACGAGCGAGCAGAGGGCCATCAACTATAAAGCACCGAATAACAAAGAAACAAATAAGCTGCTAAAAATATAATACTAATATAAGCCCATCGCGTTAATCAACCTACCCAAAAAAAGAGCTAGATAGCCTTCACAACAATTTAAATACCAATTTGCCTAATTAAGGCACCTCCAGACCGCGCCTCCGCCTATGACAACTCAACTGAACTCAACTCAGGTCAGTCGGTAGGGTTAGCTTCTGGAGGTCCCTGCAGACCAGGCGTAAGTCCAAAATATTGCGTGACCAGTCGTTTGGGGATGAAGGGGGTGGGAGGTCGGTGCAGCTGGAGGTAATGACATCAACGAACGTCGCAACAAGCTGGGATCCCTGACCAGAGGTCATCGGTTGGAGCTACGCGACGGTGTGTCCTTTGGTTGCGCTGCAGCTAAAGCTGTTGGTTTTCGAAAACATTTTAATCATTTAAATATATAGAAATAAGTATTTTATGACCACATGGCTGCCCTCGCAATCATCAATTATGTAGGGGCGACCAATTGAACCAGATGCCATTATTCACAGGCAATCAATTCCGGTGGCCTGACATTGAATTCAGCCAATGCATTGAATTCAATCAGTCAGGAATCGTCGTCAAGGCCTCCAAGCTGTTTACTTCGCTCGATTCCCGTCTTACACTCCTCCATCCACAGACGATGACGGCCAAGAGCGATATGGATATTCTGGCCAACTCCATGTATGAGGACGACCCCAATGGCAACCTAGCGCCCGCCACCACCAAAGATCAGGAATCGGCCAAGCCGGAGGAGCTAAAGGTCACCACAGCTGGCACCAATACCACCCAATCACCCAATTCGGCGACCATAACTTCGACTTCTCCGCGATGGGGTCCGCAGAATAAGGGCGCCCAGGAACTGGCCCTTTTGTACAGTCCAGGTGAGCAATTCCCACAGGTTACAAGCTGTTACGGGGAAAGTTACTGGAAGGTGAACTAGAAGGCAACAGCCGATGATTAAAAAGAAGGAGACTAATATGTATAATGCCGACCTACAGAGATACATACTCTGAGTAAGAACTTTAGCACTAACAGAAAGAATTTAGGCTTCTAGCACTATATTTTTTAAATTGAGTTATCAGTAGATTAATTCCTTAGTTTGTTGAAGCGAGTTAATCATTTATCATTTATAACCATTAATCATTTTACTTGTAGAGCGCAAGGGTAAATGGTGCGATCGCAGAAACATTGGTGTTTACATACTCCAAATCCCTCTGACTTCCTTTACCTTAGTAATGGGTATATGATAGTCCAGACACTCGATTATAGGGCGCTCTGTTGGATTTTCGTGAATTCTTGATTTACATTTTTTTATTTAAACAGGAAAACGTGCCCAGGAAATCATTTGCGTCTACACCTGCATTGGCCTTATGATCATTAACCTGGCCCTGATTGTTAGGCACTTGCGATTGGAGCGGATTAGTGTGGCCTTTCTGTCCGCCCTGTGCGGCATTATAACGGCTGACTTTGCCTCTGGCTTGGTTCACTGGGCGGCGGACACATGGGGATCGGTGGACATACCCATGATTGGAAAGGTATGCCGCATATACATACATCGAGAATCGAATGCGTCATGTGATACAGAAAATATTTTTGATTCTTCCAGAACTTTCTGCGACCCTTTCGCGAGCATCATCTGGATCCCACATCCATAACGCGACACGATTTCATTGAGACAAATGGCGACAACTTTATGGTTGGCATACCAATCCTCGGGTACTTGGCTCACTATTTTTACATACGGACGCCCAGCGAGATACAGCAACACTTCGGCTGGATAGCCTATGTGTTCCTCTGCTCCATATTCGTGGCCATGACCAATCAGGTATATCGAAATGTTTTTCCTAAGCTTCCTGCCTAAGCTTAAAACGCATCCTATTAAGATACACAAATGGTCGCATACATATTGGGGATTGCCGAGGTGGGTCCTGTTACTCCAAAGCTGTCACATAATCCTGCCACGCAAGCATCATCGCATCCATCACGTGGCGCCCCACGAGACCTACTTTTGCATCACCACCGGATGGCTTAACTGGCCACTGGAACGCATCAGGTACGGCCTCCTATCAAAACAACAGATATGGATGTAATGTCTTTTGTATTCGAGTAGATTCTGGTCAACATTCGAGCTCATCATCGAGCATTTTACGGGTCTCAAGCCCCGAGATGACGACCTGAAATGGGCCAAGAAACTCACATAGGTGCGCCGCCCAGCGACTGTATATAGGAACCTTGGACCAAAAGCAGCCTTACATTGCTGAACGTCACCTTCAAATGTTATCATACAATCGGAATGTCTAACAGAATGAAGTGGCTTTAAATGAGACAAGATACAAGATGCACCCATACTTATTAGGTTAATGGCATAGTTCTCAGTTGCATGTTTGTTAAAAATAGTTGATTGTTTTAGATTAAGTTAGTGTTTTTTAAATACTTTATTACTATTGTACACCTGCACACACTCGCACAATAGAGCGCATAAACTAATTGATCTCGCCACAGATTAATCATACTACGAGTGAGCCTTACGTATACCTAAAAAAAAAGGAACAAATTACTAACTATTGAGCACAAGCTTGTCTGATCAATTTTGAAAGATTTACACAAAATATATTAAATTATTACTCGATATAAATGTAAGCTTGACGAGCAACAAAAGACATTTTAATACCGTCTAATGTTCGCTGCTTAGTTGTGGCCATAAAGTAAATCAATTTATTTACAACTATGTATACATACAAGATACAATTAAACTAGGCGCTGTATGCAATCAAATATGTGACTTAAAACCTTTGCCTTAAAACGTTTTTATATTATAAACTGTTCTAGAGAAGCGAAATCAGTTTTAGTAGGCACACTTTTAGTGGCAAGTGTAAGAGACCAGTTAGTATAATTTATTTCCAAAGAATTTGGCTATGTGCAACTGTTTTTAAGTAATAGGCGTTGAAAAGGCTAGTTGCTTATATCATTTGAGGTATTGTTGCTTAATGCAGTAATTATAAGACGGCAATATTTTTTGTGATCTGAGAAAATAAATCAATAAGCTAAAAACATGGTATAAATATTATTATGTTGTACTTCTATTTTACGAAGTGAGTTGCAAGTTGAAAGAAAGAAGGTTTCTATAAGCATACTTTTATTTATTTATGTGTAAGGTTGCTACTAAAGGGGCATAAACAAATATTTCAAAAATAATAGGTATTGTTGCCTTTTTGAATTAAGTTTTGGAAGCCTTGTTCGCATTTCTTTGGAGCTTATCCCTCTTTTTCTGGGCATCCCGCTCCCGAGCCTTTGTCCACATGGCGATCTTCTGCCGAGTGCGTTCCTCGTGGATGGCCACCTCCATTTCTGCACGTGCTTGGTACTGTCTTACCTGAGATTCGTTGTGGAGGAAGAAGGGTCTACAGCTCCTGCGCATCCAGCTTTTGCAGTTGGCGGCTCTATTTCTCTTTTTTTTTGGGAGTAAAGCAGGTGGAGCTTCCTGCGGTTCCGGAACCGGGTTTGTAACCTCAACTTCCCTTAATCTTTTGTTTTGCCGCTTCATTCGATACAAAAGGACCAAAAGGATAACGATTGCGCAGAGGACCAGAAATAGAGCCACCAATCTTTCTGGATCAAGAGCCTCCTCCACCTCTTCTACTTGATCCATATCATCCAGATCATCGAGCTCATCCGGATCATCCACATCCTTATCCTCTTCAGCCACTTCCTTGGCCAATTCCCGCTTCAGCCGATGGCAATCTACGACGGACATGGCCTCCACATCCGCCTTATAGACAACAGGGGTATTGTCCAGACCCCACTTGGGCAATGTATTGGCTTTGAAGAGATCCCGACACTTGGAGTATACCTGGACCATCCATTTCTGGCACTCTGGCCTGTTGATATCGACTTGGCAAATCGGATTCATAATCATTGAAATAGGTTACGAGAATTGTTTTTTTATTTATCAGATGATTACATATTAATATCCCACTACGCTTCGAAGAAAATGTTATCTTTTGTTAAGTACGCCCTATTCGTGAATTCATAAGACTTTGAAGATTCTCACATAAAACCGTACATCGTATCGTAAATCGTACAACAATTTCGTTGGGCTATACGGAATGCAACCCAGAAAATGCAGTTCGGCAATAAACGGGTGTCAGTTTCCAGTCCAACGGCCGCAATCGACCTCACGGAAATGATACTCCAGTAACGGGCGTAGTTCAGCAACAGGGTATTGACTCCCAAAATAGGGGAAATATGCAATATGTCTCCTAGGTGGGAACACTTGGCCTATCAGACCGATGACCAGAGTAGCCAAGAAGAAACTTCGGCCAACCGAGACAAAGAAGAGTGAAGTTCTTTCTTCTCCCGGGTGGTGTCATACTCGGGAGAAGACCGTCTGAAGACAAAGATTGCTGTCCAAAGTGAAATTTATCGATCTCGTAGTCAAGAAGTCCAGAGGATAACAGGTATGGAAACCCTGTATACGCATCACATATAACTGTGGATGGCGGTCCTCGTAGTGACAAAGTGCACCAACTATGGCGCACCAAGTAGTTTTATAAAATCACTCTCCGAAATACATACTAAGTGAATGCGAGCTACTCCTGGTGTTAGTATTGACGTAAACTTACCCACTGAAAAATTAATAATAATTAATATCAATCAAAAACACCTCCTCACGAGGAAAGAAAAGGAAAGATCGAGCCCTAAGAAGTCAAACAACAGGTTGCTATCATCTAATGTGACAAAAAATTAAAAATTCCGAAAGTAATAGTAGTTTTTAGGCGTTAGGGTTATCGTGTAAAATTTGTTTGAGATTAGGCATGCAGTTTTTGGTGACTAAATGTGCAAGTTTTCTTAAGAACGTTGCCACGCCCATTTCAATGACCAAAAATCAAATTTCCATTCGCACTCTTTTGAAAAATGTTTTGATTTTGTTTCTTTTTTTATTAGTGTTGTAAACTTTTATTGGGTTGCGAACAAGTTTTTGCCACGTTTTTATTAGACTTGGACATTTCTAATAACTTGCCTAAAAACTTTTAATTTAATATAATTTTAATTTAATTTAGTTATTTTTTTAAAAACATGCCCACACTTTTTAAAAATGTGTAATTTTTTTTGTTATTATTTTTTTCTCCCAAATTCTACCGATATTCCAGATAACGGGTATATGATAGTCGGGGAACTCGACTATAGCATTCATTCTTGGTTTTTTGCCCATTTCTATCGATCGCACAGACGGACATGGCCAGTGATCCTGATCAATAATTTACATATATACTTTATATGGCAGATCGATAGAAATGTACTAACAAAAAATTAAATAAATGAACAAATATTTAAAATTGTTCTTTTAAAGTGTGGGCCTGGCAGTTTTATGCGGTTTGTGGGCGTTAGAGTGGGCGTGGAAGCATCATGTAATCTGCATGCCTTTTAAGCTTCTATAGTTCCTGAGACGTTTATACGGACGGACAGACAGGCGGACGGTCAGACGGACATGATCGACATAGCTATCCTGATCAAGAATATATATTATATATATTACTTTACATGGTCGGAAACGCTTCCTTTTGCATGATACATATCTTTCAACGAGTCTAGTATACCCTTTTATGTAACAGGAAGAAGGAAACGTTTCCGACCATATAAAGTATTTATATTCTTGATCAGGATCAATAGCCTCGTTCGCACTTCCACTAGCTGAGTAACGGGTATCTGATAGTCTGAACTGGTCTATAGCATTCTATCTTGTTTTGAATTGATTCATGTTTATTACAGTTTTTGCCCAATCCTATATACAACTTGTGAAATGTGTTTCTCAAATTTACAATTTAAACATCTTGGGAATTGGTTACAGAATTTCAAGTTTTTTGACGTTCTTCATTGGCCTTCGTACTGTCAACGACCATCACAATGACTTTAATAATTTTCTTGAGGACGTCAAACAACTTTCCTCCCTGAGCAGATACTCCGTCAACTTGGTGGTTTTGCTGTGCACGATACTGCTTAATAGAATTATCGATATTATTCTTTTCCTGAGCTGTCAGATGTAGGCGACTGGAGTATTTCTCGTAAAAGGCTATCAGCTTGGGAAAATTGCGGGCCTTCGTGTATTTATCGACGGAGGGATTCCCGAAAATCTGACTTATTTCTCGGGACTTGGCCGCGAATTCAGCTTCACTTTGGGAGTGTCCTGAGCCCAAAAGGCAGCCAAGAACCAGGAGAAGGCAGCTGAAAACATTTAATATTAAGTCGGCTGGTCTTAGGCTTGGATTTAGTATTGCTTACCTAATTTGCACTGCGGAATTCATCTTCAATGTTGATGTGTCGCTGTGTACTGTTCGATTGGAACTCATAAGATGCAGTATCAATCTCTCCGCTTTATATGTGGGTTGCCAGCGTACTGCACCGCATTTTTATTACTTATTGGGTTTTTATTATAATTCATTTCTCTGAATTCGTTCTCAGGGTATCAATTCTGCACAGAAGACTACAAAAGGGTGAGATAATATAGAGGAATTCGACTTATTCTAAGAAAAGGCGCAATGAGCATTATATATAATATAATTATAAACTTTTTAAGAAGTGAATAAGATATAGAATGGGAATAAGATGGGAATAATATAGCTTGGGAATAAGAATAGAATGAAATGACTAGATTTATACAAAGTTAAAACAAGTTTATTAGTCTCATATTATGAACTAATTCGGCTTACCTATATACTATAGATAGTATATACCCAAGCAAGAGTAGCCGCTTACTATAAAATTAAATTGTCGAAATTGCTCATTATTCGTCAACGAACTTGTCGGAATGTAGCTTTGGCCACGCATTTCATTAAAAAGCGCTCACGGACTGTAAATGGGAAATTGAATTAAAGTGGGGATGTCAGAGGCTTTTCACATTTTCATTAGCTTGCGGTTCTGTCAGCGCGTTTGATCTGTGAAATTAATGCAATACAACTGCCGGAACGAACTGAGCTCTTGTAAATATCAACAACTTTCGCGAAGTTCAGTAGAATCGAGCCGACTATAGAATTCCATCTTGTTTTTAATATTTTTATATAACTTTAAAAGTTATATAAGATTGCCAAAAAACATTTTACCACGCCCACTCCTATGCCAACAAACCGCCCAAAACTATAAGGCCCTTTAGAAAAAATTAAAAATTTTTATACATTTTTTTATATTTTTTTCGCAAATATTTTTTTGTACCGATTTTTCACAAAATATAAATTCAACTAGCTGAGTAACGGGTATCTGGTAGTCGGGGAACTCGACAATGGCATTCTCCCTTGTTTTTTTTCTTTTAGTACTGTTTGGGCATGCTTCTTTCCCGTCACTTGCAAGACGGAAGAATGGACTCATCTGTGTTTAAATGTTCTCCTCGATACTCCTCCGCACGGTACTTCTTCAGACTGATCTAAGCTTATTAACTTTTTTTTCGTTTCATTTCCGTTTCTCCTCATTCCAGCTCATTGATCCACCTCTGGATTACGCTTTGATCAGCTCAATTCGCTATCGAATTGCTACTCTTTCAGTTTTGTCGCAGTTATCATTTTGCCTGTTTTAGCATTTTAACTTATACCGTGTCTTTTTAGTGTCCTTCTACGAGAGGCGGTTATAGCCATGTCCAGCCCAATTAGTGGCCCCAACCCATTCCCTGAGAACAGAAATAGAGTCTATTGCTCTACCGAGCTAGCTTCTGGGAAGTTAAATAAAGCATGAAGCTTCTCTTTTTATTTTATAAATTTTATTATAATTTATAATAAATATAATATATTATATATAAATAGTTATTATATAAATATAATTATATAAAAATAATTATAATTTTAATTTATTTTTATAATTACATATATATATTTTATCAGATTTATTGAATTCATAAATAATTTCAGCTGTTCTAGATTGAGAGTTGCTTAATAATAGAAAAACAATATCGGCGTTGCGTAACGTGGCGTTTCGTTTCGACCACTATCGTACTGCGTAGGCGAGTTGATACCAAATACTAGGATAATCCTGATGCTGGCTGATATTCTAGCTTTTAGCTCTCGAGATCTACACGTGTTCCTTTGCCTGAAGTGCACTTTTCAGCGAGTAAGTGATTCGCGACTCAAAAACTTCATAAAATCTTCAGCAGCCCAGACCGAGATACACTGCTACACTGCTGGAAATTTAATGAATAGAACCGCAAGAATACTATTTTACTCATGAGTAAAGCGTAAGAGAACTGTGTGTATAAAATACTGATAAAGCTAGGACTTCAACCATATAACACAAGCCGCTGAGGGGAGCCACAAAAGCACAATTTACCGCAAGGTGGAGCAGTGGATGGAAAGAAACAATCGCTTGGTGGAGCCACCGAACTTTAAATTTGCCACCAGGGGGAGCCGCGCGGCTGCAAATGCCGCCAGGTGGCGCTATTTTGCTCCTGAATGTTGCCAGAAGAGGAGAAATTTCAAGATACGATCCGCAATGTTGCGGCAACCAAAGTAGGGGTGCAGAAAAGGTGAGTTACTTTCCACTCAAGTTTGATTTGAGCGCGAACCTGTTCGAATCCGGCATGAACATGTTGGCCTTCTGGTTTCACTCAAGCCGCAGTGGAAATGTTGCTGGGTACATGTTGCCAACGCGTTCTAATCGGAAATTGGTGTGCGCATGTGGTAGTAGAAACCCGAAATGCTGCCGACTACAATGTTGCCAGGACGCATGGAATTGGAATTGAGAGAGCATTTTTTTGAGCATAAATTAATTTCTAATTGGAACTCGAACTGGATTGAGAACATTTTTTTGAAATTAAGGTTTTCTTAGAGATGGGTTTTGATTTTATTAATAATAAAATCACATGTACATTAAACCTTGAAATACATATGTATATATGAATATATATAAAAAAAATCTACAAAAATATGGTTATTGTAATTGTAATTGTGTTCTGAAGTGAAGGCAAGTGCAACATGTCAGTTACCAATCAGTCAATAGTTAACAATTCAGGCCTTTAGCCGTCCTAAGCTTCGGATCTGAACTTCTCTCCAGTCGCGCTGTTTCGCTTGATGGGCGCCTAAATAGTGTCAATGATTAATTGCTCTTGTGATTGGATGGAAATTTAATAGATTGTTTATAGGGTGCCGGCCAAATTGAAATTATATCAAGGTACAAATGCTGGAGGCAACAACTAGTCAGTTGAGCGAAAGATCCGCATAATTTTTACCAATTTCGAATTCAAATTGAAACACACTCGTCACGTAGCCAAAGTGCCAGAAACGCTTGATCTGCTCCCTGTTTTAAGTCCTCCCAAGTGCCCTCAACTTGTTAGCTTTCTGGGCAGAGCCCACTGACCGGAGTCCGGAGTCCGGAGACCAGGTTAAATGTTGATGGGAGATTCATTTGAATAGGCTCTAAAGGACTGACTGATGACGTGTCAGAAAGCAGCAGAAATGTTAATTAGCCGTATTTGTTTGCTCCCAGCTACGATTGCATTCCGGGCTTTGAGCTCTTTAATTAGTAATTCATTTTGAATTGACCTCCACAGTCCAAATCAACTGCTCAGCAACATTTTAATTGACCCCTTACGTAATGGGTTGGATACAAGTAGCCTTGTCCAAAAATTATGGAATACCCAAATGTGTGTGTACTTGAAATTGCGTATTTATTTATAATATATATCCCCTTTTTCCACATATACTCGTAGAACCCCGTTTTGTGTCAGAAAAATCTTGCTCCCCAATTTATATATTTATATCCTTTGGTATAAAAAGTATAAAACACAGTTTCTAAGAATATAACACGCGTGATTTCTTGATCTTCTAAGCCTGCCAAATCTCCATAAATCATAACTGCCTTCAATAAAAAGTAATGTCAACTAGAGTTTCGTTTCAGATTTGATTGCATCCCTGGAGCCATCACTTTCCTAGCCTGGGTCACGTTCGACTCGCATCCTGTGGCAACTTGGCGTGCCCTTCAATGCTGCAAATTATCATATCAGCCACTTCCCACACCTCAAGTCGCACACTTTCCTTCCAGCTTCTGGCGCCATTTATCTGTTGGTTTTGGACGGAAATGGGAAAAAACTCAGGAAGCCAGGGAGAAGAATTGGGTTATGCCATCGTTCGAGAAAAGTGAAATTAGCATAAAGTTCTTTCTTTCTCCTCCAGTTTTGTGTACTTTTTTATTTGCCGCCGCCGCCGCCGCCTCAGCTCGGCTAACTTTTTGCAACGTTGTTTGCTGTCTTCTTGAGTTTTGTTTGTAATATCTTGGGTGTCTTATTGGCCCTGGTGGCCAATGGTGGAGCTTTTCGCCAATCAACCGAATGGCGACCGCTTAGGGCGTTAGTTTTTTACCCCCAAGTTTGTGGGTCGCATTGTCTAATTTTGCATTAAGATATGTAAATATTTATGGCAAGGGTTGCGGTGGAGGGACTTTGATGAAAGGACTGAAAGGGCATTCAAAAGACAGCTCGAAAGTCCTGCGAAAAGTTTTATTGCGGGTGCGACCTGTGAGTTGTGTTACTAATTTCATGAATTTATAACTAAGTGAAGTGGAATTAATAAACATCAACTTTTTAATCATGGATTGTTTAATTTAAGACAGTGCGCTATATTATTATACTGTATTTTCTGCACCATGAACTCCATATGATTTCTTTTTAATTTTTTAAAGCACAACGTTTAAGCTGTCATGATACGTAATTTGTATAATATAAATAACTATTTAGATGAGTTGTTGTTTCTGAAATTATCAACTTTATAAATCTTACATTTTTTGCCTCGCAAGCCTTTGAAAGCTTTAAGTCGCCAATATAATATATGATGTTTTAAAATTTGGATTGAAAAATGGGAATTCAGTGGGAATCGTTAATGGCGCACAATCAAAATAATTCCGTGTAATTTATTAATGCCGCGTGTGGCACAATTGTTTCATGAAGCACGTAAAACGGATTTAACAGCCAGATAAGGCTGGGCCTGTGCAGATAAAGGTAGCTATACTTGTGCAAAGGACATCAGTTGACTGGACATGAGCCAGGATTGGCTTTAGGCACTCCCACACAACTATTGTTGTGGGCTGCAGCATATTGAGCGACTAATTAAAACTGAGCTCACATGACCTCCTTCTTCGGCCTTTGCCCCAATAATCTTTCTCCTTCACATATCTTTCCGCTCAAACAGGCCAAGAATTGCAGTGCACAGGTAAATTGACAGGACGTGGGCGGGGAAAATGTGCACAGTGCGCCTTAAATATATTCAGCAACTATGCATTAGTTGCAAATGGAATGGAAACTTAACATATGCCAGTAGTTATAGTGCGATTGCGACTACTGTGGAGCTTTAAGTTGCTGCCATGCAAAAACGAATAATACAATTAAGTGGTAGCTCCACTACATGTTTGTTTACACTCGAGGAGTGTTGTTTTTGAAAAGCACGGCCCACCCATCAATCAGGCCTAATTGAAGCGAGGCACTTTGATATGCCACTCACGTTCAGTATCAATTAATGCCACAATGAACCCATCAATTTTGAATTGCGCACACCCAACAGATTGGCAAACAAACATTACGATGAAATGGCGAACGGATTAATTATTTATAGCCACTCCTTGCGTCCCTCACTTCGCCGGGCGAGGAAGTCGTGAGCTTCGCTTCGCATTTCTCCGAAGAAATGTCCAAATGGCTTCTTTGCGAACTTCCCTGAAGGACTCGGAGGTCGGGCCAATTGCAAAGTTAAATTCTAAACAAATTTAATTGAAAAACTTTTCCGTTTCTTCCAACGCCAATGGACAGATTTTTACCGGGTCCAAGGGGTCCTGTGAGTCCTGCGAGTCCTGTGAGTCCACTGAGTCCTCTGAGCACCACGGCAGGCTACAAGTGCATATGCAATTGTTGGCCCTTGAAGTTGCAATTGCTGTTATTATTATTTTTGGTAGTTCTCTCCTCCTTATGTTGGCTTGAATGTCGCGATTCACTTGAGACCCGTTTAGCATTTAGCTCTGGCCCTCCGACTTCTGGCGCTGTTGGCCCCTTGGCGAGTTTTTCCTTATTTAATTATTTTCTAGATGTTTTGCCCAAAAGTCACCAACGAGCTGCGAAAAGTTGCGAAAAGTCGCTTGTTGCCCAAATTGAAATTATAACTTTTCACTACTTTCTGCTGCGTTGTGGCTCACACCGGGAAATAGTTTGATGGCTGGCGCAGTTTTGGTTTCGTTTTCTGGAACTGGGATAGTTGAAACCCACGTTAGAAGCGTCGGAAAATATGAGCTTGAATATTAATGCTTACGGAAATGCGCTTTAGAAATTAATTATCAATCAGGAAGTAGCCTTTTGAATAGCACATAAAACAGTAGGCTACTAGACTTTGCTAAAAAGCAAAAGGTGCCTAAAGCACCTCAAAGGGTGATTTACCCTCATTTAACTGGAATTTAACACTAACTGAACAAATAATTACCGTATGCCATACCTTATTTCCTTCAGCTCCATCTTAACGTGGAAAGAGCCCCAATTTGTTTTATCAATAGCACGGTGACAGAGGTCGTTTCAGTTCTCCATGACGATTATCCAATTTACTCGAACTGGTTCGCTTACGATATTATTCGTGCTACTGTAAGCGTACATAAGTGGCCCATTATCTTCAATAAGACAGTTTAAATAGAATGGAAATCAAATTTAATTTTATATTAGCTTCCACGCTTAACAGGAATTCTAGACTAACAAATCGAGCAGCTTAGGTGGAAATTAAGATTATGCAACGTGGGATAAACTAAATGTTTTCAAAGTTGTGCTGATTTAGAACCAATTGCCCTAATTTAGGGATAAATAGACTCGGAAGCTTTTTATACCTACTTATAGCACATATTTCCGACGTCCGCGATTTAATCTAATTTAGTTGGCCACCTTTTGAGAGCGTGTGACACTTCGCCCTTTGAAAGGGTTAACTTCTTGCAATCTTTTCTATCGGTTTACTTCCTAAAAACTTCTGCGATTTAATTTCGCAACTTTCCACACAGTTATTTTCGATAAAAAAAACTAGTGCAGTCAGACAGATAGTTCCCGTATGAGAGGGGAGATAAATCGTGGCCATTCAGCTGCAAATGCCCCTGAGTTGCCGCGACTGTCTTAGTGTGCGCTAGTACTTAAGATAAATATGCATTACCCTCAAATATATAAATTATACACATATGTGTGTATCTAGCGTGTGTACTTCTCGGTCTTATGCTGCCATAGATTTATATGAAAACTCAAGGATCGACTGCTCCTCCGCCAAGACTGCCGCTGTGTGTATCTGTGCGGGTGTATTTGTGCGGGTGTATCTGTGCGGGTGTATTTGTGCGGGTGTATCTGTGTGAGCATGACATTCACCGGCTGCAAGTGGCTTCTCTGCGGGAAAGGGGCAAACTTGCATACGCATTGCACACAAGCTGCTGACGACCAAGTTATGTCCTTGCGTACTACAGTGGAGCCTTGCGATTGACTGATTCCAGAAGAATTATTGGGTATTTTTTTCGGAAATATTTTTGCTGATGTCTTTAAGAACCTTCAACATTCTCTTGTGAAGTATTCAGTTCTTTTCCTGTTCAGCAGTATCAGAAGGACTTTAATCATTTTTGTTTCAGCCCGGTAACCTTGATTTATAACTAAAGTATTATTTATCTATTGTTTCAAGATATTTGAATTTATTATTGAGTGAATTGCTCCATATCTTTAAACATGATTTATTTGAAGCACACCGGTACGCTCTATACATATGAATGCTCCTTCAGTAGCATGTGCGCATTATTTTTTGGATTTATTTTAATTTCCACTTGTAAGTGTTGACTTGAATTTCTGCCATCCTGCTGTCAGCAAGCACACAGACAGTCAGACAGTCAGACAGTCGGACAGAAAGGACGAAAGGACGGCAGGACCTACTCGCATGTAGTGTGCCTCATGCATCTCAGTTTCCAAAGAGTGTGGAAGAAGCACATCGGTTTTGGTTTCAGTCTGCATCTGTATCTGTATCTGTATCTGGCTCGATTTTGCTCTTGCTTTCGGTCGCAGCACCCTGATGGGGATGCTTTCGCATCCTTTGCTTTTTTATTGGACCTGTGGCCCACTTTGTCTCCGACTTGCAACTTTTTGTTTCGCCTTAAGATCCGTCTCCTCCCTGCAGCAGCTCCTGCTGCACTTTTTACACTTTGTCGCATTGTGCGGAAGTGTGCGGCACTTGAGAACTACTTTTACTTTTGTATGTACGCAATATCGTAGGCTGCACTCCGATTTTCCTTCGACTACCCTTAACCGCCGGCAATCCTGCCGCTTGCACTGGGTTTTCGCCTTTGCCCTTTCACATATCTTCGTGTCACCTTGAGTATCCGGTTTGTCTGTCAGCGGGGATCGACTGCGTGGTCCTCGTGAGTCCTTGTTCTGCTTTGCATGTCTTTGCCACTCGGATGTGTTTGGATCCCATTAATAAGCGGGGCGAACCGGACTCCTGAAGAACGAACAAAATGGATGACAATAACAGACGGAGACAGGTACCTTATCGGTTTTCCGTTTACTTATTGTCAAACAAAAATGGGAAAACCAATAGCAAAATGGCTTAGCCTTTAAAATAGAGCTTAAGACATGTAAAAGGAAGAGGGAAGTGAAAAGACGTCGGTTGTGCAATCCCCGTTTTTAAGAAGGTTTATTCGAAACTGTCAAAGTAAAAAGGCACGCCCAAGTTATTGCGAAATAAAGAATCGGAAAGACAGTACAGGTGTGTCCCAATCGCGGCATTCTGGACACGTGACTGAAAATGTTAATAACCCATTTTTAATTGGACCCAGCAATTCTCAACCTCCTAATGGCATTGGCTGGTCTCAGTCGTAAAACCCATAATAAGGGCACAAATTATAATGGACCCATAACGATCAAATTGTGGAGACAGAAGTATTTGTATTCACCAGAGTCGAGTAAAAGGAAAGTTCAGAGGGACCGAAATCCAAGGGGAAGTCATAAAAAGTTTAACACCGCGGAATCGCCATGCTGCCTTGTTTTTCTTTTTATTTCCCCAAAAGGTTCTTTTACGTTTAAAATGGCTTTTGCTTTTTTTGGTTCCTCGTTCGCTGGGCTTTTGTGCGGTCCATAATAAAGTTGTAAAGCCAACTATTTATTGCTCGAAAATGTTTATCAAAGTAACGTAAATATTTAGTTTGTAACTCTGCGGCATTTTATGGGCTTTCTCCATTTTTATTTATTATTTTCTGTAGTCTTCTGCCTTTAAATTATAATTTTCAGCTCGGATTTATTTAAATATACTTGTATCTATGCATAGAAGATTGTGATTTCATAAAGCTTAAGGTGTGCATATGTAGAGCACTCAAAAGTGCTCTATTGAAAGATTGCGTGACTGCTTAAATCAAAGATACAACATAGGGGTATATAAATATGTGCCCCTAAATGCAATTAGCAGTGAAAGTTCCTTACTGGCTCTTCGGTTAGTAATTGGATACCTGAAAGTAAAATCAACGTGGCAACTGGCCAGTCAAGAAGCGAAATTCGTTAGAATCGCGTGACGAAAGCCACGGGCTCCCTGTCGTACATTTTTTATGGCCCTTTAAAGCCGGAAAGTCGAATGACCTAACGCGATGGTCAACATGCTATGAGCGGCCGACAAAACACTTTACTTAACTCGTTCCAAAGCTGCCACCTGACACGGATTTAAATTACCCCTTCCTCTGCATTTTACTCCGACACATTATCAAGGCTTTAAGTGCTCAATAAAAAAGGTGGCGATTTAACAGGGAGAAACGACAAATTTAGTGTCTGCTATCTGCTTGTAGACTTTTTATCTTATTAGGCACACTTTGTGCTAAGTGCTTTAACACGAGGTATCTGGGTATCTTGCATTTATTTCTTTTACAAATATGGTTTTTATATATATTCCAGCTTTCTATACTCGTACATCATTTTAGGTATTTTTCTAAGTGTTTAGTGTATTAAATCATTACTATAGTTAACAGCGTTGCAATAATTTTTTTAATTAAAAGATTTATTTACCTTTAATTTACTTGTTATCAATCAAGTCAGTAAAACAGTACTTTGTTTGCTGTTGAAAATTAAAAACACGACCTGTGACCACAAGCGAACTTGACAAGAAATGCCTGGCTTTTCGTTGACCTTTATGGCGCAGATTGTCAACTAATTAAGGGTCACTATGTGAAAGTCCCAGGCACAAAACCAAACCGAATCCCTGTTCGCAACACGGTTTTTAATTAAATTGTTTTGCTCTTTTTTGGAGCTACCAGTTTTGGCCTGGCGTAGCTTGGACTTTGCGGTGAAATTTACAATGTAATTTCCGAGCCGGGGACTCGACAAACTGACTTACTCCTTACTCACTGCCACTGTGCTGCAGCGCACTTGAATTTTAATAGAAACTGCAGCCGCCAGGAAAAGTCGGGTCTAAGAGCTGTGACTCAAAACGCGAGTGTGTTGCCATTATGTCATAACTCTCGACTGCGCCTCCAGGTATGCAACGCTTTGCAGTCCTTCTTCCATTCAAAATGGAAGGTACAAGAAAGGACGAATAAAGGAGCTCGAAACGTAGTCAAACCCACCGAATATATCGCAGATATCTGATCTCACTTACCCTGCACATATCGCATTAGCATTAGTATGCAAAGGATGTCCGAGGGCCTAAAGGGATTTTCTGTTTTATGTGCCATTGCAATAATAAACTTCATCACTTTATGCCTGGCACCACTTTATTTAATTGATTGAAGTGGGTACAGAGTTCTTGTATTATATCAGAGTCTTCGTGGCCGTATTGAACGGAAAACTGCAAACAAAAGTCGTAGAGAATTTTGTCTAAAAAATAAAGTTAAAGTTCCCAATGAAAGTGAAATATCTTCAGCATATTATTTAGGAAAACCATGTATATTACAATGCAGTTCATAAATGTTTGGCATTTACCATACGGAAAGGCTAACCACATCAAGTCCTTCTGGGGTTAAAAGGAAGGAAATTATTTCAACAAGTTACAAATTTTCGGAGTACGTGCCAGTTTGGGTTCGGTCCAGGGCCCATTGTTATGTGTGTCGCGTAGATCTGATCAATGACCTGCGAGCATTCCACATCCCCACATCCCCATCCACCCGTTCACCCATCCACCCACCAGGCGGAGCACCATCCACATCGCCATGCTCATCGTCTTCCCCAGTCACGGAGCTGTATGTCCCATTAGATTTCAATAGGTCCTGGCTCAGGGTGCTTTTCTGCCGGTTGTGTTGGTTGTGTTGGTTTTGTTTTTTGGTTTTTGGTTTTTATCAACCACTGCCGGAAATTGTGATAAATTGATTGAACTAAATGGTAAAAATATCAGGCATCAAATTGCCTGTGACGATAAGAGAGGGAGCTTGCCCATTGAAATGGACTGAAAATCGGAATGGATAGGCGTGCTCCTGAAAGGAAGGACATGTCTGCCTCGGTGAGTCCTGTTCTCACAGTATGCACAGTGCAGGCAGAGCAGAAGCTCACGCACTTTCAACGAGACATGTTTTATATGTCAGTCTCAAGTGTCTTCGCCAGACGACAACAAAAACATTGAGACAGGCTTCAATTTCAATGCGACTTTCGTGCTGCCTTCTCGTATTTGCACTCCGGGTTTATGGCGCACTAAAGCAGGAATCCAGGAATCCAGGAATTCAGATGAGAGCCAGGAAAATCTCCGGAAAAACAATTGCTCTGGGTTGGAGCACGCTAAAGCAGTCACTTTAACTCGTGGAGCCACGACTAGATGTAAATCAGAGCCAACCAAGAGTTGTGCTCCTTAAATGAATGGCTCTTGGAAGGCCGAATAATTTGTACAGTCCAACATTTATTGCAGCTCAACCCTTTATTTATTTTCATATTCATACAACTGGTTGTACAGCATCTTACAACGTCGAATCACGTCCTGAACTCAACCCTTCTCAACTTTTCTGCCCAATCTTGGGACCAACTAGAGCCTGCCACTGACAATTATGGCCCTCCTTCGCTTTTGGCCAAAAATGCGACCAGCCAAGTGTCAAAAGCAAGAGCAGGAAAACTTTGCGAAACGAAGATTGATTTAACTTTCGGACAGCTTGGCCAATCTTGAAATGCATTTTTATTCGCCATTCCCAGTTTTGGCAATTAATCAAAGTACCAAGTAGGTTTGTTCCTGTTGTATGCAATGCAGATTGATTAATTGGATTTCATTGCCAATGCAATTAGAGGTTAATTAATTAGTTTTCAAAAACTTTCCCCAGTAAAGTGTTGAGTGATTTGTGGTTGTAATGGAACACAAGTTTTTTCTGTGCCATATAACCTTTAAATAAACAATTTTTTTTCCTAGCCAGCTCAAACTTTGTGTAACTTTTTTGTTTCGTTTCATAATATTTACGCTCATTGTGCGTAGTGGGAAAGTAGCGGAAGCAATTAATAATGAAAATCGATTGGTTGTACTTTTTACATAAGCTGAACAGGTCAGTTGGTCAATTGAGATACAGTCGAACCCAAATCAATTCAGCAACCTTGTCGAACTTTGTCCATAATTCAGTTGTCGAAGACTTTGAATCTTCTGGTCGACGGGGTCCTTCACTTTTTGCGATCTTTGCCGCTGGGTTATTGTGGTTGATTCAGTTTCCTTTTGGGGTTCGCCTCGAGTGGATTTATTGTTTCGAGTGGCAAACACAAATATCCACAGCCATCACCCACATCAATCCTGGCCGCACGTTGTCGACTCCTGTCAGCCACAATATCCTTCTTGTTAACAAAAGTCGGGCCCTGAGATTTGGGGTACCACGGTACAACACTGGTTGTATCCGAATGGATGGATGGCTGGGCCCACCGCCGCACACTTTGTCACTTCAACTTCGATAGGTCGACATATTTCTTATTGTTGATAATCTTTCTGCTGACACGGCCACATGCATGTGAATTGAGGAGCGGAACGGTCCCAGTTGCTCCTCCTTTTCATCTGCCGTCTCCATTTCATCTTCCAGGCCAGGAGACAATATGTGGCAAGGGCCTTTGTCTCTAACTTGGTAGCTTCTTGCGGCTTTTTCGTTGGCTTTGTGTGCTTTATTGTTATCCCATGATTTCACCCAGGACCAAGTTCTAGGAAAGACAGGCGGCTTTGTTTGCGGATTTCCGAGGGATTGCATTGCCTTTAAAACTTGCGCTGCATTCGAATAACTTTGGACTGCACTTGGCGACAGTGACGCAAAGTTTTAAAGTTGACCAATTTAAGTTTATTTAATTATACTCGTTAAGCAGTATGGGCGAACAGAAACATTTCCATTTGAAATTCAGTGCGTGCCACTTTCGCAATTGAATAATGTAAATGTGGTGCGCGCTCGCAGAAACCATTTGTCAAAAATCGCATTAATTATATTTTTGAAAATATGCATAATAAGCTCATACTAGGCCATAATAATACATCACACTGAATGCAGCACAAGGCTTTTAAACATGTATATATGTATCTTCAATGACCGTTCGCCTCTTCTCCTTTGGGCGCCCCAAAACTAATTTTTTATCTGAAAGTTTGCCAAGGGAGTTAAGCATCTAAAAATTTCATAATTTGTCTTGTCATTAAACCAGCTTCTCCCATTCCCATTCCCATTCCCATTCACATTTCCACTCCCATTCCCGTTTCCCAGTTTCCCAGCGACTGCAATGCAGCAGGAAGGACATTTGTGTCACTCGTAAATTTCCAATGCCGGCAACAAGCCGCCAGCATTCGCATTCGCATTCACATTTTATACTTTACTTCCTTTTCTTCGAATTTTTTCCTCGGTTTCCGCTGCGCTCAATTCCCAATGTTGCCAAGTGGCAGTCATTGGCTTTTGCAGTGGCTTCTCGATTTTTCGGATAGTGCTTAAACATTTTCAGATTTACTGCCACCAGAACTCAGAGCTCAGAACTAGAAACCCGAACCGCACGCGCCATAGAATTTATGAGAGTGCCGAATCCTGACGTTTTCGTGGCGCCACATCCAAGGACAAAGAGACTGTCGTCATTCCTATACTGACTATGCATAATGAGGAGTAGTTCCAACCAGGAGTAGTGGTTGGACAAAAATTGTACTTGTACAAAACTCTTAGAGGGAAGAACGCAAGTTCAATAAGGGCGTATATATATTCCATTGAAAATTCCCATTGGAAGCACCTTTTAGCAGAGTCTAACCGGCTAACTTCGTATACGCCAACCATTTTCAATTTGGCGCCCAATCTAATTAAAGCTCGTTTATGGAAATTTCTTATTAATTGAGCAGGGGAGCGAGCGAACAAGGCATTGTGTTGATTTATGCGCCCAGCGGGCCCATAATTTAACAGGCACCAAGGCCACAAGGACATAATAGTCTTCGCCAGGCTTTAAATGCGCCGATGAACTCGGGCCACATTTTCCCACTGACGCTTGAATTATGCAAGTTAATTTGCAGCTGCCTGAAAATGATGACAAGAAATACCGCCACCACCAGCAGCAGCAACCGCACACCCACACCCACACCCATATCTACACCCCCACCTTCACCCACACCAACGCACAGTGCACAACAGGGCAGGACTTCTGGCTCCTGGCAGCCTAACAAGAGTTATTTCCCACAGACCGGAAGTGAAGTCGACATAAATTGCGGTTAGTGCTAGTCTGCCCATCCCCTCCACCCCTCCACCCCTCGAAAGCCACGTTGGCCATTTAATACATTGCGACAGCCATTCAGGCCGACTCTTCCTCGGAGGCAAGAAGCCACCTACTCACTACCTGCTGGCATTAAAATTCAGATTGGTTGCGTCACAGTTTTGACGGCTTAGCCGGACGGGTTAACCCGCGCATTAGTATGCAAGCAAATATTAAAACCTAGCTTGAAGATCCTGGCTGGGGAATCGCCGCATTTTATGCTGATGCTGGCTTAATTATCCATGCAAACCGACCAGCACTGCTGGCTACTAACCCCGGCATCAAATAAGGACTCAATCGAAGATTATTACCATTCAGTACTCGTAAAACGAAAGAGGATTATAAACTGAAATCATTGCTGTGGAAATGCGCATCGGGGTAGGACTTTTATTTCGTGAAATTGATTGAATTTCGTTTTCACTTTGCACCCAATCCGAACTGCAAATGGCAGGCTGAAAATGCGATGAACCAAGGAAATTCCGGGCTCCTGCACTTTTCTCACTTGATAAGTTTCGGTCTCCTAGTAGAAACTCCACTCCTTTCCAGGGAAACACTCCTGAACTCTGGAAACGAACTTGTTGTCCTGTTTTGTTACTTGTGTGCGGTCGTTTTCATTTCATTTACAGTTGCACTTCAAGTGGCTAAATCGGGCGGCATGAGAGACACAGACCTGGTTCCTTGATTTCCCAGGGAGCCAAGGGAACCCACCTACCAGAAACCTCATCCATACGAGAGCCTGCATTTCATATACTTTTTCTGACCACTCTGATAACGTGCCTCGCGGCGAAAGCCACATATTCCAACGATTTCACACATTGAAACCAGATGAAACCTATTTATGAGTCAGCTTTCAGATTAATCCAATTCGCAGATTTTTGCAACCAATCTAAGGCTGCACATGGTAGCCAAAATATGAATACATTTAACATATTTGAGTCATATATGTGTTTAATTTTCCATTCACAGTCCCTCCCATTTGATTCGGAACCCATTGAAATATTTATTAGGGCCTAAGCTAACTAACTTTAAACAAATATTTAATACGCATAAAACATTTATTCTAGGCGGTCCTAAAAGATTTTATCGACTGAAATCGGGGTTGTCTGGTATCGGAGGCAACACATCATTTGGGTCGTAGGTTGGAAGCGTGTAAATGGTAGACATGGTGGGACCGCCCTCGTAGTCATATTCAATAATTTCCTCTTTACCATCGTTATAATCATTTTCGGGTTCATCGAAAAGAGAGCCGCCATTGCAGCTCTTCACGAGCTCATCCTTGTGGCAGAGATTGGGGTATTTTTTATTGGTTCCCTTCATGCACTCGGAGGCGGGCTTGTCATCGGTGTCCTCGTAGACAGGATTGCCATCGTCCTCGCAGAGACTCACTCCGCAGTTGTAAACGCACTTCAGCAACTGGTGGACCAGAGCTGGTCGAATATATTCAACTATGGCGCAGCCCACGCGGTTTGCTCGATCCCTCAGCACCTGGAAGTAGTTTGTGGACAGTTCCCTGGAACCAGTCTTCAATAATAGTCGGCAGTTGCTGGCTCGTGGACTTACTGCTGATTTTCAGTCCAGGAGAAGAAGAGCTTTTGCACTTCGTCCTTGCTGCTTGGGTCAAACCAGTGAACCAGCTGCTTCCTCAGGGCGTCCTTTTTGGAGGTCATGCAGAAGTACTTCTCCAGCGAGTAGCTGATTTCCGCATGGTTGTAGTTCGGCGTTATGGCGCACTGATCTCTGACGGGCTCACACCGCCGCACCAGAGCATCGGCTACTCTGGCCAGTTCCGGATCCCATTCGATCGTGGTCATCCTCGCCGCCTTCGCATGCTGACCCATTCCGCCGGCAAACTTGTTGCGATACCCATTGTGCTGGTCCACGATTAGCTCTATCATATCCCAGCTCATTGTCACGACGGCTGCGGCTTGTCTAGGACAAGTAGAGTGAAACTTCTGGAAGAACATGTAAAGCGATCCGAATGACTTGGACTACCCATTTACTACCCACTCCATTGTCATCGCACAGCACGTGTTGTCCTCTGCACAGTTCGGTTTTGCACCATGTACTGGAGGCGCCTATGTCTTGGATGTGCAATGTGGAGAACAGCAGCCAGACCCACTCTACCATGGCAGAGGTTTTTAAATAAATAAATCGAAGCTTGACGTGCCGGTATTACTTCGCTAGTTTTACGCTCGATGCGCGACTAATTAGGTTGCTAACATTTCCCATTGAAAGGCAGTTCCATTCATTTAGTATATTCCACGTTTCTTGGGAGAAGATAAATTCGAATAGCATCGGCTGATTGGCCCTCCAGTTCTTCTGATTTGGAATGCCCCTTTATCAATTATATGTTGCTGCATTGAAACTCAAAGCAATTTGCATAGGCAATTGGTTCAGGAAACGACTTAAGCTCAAGTGGCTGCCTGATTGCAGCATTTAGTCCCTCAATGAGGAAATTAAGAGGGAAAACTCGTTTCCGTACTTCTGCTTTTGTGCTGCACTTAATTGTCTCGTGAACTTTTCCGCCCCACGTTCTTTATTCAAGCGATCGGGAGTAAACCCCCTGTTTAGTTGCCGTGAAATAATAAATCCAATAATACACACATTAGCTGCACCACATTTGCCGCTTAACAGGGGCTCAGCTGAAAAACGAAGACAGATTTCCCACTTTTTTCCCCATTTTCCCCTTTTTGTCTGTTTGGCTGCAGTTCGTTAAGCCACTCAACTAAAAGACTAATCCACTTATCGGTGGTTGGAACGAAGTATGTAGGTACAAAATACACAGCGGCAGAGCAGAAGTTCGATCTTAAGGCTTAAACAAGATCTTAACTTAACAAGAGTAAGTCGATGGAAAATGCAGACGCTGTTTTAAGGTCTAAATGGATGGGTGCAATTGCAGGGCTTCCAAAAAGTGCGTTGAAAATCACAGAGACCCACAGCTACTTTTTCATATCTGTACATCTTTGCACGGGTGATGTTATTGGCAACAAAGAGATGGCACCGTTACGTCAAATTAATTAAACTAATTGAGTTTGAAAGGCAGCGAACCGAGTAAGCGATGTGTCACAGAGGGGAAAAAATAAAGTTTGAAAATGTGCCGAAGTCGTTACATCCGTTTTTCACGCCACGTTCGTTCTCAAAGTGAAAAAACGCGATTAAAGTTTGCATCCAAATGAAATAGGTTATCAGAGATGGAAATTCTTGACGTGTTAAATAGAGAAAAGCAACGCGGTTTTCATAGAAATGGAGCTACGTTTCAGAGTAATTAAATGAAAATGCTCCGGGGCCTAAAATATGGCATGTTTATACTTTAGATGTGTATACATATTATTTTTAACATCCATGTGTTAGCATTGAAGTAACTATGTATTTAGTAAATCAATTTTGTAATTATACCAGTTACTCGTAGAGTAAAAAGGCAAGCTAGATTCCTTGAAAAGTATGTAACCATAAAGATTCGCATGACTCGAACAAACAAAAAACTGTCACTGTCAAGTTTTTACAATAAAGCTTTAATTTTTAATTGGAATATAATCCAATCCAACTCCCATAAAGATGCTGGAAACCGACGCTTTGCTGCAAGTATATCTACGTACCGGGGTATGTGGTAGTCCAGCACCTTGCCTATTGCGTTCCTAGTTTTCATTTATGCATATTACATGCCAATTTTCAATGGCGGCAATCAGAACATAATATTTACCAAACAAATACGCAGCGTTGCAACATGTTTGCACCTCTCCAGAGATTTTACCTTTCAATTAGTTGCTGAAAATGGATGCACCAAACTGTCATATCGACTGCCATATGTGAGTAGCCGCCCTCCCCGCAGTCCGCCGTAATTACAATCCCCCCAACTGCCTGTGGGGAAATCAGCAGCGCATATTGTCGCAGGCAAAAAGTAATGAAAACCACGGAAGAAAGGAAACCCAAATTGAATTTCGAGAGCAGTTGTCGCAAAAATGCTTTTAACGCGAGCCAAATGCGCTGAAGTATACGATATGAGTGGCCAAAGGGAAATGGGTCCTCGAGCGTGTATCATAATTAATGTTAATTGCCTGATTGAATGGGAGGCCCACGAGTCCACGTATGTATCTGCTCCATTCGGGCGCCATTATTTCGCTTCCGATTCGGTATTAAGTCGCCGGACTGACAGGCTCCTTTTCGGTCCGTTTCAGGTGTCCTTGTTCAGGATGAATTGCCGGAAACTTTATTGGAGCACATTGCGCTTGAACAAACATTGGAAAAGTGTGCTCATTAAGAGGATCTCATTTGCAATAAACGCTTTAAAAAATTAAAGCGTGCATATGTGGGACACGAATTTGATATTTATTGAATATTTGAACTGATTTTAAAAGGTTTGTAATTTAAAGTTTGATTTACATATACTCGTATTATTCTTAAATATACCAACATGAAGTGAGGAGTGCAAAAGTGAAGCACTGGTTGAGTTTGACTTCTTGGCATTTCTTGAGCAACCGCAATTAAAACCACGTGCATTCTAAATGATCGAGGCAAGTTCTCATAAAGGCGGCTTGACGAGCAAACAAGGTGCGTCTTTGCCTTATTTTAGTTGGGGCCCGAAGGTCGCTCCTTCTCACCTTTGGCCTCAGCCCCAAACGCGGAGACAAGACGCAATGTTTGACACGCTCGAAAGATAAGGCTAGAGCGCCATTATGCGAGGACAAAGGTCCTGGAAAGCGAATCGCGCTCCTCGGAGGCCATTAAATGCGGTGCACACATGTGATCTGCGGCATGTGGGAGCGTTGCAATGTTTGACGAGTCAGTGCACCTGCACTATGTGCTAATTACTTATTTATAACGCCCAGATTACACGACACAAACACGGCCGCTCAGCCAGCTCAGTGCAAACTCATTGCATACTTTGCGGCGCCCGGCGGCCAAATGTTCTTCACTTGGAGTGCAGGCAGGATTTCTAGACGGGATGTGTGAGTGTGGGTGGTGCTTGGGGAATTGGACCGGGACTGGGGATTTCGCGAGGGGTTGGGCGAGGGGCAGGCATTTTTGCCAGCGCTGCAGACAGCAATCAATCTGGTCGAGCTGCACTTTCATCCACCTCAGTGAGCCAAAATCAGACCCAATCAGTTCCCAATTGGCCGTGTAATGTGGTTCTTTTTATTTTTGATAGTTTGCCTCAAGTTTCTACCTCTTTTCGGCTATGTGGCTACGTGGCTACGTGGCTACGTGTGCATTTTACCCAAGTGCCTCTGAGTGTTTAAACAAATTTTGCAAAAGACTCTGGACTTTGTGGGGTAAATCTACCTGGGATATTTGCACAACTTTCCGCCTTTTAAGGAACACTCTGTACATATTTAAGAGCCATTCGAATGGAAGGCTCTTGAGCAGAGATGAGATTTAATTCTGCCGAAGTTGGAGCAGTGACAGCCAAGTGAAAAACAGTTTATCCACAATCAGACGAGAATTCTTTGACGCTCCTGGACAATCCAACTGTCTGTCTAGTTAAGCTCAACTTGCCACTGGCAAAACACTCAGGTGTGAAAATGCAACCACTTCGTCCCCTTCGAATTTTCCGTTGTTTTTCCCTGTTTCTGTCACTTTCAGTGTCTGCCACATCAGGAAGTGCAGCCAAGTTTCGAGTTCATTTTTGCGCTGCCAACGAAATTAAAAAACACTACACCTTGCTTATGCAACTGACAGGCGGCATTTGTGTATTGTTCGGAAAAGCGCAGTATTGTTTCGAGCTTTAATTGACTAATGGCTCCTCAATAATGCATTAATAAGCATTATTTGCTGGTATTAAAGGTAGTAAGTACTCCAGTAAGTCGACTTCCTCCCAGCCAGAGTGAAAACCGAACAGTCTTAAAGCCACTTATACCACATTTTTCAGGCGACCACAGGCAGAATCAAGCTAACGACAACCCGTTGGCATACCGTTTTCACCTTGGCTTGTCATGTGAAATATTTGCCCAGGTGTTGAATCTCCATTTCCATGCATTCGGGTGCTCCTCAGTCTCCGCATGCCCGGAATTTCACTTTCACGGCGTCTGCTGTCTACCGACGAAACTCAACTCCGGTAATCCCACCACCTAACGCAATGAATTCTCCGGATTTCTCTTCTGCCGGAGCACGGGTGGCCAGGTAAGGTCGAAATTGCACATTTCACAACAGGAGCAGAAAGCAACACTGGAGCACGAGTAAGAGTCAAGACACAGGTAATTTATTGCCATCGCTGCCAAAGTGAAACATAAAACGACGTCATTAAGTTATGTCGACGAAGCTCAAGCCTGGCGCAAAAAATCGAGTTCCAAGTGGGAAATGGGAAATGGGAAATGGTCTTGGAGAACGCGAAGCCATATACTGTTCCTTCTTGCTCAATTTTCACCTTGCTACCTATTTCCATTCCATGTCATTATCAAACGCATTTCAAGTATGTAAATTCTTGATCATATCACTAGCCGAGTCGATCTAGCCATGTCCATCTGTCCGCCCACAAACCACCCGAAAATGCCGCTCATACACTTTTGAAAAATGTTTAAAATTTATGATTTTATTATTTGGGTTTCTAAAACAAAATGTGCTTTTGAAATTTTTTGAAATATTTATTTTTGGCATATCGATATGCCCAAAAGAATGTTGAACTTCCTCGTGCGCACTGCCGCTAGCTGAGTAACGGGTATCTGGTAGTCGAGGAGCTCGTTTAGAGCGTTGTGTCTTGTTTAAAACTGAACTTGCGTTGGACGGGCATCGTTGAAATCTGGATGCCTAATTTAATATCTTATAGTTCCCCTAGGAACTGACAAAAGGAGAGACAGAAACGCATTGCTCGATCAAGTTGGTTAGTGAACCATTTGCTTTGGAGGAATCTATGTATCTACGTATCTATATCGATCCAAATTGCTAATAAACGTGGTATAAATAAAAAAAAATGACAAAATTGGAGCTGTAGAGCAGTCCACAAACTACTCAAATTCGCAAACTCTTAAAGCAGGTATGCATTAAGCAGAAAATGCAATCGATAGTTGCTCCAGGGAAGTTCTTCCCTGATTGGCGGAATGGCAAATTAGTTTTAGTGAGTGGAAAAGCAACTTTTCTCTCATTCAAAGCCATTAAAAATGCAATTGTTGAAAACGAGCTGGTAGCCAGGATCGCTGTACTGTGTTGTCCTTATCCCGGCTTCAGTTTTGGCCTCATTGTGTCAATGTGGCAAATTTTGGTAGTGCGCACTCTTGCAAGTTCTCCACATTTCCATTCCGCCGTGGGCTGCTGCGGTCATTTCAAAAGTCAAATGTCGAGTGCAGTTCCATTGGGGTAAAGTTTTATGCCAATCAGCAGAGGCCAGAAAGAAATTTAAAAAAGCGCACAAAAACTGTTGCCATTCTAAAATCGCCAAAATTGTTGGCTCTCTGTTATAAATTTCCACGGGGAACGAATTGCTCCGCGTATCGCTGTGAAAATAATAAATGAAAGCGAATTGTTTTATCTCAATCGTCATGCAAGCGTTTCGTTCAATTGGCCAAAACTCGGCAACGTGATTTTTTTGACAGTTTTCACAGAGAGACGGTGCGTCAGAGAGTTTTCCTCGATTTTTCCCCCGTTTTTATTCCCTCTGTGGTTGATTTTTCGAGTCCAGGTTGTGAGTGTGTTAATTGTAATGACTATAACATTTTTATGCACTTTCCAGCATATGCTGTTGTCACGAATGCAAAAACTGCGGCCAATTGTACACAAAAATGTTCCACCGGAGTCATTCGTGTGGGACACATTTCTTATTTGACTTTTAGATTTGGGTTGCAGTCAAATGGATAGATAACACGTTTATTGATCCGTCGAAATATTGCATAGTTCAATCAATTTACTGCAGCGACTGCGGCTCCTCTTGAAGCCTTTTCCCTTTAATTGAAAAGTTATTTTTTTAGTTTATTTTCAAGCAACTTCAGCTTCGCCAGTGAAACAAAAACTGGTAACTTTGTCTGTTTGTCTCTTTTTGTGGATATGCAGCCGAATATATTTCAGTGCTTTTATGAAGTGATAAATGGCATTGCATTTAACGAGAAAATTGAAAAAATACCATTCATATGCGTTTATATCTGTGCCGCTAAAGTGTAGCGCATAAAGGTCTATATAAAAGTCATCTTTAAGCCCACAAAGGCCAAGGCACAAGTTCCATTACCTACTCTAATATTTAACGCAGCAATCTCTAAGCAGAACAATATCCTTCCAATTTGCCCAACCACAATCCGACTTTCCGCCTCGAATTCACCGCAAAAATAAAGGAATTGTCATTTTCCTCTCGGCCATTGCCGTCTTCTCCTTCATCCTCTTATGGCCATATTTTGTAGCCAGGCTAGCTTAGGTTATGGAATTTATGATTAAACAAGTTGTCAATATGCCGGAGACCAACTATTAGCCGAGCAATTTTCGGGAAGCCCGAGGTGGAGATGCGGATACAGATAAAACTGCTAAGCGGTCCTGGGGAAATCGATTCCAGCGCGGGTTTAGGACCATTTACGCGGACCACAACTTTCTAAGCCAGAAATTATATGAGTTTGTCGCCGGGGGGACGAGGCCAAAGTGGGAGGCAGAACTTTGGCGACGGCTTCCCCGGTTTCCGTTGTGTGTGTTTTTTGGCCGAAAATTGCATTTCTATGCAAATGCCTTACAGTCAATGACTTTGTCACGACTTTGTTAGTAGTTTGCCTGGCGGAAAGGCGAAAAGATTTGTGAGTGCCGGACAAAACTTGGCTGGTGATCAACAGTTAGGCCAAAGTTAGCAGCCGTTAAGTTGTCTCCCTGGCACTTTGAGTCCCTCGTAAAGCATAAAGCCAATCACCATTAGTGTAATCGCCTTTGGTATTAAGTATTATCGAGTCCCGGGCCAACACCTCTCCCTCGGCGATTCCGATTCCGATTCCGAGTCCGATTCCATCTAAGCCACTTCGGGCATAAATTAAACAGGGCCAAAAAGGGGAAACCGTGGCAGGTGGTCTCTTTGATTAAGCCCTTAAGTTTGCTCTTGCCGGTCGGAAAGGCTTCAGCTTGTGGTTCTGACTCAGATTCTGTTTATTGACCATGCTAATCACAAAGGCAGCCAACTTGCTCATTGTTTGTAAGTCCAAGTCTGCGGATGTGCCCTCATTAAGGTGGCTTGCCTGAAAATAATATACGAATGATTGAATGCTTCAGTGAACCAATGGAACAAGTACAACACAGCACTGTACAGAGAAGTGGGAGCTGTGCCACCGTATTGCGACAATAATTCAAATTTTATGATTGAGTGGGCACACAGAACATCTGCATGACATGTATAAATAATGTAATCTGCGTGTGGCAAGTACATACATATGTATGTGTAGTGTGCACATAGTAATTATGCTTATGCTCATAAAGACATTGCTGTAGCACAATAAAATCAATTTGCTGGGCTATAAACAAGTGGATATATAATGCATATGAAATCGATCTAAATATAAAGTATACATCACGGTATATTTTAGTAAGCCACAGTGTGATGATGTCACATCAGCACTTGAGGGACTCCAAGCAAGCCAAACAACATGTGAGTGAGGACTCCATGGTCCTTTCCATTTGCAGCCATGTCTGAGCAGATCAGTGTTCAAAATCCCTCCCAAGCTGGCTTATCGATTGTTCGAGTTCGTACCCCTTCGACATTCCGCAAAGTTTGTTTGCCTCGCCAATTTCACTGCCATGGATGCAATTTGCGTTTTGCATTTTAATGATGTCATGTGGGATGCAGCAGCTCCAACACACTACCCGCATGTTCAGAAAGTTTCGAATGGCACCGTCACCTCAACCAAACCACGCTCCAGTTACGATGTCTGCATTGAATGGCATTTGTCAATTTAAATGCAAGTAGCTGACGGGGAAAAATCGACATACTCGACCACTGTCATGCAGTCATTCAGTTTTGCATTTGTGGAGGAGTAGTTGAGATGGAATTTTCAAACTAATTTCCCCGCTAAGTAGCAGCATTTGGACGGCTAAACTGATTGACGTCGGTGGTTTATTTATAACATAAATCTAATGGAAAAACTTTTCAATCGCGCTGATTGACCTCACCACGCCCACACTCAAGTGGACAAACAGCAGCAAACAGTTTCCAGAGACACAATCCTTTGATGTGTTTTCCATTTCCTTGTGTGTGCATAGCTGCCTCCCAAAAGGCACAGGAATCGTTTTTAGTTCAAAGTTCTTTCTGGCTTTATTCGCCCGAATTTTCCTCCTCACTCTCGAGCTGCTCACAGTTTTCCCAATCGCCCTCGGTCATTTTTCGAGCGTTGTGTTGTTTTACCCCATCCACGAAGAATGCAAAGCGAACTAAAAGTGAGTGGGAAGAAGTTGAATTTATTTTGATGCAGATTTGTTTGCCTATTTGTTTGATTGGCTAGTGTTTTCTGATAAAAGCTTTTCGGCACCGGGCATTCCACTTCTATGAATTCAGCCGACGGCCAGTACGTTGCAAATTCCATTTTCCACAGCGCATAAGGACAACGTATTTTACTTTCCGGCGATGCGAAAGTTGCATTGTGGATGAGCATCTCGCTTGATCTAATTGATTACTTAATGGCTTTGCATAAAAAATTAATTGTTCAAAGTGGTTTGTTGGCAGCGAAATGAAAGTTTTGAGGCAAATAGCATATTTGCCTACTGTTTCGTCACTCAATCGATTGCATTCAAGTATGCAGTGGTGATTTGAATTTCACATAACTCCAAGGGTGTATTAAGCCCAGGTTTAAAGTCACGCCATTTAAATGCCCTCAACAGGAAATTCCTCTACGAATTTCGATGGCAGATGTCTCCTTCTGCCCCAAATTTGATTAACCTGGCTGGCTCACAGAAAGTTGCTTGAACTGTGAACTGTCTGTCATGCTCATGGCAAAAAGGGCGTAAGGACGAGCAGATTTACGAGAAGAGCGCAAAGTACTCGCCGTCAAGGATTTTCATCCTCAGATTTCCTCGGCTGTCGTGGGGCTCTCAGGATCCGACAAAGCCAGCAACATTCCACGCAGTCTGCAATGGCAATGGCAGTGGCATCACGCATTCAATTAGCCAAAGTGCAGTTTTCCAGCCGATTTTTCAGGCCCAAGCCCAAGCTGAGCAGCACTTTAAGTTTCGCGAAAAATGGCGCAGCTCAACGAAAAAGTTGTCTGCAAAAAATTAGGCACGAATTGTGGGCAATTTGTCGTGGTCCCCCCACATCGTGTGTGTGTGCGCAAATATTTTAACTTTTCCGGATTGTTTTGGGTCATGTGGGGGCACACAGACTTCGACTAATTGTTGCCATGCTCGCGGCAATTTGTTCCTCTGCGGTTCTGTTTGCACCTTTTCGGTTGCAGCGCTCGGTTTTTCTGGCCATTTTCCAACTGTCAGGGCGACTTTATTTTCATTTCCCTTTTTATTACTTGTATTTCTTCTTGTCCTGGCGCCGACTAGCCGCCTCTCCACTTGTGTACTTTCTTAGTCCTTTTTAATTGCCAGGATTTCTGCTCGAAGCTGACTTGCAGCTGCAGTCCTCCCCTTCATTTGAATGCGCTCGAAATGTTTCCGACTTGTTCGCAACTCGGTGGGCCAAATCCTTAGCCAGCTTCAGCTTCAGCCCCAGCTTCAGCTTCAGTCAGCATAAATGCCGCCCGCGGTCTGTGTAATCGACTTCTAATTACTTAAGCCAGTTGTGTGTTTAACTATGCAGCATAATGGCGGCCAATGCTGCTGTAATTATTGAGACCCGGAAGCTGAACGAATTCGGTGTGCCAAGGAGCTGAGAAAGTCTGGGAAGTTTGAAAACAAAGGGCTAATACCAGTGGGAAAAGCGGAGTAGGAGAGAAGATAATTTGAATGCATTAAAAAGCTCATTGCATTTGGTGCTGTCTATATGAACTAGCCGATTAAAGCTACTTTGAGCCACTCCTCTTCTACTCACGTCTCCGATTTCATCGATCCCATGGCACTGATTGCCGCACAGTAAATAAAATAGATAAAAGATACAGCATTTCTTAAAATGGTTGCGCCAATGATATAACAATTTGGATTTTATCCTTGCTCCATCCTTTTATCCTTGTCGTCTTTGTATCTCTTGGCTGAGTGCCAAGCGGAGAGTTTCACCTGCAACATGCCTACTCAACTGGCAACCTCGTTGATGGGTTGGGATGGGTTGGGATGGGGTTGAGAGAAATGCCTGTCTTCTCACTAATAAACCGTAATAAACTGATGTCCTTTGGGCTGTGCACACATATACCACCCACCGTCTCACCCACCCTCACCATATCCTTTCAACTGGGCTAATACCCGCCTTTTCCAAAAGAATACGACAAACATTTAATCTGCACACAGACACGCGCTGAAACTTAACGGCGAGGCAGCAGCAGCAGCAGCAGCATTTCCTCGCTTTTCCGGCTGCAACGAGAAAAGCGAAGCAAAAAGAGGGGAAAATGTGGCGGAATGGGGGACAGGGGGTGCGGGGCTGCAGGAGGTCCTGTGTAAAAATTATGCGCCTTGTTTGGCGTTTTGGCATCGCTGCCAAGCAAAATACATACGGCAGATGATTATGAGATCACTTTTTGTATGACTTGCTGGAAGAGCAGATCCTTTTACCTTAGCTCCTCAGCTTCCCCCGCCCCCGCCCCCTCACCCCTCTCCCCATAACCACCTGCCATGTCCTGGCTTTAATAAAAATAAATGTTTCTTGTTATAATTTCTTACACGTCTCTCGCAATTTCCTCATCGCTCTTCTTATGTCGTTTTCCCATTCTTCGCCTGATTCCTTTGTTTTGTTTTAGAGGGTATTTGCAATTTGCAGGGGTATGTTGCACTCCACCTCATTTTCATATTCCCATGATTACCCATGATTAAATGACACTCATAAACAGGGACTTCTGCCATTAATTTCTAAGCGGAACGCACTTAGAAATTGGAAATATTCAGAGGTCACACTTTTCCACTCGTTTCTTTTGCACTAACGGGTATCTCGGGGTCGTGGCACACTGCTTTCCATCAAACATGTGTTTATCTTCGCCTCGCTGGCGCTTTGAAGACCCCGCTTGGAGGGGCTGACCAGGTGCAGGAGGGGCTGGAACGAGGCTGGAAGGTCCCTCCCCTTTCCCGTGCCTTCCAGCACTTGTCTGTCGCTAGCTTCCTGTCTGCTCCATTGTGCCGCTGAGACGTCTGCTCCCCTTTTGGGGGCAGGACGGGGGCAGGTCCTTTGCGAAAAGGAAGAGTGCATGAAATATTAATCATTACGCGCGCGCGGTAATGAAAATACATACTAAAACATAATGCATACATTTCGGGCTAATAATGCTCGGGGATGGTGTCCCTGCCATAATGATGGATATTATACCGCCCGCTGGTTGCTGGTTGCTGGTTCCTGGTTTATGGTGATTGGGGGGCAATCAAGGAAAGTCAGGTGGTAGCAGTGTCCTTGAGCCCCGAGTGCCACTTCTCATTTGGATATCAACTGAACGTAATGAAGTGGAAGTCAACAAATAACACTTCTTTGCTTTTCTGACATTTGTACTTGTGCACGGGCAAGTTGACCTTCCCTATAAATCCGATAAATCCAATCAATCCAATAGTCCAACTGGAATTTTAGTACTCAGTAATGAGCTTTCACAGTGCGGGTGTTGTTTCAACAAGAGCATTATAATGCCTCAATGTATATATTTGTAAGGTGCTTACAGTTGCTGTAGGTGAAAAAGACATAGGAAGGCAGCCAACCCTTGACATTAAAGTAAAAAACTCATTATTTTGCGTATAAAAATAGCAAATCCTCCGGCAGGAATCTCAAAGTTTCCCCGACTTACACGCAATGGCGAACCACACCCCCAGAATTGAGGGGATTTGTTGTACGTCATTGCCATGATAAAAATACGCCAAACAGCAGACAACGGACGGAATTGACTGGGAATTTGTTTTAAAGTCTTGGGCTGGAAGGCGTGTTAGCCCTGTCAGATGTCGTTACCAGCAAAATTACAGCAACAACAAGGTAATTGAGGGAGGCACTGTGATGTGGCAAGGAAAAACCCGCAAAGTGTGTGCTGTTGCCAGTTGCCAGTTGCCAGTTGCCTAAAAGTCCTCAGTAATTGACACTTATTGGATAGACCACCGCCATTAATCAAATCAGCTAGAAATTTTGGAAGGATTCTCATTAACCAGCGAGGGCCATTGGCCCCAGAACATTGGCCAATTATTGGATTTTGAGGACGCCGTCGAGGAGGCTCCATCATAAAACTTAGACTCTGCGGAGCCACTCTTTTGGCCCGACCTTGAACTTTCTGTCGCCATTGCGTCGCCCATAAGCGTCAACAGCAAGAACATCAACAACTGGCTGGAACTTTCCACCGGAGCCAGTTTCACTTTTCGCGTTACCAGTTTTATTCCCAACTTTTACTACTTCCTTCGCCGTTTTTACCCACTTGTTTTCGCAGTTTATGTGTTTTCTTCCTTTTAATTTTATTTCCATTCAAATTAAAGTGTGCTGGCTGAACTCGATACTGCTGCAACTGCAGTTGAAACTTTTACTCTCTCTGGAATTTCCCCCTGTTTTATTTTCGTGTATTTTTCTGTTTTTCTCATGTTGATTTTCATCGCACCCCTGGGCGATTTCAGTATTTGTCAATTTTATTGCAGCTCTGTGGTCTTTGGCATTAAAAAGTGGCGGTTGCCTAACTTGTAATGCAGTACAAGACTATTGAAAACTTAAGACTATTTAAAAATTCTAAAAACACAATTTGGGAAATTGATAATAATTAATGAAATGAATAATATGTAAGTTATAGCTTATAGTTAGTTATAGTTATAGTAAGTTATAGTTATTCATTACGGAAACACATAATATGAACCTTCTCAGAATGCTAATACTCCCTTTAGAAGAGTGCGAAAAGCTCGGAAAAGCTGTGGAAAGTGTTGATGAATCGGCTTACGGATTTTCTAAACGCTTTTTGGTAGATAAATACGGCTTTCGGAAGTACAATAAACTTTAACGTCCAACATGGTTTCGTTTTCCGCTGCTTTTTTATATACGTATTTTACGTATACAATGTAAAAGAAAGGAAAGTTACATTAAGTAGAGGTAAATCATTTGAATTTAGGCGCCCTTACTAAATAAGGCCTCAACTTTCTTTATAATCATGTTTATCAATGAAATACTATTATAAAATAACAAAAAATAAAAAACATCATTACATAGTTCCATAAATGCATATAATTCACATTATATTTATGAATATAATATATAATATATTATAATAATATATATTATCATTGACAAGACAACTAAAATCCGAATAAATCAAAGCAGGCAACATCCTGAAACAGTCAGGAGAATCTGCATGCTTAATCTCGACTTTCTAGCTTTTACAGTTTCCGAGATCTCGACAGTAATACGGACAGCCGGAGACAGACGAACATGGCTAGACTGGCTAGGCTAGTTATCCTGATAAAAAAAAGAAAAATCCTTTATGGGGTCGAAAACTTTTCCTTATACATGGCACACACTCTTCAACGAATCTGGTATACTCATTAGTTATAGGCTAGTTATCCTGATAAAAATATAAATACTTTATGGGGTCGAAAACTTTTCCTTATACATGGCACACACTCTTCAACGAATCTGGTATGCCCTTTTACGAGTAGCTGGTATAAAAGCCGTTTTTGTGATGAAATGAACTTATATATTTCTTGATTACTATTTGACGAAAAATCGGATCTTGACAATTTTTTTTAATTTTTTCGACAAGTTCAATCTTTGTGCTAAATTAATTGGCATGCCCACTTAAACGTCCATAAAATGTAACAATAAATTTAACAAGCCTTATTAAGCAATCTGCAAATCCAGCTTTTCCATTACGATACTAGACACGCTCTCATTCTTTAATATAATCAGTCTAACAATTAAGTTAAGCACTAACTTAAACAGACTAACTAAAAGACGTGGCTAGATCCATCCAAGAGATCCTGATGAAAAATATGTAGTACATTATAGGGTCTAAAACGGGTCTGATACCTTTTACATACTCTTTAGCAAGTCAAAATAGAAGTGCGTTCCGATGTCCTTAAACATTTAACACAATTCAAGGATCTCCTGTATCGGAACTTCTTCAAACAACAATGTAAAGCAACTATACACGTATGTAAATGCAAAACAACTATACATATACAGCTCAAAATGGTTTAACCATTGGTCCAATTACACGGTGAGTGTCCTCAATGGAGGCTTAAACGCATCAACTTCTGCTCAGTTGGAGTCAGTTGAAGCGACCTAGTAACTTAATACCTTTCGCATGCCATCAATTAATCCTTCAAGTGCGCAGTGCACACATGCGAAGCTGGCTGTGAAACAGTTTGATATATTTATAAATGCAAATTCATGCGGGATTTGCGCGGTGGTGCAGAAGTATTAAATTAATGCATGCACAAGTTTATGTTCCATAAAATAGCACGCCTTGCTCAATGGGTGGTTCTGGGAAGCAAACTTCCTGGATGCCTACGAGTTGTGTTTCCGTAAAATCCGCCAAGTTGATATCAATCCATGAAATACATTTAAAAGAATTAATTTGAATTACCCCATTGCTGCATTCTCAAATTCAAATGGAACAGAAACCATATCTCGGTAATGCCTTTACCGAAATTAGGAACACTCGCTGCCACAAGTCCTGCAAAGGCATTTATGCACACTTGCGTGCACTTTGTTGTTCCAGTTGCAAGCGTGAAAATCGCGGCACATTAACTCTGCCAGAGTCCCAACGAGGCTGCGGAAAATGGTTAACTTTCGCCTGGCCTAGCCCCAATAGTAAACAACTATTCATTTAACGGCTTGAACTACAACTTAAGCAAAACTGTGTAAATAAAGCCCAGCACAAGCGAGGAGCAGCAGGCGGACGAATATTGCCACGGAAGTGGAATCAGGGCAAATGTCGCCGACAAGGACATTGGGTGAGCATGCACATCCCTATTGCTCCTTTCGCAGAGCCGGCGGTGCAATTCGCTCGTTGTTGGCACTTCCGATGGCTGCTGGGGTTAATCTGCTTCAATTAAGTTCATTTATTTGAATTTAATTGCTTTCCGCTCACACCTTGACGGTTAAAGCACTAGCATCCTTTGCTATTTGGTTACACATACTCGCTTTGGCTGGGTTCACCAATCCCTGCTCCCCCAAATTCTAATACTCTTAGTGCGTGGAAACAGTTTATTTAACTAGACATTTATGGGAATATTTAATACGTACTTGAATTACTCAGGACATATTATTAAAACTCTGTAAACCTATTTTTAAACAATCTGAGTTTCAGTTTGTTTATCTTAAAATTTAGCTTCGATGTTGTTTCATAACAAAGGAACATTCAGTTCTCGTGTAAATACTTTTCCTGGGTCCTGGGTCCTTTTCACCAGCTTAAGCCACCAAGCGCTAGTTCCCTGGCAAATCCTTTTTCCTAGAGCTTCCGAGTGATTTTCCGAGCGCTTAAATCTCGGCGTGTGCCTGTGAGTGTGAGACACGTGCGGGGACGCTGGTATCAGGGTGTGTGTGAGCCCGTTCATTTGTTTGCAGGACTCTTTTTTGTGCTCCTGCTCCTTGCTTTTTCCGGTCTGCATAATTACAGGGACGTGAGGGCTTTAAACTTCATGCACTTGGCTGTGCATACGTGTTTGCGTTCTAAAAAAGAACTCTTTCACTATCACTTTCAGGCACATCCTCGCATCCTCGCCAGCTAGGACGCGTAGGTGGGCTGGGATTGGAGGGAGCAAAGTGTTTACGGCGGTCCTGGTTCATTAGGAGCTCTCTAGGGGATTGTCGTTCCAGCCCCACACACTCCAAGTGTGTTTCATGCAAATGTTTTCGGGCCGCACATTAGCTTGTCCAGACAGCAGTCAGCTGCTGTAACTGCGCTCCCGTTTTCGGTTTCATTGTTTCGGACAACGCGGCGTATACGTGATGCGAGTACTGTGAGCACGAATAGTTTCTGCTCATTTGGGGTCAACATGGGGTGCGTGCTAAGTTTAGTTGAGTGCTTTCGACGCGGTTTTAGCCCACTGTGACACCGTTTTGTTTCGGCCACTGTGTACATTAAATTCCGAAATGCTTCCTTTTCCAGCGGATGGCCATTTAAATCGTCGTTTGTGGTTTTGCGTCGCTTTGCGCCGGCAGCTAAATAAACTATTACGCGTAATTAGCCTGACTTTTGTAACCGGGATTAGTTTTATTGTTGCCCTGACGAGGGCATTTGCGTAAATTGAATGGCACAATTTGCCTGCGGCCTTTTCGCCACCGCCACCAAGGTGAGTCTGCACGAACTTAAAGGCTTGGGCTCTGATTTAGGTGGTGATGAATGATGCTTGTTCCTAACATTCTACCATCTATTTCGATTGCTATTCCCTTTGCCTGCTGCCTCTCGGTCGTAATCCCGTAACCCAAAACCCCGAGCTGCAAGTACAAGCAACTGAAGCTGAGACTGAAGCTTTAGCCGAAATGTAATTATATTCGCATCTTCTAGCCAGCATTTTGCTAAAGGTGGTCATAATCCCACAGACACTCCAAAAAGCATTTTAAGCAGGGACTTATACAAAATGCATGAAGCCAACCTACGCACACAGGCGCGCACAGAAGCTGAAAACTGCAGCGCAGACAGGATATAGAATAATCACAGAGGCATGCATGTGTTCTCCCGGAAAACGGGCGACAAATTACGATTTTGTGCATTATTAAAGTGCAGGACTCATTTATATTTCCCTTTCGAGTTGCAATGCAGCTGGATGGTCCAGCAGCAAGGCAGTTCCTTAAAGCCCTTGCCAACTTATTTAATCAGCAGCCGCATAGGCACATCCGTGCCACAAGTAGTAGCACACTTTGTAGCACACACATGCGGCACATTCTGTATGGACGCAAGGCATTCTGTTCCGATGTGCGCGAAAGTGAGTGAACATTACACGCAAGTCAAATAAAATTTTGCGCTGCACAGTCACACACACACACACACACACAGGGAGGCAGTCACTCGTGTACGTGTATTTGCTGGTGGCACTCAGGCTCGCAAAAAGGCGCGCATAAAAAGCGTCTTTAAAATGCGCTCGGAAATTGTTGCATGTGACATTTTGCGATACCGCCGAATGGGGTCCTAATGCTTTCAAGCTTGCTAAAGATGTTTTCAAGAGTTAACTTCGTAAATTGGCACTAGAACTTATGTTTGTTACGATTTTGTTAGTTCCTACGTTTTAAAACCATTTAATTGGTTGCTTAACGTTAAATAAAAATGTATTATTATCTCAAACTAGAACTTATAGGAGAGGGTGCTTAATTTATTATATTTATAATTTGTTTCTGGGAATGAGTACCTGATTATTTGTTTAATGCATTTCGGGACATAAAGTTATATTATTATATTTTTTATTTGTATCACCATTTCTTGTACTTTAAAACTTACTCCTGAATAAGTGTTTGGGTATTTTGTGGGTGTGGAACTTTAGTGTTTCTTCTGCAAGTGAAGATCGATTTTGTGGACCCCTGAACCCACACCCTTTTAACCATATTTGCAGCTGCAGTTCAGGTTTTATTTGCCTTTGTGGAGGTGAGTCGGTGTGAGTGTGTGTGGACGTGCGGCTTTTGCAGTTGACACACTAACACACACACACACACACACACACAAGGACCCAGCACACACACATGCTCACAACTCACGACTTTGGCAGCGGCACGCAAAACACATTTCATTTACGTAGAGTTTTCCACAGCACACCACGCCCCCTTTCCACCCGCTGTCCCGCCCCTTGAAACGGAAAAGAACCGGAGGGTGACTGTTTATAAACTGTTTTCCTGCGGCTTTCCAAATACCTTGCATCAATGTTGTGGGGTGTGCAAAAAACTGATTTCTTTACATTGTTTTTTTTACATTGCGCTGACTGGCGGCCTGTTCGTTTGAGCGTAAAATCTCGTATAGTTCTCAACCAGCCGCCAATCCACATAAAAATGAAACAAATAACGCATAAACAAGACTACAAAATCTGGAAACAGCAGTGAAGCAGGGCCAAAACATGTGAATGTCACTAAAGTGGTCAGAAGTCAAATACATTTAGTGAAAATGATTCCCGTTGTAAATGGGGCATACAATGCAGGATAATACAGGGTATAAGTAAAGCACAATACTGTACATAAATAAGAATAAATAAAATGTGCTAATATTGTTAACTTATCAGAATATTTGCAGCTTCCATGGGTTTGTTTGCACTATCTCCTTAATATTCAAAATAAAGCAGGCTAATATATACATGTTTTTGTATCAGGTAAACACTTAAAATGAATATTCCCTTTTAAAATTAAGTAAACATAGCACCATCCTACCACAAAATGACTTTTTTTTTCGAAATTCATGCAAAGTTGGGTGAAAAGCAGAAATTTAAACGCGAAATTGGAGCGTTTTTGTGGCAAATTTTTGTATATCCCTCGCTGAATTTGCCTGTTTCTGTAGTACATGCATTTTTAAAAATATTTTTATTTCGTTTTTTGGGTCTATTTGAAACCGTTTTTTCCGCCGGCATTGGCATTTTTATAGCCGCAATTTCTGTTTATTTGTATAGTAGTATATCTATACATGTTTGTTTTTTAGTTTTCTGTTGTTTCCGCTGCACCGGGGCTTATTTGTCTGTGCTCAATTGATTGAGCTTTATTTGTGTTTGTGTGCACTGGGAAAGGCAAAGAAGTTTTTTTAATTAAATTTGAGCGGATTTTAAAAGCCAGATGATTGTGTGATGCTCTTTGGGGAAAAGGACGGTTTGCCTTTTCTATATCCGCAATTGCAACGTTTTGGTTTAATTAAATTATGGCAAGGGGAAAATGAGGCCACTATCCACAGATAGTCGCACTTGTTCAACAGCTTTCATAAATAATTCATGTACTTCTCTTTTGTAATGATTTTTAATGACTTAGTTAGTTAAATAGAAAACCTCCAATATATTATTACGCAGATACAGTAATTAAGTTATCATTCAACTTTTTATAACCAGTTACTGCCAAATATAAATGGTAACTCACACTGCCCACAGATTTAATTGGCTGCCCATTAAGGTATAAATGAGCATTTAATTTTCTTTCAATTAATTAGCAATTAGCTACGGCAGCAACATGGTTTCATTGCCTAGACTTCATTCAATGCAATGTTGATCCAAGTTTTCGTTTTTTTGTATATTTGTAAATACTAAGTAAATATGCTGGAGCCGCAATTGAATTAAATCAAATACTATTACCCAAATTAACCATTTCAAAGAATTTTCAATATTTTATATATATATTTATATTATACATATAATATATATAATTATTTAATTTGTGCGCTGATCTTATAATAACAAAACAAAATGTTCACATGACAGTGAACCTAAATCATAAAAAACATTGATTTATAAAAACGTACATTAAGAATAAAAGGAAAAAAGGATTATAAAAATTATATACTATGATTTTCCATGTTTTAACAGTTCTATAAAATTTTTATTCCCTTTCAGATTTTAACTAAAGCTTTTAGATCAATGTGTAGAGATTTCACACAAAATAGGGCTTTCACCACAATATTGTCCTATAAATCTCTAATAAATGATTTGAGCTTATTTATATTGAGCGTATGTATAACAGTTTAAAAGTTTGACTGTTATTCAAAACATGCAAATGTGTAAAATTCCTCTTTGAGTTGAGCTCTATGATTTCATGCGAAGTCGAGGATATCAAATCCATAAACACTTTTATCACAGTCTCCTAATGTATGTTATACAGCTTTGCTTTAATTCAAGGAATGGTTAAAAAGCTTTATAGCTAATTTATAACAATAGAATAAAAATGATATCTTAAAAGCTTTTAAGCTAATTTATATAAAAATTATAAAGGTTTCAAATGTTAACTATGATTTAAAACATGCTAATGTATATATTAATTACTCTTTGAGTTGAGATTCATAATTTCATCGCAGTCCCTAATGTATGTTATTCAACTTTGAAATAATTCAAAGGATAGCTGAAATGCTTTATAGCTAAGTAAAAGCAACAGTATAACAGTTTAAAAGATTGACTTTGATTTAGAGCATGCATGTATATAAAAATTCTGCTTGTATTTCATGCTATTATTTCATGCGAAGTCAAGAATATCTAATCCAAATGTTATAAAGTATAAACAGTATACAAGTTTCAAAGTTTGACTGTGATTCAAAGCATTTATAAAAATTCAACCTTGAGTTGAGGTTTCATGTATGTTATGAATGTATGTTATACACCTTTGAAATAATTCAAGGGATAGTTTAAAACCTTTATAGCTAATTAAAGTAACAGTATAGCAGTTTAATAGCTTTACAGTGATTTAAATGTGTAAAATCCTTTACTGCCAATGTGTAAAATCCTCTTTGAGTTGAGCTTTATTATTTCATGAGAAGATTATAAACAATTTAATCACAGTCCCTGAATGTATTGTATACAGCTTTGAAATAATTCAAGGAATGGTTAAAAAGCTTTATAGCTAATTAAATTAACGATATAACAGTTTAATAGCTTTTCTGTGATTTAAAGCATGACAATGTGTAAAATCCTTTTTGAGTTGAGGGTATTATTTCATGAGAAGTCGAGGATATCAAAAACAGTTTTATCACATTCCCTGAATGCATTGAAATAATTCAAGAAATTGTTTAAAAGCTTTATATCAAATTTATTTATAGTAACAGTACAAAACATTTTGTAGTTTGACTGTGATACAAAGCATATATTCATCTTTGAGTTGAGCTTTATTATTTAATGCGGAGTAGAGGATATCAATCTATAAACACTTTTATGACAGACCCTGAATGTATTGCTTAAAGCTTTTAATTTATTCAAGGGATGGTTTTAAAGCTTTATAGCTAATTTATAGCAACAGTATAAAAGGGATGTCTTAAAAGCTTTTTAGCTAATTTATTTTGACATTATAAAAGTTTTAAGGTTTGACTGTTATACAAAGCATGCTAATGTATATATTAATTACTCTTTGAGTTGAGCTTCATGATTTCATCCAAAATCGCAGTCCCTGAATGTATGTTATACAGTATTGAAATAATTTAATTTATGGTTGAAAAGCTTTATAGCTAATTTATGGTAACCGTATAAAAGTTTCAAAGACTAACTGTGTTTCAAAGCATGCAAATTTATATAAAAATTCTTCTTTGAGTTGAGCTTCATTATTTTATACGTATCAAGGATATCAATTCCATATGTTATACAGTTTTGAAATAATTTAAGGGGGTCTTGCACACAAACGAAGCTCTGCTATAAACCTTCCTCGTCTAAAAGATTCATTTCTCTTTAAGGGGAAAATGCAAACCATTCATTTTCCATTGAGGGGAAATGTGAGTGATGAGCCCAACTGATTTGCACTATTCATTTTTGGTTTGTCGTTTTTTCTGTTGTTTGTCATTGAAGAACGAGGACGTTGCGGAATTTAATTTAGTCGACTTTCATTTGCAGCAGAATGGAGAAAAAGGATGACAAGATAATAAATAGTTTGATTTGAATTGCTCCAGCTCCGTTTCTGCTTTTTTACTATCAATATTAGTGTTTTTCAAATAATGACTGTGAGCGGCAGATTGGTAAATTGATGTAGTAAAAGGAGCTGGTGCAAAGAAAACATCAAAGCCAAATAAAAAAAAAGGAGGCAGTTAGATACTCTACTTAGCATTCACGCTTTAAAAGTCGTACAAGTAATAATACAGATAATTTGACAGTTTTAAATTAGTTTAAAATAAGTTTATAAGCTTTCTTTTCCTTACACTCAGAAGTTGCATAAATGTATAAAAAACATTTAAAATGTATTCAAATAAACATAGGGCTGTGCAATAAACGTTTTCCATATTTATTTTGGTGTTTTTAAACCTAACAAAGCTGGTTGAAAAGGAACACACCTGAAACGATCAAAGCTGTACAAAGCCAACCATATCATACATATATCATTTCAAAAGCAAATTGCTTCGACTGTCTGTTCTGTGGCTAGCCAAAATGACCACAACCAACATCAGAGGAGAAAACGAGGAAAACGTGGGTATCACGAGGCAGGACTGTTGATTGGAAAAACTTAACAAGCACATTAACACGGAATGAAAAATACAGATTTTGCCAGTGGTGCGGCAAATTAATGAAATAAAACTTAACCTCAAATTTCATAATAAATGCCAAACCATTTTCTCTCCATCGGTGTGAGTGGGTGATTGCCAAAGTTTGGCATAAAAAGCCCAACACACAAACGCTTTACACTTGCGGTTTTTCCTGGCGCAGTTCGCTTCTTTTCGTTTTCCGTTTTTCGTTTTTCGTTTTTCCTTTTTCCTTTTTTACCCGCCGCCACATAGACCAGAGTCAACTTTATTAAAAATCACTTAAAAATAACCGAAAATAGCTGCAGAGTAACAGCAACGGCCGCAAATGATGACAATGATGGTGTGAAGGTAGCTGTGGCTTTCGATGGGCTTGGGCGGCTTATGATGAAGTTTCCGGTGCAAACTGGGGGAATGTTGATGTCCATGATGATGTTGTTTGTTCGAGTCCCCATTTCGGCGGGTGGGGCGTAAATTTAGCATAATTCAGGCAACAGCTGTTGCCACAAACGATAAAGGCCATGAATGGGAATACAGCAATCTCGCCGAGAGGACGATGATGGCCATGGCCAAAAGCTTACCCAGCCACCCTTTCTCGGCATTCCTTTGGCATTCGCCACAGCCAGCCACAGCCAGCCACCCCCTTTCACCATGGACTCCGCTGTGGGAGCGTATATAGCAAATAAAGCTATTGGAATGTTTATAAACACACAAAAATTTTTAGCACGACTTCATTTTTCAAATTCCGAGTTTACCATCATCGCCACCGCCATCCCTTGGCATCGCAATCCCTTGGCAAGCTGGCCAAAGTCAAGGGGATAGGAAAGCACAGAGTCGCAGGAAAAATTTGCCGTCGAGAAGTCAGGAGCAGAGCCAAGTCGTCGCTGGCAGGTGTTGCATTGAATTAATGGTGCAAATGGCATTTCTATTGCCTGCGAAATTGAGTTGCAATAAATATTTATGCAGTAAAGTGAAAAATTGGCAAGCAGGAGACAGCCAAGCGGAGGAAAACCCTTCCATGAGTGCGTGTCTCTAAGTATGAAATCAGTTGGCCGTCCAGGCGCCGTGTAGAATGAATACTACCCATTATTTAACTTCATTTTTCAAGCGCTCTTTCCTCCCCCTTTCGACCCTGGCGGCGTTTTTGTTTGGGTCTGCGTCCTACGACGCATAATTTCGAATGCGATGCATATGGCTCGAAGGTCTATTAATATTCATATATCGAAGCCCCTGCCAAAAGTCGACCAATCAAATGCAGCAGGTGCCAAATGCAAACAATGTCCGTGTTGGTGGCAGGCAAACAAATGTGGGATTGGTAATAAATGGCAGATTTAACCTCGAAGACTGTAGTGAAGTTCAACTGGCCTGGTTCACCAGGAATCGAATTGTTGGCAGGATGAGACCACTGAATTAATTAATAATTAATAATATTTATTATTATTATATGATATTATAGATTTGATTAGTTTAAGCTTAACATGGCTCGTGTGATTTTCATATATACACCTATTTCGTTGCTGAACGCATTATAATTCTAAGCAGATGTATTACAGAAAATTAAAAGACAGAAGGTATTATATCGGTTTCCTTGTTCCTCCGTGAGCCAATCCACCATCGATGCTCTTTTGTGCATAAAACTCAATAGATATGGCCCAGCGATTCTACAGTTTCATATGATTGGCAGGGAAGAATCTGGGAATCTGGAAGTGGTAACCCCTTTCCTTTCTGCGAAGTTTGGCCAAGTTGAATTCGCTCTTACTGTCGACAGCGTAGGCAACGATGTCGTTACCATTTTGTCTGGCTTAACGATGGAAAAAATCTGTCAATTACATGGAAGGAAGCGAAAAAGCGTGTCTATCACACAGTCCACTCCGGATCAGTTTGGTTCGACTCAGAAAAGGACGAGACCCGTCTGCTCCGGAAGAGCGGACGAGTAGTAGGAAAATCGGGCAACAAACAAACAAATCCCCAGGAGTGGCAGTGGGAATGGGCCTGAAGTGTAGGCCAAATGCTCTGGAGATGGTTAGCAGCAGGACTGAAGATGGGGGTTTCCAAGGAGAGCAATGGCAAAAAGGGATAAAAACAAGACAGTGAACTGACCGCGACAGGTTGCATGTCCAATGTTTTTGACTCTGCTCCTCGTCCCTTCCCGCTATCACCTCTTCCATTTTTCCAATTTTTATACCCGGTACTCATAGAGATAGGGGGCATACTGGATTCTTTGACAAATATATAACAGGAAGGGTTTCCGTCCCTATAAATTTTGTATAAATATATGAACCATGCGATCAAGGGAACTAAAACATCTAGGAAAGCATTGCCACGCGCACTCTACTATAGCTGAGTAATAGGTATCTGGTAGTCGAGGAATTTTATCTCTGCCTGCCTAATGGAAATTCAACAGAGGAGTTTTTGAGATAGGTCTTACAAAATCAATTTAATTCGAATTTTATTTTGATGTGGTAGAAAACCAGTAAAGTAGAGCATTTTAAATAGAACTTAGAACTAACTTTAGAGAAGTTGAAAAATTTCTTTAAAAATTATACGTAAAGTTGCAATATTTTGTAAATCTTTGGCAAGAGTAATTTGGCAATATGTTTTGCTGATCAAATTATACGCCGCAGTCCGTTTGATTGAACCCCTAGTGGTAACCGCTCGTGGTAATGGCCACGAAAAGGACAATAAAAACAAAAGGATAACGGAAAAGGACCAAAATGGTGAAGCATAGACGAATAAAGCAATGAGCATGTCGGCAATTTTCCCTTCCAACGGGAAAACCCCAGACAATCGTTGAACGGCACTGTGCACTATTTTACACTTCTTTTCATTGGCGGAGGAACGAGGACTTGGCAGGCTCGGTTTGTTTCCAGCAAAAGTCTGACAAACCTGTCACGTGATTGCTCAACTGAAACTTGGGCCAACTGGACTCCAGTGTTGGTGGTCAGGGGTGGAGATGGCATTTTTCAGGGGATGGCTTTCTCAGAAAATAGGATAAATATTGTAAAACCGCCTTCTATTTATTTAAAATATAAGTAACAGTTTTCCATTGATATGTGTTTTTAGTAGTTAATGTAAGCGATGCTTAGCTTATAGCTGAATAGGCACGTAACATTTCTAATTGCATACCTCCTAATATCCTTGCTAAGCCGTGCGCCCGATATAAGCCTTTCTGGCCAAAGGATCCTGAAGCTACCCCCCCTCAATTAATCCTCCTGCGCTTAGTCACTGGCTCTGTCGTCGCCGTGGAAGGCGTGTGAAGGGGGGGAAAACAAGAATGAAAAGCCAGAGGGAATCCTTTTCGCTCATCCTCCGACGCAATTCAAGGGACGAGCCTGCTGTTCCTATGTCATAGTCATAGCCATGGCGACGATATTTTTCTAGTGGCTGAAGCTTTTAATTGAATTTTCCGCTATTTACGGGCTGAAAGGGACGCTTAAAGAAGGAAAATAGGGGTCTGCAAATGGCTAAGAGAGAACTGGGGGGTGGCGGCACTGACAGGCCGTTGGCTCAAAAATATGGTGCTGCAACGTTGAAGAGGCAGATTTGCTGGCAAAGAGGAAATTGTTGGATATTATTTATTGTATATTGTCAGATTTTTCTTACACCTTTAATAAACCCGCTCCGTTTCCTTTATTAACATTCAAACAAAAGAGAAAGTTTGCCGAAAACTGCTTGAAGAATGCGGCCACCTAGACAGACAATCATTGCTGAGTAATTATGGTAAAAAGTTTAATTTCCCCAAGCACTCAGAAGCTGACTATGAAAATACAAATGAATTTTTGTTTCCGTATCATTAAGGCAGCCAGGTACGTGCCTAATTGCTGCTCAAAATGAAAATTTCTTTGGTATTATGTTTCAGCCGCCCACATTTCCCCAGAGGATCATATGCTTTTTTCCTGAAAATACAAAGCTCAATCCGAAATCCAAAGGCAAAGAAAATATCTTGGGAAAATGTATTATGGCTCTTGATTACCAGCAAAGCGTCCAAAGCTCTTGAATATTCCGGACTTGACAGTTGTCCATCAAACGTCCAATTGCCCAACAATCTTTGGGGTAACACAAATACGATAGACTTCAGACCACAAAGCCCGTTTCTCGATTTCATACCCTGGCTTAAGCCAGTATTTTTCAATATCCCAGTAACGACTTGGCAATGTCGGCTTCATTCTTGACCGAGCAAAACACAAGCACAGGCATACGTACATGTTTATCACTTAATAATAATCAAATGCACTCGATGAGCATATATCTTAATTTTTGGAAATTGGAATAAGACCACAAGAGCATGCAAAACCAGGCAAATTTCGGCCATTTCGTTTTCATTTTCTTTAGGTTTCTTCATGGATACTCTCACTAATATATGTTATTTATATGGCATTGGTGAGGCAAATACTTTAAATAAAAACTCACCTACTGATATATACCCCAATTGATTTTGTCCACTCCAAAGTCACTCAGCCCTGCGATTGCTGGAATAATATTTTCGCAGTCTGCATCAAGTTTCCTTCCTCTTGAAACACCATATACACTTCAATTGAAAAACTTTGTAGAGAAAGCAATTCAAAAACAAAGCACTTTCCCGACGCTTCTGGCCCGGCAAAATTCGGAAGCCTCGTTTACTTGTCTTACATTTATTATTATTTCTGTGGGCTGAGTTATTTGTGGGCGAGTCCTGAGCATTTGGTTGTCAACTCGACTGTCGTCTCGTTTGTTTGGTATTGTGCAAGTGCTTGCACTTTGTTTATCAGTCTTGCGACAGTTCCTGGATCTCCAGGAGCTGCTTCCTCGTCCTGCAGTGCTGGCTGCTGCAAGAGTACACGTAATTGGGCTAATGGATATTTCGGTACTAACACAATTTTGCTAATAAAGTTCGCAAACACACACACTCCCACAGCTGGAAGGACGATACCGAACTGGCCGCCTGGCGTCTGCGGCAGCTTCTCCGAAAGTGTGGCGGCAGGAGCACGACAAAGGAAAGGACGCCGGGCGGCAAGGACACCGGTCTGCAGTAGGACAGCATCTGCAGCAGGTTGTCTGCGATTTTTCGCCCAGTCCGGGCTCCTACGTCGGCAACATTTTTGCCTATATAGGGCCGTAAGTGCGTCTCTATGTTTTTGTTGACAACTCCTTACTGGCCGCATAAACACAGGCGTTTCCACACACGCAGCCACACAAATACCAACACTGCCCGGGAGCCGCACTCTGATTTACATAGCCATGGATGAGGATGTGTGGGATGTGGGAGCCAGCGTCCAGGACGCAGGATGCAGGCCGTCGGATGTTCGAAGCCATAGATTTAGTTTTCCAGCCGGGTTTTACAGGGCGTACAGGCCGGATGAAAAGTAATGGGGCAGCGTGGTCAAGGTGCGTTCTTCGCCTATTAATATCGACTATAAATGCCTGACCTTTTATTTTAAGGCTTCAATTACCAATTCTGTTTCAAATGATAAATGGGAGATCAGGCTCATACACACATTGCAAATAGAATTAGTATACATATGATGTCGAGTACAACGAGCTCATTTTTTTAAATAAAAACATATTTGATTGAAAAGCAAGTTTTAATTTTTGTTTGGTCCTATTAATTCGTTTTATATATTTTAATAGATGGTAACAGCATAAATAAGCAATGAAAATTATTTTCAGCGTCTGTAATTCAAGGCGTGCCAGCACCTCATTAAATTATTTTCCGAAATAGCTTGCCACTTTCTAATTGCACTTGCCACTGTGGAGTGGGATTCGAGTGCCATGCAATCAATTGGCAATTGGAATGGCGACTCATATTGAATTTCAGTGAGCTGTACGTAAAATACCCCGTAAATCCACCAGCAGTGTCAACCAGACTTCTTGATGGCGTCTGCCGTTTACTTTTCCACACAGACTGTGGCTGGTTACCGCAGGAGGAGCCAACATCTCCTGCCCTGATCCTTCGATCCTGCGATATGGGTAGATGGTGCGTGAGCAGTTTGCACTATGCCCAAGTTTGTTTTGCAGATGAGTGTTGGGTGTGTGTGTGCGTGTGCGTGTTTGGTTGGAAACGGGGGATACCCCGGAACTCCCGTATCTTCAGAGGAAATTTCCAAAAATTTCGATGCCACACACTCGCAGGGTGTGGAGGGAGATTCCGGAGGAGGTAGGATTCCGGAAGGGCGGTTAGGTGGATAGGTGGATGCATGTCCTTCAGCTGGCTTTGACTCCTGGCTGGTTGGGCTCCTTCAACCACAAACAAAACCCATCCAAGCAGCTAAACTCACACCAGCCAAACCCAGGCACTGCTCGAACTGCTCGTTCTACTCGCTCCCGATTCCATTTCCCATTTTGCAGTAGTTAAACTCAATTATTATGCAAAGTCAACAATGTCTATTTGTGCCACCAAAAAGGTGAAGGCGACTGCCAGGAGAGGAGCTCACTGGAGCTCACCAGCTGGGAGGACTTGGATTTGGGGAGACTGGGACTGTGCACCCATCACGACCAAATGCATTTAAATACATTTTGATTTGCAGTTAAAGTGAAAACTTGAAACGTGTTCGGAGCTACGTGGTGCGGTTATCTTTCTCTCTGTGTGAAGTGGATTTCGCTCATCCCATGCCATGACAAATAATTTGTGCAGTTTTATTGAAAATGTTTGACTTTCGTTGCCGGTTTCTGCAATTTGCCCGAAAAACTTGTCGCGATCCGCTTGACTTGCTCGGAATATTGCTGGAGAAAGAGCTGCGGATGGCGAGGATGGCTGTTAAGCTTTTAAAATGGTTATAATCAGGGGTGCTGAGGAGGTCTGCTGTGGCCTGAAGTCACTTGAAAAGTTGGCGCTCGACTAAAAAGAAAACATAATACATACACTAATCAGATTGCAGGCTCTTAAGCACTGGCATCTAAACCATAATCGAAAATATTTTTTTTAAATGTGCTTCTACTGAAAAATTTTAATTTTTTATTTGAAGATTTTCGCGTAGTGTTCTAAGGGGAATCACCATTCGTTGCATCCGCATGCCATTGTGCCCCTCCTTGGGTAGTTTTGTCTAGTGCCGCCGCTTGCTGTACTTCTGCTAACAATAAGTTTTTAAGTAGTTTGACATTTGAACTTGCATATACTTTTTGAGCGCAATAAAAATGCGCAGCTATCCGGAAATAAGAGACGCAACAAAACAAATAAGCAAAGGCACAGAATGCCGCCCCCTCGCCTGCAGCCGCACTTTCTCCGCCGAGCTCCTCCTTCGAGTGTCCATGCGAAATGATGGGCTTGGGTTTGGGGAAAGGGCCAAACTTTGTCAGCGAAAAATTGCGGCGCAGTTTATTGCAAAAGTTCATTACAGTGCAAATGTTGCCAGTCCTGGTTAGCAGGGAGGAGGCGGGGAGAGCGCAAGGACGAAAGGACGACAGGACGAAGGGAGCCGGCAACGCCTTTAAGTCTTCTTTGTCTTTTGAGTTGTTTAATTATAAAGTGCGAAAAATGTTTGCATACTTTTCGGCTGTCTGTGACACTGATGAAGAGCAGCAGAGCAGGTGATGGCGCTGCAAAGCGCCCCATTCCCGCCCCATTCCTGCCACATCCTTGTTTTTGCACTTTTTTGCTATTTACTCCACGAGCAGCGGGCTGTGGCAAAGTTAGTAACTAATTTGCATTTTCTCATCAACGCAGCCCCGCCTGCATAACTAATATGAGCCGGGCAGATTGATGGTGGTGGGCGGGCAGGGCTTAAAATATTATAAATAGTTTGGCTGCGATTTTGCATAGTTATGCGGGGGGCAGGAGGAACTGCAGCAGTCGGAAATCGGAGGACATGGGACAGCAGCCGAGGCTGGGCATTAGAGCACACGTCAATCATACGACATGTGGTCCGCTCGGTGCTGGGCAATTTATCATTAGATGTGTTCGAGCGGCTCGGTAGATCTGTACACTTGATAAATGAAGTTCCCACTGCGGCTCCTTACGGATTTTCCTCGATTTTTCCCTATTTTCCCTCTCGTTTTTTTGGGCTTTCACTTTTTGTTCGATTTTTGTTACGGTTTTGTTTTATGGTCGCTTTATGCAAATGAGCGGCAAGAATTTTCCATTTGTAGTTTCCGTCTTTGGTTTGCGGTTTTTGCCCTGACTAATAGAATGTCAACTTTGCCTGGAAATGGGATAAAGGTGTTTCCCAAGCCGGCAAAGAGGTGTTGATTAATGACAAAAGAAGCTGGCCAAGTAAATGCCAATCTGCTGAGTGATTGAAATATCTCTCACAATAAATACGGTTGGTGGATTAGAGCGTTAAAGTGAGTTAAGCTAATCCCAGTTCAGTAATTAAAACCGAAACGTGGAAAAAAATTATATTTCTTGTTTATTGATTCTAGAATATTATTCCGAGTTCAGTAATTAAAACCGAAACGTTAAAAATTCATATTGCTTGTTTATTGATATTAGGAAATTATTCCTGGACGACAAGAACCAAGAGACTTGTTAGGAGTTCACTTTTCCCTGAATACCATCATATATTTTAGGCATTCAGCTTTCAACAACAGTTTATCACTGGGCACCGTTGCCATAGAGAAAAATATACATTTCATTCCATCAATTCCATCCATTCACTGTCAACTTAAATCTTTATTAAATGTGCATTTTCATACAAATGGTTAAATCCACTTCGCGTGATTGTCACACAAACAAACTTTTCGTTTTAAAAACAATTTTCCGCTAACAACTGGTCAAAACCTTTTGCCTTTTTTAATTGATATCGCTGATATCATTTTTTGACCGACTCATTTCGGTTTACTTTGTTTGGACAGAATAAAATATTCATTTCACTCAGACCGATTTCAATTTAACGGCTCACGTTTATAAACTCATAACTTTTATGGACTAATTTGTGATGGCTGCGCTTTCCTGCCATCTAAGTGGTCCAACCTGCCAAAGTAAATAAATGAGACCCTAAAAAGTTTACGATTTATACGCGACTTTCGTCGACTTGCGCCTGCCAATAACTTTTACCAACAGTATTTTAGCGCTAATTAAATTTCTAAAAGCAAATCATCGTCGGCGGCCATAAGTCATGCATACCAAATGAATTGAGTTTGGCGGATCGGTTTTCACGAGTTCTGGATTTGGTTTTGTTTTTATTAATAATTTCCCAGCCTCCGCCAATTGTTTTTATTTAATTTATTGCGCTACGCGCTCGATTGCTCTTGCCTTCTTGCCTTCTTGCCTTCTTGCCAAGAGCCCCAGAAGCGAGTCGAAAAGAGGCAAAAAGGTCCTGGCACAACAGGTGTTCAAGGAGCAGGCTGCCGAGGTGGGCAATCAAAGTGCCACGGCACACACTAATCAGCTTGAGGACATGCGGCAGTGTTCTGAGTGAGCGCTGTGCCTTTTCACTTAAGGGTTACCCAGGAGGTTTCCCAGTAAAAAGTATGTTTGCTTGAATATAAAGTTGTAAACTTGTTGACCAACTAGCGCACTTATCGATTGCATTCTTCTGTAGGCCAGAAGCTTGGAAATATATCACTTGTGCAGTTGCATATCTGGACACAGCCCAGTGCTGGCGCCACTCCGATCCAACCAGGTCAGCTCATATCCAGGTAGATCCGCAGTCGAGCTATTCCATCATATCTATCGTACCCCGCGCTAAAACACACATTCGGAATGGGGTGGCAAGTGTAACAATGAAGTGGAGTAGGCACTTGAGGCGAGCACTGGCAGGGGCGAGAACATTGGCATAAGTACCGCTCAAGGCGGTTACAAGTGGGCTCCCACGCCCACCGCCCACCGCCCACCGCCCACCGCCCACCGCCCACCGCCCTGTCGCCTCCAACGCCCCCGTCGCCAGCCCCGCCCACCTTGTGCCCTTTGGCCATATCTTTCACACGCTGTTTATATTTGCATACATTTAACCTGCGGCCTGGCTCGGTGTATAAATGTTTTTCCTTGGGTTTTGTTGTTAGTGCGGCTGGGCCGAGATTTGTTTTTACAACTTTGTTGTTTCTATCCGTATCAGGAGTGTATCGTAGTTACAGATACACAGCAGGAAGCGGTCTACTTATACATTATTTATGCATCTTTTTCCCAGAACTAGTGCTGTACTTCTGTCTTTTATTGACCTCAGCCACTTCATGTCTTGCGCCTAATTAAAAATGCCCAAGAAGTATCGCAATTGAGCAAAGCAACATAAAAATGAATAGTAAGAGACCTGCAAGTAGCGCTCAGATAAATTCAAAATATAATATACATCATAATTTATGATTCACGCCTTAGTATAAATAAGTACTTACTTTGGGACTCCGACACGGTTTGCTTAATTTCAATCGAATTTTTAGATTTATGTACACAATTTTGGCTAAAGCGTAAAAACCAATTTATTTCACTTTGGGGTCCTGGTTAGCTGAGTTTTATGAGTTGAACTCCGTAAAAAACCCTCAGGTGCACACAGGACACAGTACCGGATTGAGATCAGGACATATATCACAACCCGTCAGGATATCAAAAGGCAAGAGAAGCCACTTTCCCGTGTTCCCATATCGGCTGAGAGAATTGGGTCGCGAAACAGTTGCCTTGCCACTTTCCATTCTCTGGGTTTTTGGCCTCTGCCGCTGCCTCTGCCTCTGCGGTAAAGGAAAATATTTACACAATCAATTGAATTTCGTTGTAAAATTTATTTTTATGAATTATTAATGACTTTTACTCGGCATCGCTGCCGTGACGGCAGAGAATATGCATCTTATCTGAATCCATTTATCTGAATATCTGCCCTGGCAGAGCCGACCGCATTTATTTCAAGAATTTGTGGCATTTTCCGCATTTTGGCCGACAAATATCGATAGCTGAAGGGTAACATAAATATGTTGGATATGTGCGTAAATATTTTAGCAATTTGCGGTATTCCAGTTTAGTCAATTTGTGTAAGTTACCACACCTGTGCTCTCGTATAAAATTTAAGCGTAGTTTCCATTCACCGAGTTTTTCAATGTTAGCCAGACTCACTGAAACGACAATTTTCCAGTTGCCACCTGCTCGCTTATGTCTTTACTGCCTAAGGGGTTACACCTTAAAAAATAAATATATGTACTTATACACACACATTCAAGACTGTAACTCTGAGTTTGTCATAATAAGAGTCTTTTGAGATACAAATACTTCAGGCGAAGCATGCGTAAAATATATTACGATTTTTGTGCAAATGTGAATTACATCAATATAACTGATATTTAGACAGAATGGGTAACTATGTTTAAAGGTTTTTTTAATTTAAATACAATATAAAAGGTAGAAGCATTTATGATTTATAAGTTTTTTACCATATGAAAAACCAATCGAGATAAGCTACTTATACAGATAATACAATTATAAAAAATATTCAAATATAATTTGTCAATGCATTTTTCAGCTGCATAATGCTCAATAAACCACATTCACAAGGCTTAAGCAGCAAATCCGCTTTTAGCCCGTCTAATCGACTTTATACAATCCAAAAGCATTTAAGACTGGGGGATTTCATTCAAGCAATGAAAATCAGAGCTTTGAAAGGATTTGTATTTGTATTTGAGATGCATTTGTACTGTGCAAAAATACTTTCCTATTGATTCATTATTAAAGACTTGTATATTACACTTTTTTATATTCACTACTTTCCTATTGATTCACTATTAAAGACTTGTATATTACACTTTTTTTATATTCATTATCAAAGGCTAAACTACTAGAGAACTCACTCACTTAAGAACTCACTGCACTTTGAGTTGAGTTTCAATTTTAACATTATGCCTAAAAGTTACTCAAACGGATTTCAGTTCTCTCTTGAGTTTCTCATATGTTACGGAAAGGCTCAAATTATCTAAGAGCAGTAGCTTAAATATAAAATCACTCATCTATAAACCTGCGAGCTACTGCTTACTACTCAACTTGAAATGAATCTCACGAGTCCTTATCGCTCTCTTAGCGAATCCTGCCGAGCACGGGAACTCACCACTGAAGAGAAAGTCCATTTGGTGCGCTCTTTTGATTCTCTTTAAAGCTCATTCAATGGGCCATCGGAAAGCTCTGAGTCACTCGGATTTAGCAGGTGAACTTCAATTTTTGGCACATTTTTAGAACACAGCGTGTGGGGCACGTGAATTTTATTTATTTAATGGGTTTATTTTTCCAATTTTTTTGAGCCTAGCTCCACTTACTTGTTACAATATTATTTTATACTGGATTTTACTTCGCTTTTCTTTGGGGCGAAGCCCAAGCAAATGCGACTTTACTTTTAAAATGTGAGGACACCGCTTCCCTTATGGGTTTGGTGAGTGAAACCCAGCAAATCTATCTGCCATTCGTGGCTTCGCTGGCGAAGGTCCTTTCGGCCTGGCTTAGACATGTTAATTCCGACTTAATGCTGTTTAAGTAAAGCCTCAATATTTGCGCCTAATACGCATACATGTGTTATGAATGTAGGCGCTTAGTCACACACACGCACACTCAAATATGAGTGACTTACATGTGTAAGTCGGAAACACGACGAAAACAGATGCTATCTTGCATACATTTAGGCGCACAGGACAGTTGGTTTGGGCCAAAATGAGGCTGGGATTGGGAACTGGAACCAAGGCGTCAGTCACGTGCCCCCAAAGGGGCCAAGGGGGCAGAAGGGGAAGCGGGAAGTAACGCATTGGGGTCAGTGACGTAGCCTGTGGAGCGATAAGCAAACATTGTCCATCAAAAACACACCAATGCCACCTACAAACACACTACACACACCCACACCCACACACACCGTATTGAGCATGACATATTTGTCGATTTGCAAATTTATGTCGGGCTGCCAGCTGACCATTCCCCACCGCATCCCAGGACTGCCAGGACTAGCAGGACTACCAGGACATTGGCTTAGATCGAGCCAAAAACACGACCAGCACAACCCGACCGCACAACAGGGGCTCCGAAATTAAATTAAACAATTTATGAATAAAATATATGGCTGGCTGGTGGTGTAACAATTTAAATGAAGACCTGACGCAAACAAAGGCCACCTCAAATTATTAGGTGCATATTAAATATTTAAACTAGTTCTTGTCCTATTGGTTTTCTGGTGGATAATACTTAATGGTGCTTCAGTTGAAAGCTCGTTAAATGGTGCGAATCCATCGGATACTTCAGTTCTAGGTAGGCTTTCACAGATAAGGTCAGGGGAATAGCTCAACGAGCATATGCTTATTATTGTCAGTATTATTCAATTACACTTTTAGAATTTCGATTGATTTAATTGAAAGTTTGCTGTTTTTCGAATATTACCACAGCGAATTAAACATTTTCAACGTTTTCCCTTTTACTGTATCTGCAAGCAAATGAATAAAATTCCGAAAAACAATTCAATTTATTTATGAAAGCGCTAAAATTACCAATTAAAAAATAAATAGAAACGGCGAAATACAAGCATGAAAGATTAAATTTGAATTTAAAACCCCGCGACGGACTTTCGCGAAATTCCACTTTAAAAGTGCAAACTGCCGGACAGTTTGGGCTGCATCAGTTTAATAGCCGCCAACAATAGAATCCCTATGAAGTCAATGATTCTCACAAGCGCTTTGCATAAAATTATTCAATTACATTTTAATGTGGCATACTTTGGGCTGATTTGTGCACAACGCCCACTAACCAACGCCCACTAACCCACACCCGCAAGAGGCAAACACTTACTTGGGCACGTTCGCACGGGTGGGCGTGGCAAAACACATGCCGACACACACTCCATGCTGCCCACTTCATTAAAAATCCTGTCAATACTTATTAAACTCAAAAATCAAATCAATTTTGCGCTATAATTACAAAAATGTCTGCCGCCGCTCGTAAAGTGCTCACCAACACCACCACGAGCACAATGCACGTATGTATGTACGTATGCACGTATGCATGTATGTGTACGTGTGCATGTGCAGTTCTATAATACCAACACATAAACAAACAAATGTCAATTAAAAAGTAAAAATTGCTAGAAAATGGCGCTCGACCTGACTGAAACAAAAGGAACTAAAGCCATCCAGGACGACAGACATGAGATGTGAGGGGTGGGGGGAAGGAAAAGGAGCGGGGGCGGGGGCGGGGTCCTGTGAGGCTGCCAGGACGACTGGCTTTGAGTCCTGCATTCGACAAGCAGAAGCTTTTGGCATTTGTCGTGCATTTTGTGTGAGCGCACAAACTTTTTCGGCAAATGCCAAGCGAACATTTTTCAACGCCACCAGTTTTCTGCTGCCAGTTTTCAGTTTACAGTTTCCAGCTCGCAGTTTTCCGAGGCCCAGTTTTTCCCGTCCGCGATTTCTGGCCGTTGTTGCTCTTTTCGCCAGTTGCCACACTGCGCAATTGGTACACGTTGCTCTGCATTTCGCCAGGTTTTTGGGTTTAGGCTTGCCCAAGCTCGCGGAGGCGGAGCGCCGGATTGGGACTTAGTTAGTTACAGTGAAAAGCGACTAAGTGGCAGCGGAAGAGTTAAATTAGTGACAAAATTGGTGAGTGGCTGACGCTGGCGAACGGAAAATGGCGAACGGAACGGGAGGCGCGGGAGTCCACTGGGCATTGCTGCATCTCTGCCTGGCCATCCCATCTGCCCCTTGGCGGATGGTGATGTCCTGATTAGAACAAGCGCAGAAGTCGATGGGCCATGTCTGATTTCTGAAGGGAAGCCAAACACAAATGGTTCAGGATCAATTTATAATGAAAACCTCGAATGCTGCATACATGGGAATTTAATTGGATAAGCTTGTTGGTAAATGAGAAGGGGGGTACATGTTATAATATGTATTTTGAACTCATAGAATACTATTCTTTTACGACAAACCCTTCAATTATACCTATGGATATAATGGATATATCATAAGCGTGTTTGTCTAGTTCCACGCAGTGCACTCTGTACGCAGCATTTGTTTTCAAAAACCCTAGTATCAGTTTTTAATCCTTTTCTACATTATTTACTCAGATTTCCCTGGCACTGGCCACTCCGCCTGCAGCTGGCCAAAGAAGCCTCCCTGTCGCGGATGGCACAAGTGCAAAAGCCGAAGTGGAAGGACAGCTGCAGCGCGGAGTGCTTGACACGCTGGCCAAGTTGCCATTTGCCACTTGAAGCCCAGAAGGAGTGCGCGAAATGAAGGGGCAAGGACTTGGCCTAGACAGGCAGAAAGGACTCACTTCGCGTGCCGCTCGCTGTGAATGTATGTGTACTGTGTATATAAAATGTGTATCTAGATAAATAAGTATAAAAGCGGGAGAATGGCAGGCCGGAGGAAAGCACTCGCGACTGAAATCAACAAGCAACAATTACAGAGACAGATGAGGCACTCGGCAGGGTGGAGCAGCAACACTGTGAGACTGAGCTCCACTCGCCACTCCCCCCGCCGCTTCCGCCCACTTTTATCCTTCGACTGACAAAGATCGAAGACGTTGACAATGGGCGAGCGCTTCGGCAGCGATAAGTGCATTGCTCGATAATCGAAAATGAAGCAATAAAAACAAAAGCCCGAGCAGGAAGCCAAGTCAGGAGGCGAGGATGCCAAGGGGCGTGGCAGGAGGCTGACTGTGTGCCAAGTAGGCAACAACAATTATTTTCCCTGCCGTGATTGGGGTTGCCCCCACCCCCAAGCAGCCCACCCCTTGCCGCTTAATTTTTCAGTGTTGTGGAAAACGCCCTCCCCTCGTTCTCGACTGCTCATGCATAAATAACATCGATGTGAGCAATGCGTCTGGTTATCTGAAAATGTTTTGGGCCCTTCGTGGCGGCAGCAGGCGGGGAAATTTTGGCCTGCGGGGGCGGTGATGTCTGAGCAGGTGCCAAAAAGGCAGGCTAAAACCCAAAGCGGAAGTGTAAGTGAAAATCCCTTCTTCCGGCGGAGGAAGAAACTTGTCTATCCGAAATTAAGGTTACTTTTCCCAACTCAACGTTGCCAGACACCGAGCAATAGTCCGCTAATTTTCAATCTGTGTACTTTATCTGCTTAAATGTAGCAGGTACAGAAAATAAAGCTTCCCCGAAACAACAATAATTGAGAACATATTTCAGGAGTTTATTTTTAATTTGATTGCTTTGACATGCAAGCTACCAGGAGCTGAAATATTTACAAGGATAATTAAATTAAACTACAGATCAGGGGAATTTCTGTTTTATCGCCGCATAGTGTGGCTTTTCATCCAGCTCAAACCCTTTGTACGTTTACGTTTTTGTGAAAAAATAGTTGGGGGAATTAGTTACAGAATGCAACATTGGTTGGCAAACAGCAAAAGAGCAGGAGTCTTTTGTAAAAAAAAAATGAAAAATAAGTTCATTTGTTTCAAAAGCCAGAGTGTTTTCGGTTACCTTCTTGAAGCCAAAAGGGAATTCGCGCTTCCCTGGCCGCTTTCCTTTCATGGCACTTTATAAATTATGATTTAGCCCCGATAGCTGGCGAAAGCGCCTGTGTTGCCAACAAGTTGCCACCAACAACAGGCAGATTACATCCTTATCGACGTTGTAGACGCCTCATTTGGTTTATAAATGGGTGCAAGAGGCACGGAAAAAGCACAGGAAACAAACAAAAAATAATGCGAGCGGTAAGAGAAAGGCAGAGTTGTCGTATCTTGCGAAAATATCAATTACAATTAAATAGATTAAACCTTATCATGCAACAACTGTCGCACAAGTGTCCCGAGCCAGGACGAGGATGTCGGCAAGGAGCGGGGTCGAAGTGGAGCGGGGGGTGGTGGCAGGAGAGGAAGGAAACAAGCGGCAGAACAGGCAAACAAACTCACTTTTGGGAGGGGCTGGAAGGTGGGTGGGTGGTTGTTCGTAGAAAGGACATGCCAGGCTGAGACAAGCACAAACCAATATAAACATACACACACACACACACACACATACACAGCGCAACAGTGAAAACGCATCGCAAGATTAATGAACGTACAAAAGTTTAGAGACAATGACGACGCCGCCGACAACAGACAAGAACAACGACAACGACAACAGCAACAACAACGACAACAACAACACCAACAAGAGGTCCAATGAAAACCGGCAGCAACACCATGACATGGCCAGGACAACAACAATGGCAGCCGGAAAAGCGTCGGGAAAAATGAGGGAGCAAAATATATGGCATACACTTAGGCGCGCCAAGTCGGTAAGTCGTGCAAATTTATTTTGGCGTAAATTTCATTTCACTAATCGAATCGATTCTTATGCGTTCCATTTCATTTTCAGCTTACTGACTTCTTGCCTATCTCGCCCGTCTGATTTCCCCATTTTCCCATTTCCCCCTTGTTGAAGAACAACTGGGGCGATACACTGTGCATTGGGCTAGGTCAGCGGATCGGAATGTGGATGTTTGGAGCCGTTTGGGCTCCAACAGACAGAGTGGAGGACACTCGAACCCCCCGGACACGAAGCCACTCTTTCAAATGCTAATGAAATCGGCGACAAGTGCATAACTTAATTGGTTTCAGCAGAATATGCAAGTGTAATACATATTCTTGGTTCATTCAAGTCTAAGACTAAATACCAAACGTTCATCTTTTGAAGTAACTGCGGATTTTCCTACATTTCCATAGCAGCGATTAAAGCCAAGAAATGTGGAAATGTATCTGGAATGCGCAGCTCCACCTGCTTTAAGACCCAACTTTTTGAGTGCCGTACACATCGTGAAGTTTATGGCTTTTTCAAGCGACCCACTTAGTAGCCCGAGTGAAACTCATCATCAGCATTGTTTCAGCTTGTAGTTTTTCCATCCCCAGCTGCCCCTCACCACACAATTAAAATGTCAGCCAAAGTGTCCCCAGGAATTTGTTTGAAATAGCATAAATATCCCCAGCTACACACTTTTCCGAGGCCCCCAACTTCCCTTCGCCGCTTTCGTTTTTGCCGTGAAGCATCCGCTTGAGTTTCCGCTACAAAACGCACATACCATCGGCCATGTTTTTCATTTTCCAGACAGCTCCATCAGCATCGCTTTTCCTTTCTTTTCCGATTCAAAGTGACTATTTTTTGCTGGCCTTTTCTTGTTCAGTCGTTTTGGCTTATTAAACATTTATTGTGTTTGCTGAGCTTCCGCTACAATTTGTTTTCGGGCTTCCTGTAAAGATTTTAGCCCCGTTTTCCTTGGCTATTGTCCCTACGATTTCACCGCGTAGCTCCTTATTGTAAATCCGTCAACAACTTGGCACTCGCTTTTGGCCCCAGTACCTGAAAGTCTTATGTGTCCCAAGTGAGCAGACATCGAGGTTTAACACCGTTGAATGGGATTTTACCATCGTATACATTTGCAAAAAGGTTTCGACCTGCGGAACATCGCAACAGATCCTCCTGGCGTTTAAAGCTTTAAGCATGCAACAAATCGAAAAGAATTTCTTAAAGAACTAAAAACCCAACCCAGATTATGTAGTACACCAAAGGTACAAGTGCCCAAAACTAATTGCCAGAAGGGATACAGCTTAAATTATTCGGCTGATCAATTCACAATTAAGAGCGTTTTAGAAAGCAATGCAAAAACTCTTGACATCATCGCCGATTTGGAAATAAATGTTTGGCCGAAATACCCATTGGCATACATGTGAAATAAGCCAAATGAGCGCACTGCATGGCAAATGTAACAAACCAAAAAGAAAACTCTGATAAGGCGCTCCTAATAGACAACTCAATGCAGACACAGAAAAATAATAGCGCAATTTGTGTGAGCAACAAGAAAATATATGGCCATGCATTTTTTATGAATTTTTTCCTGGAAAGCGACGAAAAAATAAACTGAAAAGCGAGAGCGTCAAAACAGCAAAGCGGCAATGGGGAAAAGCGGTAGCAAAGCGAAAACAATTTAAGTGTCCTTCGGTTGCCACGCTAAACGCCTTCAATTTAACGCCAGACACACGCCACAGGGGCTGACAGCAGGGGGGGCAGGGGTGCTGTGTTCTGAGGGGGTCCTGAGAGTCCTGTAAGAGTGCGAGTGCGAGTGCGTGTGTGTGTGTGAGGTGATGCCGCAATGCGTGTTGACCGCCAACGCCGCTTTTGCCGCCACTTTAAAAATCTGAACGCATGTGAATGGCATCCGAAAGTATGCTACAGCGAAAATCACTTAAGCGTTGAAAATTTGTACTGCAAAAAAGGAGCACGGCGCACTGAAAGTTTCCCAAATGTTGATGAGGTGTGGGTAGCAGCAACAACTGCAATGTCTAGCGAGAAGGTAACAGAACTTTCAGTCAAGAAAAACATAAAACTTTCGCCCGATGCGGAGCCAACCTTTCACTCTTTACCACCCTCCAAAAACAACCAACTCTTACTCATTTATAGTATGGAGATGTTAAGTAGCTTCTTCAAGTATGTGTGCGCGTGGGGACTCCTTATGCATATGTATGTGCACTGGCAGCAATAAAGTGAACAGGGTATATCAAAGGTAATGGATAAGGAGTGGTAAGAACGTTTTGAATGTGCGAGTTACTTGGCCTATCCAAATATATTCATTCTACACTAGAACAGGTGCTGTTACCCGTCGGGTGGAAGCCATTTCTCTCAGTGTAGGCGGCGGGCTGGCAGCAAGTGCACTCTGCAATTATGATAACATGTGCGCCCTCGCCGCCTTCTGTCCCCCAGAAGTTGCTTCCTTTGGGCCTCTGCCTCTGCCTCTGCCTGCTGCCGCTGCCAACAAAACAAGTTAATAGTTTTTACGCAAAATTTTCTCAACAGGCAGCTGCCTTGTTTCAGGTTTTTGCGGCATGTTGAGCTTTGTTCGGTGCAGCTTCCACTGGTGAAAGTGCATTTGCTGCTCTGGTTTGCCCTGAGCCCTTCAAAATGTGGATTTTTCCCTTTACTGCATGTCGTGCCGTATTATTGTTGAAGTATAATTACGTTATAAAATATGGGGTGGTTGTACAGATGCTGTTACTTACGGGTTCCGAGCAATATCCTCTCAATGGCTTGAATCGACTGCTGCCTATGCCTATCATTACCATATGATGATCCCGAAAAGAGCTATTTTCGCATGCCATGTTTCGTGCACTGCGCTTGAACTGAAATGTTTTGATGAAGGATTCGAAATGGTTGCAAGCTTAATGCGGGGAAATTAGCCAAAGCTTTGCCAGACTCACGAACCATTGACCCCAATCATTCCCTACACTTGTTCACTTCACCGCCTTGCGACCTCGGTAAAAATGTCGTTCGCTCTTTGGAAAATACCAAAAAGTTGTTACAAAAAAAGGAAGGCAAACGAAATGAGAGGGAAAACTTCTGTGCAAACATTTCCCATTCAACTTCGTTCCTTTGAAGCCGAACAATCCCAAGGCCTTTTGCAGCCACTTGTTGTGGGCTGACTGGGCTGAAATGGGCTGAAAGGGGGTGGAGCTGAGGATGGCTGTGGGAGTTGGGGCATGGCCAAAACACATGTAGACCTCGCCCGCTGCTTTCAAGTAACAAGTATGGCAGGCGAAATAAACTGTCAGATAGGAAAATTCGAACAAAAAATGATGTGAAAACAAATTACAATTTAACCGAAAATACTGGCCACAAAAAACGTTGGGAAATTGCGACAAGGATTACCATAAATGGCCTACCTACCCGGTAGCAAAAAGTGATTGTGCAAGAGCTCAACCAGCAATAACAAGTACCGAAAACTGTTGAAAAGTTTTAAGTGCAGAATTTATAGCTACCGATTTGTTGTCTGGCCCTGGTGCTCGCTTTTTGGTCCACCCCAATCCGCTGGCACTTAGTGCTTGAGCAAAATCAATACGGCTGAAAAGCGCATAATGAGTGTGCCGTCGTGTGTGTGCCTACATTTTGAAAATATGAAAAGTCGGGGAAAGTTTATGGCAAATGAGTAATGAGTGGCTGAGCCCGGGCGACTTCTGCTCCTCGAAAATGATTGCCCACTGGCTCTAAGCCGCAATTCGGAAACGAAAGGCAAGCCACCAAACGTTAAGTTCAGGCCAAGTGGAAACCGGCATTCTGTGAATTGTTTTATATTTGTTTTTTATATTACTCAATCCCATACAAGTTAGCACGCGTTCCAATTGAGATCCAAAAGGCTGGAGTCAGGTCTTAATTGTTACAGATGTAGCTTACCAAATCACAAATTTAAGTAGTCATAGTAGCATTGCACATAAATGAAATCAAAGTGTTTATTTTACATTTTCAGAGAAACATCAGATTGAAATTGCAGTTCATCCACTTAGCTATTTGTGATACAAAATAATTTGTTTGAGGAAAGCTACTTGTGGGCACTTAAGCATGTTGCAAGCCGCATTTGTTGATTCCCTTTTTTTTCAATTAGTTGCTGTTTTACTCTAAACTTTGTCGAGCACTTGAAAACTTTTTGCTTGACATTTAAATGCGTGCACACATGCCCAGGCTCATACGTGTGTGTGGAAATACGAGTGTGTGCACTGGTCGTGTGAATTAATTAATTAAATAAGAGATGGGCGGGGCTTAATTGGCAGCCCTGGCTTCGAGTTCTGTATTTACTCCGATCAACTTAATTCAATTAGCGTTCAGTCAAGGGCCAACCTGCAAAAATCCGCGACTTTATACCAGCGCTAACTTAACTTAATTAATTTCAATTTGATTGACGATGGCTTATATGCCATTGCAAACAAAATACACAAAACATAATGGCCAGCAGGTAGGTAAATCAAGGCGTGGTAAGTAAGTAAGTGATTATTTCATAAATGGCTTTTACTATTTACATACATTCAAAGCCAAGTGTTTAGGCCATAAATAAAGTCGGGCTCAGTACCGATTTGAGTAATGAGCCCACAAGAAGTAAAAGACCTTTGGCTTACTCAAACTTTTGGTGCCACCCCGATTCTGACACAATCACAATCAAAGTCGACACAGCTTCTCGCTTTATCTGCCACTCGGGCAGAGGCACGCAGAAATATATTATGTTGTGCAGAACAAAATGGGGGGAATAAGAGTAAGAAATTAAAAAGTGACGTTGAGTTTGAGGTTGTGTTTTATGTCTGGCACTTCGAACGCCCCGCCGCGCAAATCGAGGAGTTTCGAGCATCACTCGCAAACCTGTTACAAGGATGCAGTGGCGCCGGGAGGTCGGGAGTTCAAAACGGCTGATTACATTTGAATCCCTCATAACTGTCAGAAAGTAACTTGGCTGCAGACTGGACTGCTCGTGGCCTGCCATCGGCAACGTGGCGTATGCGCAATGTGGGGAGCGGCGCAGCAGCGGTGGCCAGGGACGAGTTGCTGTCATTATGTCATAAACACATGAGAAAGCCTGATGTTTATACTTAAAAAGCGCTCATAATAAGGCTGTCTGTCAGCTTGCTTGGCTAGAGGCCACCGGTCGTAGACTCTGCGATCCGATACGTTGCGATACGTTGCGATACGTTGCGATGCGATGCGATGCGATGCGCTGCGATGTGTTGCGATGGAAACTGCCACCTGTCCAGGAGTTGGATGCTTTTGTGCCACGACACAGGACTGTGCCCCGGATCCACGACTCATTTGATTTTCTGATCTGATTAATTTTAAATGCGCCTCCGCTGCATGCGCATTTCGGCTGTGCTTATCTGAAAGTGAAACATTTGGCTTCTGAAGGATTAAAGTTGCATCTCTTTAAGCGTAAATTATATTTCATGCTTTTTTCTTCCCACTTTTAAATTAAATAGGGCCTTGAAGGTATGGCAGAATTTTATCGCATATTTCACAAAGAACAATATGTATACACGTATTCTCCTTAATAATACCCCAGATATTCCCCTCTCTCTATCGTCCGAGCCGCCAGATTGGACCCACTTTATATGTACAATGTCCTGTATTTTACGGCGGGATTCCATTCCACGGGCGGCTAGTTGCCCGAGTGCCCAGACTGCTGCGGTTGCCAATATTTCGCAAAACGTTGTAATTAAAATTGTTATCTTTTGAAATTGAAGCGCACACATAGACGGTAAGTGTCGGTGTAACGGAAATCCATGCCGGACGTCAGCGATTTGCGCTGTGCCCCACTCCTGGCGCACAATTTTTCACCTGTCTCGATGACTAGGAGCCGACTGCCGGCTGCCGGCTGCCGGGGTCATAACTCCCAAATACCCTGGAAAGCCCACCGTCGTACTGAGAGCACCGCATCCCCGCCCACCGCCCCCTCTGCCACTTGGATTAACCGGTGTTGCAAGGTCTATACCTAAAATAGCATGGGTCAATTGAGGGGCACAATGTGAGATATTTTTGGCATTTTTCAAAGTTGGGTGTTTTCCAGGATATACGATATACGAGATTGGTATTTGTTCGGCAGGTGCAGCTTATGAAGCCCGTGAAAAGAGGAGCTCAGCATCGAGGACTTAGAGGAAATCCGTTTGTTAACTAATCCGTTAGCTACAAATCGTGGGGAAAATAAGCAAATGATATTCCTTTTTAGCCACAACCTAACTATTCTCAAATCAGCCTCGGTTGGCATACAAAAAAACATCCAAGCTGGCTTACTTAGTTAAGGTATTGCATTTAGTTGTTTTACTTTCAGCGAAAGCAGCTTGATAACCACGGCTATGCATATCTTTAGATTCCTTAAAAATTTACAAAATATACAATTCAAGATTATGTCCATAAATTGACAGCACAATTTGTCTGGTCATTGCAAATGCAGTCCACACCGATATTAACTCATACACAGCTTTGTCGCTTGATGGCTGCCGAGTGGCAGTCTCAGCAACTTCACAACTTAGTGTCCTTTGTCCTGAATCCTTTTAAGTGCCGACAAGTGATGTTAATCTGGGCAGCCCCCAATTGCCACGACATGCCGTGAGCAGCCACTGGAGGAGCAGTGGACGAGTTGTCTATAACTTGCTCATTTATTAAGTGATAATAGACTGGATCCTGTTCACGCAAAACCAGCAAGAAGGCGCCAGACAGTCCAAAATATGCAAAGAATTGTGCACTAAATGGGAGTTGACAAACTTGGCCACTCGGGCATACACATGTACAAGCCATATACACACACACGGTGGCCACAACAATTTCATAAGAAATTCGTGCAAGTCTGTTTGTTGACGCCCCAGCATATTACTCACCAGATACTTGGGCACACAACTTCATGGCTCTGCCTGGTGAGCTTATCCTCGCTCGTTTAAGTTTGGGCTTGGCATATGCAAAACTTTGGGCAAACATGACAACACAGCCGAATAATATCGCATGCCATAAATTACACTTAAGTATTTAACAGCTTTATAGAAAACAACCACTGGCCACGCCCCCCAAGCCAAGATCGAGCCCAGCAATAAAATACGAGAAAGGCGGATAGACAAAGTGGGCGGCAGCAACTCGAATTGCTTTTCTGGCCAAGAGAACGCGCCAAGAGAACGTTGCCATTTGCATGGCCCTGTGTCGCAGTCGTATCCCCCATGTTATCTGCTATCTGAATACATTTTTCATCAAAATTCCAGTCTGGCCTGGGTGCGGCTAGTCTGGCCAAAACCGCGATGACAGCGAATCAGTTGGGAAGCAACAGGTCGGGGTTCTTGAATTACTTTCAGTCTGGCCAAAACGGATTTATACATTTTGTTGCGGCTGATTTTATACAACAGTTAGCAGGAAAGTGGTCTCATTTTTACTCTTGGCTTACTTGATTTGGCTAATAAAACCGCAATGTTATTAGACCTGTGTAGCGGCACCAAAAATGGAGGTATTTAAATATTGATTAATCCTACAGTTGATTAATTCCTGACATTCAAGTTATCACTACAGATACCTTGAAAAGGTATAGAAAAAGTAGATAAAAATAGCGCACGAAAACACATTTCTTTTTCAGTTACTGGTTTTAGCTAGCCTTGAACTAAATCCATTAATCCGTTATCCATTTTAGGATCTAGAATTTCGGAATCCTGTGAAAGACGCTGAAAGCCATGCATCTACTGAATGAAAATGAATACCTTGAATATCTTGAAATACTCTTGCGTTTATTATTTACATTTACAAAGAGTTGGCGGTGTCAACGATCCAGCTCCTGAGGCTGGCGACATCGGCGTAGACGCCGGGGTAGCCGGTCCAGGCACATCCGCTTCCCCAGGACACCACGCCCACGAGCTTGCTGTCCGCAACCAAAGGACCGCCGGAGTCACCCTGGCAGGCGTCCTTCTTCTCGCCGGTGGCACAGACCATGGTCTCCAGGATCGATTCGCTGTCGTAGTTGTACTTGTCCGTGGCGCAGTCCTTGTAGTGCAGCAGATCCACCTCCACCTGGAGAAGGGTGTCGGGGGAGGAGCAGAAGAGGAAGCAGGTGGTGCCCCAGCCGGAGACCACGGCCTTGGTTCCGGAAACGGCCTCGGAGTCGGCCAGTTCGATGGTCCGGATCTTGGAGGTCTGGCGAACGGGCGAGCTCAGCTTGATGATGGCCACATCGTTGACCTTCAGCTTGCTGTTGTAGCCCTCGTGGTACTTGAAAGCGCGGACGGTGATCACCTCACCACCTGAGCTCCTGGACGTGGAACCAACTCGCACCTGCAGCTCGTTGGCGGCGTAGGACTGCATGCAATGGGCGGCGGTCAGGACGGTATCCGAATCAATCAGACTGCCGCCACAGAAGTGGGAGCCCTTGATCGTCTGGATGGACACCTGGTAGGGGAAGTTCTCGATGTCAGCGCTCTCGCCGTTCACAATCCGTCCGAAGGGGAAGTTCAGTCCGGGGTTTCCTTGGCAGGAGGCAACCAGGGCGACCAGCGCCACCACACTCAATAGCAAACGATTCATTCTCACTGTGATCACTAATCCGAATCCGTTCGAGGCCTCTACTTTTATAGCCAAGTGATCTCGGCCCTGGCCTTATCGATTGACCATGCGACTGGTTGGCTTTGCAGCTGTAAATCAGAGTCTCTCTATCAGGAGTCTAGCTCCATGACGCTTTTCGATTAAGGTTTATTGTACTCGGCAGATAGTTAATCTATCAAACAAAGAGCTAAGCAAGGTTCCTCTGATCGGAATCCCTTGGGAATAATCTAATAATAAAAATATAGCACTTACAATAAGCAAAGCATACATTGCTTACAGGACATGGTTGATGGAAAGAATCGGCTGCCAGTCACAGGATTTATCTGCTGATTGTAAATCAACCTGGACATTTTTACAATTCTGTTGATTACGGGTTATTGTTGCTGGAGATATTCCCATCTATTTTAAAAAAGCCAAGTCAGTGCGTGGGAAAATCGACACAATCGACGTCCTGATAACACAATAAATCTGTTTAAGACAACTAAAACGTTGCTATATTGTTGAAAGTATCACTCCGTAGCACTGTTGCAAAATTTGAGAAACGAAAACATTCAGTATTCTTATTAAATAGTTATCACAACAGGCTGGAAGACAAATGTCCGAAGTTCCTGCCATGGCAAGGCCATAAACCAATTATGACAAATAAAGGGAGTCCCTCAACCGCAGCTCCACATCCTCATGTGATGCGGCTATCTGGAACTCGAAGCTGAAGCCCCAGAATGCAGTTCTGAAAAATGCCGGAGACAGCTGCAATCTGCTCAGCCAACACAGCAGTCACAAGGAACCGCGAACAGAATAAAGCTTTATCTTATCATGCAGACGCTAAAGCCAGTCCGTAACTAACTTTCGAAGGACATCGTGGGTGGGTGGGGTGGCCTGAGTGGTTTCGGTGGGTGGGGCAAGGACCCTCGGGGGCCACGAACAAGACAAACGATGGCGAACTGAGTTGAGTTGAGTTGAGTGGAGTGGAGTGGAGTGGAGTTGACCAGCCACGAGCAAGTGCAGCAAGAAGTTAACATGACCATGAATTCGAGCTGCCAAAGTTCATTTTTAATTTAGCGCGCACACACATCCTCCGAAAAGGAAACGCACTCCGAGGAGAACAATCTATTAAATCCGCAAAGGACGAGCGGGCAGCGGCACTGCCAAGGATTCGAAGCGGTCTCATGTTCTTCTTGTTCTGCTTCCGAAAAGTTGTTGATATCTATTACCGAAGATTCGAAGCAGTTCGCCGGCATCTCAACTCAACTTAACTCGGATTCGGGGGAGGATGTGCATGTGGGACTTAAAGACAGTTGCCGCTTGAATGGCACCGACTGCCAACTGGGCAACTGATGCTGGGACGGAGCAAGGACTACGATGGAGGACTGGATGGAGGGACACACCCCGGCACATCCACATGTCTGACATGACAGTTGGTTATGCCGGGGCCACAAGGCACGTAGCGCAGTGCAGTTAAGATTTGGATTTCCTTCGCTGGGCGTATCAAAGGAAACAAGGCAAAAAATCTAGAAAATACTACAAAACACTTATCTGGGTGACAAATAGAAAGGGAGCAGGGGGCTGCGACAACATTGAAAGAAAAATGTCTCTGAGTAGATTAAAAAAAATATGAGAAAGGGGATCCAGCGAAGCGAACGCCTGCAGAATGGAGCTATACAAAGCTGGGAATGGCTCTCCCTCTCGTTATAACGATGGCACGGCGGGACACAAGTCCACAGTGTGGCAGGATATAGCAGATATAGTAGAACCACAATTGTAAATATATTATATTATTATATTAAGAAGTAGGTACGCGGATCCTGCGTTTAGTAATATAAACAATAAGGTACACTCGAGTTTCGAGAGTTTTTAAGCCAGCCTTTGTGTAAGACAAACTATTAACAAAGCCGGATTTTCCCGACAGGAACCCCTGTATCCGCGACATGGTCATGACTGCCCATGTGTGCTGGCTGTTGTCTTAGAATCTGGCGCCTAGACGACCTGCAGGCGCTGCTCCACCGTTTTTGCGCCAGTCTGCTGTTGCCATTTTGTGTTCAGTATTTATTTTTTCCATCAGCGTGCTGTTGTTGTTAATATTTGCAAGGCGACTTTATCTTAACAAGATCGAGGAGAGGACCGAGCACCGAGGACCAAGGACCCAGGACCCAGGACCAAGGATGTGAGTGCGTGGTGTGCGTTGCGTCTGCCATTCCCTGTGTCATTTAAAATCATTTTGCAAGTTTTGAGCTAACTTTGAGTTTGTGTTTCTGTCCTGTTCCACTTGGCCCAGACTTTCCCCACACGGACTTTCCTTTGATTCGTTGGAAGGGAAGGGGCTACAAAGCCAGGGGCTCAGAAAGTGTTTAGTCCATCAAGTGAGCAGACAAATAGCTGCGTTTGATCCGATTCGATTGCTGCTAATTCGTTTATGTCTCCGGCCTGCCGAAGTGTGTGCTACCCATCACAAAAAAGGATCTTACTCCAGATCTTATTCAGCTAGGGTTAACTGGCTGCTCTGCTCATTACTCACCTCGTTTTATGCTCTTCCAGAGCATTTTTCATTTGGCAAATTTCGGTTAAATTAACTTTGCCCTGTCGAGTTTTGACCAACATAATATTCCGACCCACTCATAAACCACTTTCAGCTTTCGCAGACAGTACAGACAGCACACTCCACTAAATCATAAAAGGAGATGAAAATATGATGTGTCCCGGTCCATAAACCATTTGAGAAGAATCAACAAAAAGCACGCCAACCTTCCGTTCCGAGGACATTCATATTTTCCCACCGGTTCGGGGGTCCATAAAACTGCTGGCGGGAGTGCGACCATTCCTGGTTAGGCCCCCACATGTGGGCCATAAAAGAGTAACAACAAATACCGAAATTGTTATTAAATAACAACATAACAATATCTAATTCCAGCGGGCGAGGCGGGAGTGGGCCGAGTAATATTTAATAAATTTCGTTAGATAGGTTAAAGGTATAATACGGGGAGTGGATCTGGGGAGCGGGGACCTGGGGGACCTGAGAGGTCGTAACCATTGCATATTCTTCCCATGGGGTGCCCATCGTGGCCCATTGTTGCCATGGCTGCCAGTCGGAGCCTCCGCCAGACGGCCTATTAACCACATTTTAAGCATAATTGAATTTCGTGCATAAATTTCGGTTTATGGGTCGTCGCAGGGAGACCACAACCCGCCCAGATTATTACATTATTTACTGGGTGTGTGCGCACGAAAGAGACGGCCAGATGCCGTGCAAGAGAGAGGGCAGACCAGGTGGCGCCACCAGACGACAGGGGCATCAATTTTTCATGATTCCACGTTTCTGTTGTTTCATGCTTTTTGCCGCTTTTTGAAATGGTTCACTGCCCCCTGCTGCTGGAAGCCCCAAAAAATATTTATTAAATTTCTTTTTACGATATAAACACAAACACGAGCGAGTACTGGGATCAGCCAAGCAATTGGTTGCAGTCTCGCCTCTAATATGTTTTGGGGTCAGCAAAGGGGCGGGGAATGGTATAGGGTTCCTAGATTAGTGAGTTAGAACCAAAATTGATTGCCCAATTGGTTGAAAGAATAATGGGATCCGCAAATAGGAGTCAAATGAGTGAGCATGGGTTTCTTTGATATTTCTTGTCCTCGAATCAGAATATTAGGGCACGTATTTGCCAACAACAAAATGGTAAAGGTCTTCGAGTTTTAGCTCAAAATCATGACTATCTAATCGGAGCATCAAATCAATTCCGATAAGCCCTGGGAAATGACCAGTCTAAATCCAACCATTCTTATCACAACACGCTTAATCATCAAACAGCGATACAGCTATCTTTACGATTCAACACGGGTGTGTCTCAATCGAAAAGATATTATAGTTTTAATTGCCTTGAAGTTCCAAGGAATCACACTCTTGTTCCCGCAGATTTCCAATTGAGATCAACTGGTGCAACTTCTGTGGCGGAACAAACAAATCTTTGGCCCCCAAGCTGGCGAAACCAAAGTTTCCAAACAAACAATTGCCGCTCCATTTAACCGACTTTCCCCACTGACACACATATGCTGCAGTCATATGTTAACCCTCAAAGCGCTGCCAAAAAAAGGAAGGGAAGAGAACTGTGAAATGGGGTAAAAAATACAAGTATGTTCGGCGAAAGTTCATTGCCGCTTTTTAGGCGCCAACAGCAGCTTACTGCGAAAAATACCGCAGAACAAGAAAAAATGCCAGCCCAGAACACAGGCTACACATCAACTTTTTATTAGCTCCAAAATAAACACGTGGGGTGGTGGGCTGTGGGTGGGATGTGGGTGGGCTTTTGGTTGGAGGAGCCGAGAGCAAGACGCAAACAGCAAACAAACAGCCGACAACACAAAACGCAAACAGTGGCGGCAAGAGTTGAGTAACAAATATTTACAGCGCGGTACAGGCTGGCCCAAACGCCACCCACCACCCACCAACCATTGAAGCCCGGCTATTTGCCTTTTTTGTTGGTTAAGACAGTGCCAAGGAGCCACAGTCAATGTCGAGGTCCTCGCCGCGGTCCTTCGCGACTTAATAAATCTTATTAAAGTGCGCAGTTCGCACAGCCTCTAAAATATGCTACGTTTTTATTTTCCGCGCTCGTCCTTTTGGCCAGCGCCACTCGGTGGCATTTGGGCCAACATTTAAGAGGCCTACTGAACGGAAACTGTGAAAGGGGGTCTGTCTACCTTGCGCTTGCTTTACATAAATTTATCTCCCACTCCGCCGCGCGGAATTTCGCCACCGAAGTTGGGCACCCGGCTTTAATGTACATCAATTTGGGTTGATTGTCGACCATAACAGCTGGGGGGAGGGGGGATTGCAATCGGGTGGGGGTCGGGCTGGAAAATGTTTATCCAAAAAATTTTATTACACATTATGAGGGCTAGTAGAAGCTTGTTCCTTGATTTATGGGCCACCGTAGCTACCTATGCCACTACTTAAGTAGCATGGACATGGCGAGATACTATAAGATAACAACTATAAGATACAGAACGATTACATGTTTGCATCACATGACTAACTACTGTTTACAGAAAGCATCACCTGCTGCGAACAAACATCTTCAAAATGCCGCCGAAAGGACATTGGGTGCCCCTAAGTTTGCGGTCTTAATTCAGTTTAGTGGCCTGCCCTCGATTTTGTTTCGCTGCTTTTTAGCGCTAAATTAGATGTAAGCCGATGCTCATGGCCCAAAGCGGTAGAAAGGCCAAGAACGTGGCTAAACACCCAGCTTGCGGTGGCCTTTGCTCATTCGCTTGGGCATCTAAAACAAATTATCGAATTAGTTTGTTTTTGTGTGCGGCCAGTTTTTATTGGCTGTTTTAGTAGCGCTGCACTTGGCCAGGGAAATTGATTTCCCTGTTCAAAGAACTGGCCAAAACAAGATAATTCCGGACAGTAAATTAAGTTTGCTCGCAGAGAGCTGCGGGCAGTCCCCCTAATTGGCAAAGGCATTTCCCCTATTAAAAGCGGAATTCCCGCGGCACGACTTATCTAATCGCTGATTTAAGCGATACAATCGCCAAGTGTTTTCGGTCATCCAGGAATTCCCCATCGAATTGGTCATGTTTTTTGGTTAGAGGCCTTCGCTTGATCCCGATTAAAGTAGCAAGGGTTAGGCGCACTTTATTTAAATTTCAAGGTGCTTGGCTAAAGTTAAAGTGCCTTTGGCCACAATCGGCGTCACCAGCGTGACTTGCATAACCTTTTGGCAAATCATAATAATTGTGGTAAGCGTTGCCGAGTGCAATCAATCATTGGGGGCATAGATGGCGTCCAGGGTCCAGTCAGATTGATTGCCCATTGGATTGGGATTGCGATTGCGATTGGGATTCGGATTCGGATTCGAATTGGCAATGGGGAATGGAAATGGAGTCGCTGTTGACGGATATCATCTCACAGCCGGCATCGAACTGTTGACTCAGAGCGGCCACACACACATTCGAAATGTGTTTTTTCAGGGGAATAAGTTTTCACGTGTCGCCGTATCCTTTTGACTCATCCTTTTCCTGCCGACTCCATTTTGCTTTTTCTGCCGCCGTCTTCTGTCTTCTGAATAAACATTATGGCCGTGTTGCTGGCTGACCAGCGAGCAGATTTCTTTTGTCACGACTCAGGAATCCACGGACAAGCATATACCTTTCGTGGACCAGCTGGAAGAGCTCCTGCTGGAAGTAGCCGTGCTCCAGGAGGCGCGCATCCTTGTGGCCACGCCGCCGTATTTGCTTATCCCTCAGTCGGAACTCGCGCCACAGCATCTGCATGTGCAGCCATTTTTTGGTAATGAAGTGCAGCGTCTTCCGCTCGGATGGCGTTTTCTTGTAGTTCGAGATCGCCTGGAAGAGGAAATTCGCGCTGATTTGCTGCTGCAGCGCCAACTGGTCCAGCGCCAGGATATTGCCCTCGTCCTTGTGACCCTCCATCAGCGAATAGCTCAGCTTTAGTGCGACAATGTTCGGCATTTTTGCGCAATTACTATGATTTATTCGCTGGCCACGCCTTGTTCAATGACTTTAATTAATACTATTAGGGAGCACCTTTCGGGGAAACTCTGCACAGTGCCTGTGGGTTCGGGAGAATCTCTGCCACTAAATATTGGGCAGCGAGTGCCGTGCTTTTATAGCGATTCCAATTCGACTTTGATAAACCCATGGACATACGAATAATATGTCGAAATGTGCGGTTTATTTTGTGGGTTATTTTGGAGAGCCTGATAAAAGACAATGAAGGAATGCACGTGCTTGGGAAAAAGTGAAAGTTTTAGGGAAGTTATAGACTACTTCCGAGCTTTTGAATATAATTTAACGAAATGTGAAGGGATGCTTATAACAGTTTTGCACATCATTTGATGGCAATACTCTATAGCTTTTCAGTACCCTAGGGAATGCTACTGCTCTCGAAACTGAAAAGCCTGGCCAAGTACCCTACCCTGGTCTAAACCGTCCTTTTTTGAATGTCACGTTCGGTGCGTGGGGGCGGGGGTGGGGGCGGGGGCGTCAGATAAAGCCAAAACGCCAGTTATCAAATCACGCTCACGGATCCAACGGCTGATTCATGGGCCGGTCGAATGTGCGCAATGCGCTATCGGGGAATTATTGGCCGATAAGCCTGATAAGCCCCAGTCCGCACGCACTCTGCCACCATAAAGTGGCAACAACAGGGATACGGCCCGTCCTGACACATTAGCCTACTCAACAAAATCGTTAGCCCAAAGTCAATGAACACAATCGTGGAGCGTTACTCTGGGCAACAAAATTTTATCGCCCCCCAGTGGGTGGGGATTCCACTAGTGCTACAAGTTGAAGGGGGTGTGGGGCATAAAGAGTGGCCATGTTTGTCGTCAAGTGTCGCAGACTCATCGCTGATAATTGTTGCGATTATCCACGCCCATGCCATCATGGCCTCGACGACATCATTGTCACGGAACGCCCAGCTCCACTTCGAATTGGGTGTGAGTCAGATGGGGCGAATCCATTCGACCTATTCGTTACACTCATGATTTAATTATGTTCCCGCTGCGATTGTCGAGTGCGGATCAAATCGCGTAGGTGGATGGAGTCAAAAATGATTGGGAAGCAGGCACCTCCGTTTTTTAGTTCAAACGATGGAAGGAAAGTGCTCTTATATTGCCACCATTTCAAGCTTTTTCCTCCCCAGCATACTCGTACTATAATTAAATCATAACTTTTGAAATATATCAGGGAGTCTAAATAATATAAAACAGATTACTTTTGCATAGAATTTAATTTCAATGCCGGTTTTAAACGATTTAAATCAAATGAGCTGCCAATTACGAGCTTATGCCATTAGCTTTTCGAGTTGTTAGTTGCTCATATTTATTCGTAATCTGATTTTATGGGGAACTTAAATGTGATGTTTGCACCGCTGTTTAATACCAAATGAGCTGTCAATTACGATTATTACTAAAAGCGAATTTCACTGCACGTATTCATTTACTACATTTTGTTTTTAATTTTTAATAACAAATATATAGGTAATTTGCTTTTTTGTAGCTATATTGGTTTTCGTGAATTAATTACCGAATAAAATGTAATATAAGCGTTATTCGCTTTCAATGAACAAACAAAAATGCAGAAATTGTGGAAGTCAATTAAATGTGTGGTTTTAAGTCCAAAAAATATTTCCAAGTTTGAGTTATTTTATGACTTTAGTCGAAATTGAATGGTTAGTACTTTTAAATTGCCTTATAAACTCATTCAAATACAATTATGTGCTCGTAAAAACGTTCAGCTATAAGGAGATTAAACAAAAAATAAATACCAGTTAATTATTATACCAAAGAGGAGAAGAATGTCGGTTCTGCGTCGGAGTGCGTTCTTTAATTAATTAAAATGCTTTTCCTACAAATGCACTCCTGGTCTGACCCTGAATATTTTTCATCAGAAACAGGTTCAGGAACATTATAAATAATAGCTGAAAACTCAGTAGAGCAAGTGTTGAATTCAACACATCTATAAGGTCACTCGACATTATTTGTGGAGGCTACAAAAGTTATAAAGCACTTGTCGCTTTATATACAGGTTACTAACTCTTGCTAATCAACGAGATTTGTAAATTTGTAAATTTGTGTTGCGACACAAGGGCGCCAAACACTTGAGATTGAGGCATCTGGATTTCATTCAGTGCCACTAACTGAGATTGAGGCATCTGGATTTCATTCAGTTCCACTAACTGGACACCTGGACACCTGGGTGCTCATCGCAGTCACTTTTGCATCCACATTGATCTTCATGACTGGGTCTCACTTAAAAGGGGTCTTCATACAAAGGGGTCTCACTTAAATAATCGCAAAACCTCGTGTGGGGCCTGGTCAATTGAAGGCCCAGTAACCAATTAGAGTCGATTAACTATTTGAGTTTATGCCGCCACCGAGTTTAGGTTCAGCCTTTAAGTAGGATGCAGCTACATTATTTATTCTGCTACAAGCAGCTGTGAACGTAATAATAATACTAGGATAGTCTACAAATTAGTAGAAAAATCTAAAAGCCATGTTGCAAAACTGTTCGTGAGGCAAGGAAATATTAATATTCATTCGAAAGAAATGGTATCATTATAATCATATTGTGCATGCATGAACCTCAGACTCTACTTAACCGTAGTTTAAGGCCCTAATATAAATTGCACACTCAAAAAGGAATGTAATGCAGCATACACTCAAAATGCTCAGTTAATTTGTGGTTATAGGGTGCGAGGTTAGAATTTTTCGTAATCTCGTCTGTCGAGAATACTGCATGTCAGTGCCTCAGAGTGTGCGAACCTGTCAGATTGCGAAGTGCAGACGATCTTTGGGATGCGCGCTCTACGGATAAGTTGTCTGGTACTAGCCCTGCCAGCCTATCTGCAGGCTGCCAGGATACTGGCCATATTTCCGTCTCCGGGGCCATCGCAGTATATTAGTGTGGAGCCCTATCTAAAGGGACTGGCTGGTCGGGGTCACCAGGTGACCTCGGTTAATGCGTTCCCGCAAATGAAACCAGTGGCTAATTTTCGCGATGTTTTCCTCTCGGAATTGTCGGACAATTATAATGGTAAGATGATTGAACATATACGTGTATGTTACACAATTTTACAACAACCTTTTAGAATTGATCAACGAGCTGAAAGAACCCACGAATACCTGGGAGGAGAACACCTACATTAATAAATTATTTGTGGTGGTTACGCGCAGTGTTCTTGAAAACAAAGAGGTTGCAGAAACCCTCTTGCCACCTGGAAAGGATCAGTTCGATCTTATCATTGTGGAGGCTCTACGCTCGGATGCCTACTATGGATTTGCGGTCCACTTCAATGCTCCTATAATTGGATTCTCCACCTTTGGCACTGATTGGAATATTGATGAGTTAGTGGGCAATGTATCGCCTCTATCGTATACTCCGCTGTTGTCGACGGGTTTCACGGATCGAATGACATTCCAGAAGCGGGTGTCCAACTTTATAGATACCATGATTGCCTGGCTTAACTACATATTGGTGCATATGCCAGAGCACGTACAGATGTATGAGAAACACTTTCCCGAGGCCGCAAAAAGGGTTAAGCTCACCGATTTGAATAGAAACTTCTCTCTGGTATTGCTGAATCAGCACTTTTCACTAAGCTTCCCGCGTCCCAACGTTCCCAACATGATTGAGGTTGGAGGTTTGCACATATCCCACAAGCCATCTCCTTTGCCCAAGGACTTGGAAGAGTTCATTCAGGGTTCCGGAGAGCAGGGTGTGATCTACTTTTCCCTGGGCCCTAATGTTCTGAGCAAGGAGCTACCGGTGAAGAGGAGAGATCTTATTCTAAAAACCTTCGCCAGCTTGCCGCAGCGTGTGCTCTGGAAATTCGAGGACGACAATTTGCCTGGCAAGCCGGCCAATGTTTTCATCCGCAAATGGTTTCCACAGCAGGATATCCTGGCTCATCCTAAGGTCAAGCTCTTTATCACCCACGGCGGCTTGCTGAGCACCATCGAGAGCATTCATCATGGCAAACCTGTCTTGGGTCTGCCCTTCTTCAACGGCGCACTCGCGAATGTCAACCGGGCCACGCAGGCTGGCTATGGATTGGGACTCAATCACAAGACAATGTCGCAGCGGGAATTCAAGGAGACCATCGAGCGACTGCTCCAGGAGCCGCGATTTGCCCAGACAGCCAGACAGATGTCGGAGCGATATCGGGATCAGCCAATGAGTCCACTAGCCACTGCCATTTGGTGGACGGAATACGTTCTGCGGCACAAGGGAGCTCATCACATGAGAGTGGCTGTCCAGGACTCGGGTTTCTTCGCCTACTACGACTTGGAATTCATTGGAGTCGCAACTTGGATGTCACTGGAGTCTTTGGTAAGATGTCTCCTGATTGCTCCACTCTTGGTGGCAAGCCTTTGGATGACATTTAAGTGTTCGTTCTTTGGAAATTCCAAGAAATAGCAAAGATCCCAGTGAAGGAAGGGTTTATTTGAAGCGAACAATTCCTGATATTTGTAAAGGAACATTAAAATTGTAACTAAATAAAGGAAATAAAAATATTTAATTGAATATAAATATAAATAGAATTGAAGTAAGATTATTAAAAGCCCAGCTAATCTGTGCCATTTTTTTATGGAACAAATTAGCTATATCTTATTAATTATTTCCCACACTTTTTCGGTTGCTAAAACTAAGTAAATCGAGAGGGAGTTTTCAGTCAATTATTTGACCAAAGTAGAGAAGTATGTCGATTCAGAGTGCGTTCGTTTAGCCTTTCTTTAATTAATTAAAATGTTTTTCCTATAAGTGCACTCCTGGTTTGACCCTGAAACAGAAGCAGTAACCTTAAAGATAAACATGGGGTGAATTTATAGTATTCTCTTGGTTTTGTAAAGAAAGTGCGGATTCAGCAGCCAAATGTTGAGGAGAGTAAAAAAGGTAATATTATATAATATATAAAAATAGCAGAAAGTAAATGAACTTACAAATATATCAAAAAAGATACATGATAGATGATAGATTTATAACATATAGATTCGGGAGATGTAAGCTGAAATAAATTATACTTCCGCACACTGCTATCGGGTTAATCTTAACAGTTTTTACGTTACAATGGTTTGTGGCTTAGATTGTATTTAGCCTTCGTCGAGATCTTTAGAAAAGCACCGTTCCGGTTTAAAAATGGATGGGCTCGCATTTTGGCTTTGTTTCCCATACCCTCCCACTCCTATACAAATAATTTCTGATGTGGGGACAAAGGAAATTAATGAAATAGCCAGGCTAACTTTGGAATGGAAGTGGCCTTTAAAGCGAAGCTAATTTATTTTAAATAACATTTCGGTAAGCGAAATTCTTAAAAGAGCGATATAGAATGACTTGTTGCGTTGAAAATAAACTAATTAACATATATTTTTGATCAATTTCCAAGGGGATAGAATGACTTGCACTGCAACCCATCCCAGCCAGTCGATCGCTCCATCGGAAAGTCCACATTACACACGCTTCATTCCTGTGCACATTTCATTGGTCAATTGAGTGTGAAAACCTGTGAAAACAAAAACACCACCGTGGAGGGACAGCATAAGGACCGAGTTCCTGGCCAACAAGCCATAGAAAATTACTAATGCATTTCTAAAGAGTTTTTCATCACTAAAGTCCCCGGCAGCAGCTGCTAACTGGATGTTACCTGTAACCCGACTCCGGCTGCCATTCTTTAAGGCAAATATCATTAGCATTATGATGTCACTCCGCCCACCGACCACGCCACATCCACTGCCATCCAGCTGGGGCCCATCCTCGCCCCATCATCAGCCACGTTCCATATGCACACCGCTCCTTCACCGCTCCTCACCCTGCGGACATACGAGTATGTGGCATGTTTGGGGTAATCCGACCTTCGCATATCCTCTTCAGGACGATCTGGAACTGTTGGAACCGAAGTTTCTTGGGTATCGTTCCATCATGGTTGTAGGATAACTATACTCCAAGTAGTCCAGTATATCTATACATTGAATTTTAATGCAGATAAGGATCTACACCAGGCTGGGGAAGAGTGGCGTGCAATTAATGTGCTCGGTGATAACCCAAGGAATGCAAATCATACTCAGAAGTTTTTGAAGCCGCAAAGTTGGTGCGGCATGTTCACTCCCAGCCTTCCAGCAAAGATGGGTAGCGCGGGCAACAACAAAGCGAACTACAACGTGGACAGGAAGCAACGCACGCTGAGTGAGAAAAATCATGTGCGCAAATACAGAGCAGATTGCAAAATCTATTGCCCGCTTGTAGGCGCAAATGTTCACTACGCGCTGCACGGCACAGTGGGTCAAAAGCGCTGTGCACTGTCCCAATTCCCTTCGCTTCAGTAGCAGATGTATGGACTAATCCTTGGATTTGGTGGCATTTCAGCAAGCTGCCTAAGTAGCAAACTTACCATGCCTTCAAGAAGATATATCTCGGGCACTAAATACATGTTCCCATGCGGTTTTAGCCATGTTTGATGCTCTGTGCACTGGAAGCTCGGTCGAAAGTGTGCGTTGTGTGCTTGTGTCAGTTGGTTGCCTGTGTAAGTGTTGCAATCGAGTTTGCGTAGTGCAACTTTTTGCCTTTCCGTATTACTTGAAAAGCAGGCGATGCGAGCGATAAATATATACAACATATTTCCATTTGCGGGATTGCATAAGCTGAGGCCACCTGGCCATATTTCAGTGGTGCTTGTGGTGGTGTTAGTGGCTGTGCTGGCTTAAGCCACACGCATGAAAAACTCAGCAAGGCCTGGGTATTATTTTATTCAATTTTTGTCAATTTGTTGCCAGGATACTGGCTGAGACGGGGTGGGCAGCTTGAGTGCAAGTAAACCATTCAATCAGCAAGATTTTTACCTGCTCCTCATCCCCATCCCCATCCCCACCTGTTCAGGATCCCGATGGCTCGGTAAAAATGCTCTGCATACATTTAGGCGCCCAGCACTGTAGGCTTTGCACCGGGCCCGAAAGACACACAGTCTGGCAATGAAAATTGTTATGAAATTCTCAGCTCACTGCAGTTTTTCTGCCTATCTCAGTCTGTGTAAAGTGGCCTGGTTGTTTGACAAGTTGCTGGAGTTGTTGGTCGTGTTTTTGATGCTGTTTTATTGTTGTTGCCACCCGATTGTGCTCTGGTTTAAGCCATTGATTGCATTGAGCTCGGGCTCCTTGATTTTTGACTTTTCCCCCCGACCAGCAGCAGCAGGGGAAGCTGAAGTTTTTATGTTTTTTTTGGAAATTAAACTCCACTCCGACTCTGTGTCCTTTTTGGCTTGTGCCTGCGCAGATGAGGACATAATCTGACTGATGTTGACTGAATGGATAGGCATTTTGTAGGCCTCTGCATTATCCGGCATCCGGAATCCGGATGCACAAGACAGGACAAGTGTACTTTGTCTGCTCTAAAACGAAAGTCGAGCGCTTACTGCACAAATATCCTGCAAAGTCAACTTAACCTCGATATGTCTGAGCTCAATATCTCCGTTTTAAGCACTTGTAATTGGCATTTCAACAGACGAACTTCCAACTTCCAGCATCCAAGTTAATGCAGAATTGAAAGCTAATACACCCGTTGGATCATTACACTGAATTCATAAGAACTCCGAGTTTGCAAACCATTCATTGCTCCTAAAACTTCCAGAGAACACACATTTTTTTAAATACATCGAATTTTGTAGCCCCCAAAGCTTGTGCATTTCGCCCATTAACACCTGTACAGCACATGCAAAACATTATTACCACCCGCGGCGAAGGTGAACTATTTTATTTATTTTCCCCTCAGATGCTTTGTTTCGAAAAGGGCGTTATTTTAATCAACGCTAACGCTTAGGCGAACTCTCTCGTTCAGCACACACCTGCTCCAGCTGCGACCTTTGCCCTTCCTGCTGCAATTGCCGCTGCCCGGGGCACGAACCGGAGGGGGCTGCGAATCGGAGGGGGGTGCGTTACATAGTTTGCAAATAAATTAGAATTTGCTACAGCCAGCGGCAAGGAAATTAGAAACCGCTTGAACTACACGAGGCGAAATGTGCGTGTTATAACTGCCAAGCACACAGATACACAGATACACAGATACACGGTTGCTCGGGTACACAGATGCACGGATACACGGATACACGGACACACAGCTACACAGATACAAACACGCACACGTGAGTACACAGCCAAAAATGAATCTAACTGCCGCCGGCTAAATGTGCGTGCAAAAGTAAACATGAAGGGAAGGCCGGCGGGCGGTAAGTGGGCGTGGAAATGGGCGGGATTGGGGCACTAAAACAACAGACACGCCCCGAGATGAAAGTCGAACGCCAGGATACAAAACAGGATACAAAGGAGAAGCCGCAAGTGTACATATTTCTTGATTGTAAGTCCGACTGCAAGTTCCTAACTACCCGGGAGTACCCTGGATTAGGTAGCCGACCTAAAACTATAATTATAACTAAACTTATTTATTTTATTTTACATCACTTTCTAATTCTCTTAAGCAGATATGATAAAGTTTTCACCAAGTAATTTGTTAAATTGGAAAATGACTCCATGAACTTTGAACCTCTATTTATCCGACGTTCGTATTTCTATATCCTTCGAAGCGTTCCCTTTCCTTTTTGAGATACCAATCCTGGTAACGCCTCAAGAACTGCACACCACGGACGAGGTACCTTTGCAGCCTGATAAGCCCGCTCTTCCCCCGCCGCCCAACCGAAAACACCTTTAGCCGCTTTCCAGAGCCAGTCAACGCCTCTGCGGCCCTTTGCTTCCAGGAGCCCGCTCCTCAGCCCACCAGTCCACCAGCTCACCAGTCCACCACATGCATTTCAATTAACGGCCACCGAGAGCACTCCACGGGCAAAAACACGTGCTCGCAGCGCCCTGGCCACGCCCCACGACAGCCTCGGAGGCGGAGGAGGCGGAGGAGGAGGGGCCGCCCATGGAAGGTGGTTCCTGGCCACATATCCTCATTGTTTATGCTGCGGAGACTGCACTTTATCAAAGCGCCGGGCCGGCCGAAGCTAAAAACAAACTGTGGTCGCGCGCGCCATTTTGACTCACTAGTCGCCAACTTTTCTGATACCCTGGAACGGGGCTGCCTGATAGGCTAAGACGCTCTTTGATTTTTATATATTTTTGGAAGTATTATTGTGCTAATGCTTTCCAGCTTACTAACTACACATTGCTTCCTTAAGTATGGAAAATGTGTATATTGACAATTAGAAATCCGCGTGCATCACTGTTGTTTTTGATTGCAGTTGAGTCGAGGACATGGCACTTCGAGGAACTCCCCGCCAAGGGAGCTGGGCTGCCTGAGTGGCTGCACTTCCTGTCCTGGAAGAAAGCTCTTCAACTGCCAAGCGCACGCACTTCCGATTCTAGTTTTCAGCCACCTGGAAGCCACCTGCCACAACTCGGTCAACGCACCGAGCTCCCATCGCCGAAGGCTGTTTGGGGGGGGGGGGTGTTTGTGGAGCGGGGAGCCTCGACCGGGTTGCATATTTTCGTTGGCCATCGGAGGACAATTTTGTCAGCTGCATATGCAAACAATTACCGCAAAATAGAAGGTAAACAAAATTACTTCCGAGCAATTTCGCGTGCAAAAGCACGACACACGCCCCGGATTCCCGGATTCCCGGATTCCCGGACCCCAGATCCCCGGATCCCCAGGTCGCCCACCTAAATACCCAACGCCACGCATCGCTAATGCTTGTGTCTATATGGCAAATTATAACTTTTGCTTGTTTGCCCAAGAATCCGCGGGGAGCGCCAAAGAAAGACTGCGAAAAAATTGATTTCGCTGAAAAAACGAAGGGGATGGCAGCGCAAAAAAGGGTGTAAGTCCTTTTTATAAAGTTTGAAGCTACGATAATATTTTATCGCCGCATAATGGGAGTCAGGGCGGGAAAACCATAAGCTGTGCGTAACTTTAAGTGAAATTTAAGCCTGTTTAAAGCACTCGAAATGGATATCCAATTAGAGGGAAACTAGTTTGGCCGCTCAAAAGCCGGAATATGCGTAGATATGTATAGAAGCGAATTCGGCGATACTTTGGACTTGAGACTTTTTGCACATCGAGCCAAAAGACATGCAAGTGCAAAAAGTTGCCCAATAGTTGCCAAGTGGCCAGTCTTACAATAAATAATACGCCTGGTGCTTGAGCTCGTTTGGATTGGCAATAGATTTGATAGCACTGAAAGCGTTCCAAGCAATTAATTCACCCACTTAACACGCAAACTTAAAGTGTAAATATTGGTTCCTTTGCTCTGGTTTGTGCCACTCCTGCTTTCCTTCTCACCACCTGACCTTTTCCACTCTATCCTGAAAATGACTTCCATTCATACCGCTCACCGCAACCGCAAAGTATGCAATTATTATATGAAAAGAATTCGAGCGGAGGAGTTGGAGTTGCAGCTGGATATACTCGAGTATAGCTTCAATGGGCGCCACAATCGACTTTAAAAAGCAGTTGCAAGTTTCATTTTCATTCCCATTTTTTCCCGCACGCTTAATGATTTTTGTTGCAGTTGTTGGTGCTTGGGGTGCTTCAATTGGCCCACACTCAGCGGGACTTCTTCAAATGCAGCTCACAGCTGGGCGCCATTATTATTTCCCCTGCACCGCAGCCGTTTACCTTCAGTCAGCCCTTTTTTGACTTTTTCGGGCCAGGCCAATAAAATGTCTGAGTTTTGTCTCCACCTCCACCTCCAACTCCTCCTGCTCCTCCGGCAGCCCGCTGTGCATCTGGGTTTATCGGCTCCGGGCGCTTTCTCCAAGGCGTGAATGGGTTGAAAGGCAGTAGAATGTGCGGAGGGGCTGGGGGAGCGGGGATGCCGAGGAAGCGCTTATCAGGCAAATTTCTCGCCTTGTGCTGGCGCGCATTATTGAGAAATTAAGCGCACAGCGTGTGCATTTCCACACAACACGTACTGAAGCGGGGTCCGTCGGCGTTTGCCAGCCACAAAGCGGAAGTTCCAGGCTGCCATTATGGCCAGGGAGCGTCATCAGGTGGGGCTTGACAAAAGTTGGGGCAAACTTTAAAGATAAGAGTGGCGAACGGGCGCCAGTTAGGGAGTTATTCATATTCATATACCTGTATATGGGCGAAATTACTACTGCTTTTCCCGCTTGAGCTGGCGGACACTATGAGCGGAAGATCTTTTAAACATGGCGTGAGCTTCTGAAATAATGGCAACAAGGCAGCTCAATCAACATGCACTTATAGCGCTTTGTTTGACTGCGCTGGCATTTAAGAAACTAGTGCTTTCATCTGGCCTTCAAATCGGTCATGCACACACTAAACGCATGCCACGCCATATTATGCCAACAGATTAGCCACTCGCCCCCCGAAATCGATTAGCTTAAACGGCAATCAGCTAAAAGGAACGTCTTTGTACATTTTAAAGCCAACTTGTGGCCGACCACCGTTAAACCGCCTCACACACACACGCCAGTGCACACCCACACCCACACGGTGACAAGGCAAATAAGTCACTGGCACTTAACGAGCGGCGCTGCGAAGGGCTTGTATCGGTGGGCGAGGTCCTAACAGGCTCTACAAACATAATCACAGGCTAAGCAATGGGTGGGCGGACCAGGGAGGTTGCCCAGCCAGGACGAGTGCAACTCGAGGCGCAGCCAGCCCAAAAGTATGCAACAATTTATGCATGTTTACAGAGGCAATTCCAGCAGCACGATGCGATGATGGGAGTGTGCGTTCCGGGCGCTGCCTGGCCTCCCTGGCCTCCCTGGGAGCAGCAGGAGCAAACAAATGACCAGTGGCCACTGGCCAGGACGCGCACCATACTTTTTTGGGGTGGCTGGGTTTCTGGCTGGGTTTCTGGCACACCGCAGAGCATAGACAAACATTGATCACTTACAGGAAGCCAGGGGACTGCCGACTGCCAACTGCCGACTACCGAATGCCGGCAACTGGCCATGGCTATAAGCCAACTGGCCATTTTGTCAGCTGCGCTGCGTTGCAGCAGCCGTCGCACGTTAATATCTGCCCCTGCATGCCAGCGCGGCATCCCCCTAGTGCTGTATCCTGAATCCTGTATCCAGGCATCCTGGTGGGTGGAGGGAATCGAGCACCGCTCTTGGCCGTGGTGCGTCTATTGGTCAATGGATTAAAGCCAAGCGCCCGCGTGGGAGCAGCTCAACGCCATCGCTCTGGGACCACTCTTGTTTTCGGGCCATGGTCTGCACGGCCATCGATAAAAAGCCGCCTGAAGGGATTTGTACCCTTTTTTCTGAAAGCGCCCTATGTCTAACAGGATATCCCTCGGATTTCAAGGTAGTTTCTGCGTGATTAGCACATATGTTGAGCGAGTTTTCCTCATATAAGGATTATGTCACCTATTAAACGAAGGTTCCACTCGTTTCTATCATTATTCTTGTTGCTTTGTGCTTGAAATGGATTATTGCAAGAATACGAAATACCTTATCAGTGATCCAACGAGTCAAGTGAGAATCTATATGAGAAGTAGACTGGTTTCTCATATATTCGTTACTAAGCTGAAAGTCCAACAATCCAGCAGTAGCAACTCAGCGTTCCATCTTGATGAATTACTATAATTTGAACCCAAAAGCTGTACCAAGCTTCACTTGGCTTTCGCCCACCTTAACTTTCACATTTTACATGCATGACATGGCAAATCATCGGACTGATTTGTTTACCCAGCCCAAGTCTACTATGCAGCGCAAATAGATCACTCAGCCAGATGAGTCATCATCATTTGGCAATCAGCTTTAATTAGTTTGGCACCGAAAGCCGAACCAGAGTCCAGAAACCACTTGCCCTCTCAATTCAGGCGATCTTGAACCAACAATTTCCGCTGCCAATAATATTGGCAAACATTTTGGCGCAGTGTCAATTAATTTGCCACACACTCGCTGTTCGCTGCTCGCTGTTCACTCGCATTTCCTGCCACCGTTTTGGCCCACTCGACAACAAAACAGGCAAAATGAAGTTGACGTTAGGTGGTGGGTAGTTGGCTGTTGGTGTTGGGCGGTGGGTGGTGGGACTTGGGTGGCTGTCAGGTGTTTGGCATTCGGGTGTCGATGTCACCTGACGCCTTCTGTCGCGGCTTTCAGTCGCCGCCGCAGCGCTGGAAACCCTTTTCCCTCCTTAGCCCGCTTGCCAAACAGCCCGGCAATTGCTATTTAGCTGATTGTGCGGTTTCGGCTTTAAGCGTCTGCGATTTAGCCCCAACGACCACCCCAAATCCCAGGCCCCGCATCCAAATGCGGATGCCCCTAGCCGATTTCTGGCATAAAGTGCATGCACTTAATTAATTACAGCGTTTTGTCTTGTCGCTTAAAGTGAATTAAATTGAGGTGCCGCTGGGTGCAGCGATGGATGCCAGAGCTTAGTTTCATTGAAATATTAGCTTAATAAATCATCACCAAAATAAAAAACCATATTTAACCAAAAGGGGGACCTACGCAGGATGGTTTTTCCCAGCAACAAAGAGACATCCGTTGCAATCTGGACTCAAAGGTTCGATATGAAGACTGGCTCGATAAATACTATCAATTGAACTACAAACTGTGCCCTCTGCTGGCTTAAATTAATTTTGCTTTATGGCACTGTGGAAAAGTGCACTTTATTAAACCGTTGCATTGTTTGCAAATATGCAATACATCTGCGTCTGTCGATATGCAATCGCTATGGCAAATTTACCCAGAGAAATATGATTGTGCACGTGAACACATATATGTGTGCTTAAATTTATCTGTGTGTTTATTTTGCCGCCAACTGTTAACCTTACACGAATATTGCGTTTTATTTATTTAATTCGATTCGCTTTTCATTAACTCAACTCTCGCTGGCCATCTGTCTAACCAGGCCCCCTATTTTATTTCGTTACTTTGACTTTTATGCTTCGCATTTTGTGGGCGAGGGGACGGGGAACGGGGAACGGGGGACAAAAAGGACTCCGCACAGTTATGCAAATGTAATTAGTTGCATGACCGAAACCATAGAGCAATATTTATGGCGCAGACTGTGCCGAGAAGTGAAATCGGCCTCTGCTCCGCCGTAATTCCCCGAATCCGTACGCTCCTCCGCTGCTCCGGTTCTACGGTCATGTGCAAATGCTGTTGCCGGACGGGAACGAAAGTATCTGCGAGATACTTTTAATTTTTTACGATTTTTGTGGGCAGGAGAGCTTTATGTTACCCTTTTTTCCAGCTCACCATTATTTTTTTCTGTGCCGTTTAGAATATTTCTCTTGTCAGCCCTCCTTGTTTTTGTTAATTTTTTATGGTCGCAGGGCTCGGGACCAGGGACTCGGGGCTCGGGGATGGGTTTCGGAGGAGTGGGGCTGCAAAGGGATTCGGTTTTATGGCGGAAATGGCAACGCTTGCCACAAAATAAAACAAAAGATATTTGCAGTGCGGTGTGTGCGACGATAAAGTAGACTAGGTCGAAATAAAGATAAAATAGGCGAACGTTTTGGCTGCCCCAACATTCCGCTTGTAATTGCTGTGCAGCTGAAAATCTGGAAAAAGAGAGGAGCGTTTAAATATTCGCCCTGCACTTCAGCCGTGCCTTAAAGGAAAACCTTTAAAAAGACGAAGTGCAGGCCACCCTCCCCGGAAAACCGAGCTAAAAGCAAAACAGTTGGAAAGGAAAGCAGCTGAAAACTTTTGCCAGCCATTTGCCGGTGAAAATTGAGATTTATGAGTGCACTAGGTAGGATGGAAATAGATAGAGAAACAGAAAGGGTAAGGAGCGCACACAAAAGCCCGGCTGCATCTATTTTGCCGAGTTTGTTTTTGCCAAGTTGGAACTTGGCATATTTCTCCATTACGAATGGCGCTTGCAAATTGATTTGATTTGATTCGATTTTGAAGTCGATAAGCCCGCTCTTCCTGCCTGCATTACCAGCCAACCAACCAACCAACCAACCAGCCCCTCGATTTCCGTGCGCCTTGGAGTCATCCATGGCACCCCAGACTTGGAGGGAAAACCAAGGTGGGTGAATTCGTAACTTCTGCTGCCTTCGAGCAGTTGTAGTTCCCTATCCCTACCAGGTCCTTTCCACCTCGCAGTTGATTGGCAGACACAAAGTGAAAGAGTGGTCCAAGTGAAAGATGGGGATAAGCCAACAGACAAACGATTATGTAAATATCTGGCATCTGGCCGACAAGAGTGACTGCGAGAGATCTGTTCTTTCCAGGCGTGTGCAGATTGCTTTTATTAATTAAAAACGCTGTCGCACTTTTGCAACACAAGAGCGGGCACAGGCATATTTCTGAAGTGTGGGTTAAGAATTTAATCGAAGATAACGTGAGTTGACCGGGGCAGGGAAATTAATAAGTGTGCATTTTTACCTAAAATTGCAAGTATGCTAGCAACACTCAGTGCCTCACGGAGATCCGCAATACATATTATATCATACAATTCAAATGTGATATGGCAGATAACAAATTTCAATTTTAATGTGCACTTTGTATGAATAGTCGCACGCGTCTCACTCAACGCAGACATTCTTGTTACTTAATACATTTTAATTTGCCAAATTTGTTTTATCACCTATCCCTGTCGCACCTTCGTTTCCGTTTCCGTTTCAGCGACCGCGCGGCCGCGCAAAACCAACAATGTGCCATCGCTAAATACTGAAATGCGTTGCATAGTTTTGTGCGGCAACGAAAAATAGGCGCCGGACCACAAAATTGCCCCGCCCACGCCCATGCCAAGCAGTAACATCAACAGCAACACCAACACCAACACTAATACCAACAAACATCTGCAAACCAAAGCCCGCGAGCGGCGAAATAAATGGGGCGTGCAGGGGTTAGGGGAGGGGCAGTGGGGGGTGGGGGGTGGGTGCTGACGCGGCTCGCGATAATTATGTATGAAGCAATTATTTCGCGTGTCCAGCAACAACAACCGCGGGCGGACATGGTGGCAATAACTGTTTTGTTTTCATGTTTAAGGGTATTTGAGTACGCGTACAGACGAGCCCCACTTGAACGGACCGAGGCGGCAGTAGAGCCCCGTCCTGGGCAACTCTTCAAATATTGAGGAGCTGAAGGTGCTGGGACAAGTTGGTTGCATACTTTCGGGCTGCCGCATAAGAGGCTCCAAGCTCCATCTCTTAGGTTGGTGGATTCGCATTTTAGGAGCTTGCCTGTGCATTTGTGCAGCGGCTGCAAGTGGCGCTGTGTGCGTGCTACGTGGGAGCCGCACAAATTGAAACCGACGAGGTCGGCAACAATTTCGCTTATGCCGCTGAGTTCACTTCACTAGCAACAAGGCAGCTGAAACAGCGGCTGCTGGTTAAATGCCTGACTGACGTCTATAATTATAAAGTGGACAACGCGCAGCAGAAACAATAGTAGCGTCCGTGGCGGGGATAAAAAACAACGATTTGGGTAAATGTTGAGCACGTGTGCCACGTCCTTAGTCCGTCGTCCGTCGTCGGTCGTCCTTCGGATATCCTAAGGATATCCAATCCATTTTCCGCCCACACACTCCGATTACCAGTGGCGAAAAAAACAAGCGGAAAATGTATAAAATTAAGTCGGCCGCCCGAAAGTATGCAATACAAACATACAAATGCAAGCGTGTGTATATTTGCCTTTTTTTGTTTTTTTTTTTTTTTTTTTTATTGTAGTTTATTAAGATATACAGGATAGCTATGAACCCTTTTATTACCTTATTTTCTATTGTTTCTGCCAATTGGCGCTCCGGCTATAGGGAATATTTAATATAGCTTTTTCTAGTTTGGTCTAATACTCTCATGTTGTTTTATAATTAATGTTTAGCTATTAAGCTATTGTTATCTTAGCACTAAGTCTCTTGGTTGACGTCTTTTGATCCTCTGCCTCGGTCGAGTAATGGTGAGATCATTAGCGAGACGATTCCTGTGGTTCATCAGTCTTGAGTTGTACCGACTGGAGTGGAAGTTGATTTGTTGTAGTACCGTAACTAGTTTTAGGTCCCTATGTAGCACGCTATTTCGAATGTACCACTCACAGCCTGTAATTTGTCTCGCTATTTTGTTCTGGGCCACCTGAATTTTTTTGATTTGGCTATCTCTTGCTATCCCCCAGATTTGGCAACCATATTGCCAGATGGGAGCAATGACCTGCTTGTATAGGGTGAGCTTATTTCGGGTGGAGAGTTTACTGTTGCTTCTTAGGAGCCACCAGTGCTTTGTCACAGCTGCTCTCACCCTTGTTTTGATGGCTGCTATGTGGGGAGCAAATGTGAGCCGGCGATCTAATGTTATGCCAAGATATTTGGCCGTACTACACTGCTGTACCATCTCCTCACCTAGTTGAACAGCAGGTGGTGTTTTCCTCCTTAGTGAGAAGCACACGTTAGCTGACTTTTGACCATTTATGCCAATATTCCATCTTCTTGCCCATTTCTCGTACCTGTCAGCGTACTCTTGTAGGCCGTCTGCTGCTTCATATTCGCAGGATGATCTGTAAGTAACACAGACGTCATCGGCGAAAGTGGCTAGAGTCATCCTGTCAGGGTTGGCGTCCATACTAGCATTTGGCTGCGGCATATCGTTGGTATACAGACAGTACAATAATGGACCCAGTACACTTCCTTGAGGCACTCCTGCACTGACCTCATGTATCCCTGAGGTTGCGGAGTGGAAACGTACTGCGAACTGCCTATTCGCCAAGTAGGACCGCATTAGCAAGTAATACGGTGCTGGTAGTGTCATTTTTATTTTGGCCAATAGGCCAATATGCCAGACTCGGTCGAATGCTTCCTTAATGTCCAAAAAGAGCGCATTGCAGTATTCTTTCTCATCGTAGGCTTGCAATATTTGGTCAACGATGCGGTGCAGTTGTTCTATTGAACTGTGACCTGCACGAAATCCAAATTGGTGATCAGGGATGGCTCTTCTGGATGACATTATCCCAGCAATTCGGGCAGAGATAAGTCTCTCAAAGATCTTCGAGATTGATGGGAGGAGACTGATTGGCCGGTAGGATGCTGGGTCACTCTCTGGCTTTCCGGGCTTGTGGATCATACTCACTAAGCCAAATTTCCACTGGGCAGGGAAGTAATGCAACCTCAACATAGCGTTGAAGATCAACGTTATGTAAGAGATCGCGTGAGTAGGCAGCGCCTTCAGAGTAGCGTTGCAGATGATGTCGTGGCCTGGTGCTCTTTTAGAGGATTGGCGGTTTATGATCGGATGAGAGTTTCCTCGCAGCTTTCGAAGAGCAGCACGCACCTGATCATCGCTCGCGGTTATTAATATTTTCGCCACTAATCACCAGAGACAAGTCCACAATTAGTGGCACAATTAGTGCTTAGTGACATCTTGAGTCACTATCAGTGATAGTAACGTGCCAGTGCAGTGATCTTAAAACTATCAAATTTAATTAAATTGTGCTCCGCTGTCCAACGGCCACGTGCCGGCAAGCTTAACACAACATCCGTTGGAAAGCTTAACAAACATCTGTGAGGAGCTTACCATTTGGTTCCAGCAGCAGATAAGTTCTGGCCTATGTATCAGATAGAAGCTTTTAGTTTCTATTCTGCCCCAAGATCAATTGATATTATTGCATACTCTTAGGCGTGCGATGAAACCCGGACAATTTGACAAGCCGCAGTCAACGACTACTAGTGCTACTAATAAGAACAAGGCAGTTCTAGGAGAGGAACTTAGAAATGCCGTCAACGCGCCCTCAGATAATGATACTCTACAAGTATCCGATTTTGCCGCCACAGCAGCTTCATTGGCATCTGCTTTTTCGAGCGTCAATGGGTCCACATCAGGAACCGCCTCGCGCTACCAAAGCCCTGCTTCAGGTGAAGCCTCGCAGCGCTTTCAAACAATAAAGCGCAAGTCATGCGCCTCCCCAAAGACTGATGGGAAAAAAGCTAACCTCGGCAAGAACGGTGATAACGTTCCCATACCTCAATCGAACTATAGTGGCAGCTCAAACCGTTTCGAATTGCTAGCGCTTCACCCAGATGACATGGAAGTTGAGAACGCCAACGACGTGCTATGTGAGAGGCCTAGTACAAGTCATCAAGCTGCCATTGCTGCGGCGAAGCGGGCCGCTAACTCTCCTGGCACCTCAGGTTCTCCCAACAAGACGCAGCCCAAACCACCGCCCATAGTGATGGAAGGTATTGAAAACGTCTCTCTGCTCATGCAAGAACTCAGGAAAATAATTGACATAAATAAAGTTGAAGCTAGGGCTTCACTTGGCGGTATGATGAGACTCTATGCAAATGACGCTACCACTTTTCGTAGCATTGTCAGTTGGCTTGAGCAGGAAAAATATGAATTCCATTGCTACCAACTGAAGGAAGATAGGCCGTTTAAAGTCTGCATTAAAGGCTTACACCACAGCACGCTTCATAGCCAGATTAAGGAGGATCTGGAAAAATTCGGACACAAGGTGCTTGACGTCCATCTGCCCCAGAGGCGCAGTGAGCCAGGCACCCCTGTAGCCAAGCCGGTAAATATGTTCTTCGTGAATATTGCCGCCGCGGCCAATAATAAGGAGATCCTGCTAGTCAAGGCACTTTGCCATATGCGGGTTATCGTTGAGCCCCTCCGAAAGCGCAATGCTGTTGTGCAATGCCATCGATGCCAACAGTTTGGCCATACGGCTAAATACTGTCGTAAAGCGCATATTTGCGTCAAATGTGCTGGCGAGCACGCTGCCAGCAACTGTACTAGGCCGCGCAGTGAACCGTGCACGTGCTACAATTGCGGACAACAGCACCCTGCAAGCTATTCAGGGTGCCCCAAATACCAGGCGTTCCTGCAACGATCTCGGCCCAAGCGTGGAGTTGGAGCTCGGCCTACTGTGAATAGCCAAACCGAGACAAATGATCAAACTAGGAGCAGACCAAGAGTAGCCACTCGTCAAGGTGTCTCCTATGCAGATGCAGCTAGGGGAGGCGTGCATGTCTCTCAACATGAACAGCAGAACAACCCAAACATAAACCAACGAACCAACAGCCGCAACCGCTCGACATCGAGATCTCGAGTTGCAGCTCAACGAGACAACAACCGCAACCGTTCAGCATCGAGATCCCGAAATACGGCATATCACTCATCTCTTGAAAATAACATTGAAAACATGATGCGAACCCTCAATGGAAATATCGATTCACTCCGCTCGTTACAGGATAAACAGACGGAGATGATGATGATGATGCTCAAACAGCAGCAACAGCAGACACAGCAGCAGGGGCAAATTCTTAATTTGCTTGCTGCCCTCCAAGCGCAACGATCAACAATATGATGCCGCTGCGCATTCTAATGTGGAACGCCGATGGCGTTTCCACGAAGCTGCCAGAGCTTGAGTGCTTTGCGCGACAAAATAAGATCGATGTCATACTAATTAGTGAGACTCACTGCCGAGGAAACTTTGTGCCAAAAATATATGGTTTTGATGCATATCCAGCTAATGATCCAAGTGTTGGCAATGCTAGAGGAGGAGCTGCGATCTTTATAAAATCTAGCTTGGTGCATTATCCTCTGAGCCCTGTTACCAGCGAAAAAGTACAAATAGCGTCTGCAGGAATAAACACAGCGCTTGGTGTGATCGACTTTGGTGCGATTTACTGTCCTCCTCGTTTCACATGGACAACAAATGAATTTGCTGACATACTACCGCTAAATCATCGAAAATTTATAATTGCAGGAGACTGGAATGCATCTCACTGGCTCTGGGGCTCAGGAAGATGCAATCAAAGAGGTCGCGCTCTCGCGGATCTTATTCTTAGTACGGAAGTCAACACGCTGGCTACAGGCAGTCCTACTCGGTATCCGTACGGTAGGAGAGGAACTCCAAGCTGCATTGATTTTGCAGTAACGAAAGGCGTTCTCGATATTCATGCTTCCATAACATCGGCTCCTGATCTCAGCTCTGATCACCTGCCTCTTATCATAACGCTGGATGTCACAGCATTGACATATCCTACAGCAGATCGATTGATAACCAGACACACCAACTTAGAAATGTTCTGCGGTCTTCTAGAGCAATCTCTGTATCTTGATATAGAAATCAACTCAGAAGAAGATATTGAGGACGCAATCAACCTATTTGCTGTAAAGGTGAAATCGGCAGCCATAACAGCTACACGAACGTTGACACAGAGACCCGTAGCAGCAGGTATACCCCTCACACGGGAAATTCTTATTTTAATTGCTGAAAAGAGACGACTTCGGACAAGATGGATGAGGTCCCGCCACCCTCTAGACAAATTAGAGTGGAACAGAGCTCAACATATTCTCCGTAAGAAACTGGTGGACCATAAAGCTGCATGGTTCGACGAGAGGCTTACCAACACTGGTACTGGAAGCGAAGCGAGGCATTCTCTATGGAAAGCGACGCGTAGTATAAAAAGGAGGTGCCCCAGGAAGGCACCACTAGCTAATGAGAACGGAACATGGTGTCGTTCTGACAAGGAACAAGCGGAAGTGTTTGCTAGGCACTTAGCTGAACGGTTCAAGCCCTTTAACCTTGCCAGCCAACAGGAAAAACAAGAAACGCAGGAAGTCCTCGAGCAAGCGCTGCAAATGGATGCACCGATTCTCCCGTTCGACCAATGTGAGATATCAGCGATCATAAACCGCCTTTTTTTGTGAATTGGGTTTTTGTGTTTGGTCGCCTTTTCCACTTTTAATTTCTCTGAAGGATTTTCGGCAATTGAAAAAGTACAAGGACAGTAAATCAGAGTTTATTGGAATGGAATTTATGGATAAAACGCCCTCGCTTAAATCTTGGATTTTAACGAGATTTATTTTAAAAATCCAATTTGAATTAATTTTATTTACATGAAAGCGGATTTAACTTCGCTTGAAACTACAAAAAAACGCGTTTGTGGTGGTTCAACTTTAAGCGGCTTTAACAGTTAATTTTGCAAACTTTTTGCTCACTTTTGCAATTGTAATTAGAGCCAGTCAGTAGTTGCTTGTGATGACCTTTCAGCAGCCAAGAACAGCCGAGAACGGCCAAGAGCGATTCAAATACATTCACGGGCAATTCCAAGCGTTTACTCCCCGACAATAACTCGACGAACATTTTTGCAATGCCAGACATGGCAGAGGACAGGATCTGCAGGACCTTCCACTGCTGGCAGCCGTTTAAATATGTAATGGGACTGCGGGTCAGCTGGCTGGATCCTTCTGCTGCTCGGGGTCGAAGGTGAGAGCGCAGGACCCACTCTCACATACACCAGACTAATTAAGCTATTTATTAGGTTTGAGGTTGAGTTCAACAGCAGTTAGTTGCAGTCATATGGTGGTCAGATGCGAGTTTCCTGTCCATTGAGGGGTTAGCCCTGTCAGGGTCTCGAAATAGCTGGGATACAAAACCTGCAGCGCGCGTTTGGCTTATGACTTTAACTTTGTTGGCTGTCCTTTGTGCGGAGCTCGGAGTCCTGCCCTCTGCGGTTGGTATAAACCACTGCCCAACCAGCCAGCCACCCAACTCCACCCAACCACCCGCAAGCCCTCCAACGCTTCATGCACTTCATTAAAGCCACATAAATCAAGCCAAGCGGACGGAGGGGGAAAACATAACAACAGCAGCCATCCATTGACAGGAAAGGTTGATTTTTCCTCTGACGTGCCTTTTTCTGGTTAGTTGCCGGGATTTTGTGGAGGTGTTGATAACCGCAAGGTAGTGCAAATTCAACCGGAAAATATACAATGCAGTCGATGCAATTAAACGATATTGCCATTTCACTTTTATCGATCGCCGCACCTTCATCCTGAAAATCTCAGACACTTCTGAATGCCACTTCCTATTTCCCCTATAAGTGCGTTTACTGCAGTCGCTTCGCTTCAGCGATGCAGCATAAGCTGCTAAATTCGATTCAAGGACATACTATCCGTATCCGTAATTAGTCGAGCTATTCAGCTAATAAGGCTAATAAGCAAAAAATTCATTAAGCCGCCCAGCAGCGCGACATGTTCAGGCTCATATCCATTACTAAGTCCAATCACTATCCGATACCAAATGCGAATGGTGCTACCAAAATGTGCATGACCGCAGGCCAACAAATGTGTGACTGTGCGATACGAAATGGCACAGGGCTCAGATAAACGTCACGTTGGTAGCATGTTGGCCCTGCTTATTAGCCTTTTTTGCCCCCTCCAATGGCATTTTCTAGTGCTGATCCTGTCACAGCTCATCGGTATGATGTGGTAAATGATATGCACTGATATAATGCTCGTGAGTAACAATTGAAAGCTAATTAAAGCTGCTTAAAAGCAAGGTATAAAAGTTAATGCTGCTTATTTAAGATTTGCGTACTGTTGCACTCGATTTGGTACTCGAAATCCTTCGGTGTTCTCGCACTTTTTCAGTGGAGGGCATCTTCTCTGTAGCCCACTGATTCCGCATGTAAATCTTTTCGCATTAATCCTCGGCCTTACCAGTTGTTCATCTCCTCGTTGTTGCCGCTGTCGAACTCATGGCTGCTGGGCTCACATAATGAAAAAAGCAGAGTCCTCGGGTGGGGGAGGCCTATCCTTATATGTAAGTACACATATGTGCGGATACTCGTGCAGAATGTGTTGGCTTGGACATAAGGACGTGTGGACTCGGCCCGGCCCGTCCCGCATTTTTGCACAGATGGCCGAGGGAAATAAAATTTAATATTAATGCACTTAACACATTTTTCACTTACGCTGTAAAATGTATACTTTCACCCAACGTGATATAATTTTTGTCACTTTTTTAAAGCTCCCACACTTTCGGCGCACATAATTGCAAATTGATTTTTTTAATGATAATGTTGTTGGCTCTCCACTTTTTTACAGGTATTCAAAGAGTCTGTGCGAACAAATGAAATTAAAATATGAATATGGAATGCACAAAATTTATAGTTGTTTGATACTTAGCTTAATGTTAATGGCATTTTCCTACATGCCACTTGAAAGTACCTAAAAACCATTCGCAGAGCACGTAATAAATATACTTTATTGCAATGGGAGAGTATCTTTTTTACAGCATACTACAGAGCTATGCGATTTCGCCACTGATTTCAGGCCACTATTTTTGTATGAAGCACGCCTAATAAGCTTCCCATGAAATTGGGTAGACTACAGCCTCAAAACTGGCGTCTTTATTATATCCCGCTTTTGCTGCCCGTGCTGCAGTTGTACTCATTAAGGTCCTTCGGGCAAGTGATTAACACAAGCTGTTGCATGCCCCCGGGCGTAGGTTGCAAGCACCATCCCGCCCAGAACAACAGTGGCAGTTAAAAATGTAGTGCTGCCTGCCTTTGGGCTAACCCATTCTGGGCGTTGGTGCAGAAGTCCCGGCTCATATTTACATGAAAGACAATTGCCAAATGAGTGGGTGAAAGTTGGGAGAAAGGACCGTGAGCTGCGTGCAAGGTTGTGCACTTGTTTTAAGATCTACTTGAAACTACAGCATGTATGTGGTGAAAGCCCCATCTTGGCAAAATAATGTTGCCTACTTTTGGCCACCTTTCAACTAATTTCAAGACCCTTTCATCAACGTTTTTGGGAGGATTAAGAAACTATGCATAGTCAGCGTGGCCTACAAATGATTCACAACTGAAAAACTCTCAATCTTGAATACCTTTGACTTTTGCAACCCTTGCTAACGGTATCTTTTCCAATAAGCCTGGCTATTTTACGCTTTCATGTGAAGCAGGAACAACCCGTTGGCAGAACATAATCCCACAAAAAACGATGCGCCATCTGAACTGAAAGCTGGACTGCACTAAACCCCGAGCTTCCACTTTCAATTAAGATCGATTCGTGCTTTCACTTCACCGCCTTCAATTTGATGCGAGCTTAGTTTACTTTCAGTTCGCTCTTTTCCTTCAGCTGTATTTGGCCAGGGAGGACTTTTCGCATTGTTACCACGAACACGAAAATAAAAACTAAAATCCCGAGCACTTAAATCCCCATGTAATTACAGGCTTCGTGGGGCATGTGAGCTTCAATACCCCCATTCATTGAGCCCCATCATATTTACCATTGGGTTTCATTTGGGTCTTTATTGTTGTGCTCCACATCTGCAGCGGCTGCAGCTTGACCGGCTATATCCTTCCCCTTTCGTCCTTCGCCAATGTTTCTGCACTAAATTCAGTTGTGCCTCAAAGCGTGTGTGCTCAAACCCTCCACGCCGAACTTTTTCTTAGTCATTTTCATAGTGGTAATTGTCCGAGTTACGCACATTAATGTCCTCGGCAAAGGATATGCCGTGACTTACGTTGGCACAGACGCAGTCAAGATAGTAGGAGAGATTCCCCCTCCGATGGCAATTAATAATTAATTATTAATTATATTATGTTATTTGACATAGCTCACAGCTTACCAACGCGTTTGCTGTTTACTTGAGCTCGGATCTGACATTAAAAGTAATCATCATCCGCCAATAATAACTTAGCCTCAGCTGTAGGGCGCGCCCCGCCCCAAGATATTGCTTCCCTGTTCCGGTGGCGCCTCGTTGTTGTCCTGGTTGTTCGGGGCGAGTCAGCAGTCAAGTGGTTGTCTGTCTCCGCTCAAGTGTCACCAGGACTCGGGCTGTCCTCTGCTCATCACACACACACACACACACACACACACACACTAACAACGCCAGGCTGGCCCACTCACACACACGCGGACACAAGCTGGCAGCGATCCAAGTGGCTGAAAAGGGAGACTTAGTTGGAGGACACTGCGTGTGCCATTTTCACTTCCACTTCCGCCGCACACACACAGGCGCACTACAGGATGTGCCTGCATATACCACATACATATGCATGAGTCCTTCACAATGTTGTCTGAATGCGAGTCCTGCGTCTAATCGTAAATATTCTTAGGCCCTGTTTTGCTGCTTGATCCCTGGCCTTAGCGCCCTCCCCTCCCCTCCCCACCCCGCCCTCTCCCCGACTAAGTTGTGTAATTTTCCGGCTTGAAAACTTATCTCGCTTTATACTTTCCCTCTGTTCCAGATTTCTTTGTTATTGGGTGTAGTTTTCGCTCCACTTTGCCCTGCCAGTTCAAGTTTAGGGGCTGGAGAGCGGAAATATATAGGAAAACGCATAATTCTTGTAAGTTATTGCTCGTGGCCTGGTCTTTCCAGCTATAAATACTAAGTAATTACTAATTACTGTTATAACATTTAAACGAAAGAAGCAGAAGGAATAGGCAAGCTAAATTTAATCCTATTATTCCTCAAAATGTGTCCATTTCGGATCGAGATAACCTTGTAAAAGATCATTTTCTTTTACTACACAATGAGAGAGTTTTTCTCTATATTCTCATATAAATAGATGGTTTAAAATATCATATCATCATATCATATATTCGCTATAGAGCCATCCCTACCATACTTTATGAACCCAACATTAATCTTATTTCCACGAAATCGCACACTCAAATGGAAATTTTCCTGGGAAGGAACTTTCCCACGAACACCTAGCTTTCCCCTTAAATCTTTAAGGCGAAACTCTCGCACGAAATTCGCTTAAAACTTGCACTCCAAACTTCATCTGCCGCACAAAGAGCAAACACATCACCGAAAAGAAGATCTGGCCCCAACATGCGGGGAAATGGGGGATGTGGGTGGAAGTGGGTGGAATTCGGGGAAACCTGGGGGGAGTGGGCGGTGGTGGGCTGTGGGTAGTGGGTGGTGGGTGGTGGGTGGCGGGTGAAACGGCCACTTGTAAGCAAACTCAAAGCGGGACAGGTCCCAGTTTCAAATATCAACGACGGCTTCGGTGAGTGCTTAAGCTCATCTATCAAAATATTTGTCGTAGCTTAAGTGACGAAAAGTATGTTAAAAGAAACTTGAAAAATATTGTCAAAGCAACAGCAAAAAAACCAACAAAGGAAATAAGAAAATGAACCCCAAAGTGTACTACCAAAGGCCGCGGGTGCAATTCTAAAAGGATATCAAATTATTCGGATCCACGGTGCAAAGGGTTAATTGAAGAGCTATGTCGTTAGGATTCATCTAGAGAAATTAAATTCGCAAATAAATGCACTTATAAATTCTGACGTTGATATGTTCATCTTCCTTAACTTAAGCTGTTGTAAATAGCTAACATTGAACATAAACTAAGGCCTGTGAAGTGTGAATACATTATTAAATAGTACTGTTACTAAAATCCTCTTAAATACTCCTGTTTTAGTCACTGGATTTATATCGCAAAATTTTGTTATCACTTCAGGGTTCTCGAGCACAGCAATATATATTTTTTTAGGAAGTACAAGCCTTGATTTCGGCACACAACAGTAACTTCTTCGTTAACAAATGAGGTTTTCAAATGTTCATTTCTGGGGCGCCACCCAATCAAGTCTTTTTGTGCGGCCATTCCTTGTACTAGGGTTGAATGCGAAGCAAAGACAGGAACCGCATATTTTCCCGGTTCGTGTCCGTGGTAACACAGATAAATTTCAAAAAGAGTTGAGCCGCGCAAACGGCAATTTAAATTTGCATTTGAGTTAAGTATTAGGTAATAATTTCACTACATACCTCTTTAAATGAAGTTTTTGACAATCTGGAGAGTTAATATACAACTATGCAGCCTTATACTTGCATTAGGACGTCGGACAGCATTGTTCATGCATTTTAAAATCTGCGATCGTACGCATATTTGAATAAATTGAAAGCATTCCAAATACTTCCACTAATCCGCGGGCACTCGCAGTTCATCGCACACTTTTTGTAATAATCCCATCCATCTTGACAATTGCCTACTCACGGAATTCCAAATTAAGATTTCATATTTTCCCTCAAGTGCTGTGTCTGCGAGTTGAATTGGAATCAGGCCTTCGGGCTCATATCTTTCATTAGCATTTTTAATGCCTGTTTAACCTTTGTGTTTGAACCTCATCTCTCGATTGTTTCCTGCTGAGTTTTTCTCCCATCTTCCAGTAGGCTGTGGGTCTTCCGTGTTTGGGCTGAATTGTCTTATAAATCTTTCTTTATATTATGTCATTTTCGTTTGATCCACACGGGCGTTAACATCTTCGGTCAGTTGAACAGCCTAGTTAATTTACACAAAAATATACATCCTTTGAAAATTGGTTTTACATTTCATAAACATTTTCATTTCAGAAAGCAACATGAGTATTTCTTTAGTGCGCAAGCATCTGCACGAGATGGGGATCCTTAAGCGCCTACCATCCACGGGTCGGAACTATATACCCATGGCCGGTCCTCCTCGATTTCCGATGAGTCCTGCCCAGCGTTTGATCATTGGCTGCGGTTCCTTGGTCGTCATGATGATCATTCCGTTCTACTGCCTCCTCAGTCTTCCTCGATGGTCGAGGATGCACTTGGGACTTCCGCCTGAGGAGGAGGAGCAGGTGGAGGAGCCTCCACCGCAAGAGGCCGGCGAGGAAAAGGACCAGGCGAAGAACAAGGACAAAAAGGAAGAGAAGAAGAAATAGATGCCTGACCTTATGACACGCTTTCTCTTAAACGGTGACTTCTGAATAACACTTTTCTGGGGCTTCCATAAGGAGAATTTATCAACAGCACAGCATATTAAAATCGCCAGATCGATCGGTTAAATAAACTAGTTCGTGTGATTATCACATTACTTTAATCACATGTGACACATCACATTATTTGAATGTCATATTTAGTGTCTGTGGGTAAAAGGCTATCGAAATCCCATTTTCCTTCCACTTGTGGCCATCACAAAACGTCGCCATCGTCGATAGTGAAAGTGGGGAGGCCATACTAAATCATACTAAATCAGCCGCCTTGATTTACTTTACACCCCACAAATAGATCCGTTTGAAGCCTACCCGCCAATTGGGGATCCACAGTAGCACCGCAGACAATAAACCATCCATTGTCCGCGTCCAATTAGTTGGCTCAAACACCTCTTGCTAGAGCCAAGCGAAGAGCTCCTGTGGAAATGCTCCTCGAAAGCCGCAGACCATTTTCCACGGCCGCCTGCCACAAATCAAATTGCTGGAAAACTAAACAAACCAAAATAAACTAAAAAACAAAGCGACGAGAAATCCTAAAAACCCAAACCAGCCGAGGAAACCCAAAAGCCAAGTGCCTACTTTCATTAAAAGTATTTTCGCGCTCATTGCCAATGCATTCGATTGTGGACTTTCTGGGTCTCTGGGAGTCGGGAGTCGGGAGTCGGGAGTCCCATGCCTAGTAAGGCCTCCGACTTGACTTTGACCACCTCCTGCTGGCTGTGGGCCTCGTATCGCATCCAATCCTCGTGATCTACAACACAGCGTGACCTTCTTCGCCTTGGCTACACAGCAAGAAATTACAGGACTTACTGTCCTTTGTACTTCAAATAGTAATCGAATCAAACTAGTAATAGAGGAATGAAGAGCATCTGCTTGTGGCGGGCAAATTAATAGCACAGGGCATCCTTACCATTATCGCTAAATTGTGAATATTATTTTCCGTGCAGAGATACTCGTCTCCAGTCGAACCGAAAGAAAATCCAGAAACGGCCAGCCAGCACTCGCACACGAAATTTGAAAAAGTAAAACCGTCGAAGGAAAGTGAATTTCTTTTTAAGCAAATCAACTTGCCACGCCCCCGGCCAGCCCCCGCCCCGCCCCTCCTTAGCTAGGCCTGGAGATTCACAGATTTTTGGTGAAATTTCAAGTGCCATTAAACTGGTTCTGTCAGCCGTTGCACTGTCGATCGGATTTTCGTTTGGCTTCGGCTTTTTGCTTTGGGCCACGTTTTGCGTGTTTGTTGGGTTCGCAACTGCAACACTCCTTGGGCAAAATGAGCCCTGCAAAATAATATCCAATCAACTACATTGAGTAGTTCAAATTAATTCAATTCAAAACAAATTATTCGCTTCACTATTCACTGTAGTAACATTGACCTGATAGGAATCTCTGATGCAGGGTATGATATAAGTTGGACTGCTTGTTAGGTGTTCGGTGTGAGAGTGATACCCAGCAAAAGGGTATTCCGGACATCTGCTCCGTGGGAAATTGGCATGTGCCCCCGGTTTCCCCCGCCAGCGCCCACACTGCGCGCTAAAAACTTGCTTAATTTTCGCTGTAATGCCGCGGCATTCAAGTGGCAGGGAGCTGGCTCCATGGACTTTTCGTGGGCGTTGCGAGTCGAGCTCTTTTGGGGCAGGTGTGGGGAGCGGGGCATCAGCACTTGCTGCACTTGCCACACGCTGCGTTGCCTGGCGTTGCGTTGCGTTGCGTTGCGTCAGTTTAGTGTGTCAGAAGCCGCAAGAAGAAAGTTGCTCCGGGTATGAAAAGCCAGGCGCTTTGATCCGGTTTGGTGGTCGCTACAGGTTCGATGTTCCTTCGATTGGGTACCGGGGTGCTATTTTACTTTCTGCCGCCACGAAAAACCGTCGTCCACTTTCGGTCGCAATTAATTATGCGGCGGGCAGCTGAAAATGAAAGTGCGCACTGGTTGCAAGTCCAGATCCAGATCCAGATCTTGGGTTCTCACTCTCTCTTTTCCGGCCTCTGTGGATCGGCGGCTGTGTGGTCGCCGTGTATTTCGAAATCACTGAAAATGCCACTTTTTTCCAGCCATTAAGCAGCAGGCGGCTTTCAGGACACAGGAAAAAAAGGAACTTGGTTGAGCGGACTTACGAACACAACACTGCAGCATTGCTAGATATAACCAGATATATAGTAAGTCCAGGACCCTGACCCCACTCACGACTCTTGCTTTTCTCTTAGTGCTCCTCGGAAAGTGAGACTATTCTGGCGGAGATCTTCATTATCATCAAACGAGCACGCCGGTCCGCAGCTCCCAGTGCCCCTCCACCGATGGCGATGTCGTTGTCATCGTCATCGTCGAACATAGCGGCCCATAAAGAGTTCGCTTTATGCCCGCCGACCAGCTCGCAGGTGGTCACTTAGTTTATGGCCGGGCAACCGCAAGATCGCACACCGATCGGAGCTGATTTGTTGTCGCCATTCCGCGACCAAGATTACCAGCTCCAGCCAAAGGGGTCCAAGTGTTCTCTGCCCGCTGCTGAAACCAATGGGACAAGTAGGGACTCGAGCTGCGATTACTCAGGCAGATACGGAATCTAGAAATGCCAACTGGAGACTCATGTTCGATTTGGGCACAAACAGCGAAGTTAAATGGTTTACTCGAGACTCTCCGGACAGAAGGTTATTGTGTCTTTGGCACGCCATCCACAATAGGCCTTAAACACAATTAACAGCGTTTATTACCCCAATTGTGTCCGCCCACGCCTTGGTGACCATTTCCGAGCATCCCACCCAGCAGACGCGGACGAACGCACTCCTAACTCAAGTTTATCGGACTGTCAACACGCCAGACCCTCCGGGACCACCGATCGATTTGTGCCCATGGAAATCTCATTTCGGTTGCGCGCAAATAAAAATAAAGCGCCGCCCATAAAAGTTGTGCGAAATTCTGTACAATAAACAAGGGGAAAGACAATCGATCGACGGCGGCAACGCGATCGGCGGTTTTATTTGATCTATTTGGGAGTATCAGCGTAGTACTAAAAGTAGGGAAAAGCTCAATGCGGCTTGGGAAAACTGTGGCATGTTTTCCCAACATCAACTCGCCCCGAGTTGGAGCTAATAATCGTTTAGGACGGAGCTCGAAATCAAAAGCGCGGACAGCGAAATATTCCTCTAACTCCAGACACCAATTATATTAATGGGCTTTTGTTGTGCTCCACTGGAGATCGGGTATTGGTGGATCGCCCAGATGGGGGAGTGCAGTGTGGAGCGTGGCACTTTGTCCCTGCACGAATCACGTTTTGGAAATTGCATTGCACATAGGAGGCAGCCGCATGGCGCAACTGCGAGCTCTGCCCCAGGTGGAGTTGAACTTAGGCACTGACAAAACAGAAACCAATTGAATGGAAGGACAACCTAGCATGTTCGGACATTTCAGAAGATCTACTTCAATTACTCGAGTCCCTTTTATGCATAGTTGTATATGAATATTTCCCTATTGTACCCCTATTTCTCGGCGTGTATATACATTAGCTTGACTTAGAGGCTTAGCGGGTTAGAGAGACAATCTGACGGGCTGTCAGGGGTTTTGCGCAAGTTCTGGATGGGTATTAAGTGGCACTTAGTTTTAATGCGCTGCCCTACCGTTTAAATGGGCCTCGCAGGCTCGCAGGCAAATCGGAGTTACCTGAAATAATTGCATGAACACAAATTGGAGCGCGCCGCGTAGGAATCGTTCTGTGATTTCGGTGATCTTGGTGATTCCGCTGATTGCGACTCTTCCGCCGATTCCCAGCTTTCTCCGAAGGTCTTCTGTCTTTTGTCACGTCTACTTGAGCACGGCCCCCGATTCCTCCGCGATCATGGTTCTCCGATAGTTTGCCCTAAGCCCCTGAAGAATGCTTTATAGCCGGCGAAAATAATGCGTATTGTGATCACTGGAGCTGGCCCAAAGAAAATAGAAAATACTTATTGCTGACTTCCCCGCGGAGGGAGACGTTCTTCTTGTCATTGGCGCTTTCTGGGTTAGCTGGTGTGGTATTTGGCACTTGGGTCAATGTGCCACATGTGGCACTAATGGGCGTAAGGGGCGGCAAGTTCCCAAGCTCTTAGTTGCCAGTGGTTGGGGAGTGGGAAGGGTGAAGTGGCCATATAACTAGCAGTCTACAGCCGATGGAAAGCTGGAAAATCACTTGATTTGCATTTGCAAATTAGCTCGCATCTGTGGCGGCAATTAAGAATGTGCAGGCCTAGAATGCCTGGACCCCCATGAACATGTACCCCATTTGAGCCCGCACAAAATTCCCACATTCGAAAACACAGATCGTAATGAAGACGTGAAAAAATTGATTACCTGAGAAGAACACGTACGATAATCATAGCTCCGCCGCCCTTTTCACAAAGTTTTCCCCTCTTCTTTCATATTTTCCTCCATTCTTCTTGGCCAACAGCAGCCTTTCAAAGGCCTAATTGCATCACGTTTTTAGAGCAACTCCACCACTGCAGGCCGGGGCTTGAACATGCCGACAGAATATTACACAATTGTTAAGGGCCAGGAGACATCGCAGCCAGCAGAGCCTCACAAAAGTAAGGCCCATTAGTTGCCCAGCCGAGATCCCCGCCCCAAGCCAAACCCCCCCTCCGACACTCTACGGCCACATGCATCCGTATCTGACGGGTTGACTGACTGGCAGGTTTTGTCAGTGACAATAATAACCATTTTCGAACAAGCCACCAAATAGCAGACGCTCCAGTTTCCTCACCTAGACGATCACTAATGAAAGTTGTTTACTATGACAATTTAGTGACAACGTAAGTTCTAATACTTAATTTTAAGAAATCCATTTAAAATCTTTTCGAGCTAATACAATGTTTTCACGGTGTTTGTGCTCCTAATTTATTAAGAATCCATTCCAAGCCTGACTTCCTTTTCAAAGGGCCCGAAGTCTGCCGAACTCTACCGAATTTATGCAATTTCTGAGCAAAGTGTCAAGCGCATCGGAGCGTTGCATCCTCTGCTGCAATGCAATGCTGCAACATGTGGCAACCAAAGTACGCAATAAGCAGCAACCAAGTTTGGCCAAAAGCGACTCTACTTACCTGCGTTTGACACACATTCAGAAACTCCCATTTTCGTTGGGCAGAATCAAACTAAAAGCTGGCCTTTAGCCGCTGGAGTGCATGCAGCTCTGCCCAAAACGGATGCACCTTTCCGGTTCGAAGGTTCGTGGCACGACAAACAATGCCCCTTCTCATACTCAGTCCACGCCCACCTACTGACCAGGCGAGTTGAAAGTCCAAAGCTATATATAGTCAGACATATAGCCAAAGCTGAGGCTGCAGCTTGCAGCTTGGCCAAGTGCCACCCGCGCGACAAACGTAATTGACCAAAAATGCAACGCTTGGCTGAACCTTCCCAATAGAACGGCAGTCGACGGAGGCAATGGAGTCAGTGGAAACATGTGTGTATGTACCGACTGAATGGTGCCCTGTAAGTTGCAAGTAACAAGTGTTACAGGTTACAAGTGGTTTATTCTGCCCTAGGTTGTACTTTAAATATATTTCGATATCATTTTTTCTCTTTATGGAGCGCTGTCTTTGCCTTTCAATAAAACGCTTTTGTGAAAAAAACAATTAGAGGTAATCAACACTTAAAGCTCATAAAAAACGAGGCAAGTAAAAGGGTACTTAAGAAATTTTTACATGCGCCTTCGATCTTTATATGCTAATAAGGCCCAAAGATGCTTTCTTTAACGAGGGAGATAAAGCCGAATTATCGTATTAATTTCATATCTCGGCACAAACACTTGTTATTTTCGGAAGGTTTTCAGCGCCGCCGGCACGAATATGCCCCAATTAGGCGGCACCATAACTACATAACTATTCACATTTGTTTCTGGCGCTGGCCGTTGAGTTCTTTGAGTTTTGTGAGTGATTCATATGAGTCAGGTTCGTTGCTGAATGGAGAACAAAGACCAATCCAGCTGCGTGCCCAAACTGTGCCTGTACTCGTACATTGCATTTGGAGTGGGTTGAAGTTCGCCGCCGGCTGTTGAACCCGCCATCTAAGCCAGCAGATCTGTGTGCCCAATTTGGCCAATAATTATCATTTTTATTGGGTGTAAGCCAACGCAGTTGGCTAATTAATTCATTAGCGATTGGCCCATAAAATTGTGGCAACTGCAGCGACGGGCTTCTGCGACTTTAATGACATTCTGCGCTCCGAGGTGTCGTCATTTTCCTGGCCAGCTGGTGACCATCGGCTTCCCTAGCGGAGGACACTCTTTTATGGCTGTTCGATGATTACGTGGGCAGGTTCCTCAGCCAATTAATAAGGCTGTTTTGTCTTTTACTTACACGTATTTACCTTTTGCTTTCATTTTCATTTCTGCCAGCGCACAAAAACACGTCGTTTAAGCCCGCCGCAGATGCCGATGCTGTAATAATACTGCATGTATGCAAATCTCTCCCACCAGCGAGTCGGCATTGATATAAAGTTTCAATTTACGGCTCATATATCATAACTTGGTCGGTGGGCGGGGCCGTACTTATGGGGCTTATTAACTCGTAAAATGCGCCTGTCGCTGATCTTTTAGTTGCAATTGTTGTCGGATGCACGCGGTTTTCCAGAGACCTTGAATCGGCGAACTGGCGAAATTCCATATAGATAGGAGGTATCTTCCTGCGGTGGCTTCGAGTTCGATATGGAAACTTTATAACTGATTAATGTTTGTTTAATTGAAAATGTGTGACTGTATAAACAAATATAAAAAGACATTTTTGTTTCGCCCTGCAACATGTTTTTCTCTGTTATTTTATTTTTGCCACTCAACTATACTCGTACATTAAAATTCCCTTACCTGGCAGCGTTTCTGCCCCTGATTACATCATTGATTAATCGCTGGGCTGTTGGACAAGATTAAGCCACATCGCAATGCGTGACCCCGCAAAATAACTCAAGTGCAATGAATAGCCTCAATTAAACTAATCTATAATTTGCTTTGTTAACCCTTTTACCTTTATTTTTAAGATCTAACCATTTCCGCCTGCACGAAGTACCACTTTGGCCTCCGCACAAATTGCAGTCCAAAATTAAAACAAATATAATAAAATATTCCAACCAGAGCCAAACCAAAAGCAAAACCAAAAGTTTTGTATCAACAGAAAAAGTCAAAGAGTGAATTAACACCTGTTACTTTTTTTTTTTTTTTTGTGGGAGGGGGTCACAAAATCGGCAATAATTCTAAACAGAATAAAAATACTGTTAAGCCTGCAAATTACCACGTGACATTAAAAGAGCCAAAACAATTTTAAACAACAATTTGTTGAAAAAATTTCTTATTCGAGGACTGCAACTCTCGAGTGACAACTCTTCTTTGCTACTACTTACTAGATACACCGGACCAGACCAGTTTTGATCTTGTACCCATTTGATACCCATATGATATCTATCTTCATCTGCCCCGCAATCGGACACCAGTGGTTCGCAAGGTTAGCCTTTACCTGCTATTTCAACAATTTATATTTCTTATTAAAATTCAAATTAAATGGTTATTAAATATTTAGCCACATAGTCAAAGAATTTGTAATTGTAGCTCTTCGCAACATCCGAATAGGGATTATTGCAGCTGGATCGATTGCATCAAGGACTTTTGAAGGATACAAAAAAAGGTGGGATAGAATGGTTTTTGGGGGGTCAAAGCCCCCACTTATAAAGGTAGTTCCTGACAAAAGCGAAATAATGACCGGAACTGAGATCATTTGTGCAGCGCAAGAATATTCCCGGGCGCCTTCTTCATCTCCGCCAGCGATTAAGATCTGCAAAGGTATAGTGTTTCGATAGACATCGTTCAAAGAAATAAAAACCAAGTGCAAATACTTCCTGTTTAATTTAAAGGAATCACTTTAAAGTCATCCCTTTAGAGGAGACCTTTTTCTCAATGTCGAATTGAAATCTTTTGAAAACCAGCACCAAGGCTTCCGGGTGCTGGCTGGACTCCACGATATTGTGGGTCAGCTGTCCTAGGCACAAAGGACAGTGCAGGAGACGCTCCCCAACAGCAATGGCGACCATCAAGTTCTGGACAGACAAAGACGGGCAAGTGGTCTTATCCTTCGGGTTCTTGAAGAAGAGTACCTCGCAAAGATGTCTTCATTTTGACAATTTAAGCTCCTCTTCTTCGTGGCCATTGATCATTTAAATGGCTTTCCGACAGGCTTGTGCTAGTATCTGAAGGTCCTCTCGAGGTCTGTCATCAAGCCGAGGAGAAATGCCAGGAATCCGGAGTCATCCTTCTGCGAGTCTGTCTCGAAAAGACCTCCAGCTCCCACTTTCAACTGGCCACTTCTCTGCCGTCACAGGCGTTCGTGAAAACTGAATTATAAAGATTATTCCCTGAAGATACCTGACCATGTCCTTGTCGTTGTCGCTGCTAGAAAAGGCATACGTCCCGGTTGTGACCCAGTCCTCGACTTCGACTGGTAATCACCGCCAGCTTCTCCTCCTTCACCAGCCGAACTTTTGTTGGGCACTTTGCGTGTGACCCACGCTGCGAAACTTGGATCCCCAGTCTTGCCACTGATGATTTGCCTCGGATCATTGTATTGAAGCATGTGCATGTTGGCCATGTTGATGGACCGAAGCGCCAAGTCGCACTTTTTACTCTGCTGCCTGCTGTTCCCAAACTCCCGCTGCTGGCGGACTGGTCGGCCTCTTGCCCGACGCTAACCAATTACCGAGAGGATGCTCGACGTCACCAGTGCCGCTGCATCGGTTTCAGGACCAGGACCAAGTCCAGGACCAAGCATCTTGGATTGTTGGTCGGTGTTTGGGGCACAGAATCCGGAATTTCGACCACGAACTTCTTGATCATTAGTATCATCTACCCGCTTTGGGAACGACTCTTCGAACTGACCAGCCTCTATCAATTCCGCTGAAATGCGTACATATATTAGGAACTATAGACACTGACATGTTGGACTTGCACTTCAATTCGCGGAAATATAAATTCCGAAAAAGCGAAAACAAATCTTTCGGACGAACTCTTGTTGTTGTTTTAATCTATATCTATATAGTTGTATTTTTATTGATATCATCTTTTTACATTTTGGATAATACTACATTATGGTACATTATTACAAATTTAATTAATTACCAGGAAGCTTAATGTGTAATTATGTGATTTTGTACAGAACACAACTAGAAGTACATTACAATACCCCTATTTTTTTAAGAATTTATTTATATTTAAAAAAAGTTTATTTTCATTTCCCATAATATTAAATTATGTGTCACAATTATAATATATGCTTGTAATCAAGGTTTAATGTACATGATGCCATTATTATGTATTTAGATAAAAAAAAATCATTAAGAGAATTAAATTAAATCAATTAAAAAAAATGTTCTTAATTTCAATTTGAATTCCAAAAATGCAAGGCAAATTCCGTTCCGTTCCGGCAACATTTTAGTCCGCAACATTTTAGTCGGCAACATTTTAGTCGGCAACATTTGGGAATGTTGCATCATCTTGTTGCTATTGCTATGAATGGTTGAGCTTCCAAGCAGAAGTAAAACTTAACTCGCGGCGAACGGACGTGTTTGAAAGATAGCCGGCGAAAAACAAAACGAAATAGTGCGATTGCCGAAGAATAAACGGATTGAATACAATAAATAAATGCAAATAAAACAGAAGAAAATGAAAATAATGAAGAGTGCGTGATTTCCAGATTCTCAGTGTTGTGAAATTCCCAGAAGAGTCTAACGGCGATTTGCGAAAGCCGACTTAAAAAGTGAGAAAACAAAAACGTGACGCAAGTTTTCAATATTCTCAAGCGTAAATCATGTGTTTTTTGTTATACCCCGTGCTTTGTGTTTAATGTAGCTGACGACAAACAAAATATTAATATTGTGTGCGGCGGAATCGCAGCCCGTGTGTTGTGTTATTATTGTATTAAAGTTTCCTTTGCGTTCACCACACACATCAACACAAAAAGAGAAAAGTGAGAAAAATAGGAAAATAGGAAGAACGCGAACGCAAACGCGAACGCGTCCACCAAAACTAAACCAAAAACAAACGGCGAAATTTGCAGGTTAGCCCACCGAGAGGCACAAAAATCAATTATATGTTGGCCAGTGCCGGATTTGCAGTGGAATCGGGTTGACAGCCATCGATAGCCACACACACAATGACGGAGCACCAGGCGGAGGAGCAGGCGGACACGCCGTCCACCAAGGTCAAGGCCGTGCCCACGCCCACACCCACGCCGAGTGGAAAGTTCAAGGACGCCAAGGAAGAGGCCTTCCTGTCCACCTCGCCGGACAGCGCCAACGGCGATGCCCAGCACAAGCTGCCAGCGGACCAGCTGGCCATGTCCTCCAGTGTGCATCCCGAGAAGCGGGGCCAAGCCCGCCCCCTCATCCTGCAGGCCTTCCACCGCTGCTCCTCGCCGGAACAGTGCGTCACGCTGCACGACATCCTGGACTCCTTCAAGGCCCCGCTGTCCGAGGACCAGGCCTGGGCCCTAATCCACCAGTTCGCCGGGCTCTACCACCAGGTGGCCGTCCAAGCGCACTCCTGTGCCTCGGACTACGAGGCCGCGCTGCCCACCGGATTCGAGCTGCACTTCCACCGCGACGGCAGCGTCCACTTCTCCGGCCCGGATCAGCTGCCCCCCAAGGAGCAGCTGCACCAGGAGCAGGAGCAGGATCAGCCGGACCACAGCGCCAGCAGCAGCGGCGACAGCAGCGTCATCAACAGAGGTAAGTTCCCAACCTACAGGAAAATCAATACACATATTTCACACGGCTACAGTTAGCGGAATTTAGTGCAATTTATTTTAATTTAATCGTCAGAAATTGTGCAAGTAACAAACTCCTATTCTTTGAATCAGTGGGTCCGATAATACATATTTTACTTCTTATCGACATTTTATTTTAGAAATAATGTTGGAAATATCTCAATTAAAACTGTTCTAAATTCATAGTTATAAATGGTGCAACTATTGGTTTTATACTGTAAAGCTGGTAATCTTTAGCATCTTATGGAAGTGGAAAAGTTTAATACAACATTGATCAACCAACAATTTGAAGTGATAAGCTAATGAACCTGGCAACCCCAAATGGCATTTTAATGTCGTTTTTCATACAGCTATAGTTACTTGTTTTAATAACAAATAATTTACACTGCGAGCAATTGCACTTTGTGTTAAGTTCTTTGTCTTTTGACCAGACCCACATATGTATGTATATGTAGTTCATTTCGTGTATTGTTTCAAAGGTCAGTTGGGTGTTGACTTCAGATGCGGAACTGTAACAGTGATGAAAACTGGGGCTGTGATTAGCTGGGCCGGAAAACCGGTTGAGCCGATGCCTCTCCGAGGTCTAAGGGGTCTTTGTCTTTTCGGCAAACGCTTTCATTTTCAGTTAATAAGCCACAGTTAACTTCTTTCTCTCAGTCTTTTATTGTCGGACATTTGCCGTGATGTGGGTTTCCGTGTGCCATCCATCTGAGTATTGGCATCGCCCGGCCATCGCCAGCGGAATCCCAGCGCTTTCCAAACAAACAACCCACACTATCCGCCATCCGATGATGACCTCTGCATTTAAGTTATGCAGCCAGCTTTGATTGGGGTTTTCCCCGCTTCTGCCTTCTGTCTGATTGCGTGCTGGCTTGGGAAAGTGTAAACGGCGACTCCCATGAAGAAGGTCCCATCCCAGTACACTATCAGCAGTGTTTTTCACTTTCTTTTGTAGAGAAATATCACTGGAAGAAATGCAGGTCATGTTCGGATGAACAGAAAACTGAAACCCTTTCCCTACAGAAATACAATCAGAGTACATACTACCAAAGTTTTTTCCCAGTGTAACGATCACAAGCTCTCCTTTCTCCCCCCGCATTCTCTGTAATTGATGAGGGATACCTTCTCGCCTCCCGATCTCTGAATCTACAGAACGTGTCTGAGTCTGTCTCGCAGCTAATTGTTTGATCATTCGTCTGCGGGGACTGTCAAAATACAGTTCGGTAATCTATCCGCTTTTAGATAAGCCACGTTAATTGGAAAATGCGTTTGTACGTGGGTAGAGATGAGAATCTTGGTGTTCGTTCTCCTAGGTGGCCCTTGATGTGACTCACACAGCTTTGGGCCTGCGGCATTAACTGCATTCCATTGCATCTTTCTTCGTATGGGCCGCTCTATTTGGCCAGGCCAAGTCTGCTTATAGCCGGCTTTTCTATCAGCGAGGCCAATTAGTTAGCTCTTACAAGCAATTAGCCAGGTACATGGGTAATCTTAAGGGCACGCAGATACAGGAAGTTACAGTATTAATTGAACTGTGTATCTCGGAGGTGAAGGAACTGTAGAAAAATGGCTGATAATGCTATAGGATGTTCTTAAATTCCCTATGGGATTTTAAAACCCGTTTCCATATACTATTTAAAATGCCGAAACTAAATTTTATAAACAACTTAAAAATGTTCTTGGCTCTTAAGACTCTGTAATTAAAGGTCTGAAATCCCAATTTCTTATCTAAGTTCACCTTGTAACACCTTAATTGCCGCTAATTCAGCCGCTAAAATCCCAGCCATTAGGTGAGATATTGAAAGGTTTTGGCCCGGGAACCTCGAGAACCGCCAGCGGGGGCAATTAGTCTGCTCAAACAAGTTATTACAGGTGGTAGACGGACGGGTGGATGCCATCAGATTCAGCACCTTCTAATGGCTTTCGGTCGGCTGCTTCTGTGTTATCCGAAGCAAATACATCAAATCGGTGGAACCTTTTCGCAGGTTACATTGCTTCGGTGGGGGCTTTGAACTTGCCGCATCGATTTCGATTTCGGTCTCGATTTCCGTTGTTCTCTGGCTGAAAATCGCGCTCCATCGCCTCCTGACAACCGCATCCACGGGCGCAGCGAATCATTGATTGTGTCGAATTCGGCTCCAGACCCTCGGAGACCATCGGAACCCTCGGGAGCACCCGCGACCATGGAAACCGGGGCGTGGGAGACGGAGCTTTTGATGGGAAAACGTCGGCGGCGCCGTCGGGTCGCCGCGCCCTCTGGCGCCTCGATTAGGCGCGCAGCAATTTGCACAGGGTTTTCCACATTTTCACGGGCGCACCGATAAAATTGGCGCTTGAATCTGTCAACACACAAACTCGCCATTACGCTTTTTAGCAGGTTCGCAGAAAATGGGAAACGGCTTGTGCTAGCAGGTGTTTGGCTATTGAGAATTTTCCACTGGAAAATTTTGTGAAGCCTTCTCCCCAAGGTCATAGGTCATGCGCAGTTCGGGAAAATCGGAAAACCGGAAAACAGGAAAATGAAAAGGCAACATTTGTTGCGGTAGGTCCTCTCTTTCCAAGCCAGCTGTTGATTGTGTTTTACTCTGTGTATTTTATTTTCGCTGAGTTTCATTTAATTCATCTCACTTAATTTGGTTCTTCCGTTTCCAAACACATTTCACCCGAAGTAATCAAAGAGATCTGAAAGAAAGCTAAAAAAGCTAAAAATCCCTTTTGGGCCTCGAATCATCCGCTTGGGTGATGATATGTTATTTTCACGTCTATGACTTTCTTGTTTTCACCGACAATACAAACAACTGGCCGCTCAACTGGTTTAATGTTTAAATAATTACACTAAAAATTACCCAAACAACGGGCAGCGAAAAATGGCCCGAAACTAAAAAAACCCAAACAAAATTATAACGAAACTCAGGCTCAGCAGCAAATTGGTGCACTTTTTGTTGTCTGTTGTTTGGAGGAAAATGAAAAAAGACTCTGGAAGTATCTTTAAATGGTCGAAGGGGAAATTGTGGCTAATCTTGGGCTTATCTTTTTATCTAGCTGAGCTTTGGGTGGAGTCGAAATGAAGAGTTACCAAATGATAATTGCAATGGGCTACCTATTTATTAGGCACTTCGATGGGCTTAATTGGTCATTAGAGTGGGGCATTTTCACATGGAGGAGTTTCGAAATGGCTTCAATTTAAGATAAGGTCAAAGATTTCTTCTCTCAATTTGGTGAGTAGTGGCAGGTAATTTATAACTTCATAGTTTCCAGAAAAGCCGTCATATTGACTTTAGGAAAATGTTTTAGCTAACCGTCATGAGTTATTTCACAACCACCAAACATTTCGATTTTGCAACCTCGTAACCCACTCAAAGTTTCTTGGAATTTATGTTTATTTCGGATTAGGTAGCTGTCTGAAATGCATTTATTATAAACCGGCAGTAATAGTTTATGTTTTTCAGGGGACCACACTACGTGCTTTTAGCTTTCCGCGTTGGCTTATATTTTTTTTGACACATCATAGACCCAAATTTAATTGCCAGCTATTGTTGACGCTCCAGTTTTGGGACACAATTAATATAATAATTTTTTCATAATGACAACAAATGACATAAGCACGACGACGAACCTGAACCAAATTTCAGAGACCCACATTTGTTGGGCCTCTCCTAAACTTGTCCACCTGTGCAGTTTGCATTCGAGTTACGAAATCCGCTGACCATTGGCTGCATTTTGAAATGGAAATACTTTGTGTCGCCTTTGGACACAGACAGAAAGACTCAATGGAACTCCCCCCGAGACCAAGACTTGGGTTTTGAAAGTGCGTCCCAGACCCAATAAATCAGACGATAATCCGAATTGTGGCTCGCTTTTCCCTCCGTTGTTTGGATGACACTTGTGGGGTCCATTGAGCAGACACATCTGGGGCCTAACCGATCCGCTTGACCCTGACTCGCTTGTTTACGCTCCAAATTATAAATAAATTTTGATGCAATTAAACGCAATCGAAAGCGGCAAAGTCGTTGAGTAAATGCTGCTCGATATAGCTATTGTTCGTGTTCCTATCTTATCGTTTTTGTAAGTAAATAAAACACATATATGTCGTCGCTTAATGTAGGTGCTAAAGTACATTATATTCCAAATGTGTGTCGAGTTGCAGCCACATAAACTGCTTTGAGTCGTAGGTAGACAAGAAAACTTGCTAAAAGGTTTGTTAACCCGTGTTGCCAGCGAATGTGAACTGTAGAAAGCTTCTCCATGGGAACCTGACTCTCGGATATGGGACAGAACAAGCCAACTGAAAGGAAAGTATTGCTATTTGATAAGCTATTTTGTGTATTGTGATGTATCTGATAAGGTTCTATTTATGGGAATTTATTTAAGCCAGGGTCCGTCTACGAAGGTATTTAATGGATTTGTAGTGATATTTTAGTGGAATTGCAACATTTGTGATAAGCATGGAAAATGAGAAGTTAGAAGCGAAATTCTCTCGATACTTGGTTACAGCAATGAGTCGCCATAGTACAGCAATAGTATTTCGAAGATTAGATTATTTTATTAGGACTAGAGTCATAGATTCAAACGACCTTGTAGGAACTAATCAACTTAACCTTAAAATAGGTGCCATGGCCTTGTTCAGTTCCGAAAAAAACTTTTTTGGAATTACGTTCTCAAACTGATTCCTGCTTCCATAACCTCCGTATCGCTTAAAGTTTTATCAAACACATACCGCCAAGGTCAGCATTTAATATCCCAGTCGATGGCAACTAAACAAAAATAATTTAGGTAAATCCTATTCGGTATTCGGAAACCCACATGCATCTCATTTTTTGCACCGTCTATCGCAATCGCCTAGCCATTTAATTTATTTATTCGTGAGATACATCCATCTTCAGCCGCCGATCCAATTTCGCTTGACACATTTACTGGGGGCGTGGGCGTCTCCGGTTGGGGTAATTCACCTTGATGGCGATTTTCCACGGGCCGCGATGACTGCGCAGGCGCAACTAAACTGTAATCGAGACTCTCGCTTTCTACGCGGCTTGATACCGCGCCTTGATGACTGTGAAATTAGACGGCGGACTGCAGATTGGCTCTGAAGACTAAAGACTGAAGACTGAAGACTGTAGACTGAAGAGACTGAAGGCTGTGGAGCGGGTGGTGCCGTATCGCTGTTATCATTGCCGACTAACCGACCGACTGATTGACTGACTCCGGCTCGGTGAAAAACTCGAATCTCTTTCACTTTGCATATCGCCGGCACTGAAATTACAATATAAATTTATGTACACGGCATACGTATGGAAGAAACAATCTTTAATCAGCATTTACGCTTTCATCTTTCACATTTCTCAAAGAGTGGAAGCAACACCAGCAACACTGCCATAAACAACAATTGTTGTTGGTCCGCAGCAGCAACCTGTTGACGAGTCTGAAACTTTTTTTTTTTTTTTTGAGATACAGATACACGGATAGCCGGCAATCTTCAGTGGGTATTTGGCCTGTCTTTGGCTTCAGCTGCAAATTATTTTAATTTGGTGGCGAATTTACATAGTCTGCATATCTTATGAATTTGTTCGTCTATTTGTCGACGTTAATTTGGTATCGGGGCCATAAATATTCACAATTTTGCTCTTTCTCCCGAGATCACAAAAGATGAAAGCAAGAGTGACATTTAAATCGATTCAGACCCAAAATTGGAAATCTTTTGTCCCCGCCCTTTGTAGGGAATTATATTCCAGGCCTTATGCAATATTGAATATACACACACGATAATTGAAGAATGGGGATCATGGATATTGTGGTTTTCGGGACTGAGTTCGGAATGCCATTCACTTGATTCGGAATATCTCTGGCAGGAATGGTTACTTCACAGCGGTTACAATGGGATTGTGTTAGGTTTTTGTGGGCAATGTGCGTTTGCATTGTCAATTTCCTTATGATGTAAAAAAGCTGCCATCAATGAACGTCCAAAAAATAGCCAAAGCCTGGGAATTTTGTTGGCAATATGGTTTTTGAGTTAATGATCTTTGGGGTAATCTTAATGCTTGTGTTATGGGAAAATCGGAAACTTCTTCTAAAGTGTAAGCTTTACTTAACGATGAAATTTGAAATAAAAACTTTACCCTTGAAGCTCTTTGGATTTATGAAATAGACCAAAACATATTAACTTATAAGAAAGCCCCATCTGATTCTGTTTAAAATTACAAAGTTTTGTTCCGCCCGATTATTGAGTAACCACTCCGAAAACCAATGCCCGTAATTACATTAATTGGCAACTATCTATCATTTCCTGATCCATTATTCATCCGCGCTTATTAATTAATTTATAATTTGAATGCAGAGACGCGGCAGGCACTTAGGTGTAACCAAAACAAAGCCGAAATGAATCAGAGGAGGAGGAAACTCATCAACAGCTAATTGCCCGCATTTGATTGATAAATACTTTAAATATGCCTATAGTTCATGTAAATAACCATCGCCACGTGAAACGCATGCCAAAAGCATTCGGCGTTTTTAAATTATGGGTTATAAACGAAGTTGAAAGGGCAGTGGCACATATGGTCTTTAAAATGCCGACGATTTTTGCGTTTCTAACGCCTCAACAAATTTCACTGCGTCTAATTAATTTTGCTCACAAATCTGCATAGATTTCGTAGTTTTTGCCCAGATTATTTGTCAATTTCTATAAGATATATTCAAACGAAAAAAACCCAGTCAGCGTGCGGTTGCCGTTGACTTGCACATGACTTTCCTGACATTAGAAAGTAAATTGCCATGAGGCCACTTGGTCAACCAACAGAGCCATGCACTCCACCATCACCTCCACCACAAAATCCTACAGCAACATTTATAAAACTTTATTATATAGTTTCCATTGAACCTGATGAAATGCAAGTGGGATGATGAGATTGCCGAGACTGTGGCTGCCAAACAATTGGGAGCCAGGCTAGCAAAGTGCTGGGCTTTATTATTATTAATTGGATTCGACGGGAGGAAAGTCCATTGTCTGACCCTGAGACTGGTCGCCGTGTACTTCGATGTTTTTTGCAATTTTCCAATCGGAAATGCAATTTTCCCATTCAATTTCGAATGTCCACGCTTTAGAGCGGTTCGCCAGCAATCTAATCTTATCGAAATGGGCTCGTTAATTTCTTTTTTTTCCAGCGAGCAAAGTGCACAACACCATGTGTATAGGAAAGTAGAATCCCACTCTCTTTGGCGACCAATATCGTATCGCCAATTAACCGACTCCAAATTGACGCATTGACCGACCGGTGATTCACTCCAAGATAAGGGTTTTATACATTTTGCCAACTGACAATATAAACGAATTGAGACTAATATTAACTATTAGCTTATATTTGGAAATGTAATCAACAGAAATAGTAATGACTAAAGATTGGAAAAGCAATTACCCTTTCTTTATACTTACCATTTACTTCTCAACATATTGTTGATATTTACGTAATTAAGGTAATGAATTAGATGGTAATGAACCAACTGATGATCGCGCATCTCAACATATGGCAAATAAAGTTCAGCACTTATATGTACATTTTAATTACTCACATGTGCTTCTGATCTGAAGGATTCTCTGTGAACTTTCAAATTGTAACGCTCGCCAGCTTATTCAATAACGCTCAATCAAATGCACATGTTGCCAGTGAAAAAGCGTTACGGCTGTCTCATAAATCAAGCATTAATAAAGCCCAAATTTGCGCAAATTTCGACAGCATTCGCAGATGGCAGGGCATTCTTTTCATTTGAAATTCTTTGCTAAATGTCAATTAATTATTAGCTGGAACCGACTGCCTGCCTCGAAGCTTTATTTTTGTTATTTAATTATTAAGTCGCGGCATGTCGTGTCTGCGTCGGAATTTTGGGATGAATTTGCCTAAAACCCCAACTCCTGTCCGTCTTCCCCCGAAAAGTTACCTCTTTTTGACTCATTTCCTGCGAAAGTGATGGACAACCCAGCTTGGTACCATAATGATATCATGCTGGGCACTCGAGCTCATCTCTTATTTTCGTGTTCAGCCTTTTTGTACTATTTTTTCGGTTTATTTCCGAAAACTGTGTTCTGGTTGTTTGACCCGCTAACTTCGTTAACCTGTAGTTAGGTCGGGAGTTTAATGCGGAACCAACACAATGGAGGGTCAACAGAGCTAAGATCAAATGGCCGTAATTCATGGGACGTATGAATCACTTCGGGATTGTATAACTTTTTATTGCGGTAGAAGTAAATCAGGTAGGAAACTCTAATTAAAAAGCTTAAGACCAGAAAATTAGTATTTTTTGTCATTTTGAAACACGTGTAAATTATATACATACATATATGATTTTCTTGCAAAAAAGGGAGTGCCATTATTTCGATAAACCAAAAATGCATAAAGCTGTACATTACTTACAATCCGTCAATACATTCATGAATATTCCATAAAATTAACATACTCCACTGGCTTATCTCAGCGAAAAATTAAGTTGATTGCAATAATATCTGCCTATGTGGGTATTTAAAGTTTGGGTGTACCAACCGGTTGGTCAGTCAGTCACGCTTAATAAACTGCAAAGTGGAATTGCTGGGCCATGATATGGGGGTACTGACTGGCCACCCCACCCCCTGTTAGACCCCTGTCCACTCCACCCCCTTCTCCATGGCTTTAATGTCGCAGCTTGTAATGAAAAGCCGGCCGGTCAGCCAATCAAACCGAAAAAAACCAACACGAGCACCTTGGAATGAGCGGCGAGTAGCGGCGCTGCTGAGTCAACTATTTTTAGTTGAAAATTGCATTTAATTGTTCAACAAAATGCCAGGCGCGTTATGTGGTTTATAGAGTTATGAGTTATAATACAATTGCTCGGCTTGTCCATTGACAATTTTCCGGACCGCACCGCCGCCCCACCCCACCCAGTCGCCAGTCACCAGTCAGCAGTCGCACCACCTGTCCCAGTCCCGCTCCCAGTACCGCTCCCGATACCGCCCCCTGTACCGCCGCTGCTCCCCGGTATCTGGCTGTCTGCACAACAAGTTTATGATTGCTGAACCCGTTTCCAAGCACTGGTATTTGTTATTTCTGTTACAATTTCTGCCCGCTTTTCCCCTTTTTTTATGCGCTGGGCTTGGCCATCAAGTGCGGAAGTTGCAGAGCTAAGAAAACAAAATTGAGACTCGAAATGTTTGCATATTTTTAAAATGCAATTGGAAAGGTGAACAATGTCTGGCGTTGTTTGGCTTTCTGCTTAATTGCAATTGACTCGTTTATGATTTCCCGCTAACTGTAACCAAATTTATTGATTGCACTCGCTCTGAGTCTTATTAATTTACAATATTTAATCTCCCATTTGTTTACTCAACAGCCTTCGACAACAGCAATCACCACCATCATCATCACCATCACACGCCGCTCGTCGTTTCGCATAGAAAGGTGAGTTGAACATCGATTGATTGGTCCACGAGTATTTCCCGGTATTCCAATCTTGTTCCCGGGGCTTTAATGGGTCGTAAAGCCTTTGGATATCGTTCACGTGTCGGCCAGTTGGCGACTATTAAGTGCCCTCAGATTACGGATTAGAACTACGGGGCCTGTAAACTGAGCTCGAATGAGTTCATTTGCTGTCTTGTTACGGTTCCGGTTTGGCCTTAAATTAAGCTCTAATGATTTATGATAAAAGAAATGGTTTCTTAACCCCGCAGCGCCGATTTCGAATCAAAGGGGCGGAAGAGTTGAAACAAGAACGGATAAATGACGGGTTGTAAGACGCGTTGAGTGTCGCTTAAATGGATTAGATTTTGACTGCACTGCACTAATTAACGCTTAGATCTTAATCATCTGGTTATATTAGGTGTTCTCATGGAATGATTGCTGTCATTTTACAAAGAGAGAGAGAACGCAATTAAAATCAAAATTTGAATCGGATTGGAAAGAATGCATTTGTTATTCCCCATAACGATGTACGGAGTGCATCATAGTTTTCCAATGGGTTCGAGATATGAAGGTGCTGAATCAAATGATTGCTTATCTGGGCTCCTCAATCAGCGCTTTTCCTCTTTTCAATCGGACCCCAAGAAGTCCCCCACACGAACTCCTCTCTCGAAAGGCCCAGAGCTGACATCAAATTGAACAGGCCATAAAACAAAATGAGCTACAACCAGTAAGACAAGCTCCCTAGCATAATGTGTGAAAGTGTTGGCGGCGCAACTGCACCATCAACGATTTTATGGCAATTTTAGCAGATGTTCAACACATAGCCACTCATGCGAAAGTGTTGCCCAAAGGAAAGGAGTACTTTGAAGAAGGCACTGTAAGGTTTCAGTTCCCATAGGCCAAAAACTCGAGAGCTACAGAAATCTCAAAACGAGCCAAAGAGCTGAGGAAATGCGCAGGCGCAACGCTGGAGAATTCACATAGTGATCGTTAGCAACCCTGTTTGGGGGCAGGCTCGGATCTCAGCGAGGTAATTAAATCAGTGAGCAACTGCAGCCACAACAGGGCCAACTGCATTTTGGGCTCTAGAAGATCGTAACATGGAAGCGGCAAGTTTCTCCACGCCTGGAAACTTTAATGTATCTTTTAGTTTGCCCCTCGTTGTTTTCTTTTCCCCGGCCACATGCTGCAAACCATATAGATGCCGTTTTCAATTAAGTGTGCTGGCCGTAATGGGTGTGTGTGAGAAATATGCATGTTTCGCCGCTCTATGGAGGTCGTTTCTTGGGTATACTCGCTATATATTCATTCTAGCCAACTCGCACAAGGCTGCTCCATTGTCTCCGGGGTTCATGAGAAATTTCCGAATGCATTCTTACCGCCGCGCTGGAGTTACCTTAAAATTCCTATATTTTACGGTCTTTGAAGACCCTATTTAAGTCGGATAGCGCACATTCCTTCATAAATATGAAAAGACGCGGGAATTGTTTTGTAAATATGATTCGGTTCCAGTTGCTTACAATTAACTTATAATAATTTGTATGCAATCTTGTGGCTTAAACAAAAGTGTAAGGAATATGTGGTCTGAACCACGAAAATTCGTATATTGCAGCTTTGAGGAAATAAAGTACTTTTTTCCAATCGATGGCGTTTAAGATATCTTATGTAAAAAGTACACTCGGGATCACAAAAATCGCAGTCAACGTAGGAAGTATATACCAATTAGCTTGGCCACCCCATCGTGAGCCCCCTAAATTGCGATCCACTAAATCAAGAGACCCGTCAGGGGCCGAAACAAGCTGAAATTGGACAATATTATACAACAATTGCAAAAATTACCCAGGGGATGGTTGTCGCTGGTAAGGTTAGCCCGCCCCCCTGAAAGCGAAAAGGGGCGTTAAAAGTGCGACTGCAATGCGCAAAAATGTTCATTTGTTTGTTTAAAGCCCCGACAACAATTGAAATTGAGTGGAAAAACAATTGCCGGAGACCAAAGACTTCAGCGTTAAGAGTGACAGCGCGTGCAGTGACATTTTCCGCTCGAAAATGCACTTTAGGCCTGTTTGACCTTTGTTTTGGGTCCCCCAGTCATTCCCATCGCCAAGTTGGGCTTATGCAATTGTCCAAAGGACAGACCGAAGCGATGAGATGCGATGCGATGCGGAACTTGTGGCGCCTATCATATGACAAGCCAGACATCCCCATCATCATCATTGCATATTATGCAAAGTACAAAAATCGATGATCACATACATGTGATCACAGCGCCCGAGAGATAGAAAAGAGATATGTTATGGGTGCAGATACAAATTGCAGCTGAAAGGCAGCCCACTAACCGCAGAAGACTGATCTCGAACTCGTGATCCGCAACTAGCTGCCTGGCTAGTTGGAACGACTAACAAGCGGACTAGCTGACAAAATGGCTGACTGACTAAATGACTGAATAGCTGAATGGCTAAATGGTTGAATGACAAGCCGCCTGCCTTTCGGGGATGCGGACTAGGAAGTCCATTGGCGAATTTCTGCGGTCTGCCCAGCCCACTAAGGTCGCCTGGAAATCTGTAATCCGTACCCCAGAAAGTGAGTCAATCGGTGATGCGCTTCGCCACACTCCACCGCTCACTGGGCAAACAGCCGAATAAAACCTTCGCAAGTACATAGTTGTACACCCCCAGACTATCCAATTTCTTCCATAAGTTTGAACAGGGCTTGGTCGGCTCCATTTGTTGCGCTTGCATTGCCATAAATAGCGTTTCGTAGAGTTGAACTTTGCAGTGCATAGGGGCACTTTTGTAATTGGTTTATGGATTTCCGATATTGTTTGGGTGCGCCACCTACCCGAGGGAATCGAAGTTGGAAATCGGTGACTTTGGCGGCTTTTCGGGGCCGCCAAATAGGATTACTTCGCTTGACAGGCGGCTTTAACAATTTCTGGGCTCTCCAATTGCCTTTTATTGGGCTATACGGGCGAATTGCCAAATATTCCAAATAGGGCAGGGCACAATTAAGCTGGGTGAGTTTAATGTGGCCGGAAGACGATTCCGGATTAAAGTGCTTACGTTTCGTAGAGGTCGTATTATGTAACTAGCAGCAATATTTTCCCAAACCCCCGATCTTTCTAAAATATGAACTCATATGCAACATGAAATTACCAAACTTAATTGACATCATTATACAACACAGTTCGAAACTATAATTCTTACCTTACGTGATACAATTAAAAGCAGTTCTGGTCAAATAACAAATTACTGTATTTCATTGTGCCACCCAAGGCTGTTGCTATCTGGCCACTAAGCATCCCACAATCTAAATCCCTTTAATGGCGCAAGGTTGAGTAATAACTTAATATGTATGTGCTTTAAAACCTTTGCTTTTCATCTACGTAACTCGTATTCTCCCGCCTCAAGTCTAAATTCATTACACCAAACAAACAATTATTTGGTTATGAAACCGCCTTCGGCTGTCAGGGCTAAGAGTCTCGTGCAAAGAGTTTTCGTATCTCCAAAATAGATAACCCACGATGTGCAGAAGCCGTGGCCCAAATATCATAGATATCGGGTGACACACCGTAGGCCAGTGTAATTTAATGCGCAGCTGACTTCAATTTCATTCTAAATTGGTCGGAAAGCGAGTTACCGCCTGGACATCGATTGGGATAAATATTTTCGCAGTGAAGTCAGCCGAACGGCGGTTAGCAATTACCAATGCAAACTGCGGCTCGAGATGAAGGTTTGATGATTACTCCGAGCTAATATTAACTCCCAAAAGCGTGCAAATTATTCACAGTAAATATTATGCATAAAATAAGGCTCTCGGGTTTCGTTCCTTTCCGCCTCGAAACTCTTTCTCGTATTGCTTTGAAAAATTAAACGAAATAAGTCATCGCTTTTTCAGAGCGTGAACAGCTGGCCTACCTGTTCCATTTAACTGGCCCGCCCGTACTTTTATGGGTTCAGTTCGTCCCGGTACATTCGTGTGCCTTATGCTCCAGTGGCAGCCACATTGGAGGCAACATAGCACCAGCCACACCAGCAACACCAGCGACGAGCAACAGTTGCTGCCACTTCCACTTGCAACTTTGGTTGCTGCTGCTGCTGCTGCTGCTGCTGCTGCTTCTGCTGCCGTTGGCCAGCTCCAAAAACAATGAGTCGCCTCTGGATGGCGACTTGGTTGAGTGCCTCGCCGTTTGCTTTATGCTTCGTCTGGTTCTCTGGTTTTTGCTCTGGTTCTCTGACTCCGTCTACCACTACGACTCTGGATATGACTAGCTGCTAAGGCTACGCATTTGTAATAGGCGAAACACGGCACGGTGGGGCGAGAGTGGCTGAAACCTTTTAGTGTTCAATGCTAATGGAAATACAGTTCATACAGGAAATGATTGTATCAATTCAACAAGCAATATTTTTGATATAGGTAGTACACCTTCACTTGTGCACTTGCAATCCATTTGCATACTTTGTTTCGCTTACATTTACACCTATTTTGAGTTCTCGCCAAATTTCGCCAGCAAACCGCTTGGTCCCACTGTGCCACTCGACTCCTGCTGCCTGTTCGCCTTGGTGACGGCGCAGACGCATCGCTCCATGGCCCATTGTTCTAGGGAATCAATCAATGGAGCAGGCACAGCACCAGAACTGCCAAGAGAACGGGTACGGGCATGGGTATGGGTATCGTATGGGATGGGATGATGACCATGTTGATGACGATGACAACGCGCGCACGACGTCAACATAAAAGTGTCGATCAACTAAACGTTCTCGGGCCTGCGGATGAAGATGATGGCCGAAAAGGGAGTGGGATTGGAAATGGTATATATGGGATATGGGGGATATGGGATACGGAGGAAAAGCTGGAGAGGCAGCCAAGAGGCAAAACTTCATGGCTCGGCGGAGCTGGGGCTACGGGATTGTCTTTGGAGCTGATTCTTTGGAGCAATTGTATTCACGACCGTCTGTAATTGCATGCACCGCCGTGCTTTTCCCCATACCTTTAACATAAATACACTGAGCTAAATTAGAAGTTCAAGTGTGATTAATTTTGGGATTTAAATTTGTTGGATATGAAAACATTTGTTTACTTACGCAGTTTTAATAATGAATATATACAGTATATTAGGTATTTTAAATTTAGCAGCGTTGATTTAACTTAAAAAAAGAGAATTTCTGCCAGTACAATTAATATTCCTTTGTATACGCATATTATTTCCTGATCCAGAGTATACCAGATTCGTTGTAAAGTGTGTATCAAAAATATATATATTCTGGATCAGGTTCACTATCTGAATCGATCTAGCCATGTTCGTTTCTCTGTCTGTCTTACTGTTGGCTATCCATCCCAATTTTATAACTTGGATTTACCTTATGTTGAAGAAAAACTGTTAGAATCCGTTGCTCCGTTCAAAATTTGTTTAAAAAATCAATCGTCAAATAGTTTTTCGTCACAAAAGTTGATATCGGAACTTTAGTTTGTTGTGATCGTCACTAGTATATTAGACCTCGTCAAGCGGCAGGTTCTTAAAGAATTAAAATTTTCAGAAATTTTATACCAGCACCTACAACATTTCAACGCTTGTATTACATTTTATTTCACAATATTTTTAAGACTGCATTTTCTACGGACTTCAACCTTTTGGGCGCCTAAATAAACACTAAGCATTTGAATTGAATGCATGTCAATATTTGACGCCTGAGGACGCTCCCCCTCCTCCTCCTCGATGACCGTTAGGCAAACAATGAACAACTCAAGAACCGAAAATCCACAAGGAGGCCCTCAAGAAGCGGCCACACTCGAAATTAGAATAAATGCAAACGACTTGGACTAGCACTTGGGATTTCTTTGTGGGAATGAAGCTATAATTCGTGGCTCTCGCTGGACGAAACCCAACCCATTGAAACCCATTTCTGGGGCTGCCAGTTCGTGGCACATGGACGTGATAAAGGACTCATTAAAACATCACTTCAATGGGCCGGCCCAGCAGCCTCCAAAGACGAGATGCAGTTGGTGTCCAGGCCACGGGCACAGATACACACCAATGCCAGGCACTCACTTGTTCAATTGCTCTGCCACTTTGAGACCCCCAAAACAACACTCCAAAAGCGAACCAGTCTTTATTTGATACCCTTTGTTTTTGGGTGTTTGGAATGGGTGGGCTACTTTAAACGTGAAGCGCTCTTAGCTTTCTTTAGTTTTCAATCCCAATCTCTTAGCGATATTTAAAGCTAAGTTGCCCGTTACGGTTTCTTTGATAGAAGTATAAAATATATTTGAGAAAATAAAGCAGATCATATTCATAGCAATGACAATGTACATGGTTACATAAATAACTCATAAGTTAAGACTAGGATCTGCTCTTCGATAGTCTTATTGATAGATACATTTCATCTTATTGATGAGTATCAGGAATTCGCCAACATCTTTTTCACTTTGTGCAAAGTGGAAAGAAGACGCCGAACAAGTTGCTGGTTCGCTTGGGAGAGTAACAGTTACTTTTCCAGCATATATACACGGATATGTACGTGGGGCCTATACGTATATATATGTATCTATCTAATTTTTTGGGACCTGCCTGCACATAGAGGACTGGCTGCTGGCGTCCAGTTTGGAGCCCGTCATGGGAAACCTCTGCAACTGGTTGCCAGTCACGAGTTGGTCCCGGCACTGGCCATTCTATTCTATTTGCCAGCCCGACTCCGAGTTCTCTTGGCCAGGCTCGATTCATAGGCACACTTGCAATTTAGTGGCATTAGGGGTGTAGTGGTTGCCGTAACCGCTACACTGGGAGAAATAAATGCAGCTTAAGAGCAGATGTGTTGTAAATATTGAAACTAAAATGCCTACCATTGATTGCACTTGATTTCACTTCGAAAATTTAATTGGAGTATTCATACCTACTTCTTTTCTATCCTAGCCCTATTCACCCTCAATCTGTATATATGTAAGTTTCTATAAGTTGCTTTTGTGGCTCGTGGCTTCGTTGTTACCATTTTTCATGTCTCATGTCGCAGATAATAGCAATATTATAAAGATGTTAGGCCCGTTTTCATGACCGATTGTGGCCGTAAATTTTTTGCGACGTGTTCGTGGTCTTTTGATATCGAGGGGCAGTTCAGTTCAGAGCGGTTCGGCTGAGTTCTGCAGTCATGTGCGAGTATTTCAATTTCTGTTTTGGTCCGGTGGCCGGTGGTAATACGTACGGTACTTGAGCCAATTACCCAATTAAACGCCAGCGTTTTGTGCTATCTCATCGTCGCCATCGGTACCAGTATGATCACCACCCCCTCCGAATTCCCCTACGGATCCTCATACCGACCCGATCCCGATCCGCAGATGCCCAAATATTGATATATGGCGTTTTGTAGGCTATGGCCCCTTGGCAGTTCTTTGATTCGAGTCATGTTCTAGAGGCGAGTACAATTAGCGTTTTGTTTCGCGTTCCGTTATAATGCTGTTAGGGATTACGCCCCACCTCGCTCCCCAAAATCCGAAAACTCGTTTATCGATTGTTATCGATGAGTTGTCTGTCGGTCTGTCGTTCTGTCGGTCTGTTGTGACGCTGGGATCTTGGGTCTCAGTTTTTGATATTGACGGCCGATCTGCTGGTTATTGCTGCTCATTGATTGCTGTAGGGCTTTGATCGCAATCTCCGATCTCTCCTTCTAAGCCTGTCTTCAAAAGGGGCTCTGTCTGCCTGTCTGTGTGCTCGAGAAGGCTTTTCTAGGTGGCCTGGTCCGATGTTGGGGCCAGAGAACTTACCGGAACTGCATTAAGCGTTTTGATTGAGGCCTTCGATATTGATGGATGGGTTGGTAAACTGGGGAATTGGCGAAATAGGTTCCCATGGATACATGAGCACTCGAAGGCGATGAGCAAATGTTTCTAATCTCCAAGATTGCCCTCAGACTTATGACTGCGACCGAATGAATATAACTAAATCCCACTGGTATTAATGTTGAGTAGAATTTATTCGTTCGCCTTCAATGAGTCATATATGCCAGTTGCTCTATGGGCTTCCCGGAATCTCTCGCTGTGCCCTACATTCTCAACTTCATAATTGCCTTATCAGTTCTCAACAGATCGCGGACTTGCCGCTTTCGTACGATTTTCAGGCCAAAAGCCAGTGGTATATGTATTTATGGTATCAACAGAGAAAGAAAATAATGCGAAATTATTGTTATTTACAATTTCAGACGTTGCGAATCGTGTGAATTGCCGTTTTCTACATGAACATAAACAATAATTGTAGCACCAGCATAGTTATATATTGTACATAGATTTGTATTTATGTATGTATGTATAGGTATATATAGAAAATTAACCCAGTTCGCACGTCTATGCCGAAACAAACAAAAGTTTGCGAGGCAAACGGCTCGCTGGCAACAAAAGACAAGAAAACGACAAAAGCAGACTCACCTGAAATCCACAAGGCAACATGCACCTCAAAAATGGGGCAGGCGAAAGGGGAAAGGTGAGTGGGTGGGGAACCACCTGCCTGATAATCATTTCCACTGCTAATTGCAGGCGGTCTTGGTAAAATGTGCAAATATTATTTCAAGACAGTTACAAATACCGAGCCGCACTCGGCTCGCACTTGCACTCGCACTTAAGTCCCCGCTCACATTCACATTCACATTCACGCTACACTCGCATTCACATTCATTCAGATTCAGATTCTCATTCCCATTCACTTTCCCCTGTTTTTTTAAGTGTGGGGACGACACCTTGCTGATAAGCTGAGAACGCAATTATTAGATGACATGCGGCTTGTGTGGTGCACTGTGAAAACTAGTATATTATCTATATTCAGTTAATGGAACCAAACGAATAGCAGAATATTGCTTTGCAAAATGAAATAAAGTCATATATGGCTATTACAATATGTTTCCAGTGACCAGAAACCACAACCTTTCCCCGCGTGTACCGCTCATATTCATAATTCTCTCTTGGCTGTGCGACTCTTGTCCTGAATTTGGGTCAAACATGCATACTCATTGGCCTCCCCTGCCATCTCCTTATCACAAATGATCCCCCATGCCCCGTGCCCACCTGTCGCCCCTGTCATCCATCTCGGATGCCTGGCAGAGAAACTGGAAAATCTAAAATTGTATAACCTGCTCCCAGCCGGCCGAGATGTGGTTTGGTTTCCTTCAACCCACTGGCCTGTGGGCCATAGTGGGTCTTGGTCGAGAGCGGGCAGTTGGTCCCGTGTATCTCAGTATCTGCGGCCATAAATTTTAGCCACTTTGATCTTGCCACATCGAATGTAAAGTGCTTAATGGGCCCGAAACAGTTGAGCGGGCTTAGCAAACAAAAATAGGAGAACGAGCAGCAAAAACCGAGCCTTTTGTGTGCGTGGCACAAAATTGCATTGTAATTTACAAAAATATTTCCAGTTCTCATTGTCTCCCTGCGCTTTTTTATTTATTTTACTTATTCTTGTTTTTGTGTGAGCTCTGTTCCCTAGAGATTTTAATCGTTGTCGCCAGCGTCGCCTTGTCAACGTTGTTCAGCCCCCTCCTATCCCATTCCCTCCTAGAAAAACGAAAAAAGAGTTCCGACCGTTTTATGCTGCTTTACATTGGCGTCGCATTTTTTGCCGCTGTTGCTGCTGCAATGTTGGAGTGGCTGCTGCAGTTGCTGCTGCCAACATTGATCACGACTGACCAGATAGCCTGGAGAAGTGGCCAAGTCGAGAGCTGCTTGTGCCCGGCTGCCGATTGTCGTTTGCCTATATATACTATATCCATATCCCTCTATATATATACGTATTTATACACGGCATTCTTTCTATGGAAACAATTGCATAAAATGTGAATCCTGATAGCGACAGAAAAAAGTCGAAGCCAGCCTCTCGGAAATGGCCAAGTCAAGTGGGTAGATCACAGAAAACAGTAGGAGATCGTAGACGCGAGACCGGAGAGAACTGGCCGCGAGCAAGGAGTGGGGGCAGATGGCCAGACAAGGAGTTTATGATGCCCCCAGATGCTTAGCAGACAATGGGTAGTCATAATGGAGGACTCGAAGCAAAAGTTTATTCTCTGAGAAAAGTGGTCATGGCTCCAGAAATGTTAGAACTATTAGAAAGCCAATAACTATTTCCCTGCTCAAAAAATAACTCAAAAATGTATCTATAAGAACGGCTGTTGTTGTTGTTGAGGTATTGGTTGTTGAGTTTTTGCACATTAATTTTAATGTCACTTGCAAAAGTGTCTACTCTTTTATAGACTTTGATGATTTGTTTCCCCTTTTCTTAATTAGTTTTCATGAGAAAAAGCTCGAGTATTTTGCACTTGAGTGGACAGTCGGCAACTACAGCTGCGCCCCAAAGTGCATTCAAATATTCACACCTCACCAGACAGCCCCACTTCCCCTCCTGCGATTTGTGTCGCCTGACTCAGCAGCTCCTGCTTACAAAACAGTGTCCAAACTGCCCCAAAAAAAGGAAATGCCAGGCAGTAGCCGATGAGAACCCACAGCCAGTATAGTAAATCCTCGGCGCGGAGGTCAGGCTAAAGGTTAAACTGACTAGATTGACAACGATGGGAGGTGGAGTGGGTGTTCGCCGAAAACCGAAATGGAACTTTGGCAACTGGCTTACTATATAATTGCCGCATTGCATGTCCGTGGTTTCAACTTTGATATTAGCCCGAGTTGGGGGAGCAGTTTCTTGTAGCTTTTGTTTTTCGCTGAGAATTGGCGGATTGGGAACAGGCGCACCCTCCACAAAGACAGTCTCGCTTATTTAGACTGGAAGTACAGGTATATGCAAAGTGGGGTAAAGAAATAGCCACGAAGGCAGTTGCCTTTGGCATATTACACTTTGCCTCACTACGGTTCACCATCCACAATGCACATTCCGAAGATACATATCCAAAGATATTCCCAGTTCTGTTCTCTCTGCTAATTGCATGGGAAAATTCACAAGCCCATGGTTCCTGCTTAAAAGTCGCCTGATTTGTAGCTATATAGGTTGTCATTACACTCTTAATTGCTGGGTATGATCATTAGTGAAGACCTCGCCTTTTGTCAGCCTGACAGGCTTTCTTTTCTAAGTAACTACTTTGAATATACACATTTTCCCATAGTCTTAAAGAACTCAGTAAAATGAGTCATTTATGTGATCAGCCGTTGGAGTTTATTGCATTTCACACATTTATGCCTTCCAATATTGATATGACAGTATAGCATTTGCTATTTTACATTCCGATTATTTGTTCAGTCTTTGGACGTGTTTTTCCACCACTGCACTTTATAGTATTACCATCTCCCACTTGCGCTCACTTGACTGCCACCTCTTCCATAATTTTCCCATTAATTATGTCTCTCAACCTTCAGCGCCTGCAACTGCAACTGCAACTGCGACTGCTGCGGTGCAACAACTGCAGATGCAATTCTTCGGCAAATGATGTAAGGGTCTCGTACTCCACGGAGGTGCAAAAACGCTGGAAGCGTTTAGCTGACATTTGTTGTCAACCTCTTCAGCGGTGCAGAGCCCCGGGAGGAAATGCCACTCGGCAATGCATCCACTGCACAGCTGTCACAATGTTTTATCATTTAATTTCCACGATAAAAACAAATTCATGTGAACGTGTCTCAGAAAATGTGTGCCATAATGTGCATAAAGTGTGTGGGCGGCGCCGGCAACCCACGTGCAGATTCGGATGCGGATCGAGATTGAGATTGAGATTGAGATTGGGCTGAAGATGAAGACGGGTTCACTGGCTGGGCCTAAAATAGCGCCACCGAATTATTATTTAACGGCTTTGGCTTCTTCGGTTCGGATGTTTGGATGCTTGGATGCTTGGATGTTTTAACACCTTGTCGCTTTTTCGGCAAGTGATTTCGCCAACGCCAAAGTGAAAGTGAAACAACAGCTGACACTGCACTTGGCTGTTTGAAGTTGGCGCTGCTTGTTGCTGCACCTGAACTCCACAACTTCCCGAACACCAATTACATATAAATATATATATGTATATATGTTTTCTGCTTTCCAACGAAGCGCCGTCAACTTCAAACTCCAATTAGAGTGCCAGTTTAATGAACTGCTGTCTGAACAAGGCACACGGAGTCCCCGACTTCAGTCGCAGACTTCAGGGCTTTGGGGGGTTAACTCATTACACGCTGCACAATTTTTTATGGCTCATCGGCCTTAACCTGCGGCCCCCACTTCAACTGCATGCCATTTTTTCACAGCCCTGTAATTATTATATTTAATATTTGTCCGTTTAATGTTATTGCAGATTATCAGCGAACTGGCGGAAATCGTCTACACCGCTTTGGATTACAATCTGCCGGAGGACGAAGAGTGCCAAGTGTCACAGGAGCTGGAGAATCTCTTCAACTTCATGACGGCTGATGGTGAGTATGGATTCTAAGGAAAGATAGGCTGGTCTTTAAAAACCTAGCTCCATGGCTAATCTGCCAAATGTGTTAAAGTCCAGCGTAAAGTACTTTGAGATAAACGAACGTGCAGTATTGAAATGATTATTTTCCTCAAATGGTGAAATCGCGCTGTGCTCGTTTCAAATAAAAACCATGTAGCTGGGCACAGTAATAGAATCTCGCATTAAAGTTCCCCAATCGGAGCTCAGTTAATCATATTTTAGCAGGGACCTTCTTCCACGAAAAGCCCCGTTTATCGGGCTCCACGAACGAAAACAAGATGAAGGTTGAGTGAGGCGGCGTGCCATGAATCACGTATTCTCTGTGATAAATTTAACGAAAATAATTATAATACAATAAACTTCGAGCCTCATAGAGCTGATTGGATCTTGTTCATTGCAGAGACAGACGATGATTGCATTGACGAGGGCATCGACGAGGGCGACAAGCGCTGGGACGACGAATCCGAGGAGGAGCGCAACGATACCAAAGAACTAGAGCACATAATCGAGGTGGGTTTCCAATTCGAGTCGATCGTATCTGACATTTGCAATCGGGTCGTGGCATGATGTGCCAAAACAAGCCACCCAATCCAAGTCAAACCAATGCAAATCGAACTCCGATCCAAGGGTGAGTCAGAGTCTTTTGGGGGTGCGCCAAGATCTGACCTTTTGACCAGGCGCTCAGTCGCTCTATTTTCCGGCTCTGGCATAAATATAAATAGGAGTATATATGGAGCCAATGCATCGATATTCGTTGGGGGGAAAACTCGTTTGGCTCACGTTACAGTTAGCCAAAGCTTAGCAAAATGCACAATCCAAACTCGGTTAACTATTGTGCCAAGTCTAGAAAATAATAAAATAAGTATATTATTATTTCTTAGGGATCCCTATACGTTTACATTTCCATCGGGCTATGTTTTATTTATATTTCCAATTCTCAATACCAATCCGACCATTTTTCTTTCTGTGCAGAAATCAAAGTAACTGGCAGATACTTGTTGTGCGCGTATCTGTATCGCGGCTAACCGCAAACATGCCGATTTAGTCCGGGTTCTAGTCAGATACCTAGCCTGCGATGCCCGGTCGAGCGACCGACTGGAAAACAATTTCAATTGCGGCTCGATTGCATCGATATTAAATAACCGAAATAACCATAAAACCAAACGCTTTCGTAATCGTAGGAAATCAGCCGCAGATCTGTAAATCAGAAATCTGAATCTGTATCTGAATCCGAATCTGAAACCGCCTACCTGCCGCAGTTGATTGCGCTTGGGGAATGCTTCCGCGTTCTCCGGCAGCCAGCAGCGCATCGTCGGCCGTCCCATTCGGTCCGCCGGAGATCCACTGGAGACCCACTCGCGGATGAGGATCCCCGATTTGGCAGTGGGGCGTGTGATGAACCTCACACCGCTGCTGATTGAGCCGGTGTCTTGGGTTCTTCGGGTCTTCGGTTCTGTTTGAGTGCTCTGCGAAGGGGCGGGGCTGGGCGGTTCTTCTCTAATGAGCCACTTTATGGAATTGACACATTGCTGTCAGGCAACGGTGAGCAGTGAGTGGATCCCTGATCTTTTTCCACCTGCCTGACTTTTCTAGCACACCATTGTAAAGTGGAAAAGTATCCGCAACTGATACAGATAAATTTGCATTCTCCAATGTCTGTGCTTCTCGTTTCAGATAAGATTTGTTTGGGGGAATAAATTGAGTTGGCCTATACTCGCGATATGATTATCGTAATAAGTGAAAGGAAATTGCCGAAGGCGTGAAACGTAATTTGGTACGCAGAACTTGTGTATGCGGGAAATTCGCAGATAATAGTATTCTTTCGGGTTATTCCCAGAATTTATTATTTAAATCAAATCAAAACACATATACTGCGGCAAAGTGACACATAGGCTATAGTCTTGGGGCGCGCGGATAAGTTGGAAAACCTGACTATCACCCAAAAAGGGGTTCTTGAATTGGTTTGATACTCCTCACCTCATTTAAAGTTGTTACCAGTGCCTTTAATTAATTAATTAATGTTTTTAACCCCTAATAGACTTGCAGAAATCACATAAAAACCACCCTGCCAGAGAACCACTACAGAGCTGTCTGCAGAGCCCTCGTGACGGAGACCATAGAGCTCCGAGTATTTCTGCAGCAGGTCCTGAACAATGGTAAGTGCTACTGCTGCCGGACTGCGAAAGCAAACTACTAACTAACTAATTAATAATCTTGAGAAGCAGGTGCCGAGAAGCTGATCAAGGCCTCGGAATCATCGGCCACCACGCAACAAGAACTGGCGAAGCTGGGCTTCAACGACTGGGTAAGATTCTTCAAGAGCCGTCACCTCAAACACAAGATTCCATAGCAGACCGTACCATAGCATACCATAGTTATGTAATGGTGCTCCACTAATGGCCTACAGTGGCCGACTGAGTATAGCGACTCACGATTTGTTTGGCGCACCTCTTCGAACGAAAACATATGCCATGAACCATCATCATCATAATCATTATCGCAGAGATCACGAGCATTTGTGGCGGGCTTTTCCGCTCTGGGCTGGAATAAAAAGTGAACTATTTCATGCATTGCCAAATGAAACTCACTTTTAATTTCAATAATTGGCCCGCGGTGGTCGCCTCCATTTTGGCCATCATCCTAATGAGTTCAACGCCGCTCCATTTGTGTATGTACTATGTGATTTCGTGCGCTATTTTAATGGACGCATATATCATCTATATATTTTGGCGCTCGGCGTGACCTTTGCTGAATATGTCGAGGCCGTCCCAGGAGTTTGCCATCATCACATCGGTCCGCTACCGCTATATCGCCGTCATCCAACCTCCGAAACTCATTGAGACACACACGCAAATTGGCCAGGCACGCAAGCCAAATTCGCTCTTGTTTTGTTTCTGCTTCTCGTTGACTTTTTGTGGCGTGAAAAGTTATACTATAGACGGCTTTACCGTTCGAGGTGTGTTTGATTTTTTCAATCAAATGGAAGCCCAAGCCTGTCAGACAAGAGTTGGCAAAGTTTGTCCCCGAAAGTTGATAAGGCGAGAAATGCTGAGTGTGGGGTTCTTTGGGTTCCAAATGTTGCAGCTGGTAAATGAAAAGCTGCGATCGGTCGGAAAATATCGCGAGTGACTAATTATTTCAGCTGCTAATTTGTTTGCACAAATTATTGGCACCAACAAATTCTGAAATGACTTTATTTATATGAACGGCTAATTGCTCAAATTTAAAAATTGTCTTTCTTTGTTCTGCGGCGTCAAGAAAGCCACATTAAAGCTAACATAAATACTTTATTGTATCAAAAAAACAACCATTTTGAGGCTCACCAAGAAAGTGAATTTAGGCTACATTCAATTTGCGAAATGTTGGGCTCGTCCGAGGAATAAAAAGCGCAAAAAAAGAAACCCTTGCGTGCGAAACAGACGACACATCATTATTTACCTTTACTGAAGTACAGAAGAAACACAACCAGATAGTGAAATAGACCATAAATATCTTTGCACCGTGAATTTGCATGTGCCGAAAGGCCGAAAGGCGGGATTAAAAAAGAGGGTGTAGCCGTGGAATTGGCCAATTAATTGGCCAGACATACTCCATATATCATATGCGCGATGAAGACCTGGCAACGAATTCAGTCGAGTGTGTTTACTTTGTGTCTTCTGTTTTGTTGGCATTGCGAAACGTAATTTGAGTCCATTGTAGAGCGTTGATTAAACGCCATCTTATCATTTTCTACTGCTCCGATAAGAGTTCTCCACCTGTGCCTGGTCTATTGTTTATAGGGGTGTTTTTCTTCTTTTTGCACTCATTTCAGCTACTGCCAAAAGAAGTGCAAGAAGTGTGTCTGTAGTCAGCGTTTTATCATGTTTTCTGGGAAGACAACAGCCTTCAGAATGTCACACAGTCAACCGATTGTTAAAACACTTTTTGACTGAATTTACATTGTTTTTGTTTGGCCATTATAATGCTGGAATTGCGGAAATTTCGCTGGTTCTGTTTTATTGCCATTTTTCTCGTTGGTTTTGAACGTGTTTCGCTGGCAGGGAAAAAAGGTTTTCCGAGGAAATCTCTCTTCTTTTGGCAGACATCGAGTCTGTGTCTCGCCTAGCTGCCTTCGATGATGATGATGATTTGGTATGCTAATTTTCGATCCAGACGATACCAATGTTGTACGCACATGGGCCAAAGTATTTCAAAAGCAACAGCAGATGCATCCCAACTTTTGCGGAAGCTGCTGCCACTCAAAGGTGGCCTGATGTTGCTGCTGCAAGTTTATGTTGCTGCAGCTGCTGCGTCTAATGCTGCTGCGGCGAGCGCAGTTGTAGCGTGGCGCGGCATCTTAAGCGTACATACATACATACATACAAGTATATGTATGTGCAACATGGTGTCAAAACATGTGCTGCCATTGATGCCTTCGGCTGAAATCGGACCCTAGATGCGCTCCACCTTCCTCGGCCGTTTTGCATGTTTAATGAGGTGTCTCAAGATGCATGGCCACCAATTGGCGGCGTACAGGAAGGCGATGGCGAATGGAAAGTGAAATTGCGGATCACTGTTACATATCAGGCCCCATTGTGTGCTAAATAGTCTTCCTGCCACCGCGCAGCGTTCAACGCTCATTACTCATACGCACAGTTAACTTGTCATGCCGATGGATTGGATCGGTCCCCTCGCAGCGGGAGTCTAAATTATTGGCTAATTAAATGAAAATAATTGCAAAAGTGAAATGCACCTCTCACCACTCGTCTGCTTGTTTTTCTTCCTGTCTCAAGCACGAACTGCAGCTGTGGAGGGCACTGCAAGTAGGTCCCTGGTTCCATTGCATGTTCTCCATTTTGTTTGTTTGTTTGTTTGCTGGTTTGTTGACTGCTTCTTTCTGTGTGTTTGCCGTGTGCCACATCTCCAGCGATCCGTCGCTGCTATCTAGTATCGGATCTCTATTGATTAACCACACCTTCCCGAATCCACAGGCACGCTTCTGGGTGCAGGTGATCGACGAACTGCGACGGGGAGTGCGGCTGAAGAAGAGCAACCACGAACGCACTCCCATCGAATACGAGCTGACGCCCTACGAAATACTCATGGGCGACATTCGAGCCAAGTGAGTACAAACTAGATTAACAGATACCTCTTAATTTAGTTCGTTATACCCGTTACTCGTAGAGTAGGGGGTTATACTGATTAGTTGAAATGTATAAGGAAACGTTTATATAAGGCATATCTAAAGTATATATATTCCTGATCAGGATTAGTAGCAGAGTCGGTCTGGCCATGTCCGTCTGTCCGTCCGTATGAACGTCCAGATCTCAGGAACTATAAAAGTTACAAACATACAGAACCCATAATTTTACATTATAATTTGCTTTCCATCTTCTATCGAAATGCAGAAAAATGTGAAATTACTATAGCGTTATCTCTTGTTTTACTTAATTATTATCAGAGTAAATCACAAGATATGAGGCCGTAACTCATTTCAATTGTGTGTCACTGCAATAATAAAATAATTAGCACCGCTCAGAGTGAAGAGAATATCCTAAAAACACTTTTTGTAGCCAACAAGAGAATGAAAGCAATACCCAATTTAGAAATCGCATCTAAGCCCGAATTTCTCTTTACAGAAAGTATCAGTTGCGCAAGGTGATGGTGAACGGCGATATACCGCCGCGCGTCAAGAAAGATGCCCACGCCATGATCTTGGAGTTCATCAGGTCACGGCCGCCGCTGAAGAAGGTGTGTAAAGCCCCCAGTCCCAGTGCCCCAACCCATTCCCAAATCATCCGCACGGCCAGTACCCAAATCAAAAGCAATTCCCCATCATCAAAATCCCCATTCGCCGCTTGCAGAGTGTGATGAAGTATTGATCTTGAGGCTTTCCCTTCCAACTTCATTTCATTGGCCTTGATTCCCCTCCCCACTGACATTTTTTGTAGCAAATGCATCAAATTGTTGTTCTCCTTTGAAATAAAAATTATTAGTTCACTGTCCGTTTTCATTTCTGTATTTCCCGGACCCACCAGGCCAGCGATCGCCAACTGGGCCCGCCGCGCATGTGCGAGCCTTCTCCGCGGGAGCAGCTCATGGAGTCCATACGGCGAGGAAAGGAGCTCAAGCAGATCACTCCGCCGGAAGCACCGACCCTCAGGGAAAGGGGTGAGTAATCAGTGTGCAACTTAACTAGTGAAACATCCGCTTCTTGCGAAAACCACATTCCTGCATGTGCAGGAAGAGTACTGTGGGGTCTTATTAGAAATCCGTAGGCCAACTAATGGATTCCACTCTCACTGACCTATCCTTCAAAGGCCAAGCCCATTGTCAAGGGGAAACCTGTGGATTTTGCACAGCGTCTGCCACAAATGGTTGCCGCCTCTAATCTTTTGCGGCATCCTGGCCTCAAGTTCGTTGCACGCGGACTCCAAAATTTTACCGCCAACGGCCCATAAATTGTTGTCGCCTATATAGACAACCGATGTCTCCTGCCGCCGAGAAATATAGGAGTGCTGAGGGATGGAGAAAACCAGTTACTGGCAAGACTTTTCCACTGCACTTGTTGCGGGGGGAGCCCCATAGTCCGTCCGTCCGTCCGTCCTCCTATTTCTCTGTCATGTTTGTTTGTTTGCTGTTTGCCGTTCGCCTGTTTGTGTGTGTTTGCCGGCCAAAGAGCGCATGCCAGCATAGATCAAAAACGGCAACATTTTCCAATCACAACACTGAAAGGAATTTTCGCTCAGCGACCAAACGAAAGTGTTCAATCGAGATCTGATAAAACTTATAAGTACTGTCATTACTTAGTTTGTTAAGAACATTGCAAACTATTTCTTGTCTGCAAAGTGTAGGTGGGCCTTGCAAATTTTTTCCCTCTGTAATCCCCACCTCGAATCCAACACTGAAATCCCCAATCCTCTCTGTTGGAGGAAGCGTGCAAAATTGTGACACACAAAGATAGCGACAACGCGACGACAAGACAACAACGGCAACTGCAACATTTCAGCCAAGAAAATCGAAGAAAACCAAGCACGACAACCTCACCTGAGTCGAAGTTGGCTATTGTTGGCTGTTGGGTTTTCTTTTCGGCTGGGAATCTTCTCCGACTTTTAAGTCGGCAGCTGACCGAATATAATTTGTATTACTATATAAAATCTCATCGACTCTCAAGTCATTCGAGAGGGATATTAAGCCGTTGAGGTAAATTTTTAGTTGTCAGTAGTTAAAAATTTTGTTGGCTCTAATTTTTTTTTTAAATTTTTATTAGGAATCAGCAAACATTAATGACTATAACCTAATATGAATCTTATGTTGGTGATTCTCCTAGACTATATTTACCTATACCTTATTATAGTTCTTATATCTATTAATCTGATGATTATAATAAGCTAAAACATATTTTTTACATGCACTATACATGGTTTAAATTGTTTAGCCTAACCTTTGGGGGAAAACTGAAGCTGGCTTTAAATTTCAAAGTATACTTATGGGAGCTCATAAGTTTATGGTTTCAGAGAGCTGTAGATACGCTCTTTGGGGAATAGCAGGTTTATAGTGTACACTAATTAGGGAATGGTAGGCATAGTAATTCAACTAAAAGTGCAAAAAGCTTGAGCTAGCTCTATTATCCTTCCTGCCACGTCCTCGCAGGACATTACGCGCTTACTCATCACATGTGGCGAGTCCTTGTTGCCGCTGTCTACGTCTACGTCATCACCTCAACGGTGACGTATAAATCACCCACGCAGCAACAACACCACCGACGGCCAAACCACTTTTAGGCCGTTAAATGTCAAAACAAAACATTGACGCTCTCGCCGCGAGCGACGCATGCGCAAACCGGGCTGAAAAGTGGGGAAACTCGAGTTGACAGCTGCCACATTTCTCAGTTCCGTGTTGAGCTTCGCTGAGGACGCCTCGTCGTTGTCGGCTCTTCAGCTTCCAATTATTCTGTGGGCTAAGTGAAAATGAAAACGAAAGCGGTGGCTATCTAGTGAATCAGGCAAAGTACAACAAAGTGGCGTATAGATGTCGGGAAAAGGGCAACCAAAGTGAATGGAGCTGCCGGATAAACCCCATTGATGCCCATCAACCCTCCCTGAAAAGAGAGAACAGCGCGGCCCAGAGGGTGGCTTCCCTTTTTCGGACTCGGATCGATAGCCTCCATGCAACCGTGTGAGAAAACCGAAAAGTGAAAAGCCATAGGGAAATGTGCCAGGCCTAACCCATGGAAGCTCGGCCAGCGAAACGCTCCACGGCGGCCTCCGTCTTCCGGTCGCACCACATGCCGCGGGAGTCGGACCTGGTGGACATCGGCAGCGATGCCTCCCTGTACTGCAGCTCCGACGGCGAGTCCAGTCAGGCCCCGTCCACTTCCAGTCCGAACCCGAAGGCGAGTTCTGGCCAGGATCTGGACCAGCCGCAACCAACACCTCGGGCGGCGCCGAGAGCATCGGCCTCCAATAATCCGCCAACACCCAAGCCACGACAGGCCCTCAGGTCATCAAAAGGTAGACATCAGCATCTCCAGACCCTCAAAAAACACAATAGCGTTTCCCCATTGTTGAATGTGCTCCGCTTTGACCTGGTTTCGATTTCAGGCCTGCCCCAAAGTGCAAGTGGGTGGGATGGGGGCAGGGATTCGGCGCTCGTACACTTCCCCGAGGCAGTGTTTTTTGCTTTTGTGCTCAAGGAGCTACTCCAAGGCAACTGCAGTGCTCCGGTAATTGCCTTCATATTATGACTTCGATTTTAAGCCCCAGTCATTAGGGGCGTAAAGAAATAGGCTCCAAAGCAGAGCTAGTGTTCATAAGCCGAAGGCCGAATACCCTTTGTTGCCAAATAACATTGAGAAATTGTTTGCTTTATTTGTTCATTGCTTTGGTCATTAGCGCCACGGAGAAATAACACCAAACATAAATAAACAGCAGTAGTACCAAATGGGCTGTGATGAATTGACTGAGATTTATTTTGCGTTTCAAAACGCTTGTCTTTCTATCCACAAATAAGCAGATCGATGAAAACGCTAGAGCTTGCCCCCAGCCAAAAGGTTAAAGCCAGTGGAGGTAAACCCTAGCCCCCGGTGGTCCGTGGTCAATGGTCAGTAGCGAGCCGGATCACGTAGCAGTTATTACAGAGCCCCGAACCCATAAAGTATCTTTGAGTTGCACACAGGCGAAGCGAACTCTTCCGCTGCAGATTCGAGTTCCCAGGCGTTGCACAAGCGGAGTGGGTTTCACAAGTAGAACCATTAAGTGCGAGGGGCTTAACGGCTTCTACGGAGTAGCTAACTAAAAATAAAAAAAAGAGAAACTATGACTACTTTTGATGTCGGCGAAGTGAGAACCTAGACATGTCACCTCTAATTGCGCAATGAGCGAGCAAAAAGGGCTGGAAAATCCAGTTTCATTGCGAGTTATCCAGAGATGTCTGCTCCATTGCCCAATGATATTCATTAGATAATCCAATCAAGCCTAAGACTTTCCCACCACTTTCGCCTGAGAAACGAGGACTTATTGTTACTCCGATCTGTTTTTCTTGCAGTGCTTCCAAGTGCAAACTCCACGCTGTCACGATCCAGACAGCGGCTCATCAAAGTGGACTTCTCCAAGTTTCAGGTGGGTTTCGTGGAATTCATTATGCCTGCAGGGGGTCTGACCTATTTCCTGATTTTCCAGGACGATGATCTCTTCTACGATGAGAACAGCATTAGCAGCTCCCACTCCACAGCGGCCACCCACCAGCATCATCCGCATCTCGCCGAGATGCACCGCTGCTCCCAGCCCAAGATGCCGCCGTATCCATTCGGTGGCTATATGGTGCCCAGTCAGGCACGACAAGATTGCCGGGAGACGGCGTCGCTGATGCGGCCCCGACGCACAAGTGAGTATCAGATTCTTCCACGGATTATGCAACGTATGTCCGTGTATCTATAACTTACTTGGGTGCTTTGGGAGCACATGCCCCTAGAGCACAAAGTGCAAGGGCGGTTTGGATTTGATTGGAATTCGAGATGAATTGCGCCGAAGAACTAACATTTCTTGGTTTCGAATTTAAGTTTACGGGCTTGGCTTGGTTATTTAGTAAGGCTTTTATGCAGAAAAGATGTTTCCAGACCAATGTTAAATATTTACAAATATATAAATGAACCAAATAATGTTTGGTTCTCGAAATCTTAACAATCTTAACTGTCGCAATATCTCAACATATTTTCTGAAGCTTTCTCCAACTTATGAAGTAAGAAACTCTAGCGCTTATTAATTGGCCACTTGCCACAACTGAATTCCATTGTATAAAACAAATAATTTTATATTTAAAAACCGGTTTACTTTATGCTCTAGCTTGAATTCCGTGGCCAAGCCATTGCTTTACGTATTTCACTATGTATTTTGTATGTATTATGGGTTTCAATTGCAGACGGAAAGTTACAAAACCGCAAGACAAATAGAATAACATATTAAAAATTGCTTTTTATTTGTTTTTTAATGGTAAAGCAACTGACTGTCTGTGATGTGGTTTATGTTTTTATAATTTTAATTTACACTATTTTTATTTTTACTTTTCTCCTTTCCTCACACAACAAACCAAAAAACAAACACAAACTTATTTTGCCCAGGTATTTGATCGTTTTTCTGTGAGCACACTGCTAACCCTTCGATTAAATCGATTAATTAATTTTTATGATTTTGTATGACGCAAGCAAAGGCCTAGCAAAATCGAGTGAAAACTTACCAAAAATCGCACTAAGATCAAAAAATGAAGTAGAAATTTTGGTGTGGTGTGGGCCGAAGTAGCAAATAACAATTCAAAATTGACGATCGGTTGAGGAGGCACTCAAGCACACAAAAAAAAACCACACAAATATACAACAAAAAATCTCGAAATATTTTGTAAAAACAAATGTGAATGTAGAAATAAAGAAAGTCTACTGCAATTCACCCTTAGTATTATTTATTTTGGCACCCAGTAGTGGCTTTTCTTTTGGTACTAACTTAACTGTCCCGGCTGCCAATAATCGTATCAAAATAACGTATTTTTAACTTGCCAAAAAATGACGCCTGCAAACTAAATACACATGTGAAAAACGAACAAAATTAACTGATGCCCAAAATGAAATGAAACCCGATCAGTGGAGCCAGCAAAGCAGGCGGCGCCTCCAGAAGAGCCATCCTTCACGAAGGACGAGTACCACAAGTTCTACGACACGGCCCTAGAATGTAAATATTTGCTAAGAAGCAGCACGTAAACCCGTAATGCATTGCCATCTTGCATGATTGTACCCCTATCGGATATCGAAATTGCATTTAGACGCTTCACAAGTATAGATCACGCTACTAAACAGACAGCTTGCCTTTGAAATACACATCTGACATTTAACATTTGTCGCTTTAGCCTCCTCCTTCACTGTCCTTCATGTATGAAAATAACTCAGACGCCCCGTTGACCCTGACTGAATGCGCCCTATTCTCTTTAATTGACAGCCTACGACCTGGCCACTCAGTGCGAGTCGAGGAGAGCTTCCCTGCGCCGCCACACCATCGTTGGATGCCAGAGCAACCTGGACGAGACGCACTCCATGCCGCCCACGCGGCCCGAGTCGCGTCAATCGGACGACGTCAGCAAGGAGGTGAGTCCGCCAGCACAGTGGCAATGAGGATAGCAAGGGTGTGTGTGCTCCCTACTTTTGTATTATCCTTTCGAGGACGTACAACCATCTGGGGTGGGACTTCCATATGCTAGATCTTTCCTTTCACTTGGAGCACATGAAACCAGTAAAGTTTGAAGCTCATTCAAACTGTATTTCAATAGCTGAGCTTTTTTAAGTAATTCGCTTACTAATCCTTTGCAGACGCCCAGAAGGAGTCCTGCGGAGCAGACCCAACCCTCAGACGAGGGCAGTTCAACATCCTCGCTTGGGCCATGGAACAAGTCCTTCATGGACAAACAGACGTGGATGGAACGGGGGGACGATCGCCTGTCCGTCACGCTGGCGGAGATCGTTCACATCCGTTCCGTCATGACCAAGGCGGAGCTGGAGGGCCTGCCGATGGACGTGCGCGTCAAGGAGGATGTTGAAAAGCGTCGCGTCTGCTTCCTGTGCCTGCGCACTCGGTTCTCCTTCTTCGGTCCCTGGGGCATCCAGTGCAAGCTGTGCCAGCGCACGGTCTGCGCCAAGTGCTATACCAAGGTGGGTTTTTGGGTAATGGTTAACCCTAGGCCTGCATATTTACAATTTGTCTTTTTCCCAGATGCGAATTCCCTCGGAGCATTTCCGCAACGTGCCCCTCGTGCTGATCTCGCCATCGCTGCTGTCCAGTCCGGCCAGCTCGAGCACCCCATCACCCTCCCATCATGCCCAGCAGGCGCACTCGTCCTCGACGGGGAACATCATGGACGACCAGTTCCCCAAGTCGCTGATAGAGCGTCTTTTGCGCTCCGAGTCCGAGCGAAAGGTAGGCTTCCCAACAGTCTGACTAGTAAACATGCAATTATTAATTTGGATTCCTTTCCTCCAGACTCGCAGCACCGTGGGCAGTGCCCCATCATCACCCAAGCACCAAAGATCAAACATGAGCACGCCGGGGATCAGCGTTGGACCCGGTGCATCTTCCTCATCAGCGGCCGCCACTGGTCAGGCCGTGGAGGCTCTGCACGACCAGGCGACCATGTCGTCCTCGTATTCCGCGGCCATGCGACCCTCGGGCGTCCATCAGCAGCAGAAGCAGCACTACAACAACGCCATGTCGAGGAGCATGGAGGGACCCCGAAGTCTGCCCGTGCACAGTCCAGCATATCGACCGCTGTCCAACAACAGCACCCTGGAGAGGAAGTGAGTTTTTCGTTTGGCTTGTGATGCAATGCGTATTTTAACCTTAATTTATTCTCAGATCCCGCTTCTCGAGGGGATTCAACCTGTTCTCATCGGGCAGCCATCTTGCCCAGACGCAGGAGCAAAAGGAGAACCTACGAGGCGAGCAGGTGACCGTGTGCAACGACTGCCAGGGACTGGTCAACGAGATCACCAGCTCCGTGAAGCAGAAGCGCAGCTCTGCCAGGAACCGCACCATTCAGAATCTCACCCTGGATCTAACGCCCGTCTGGAAGTAGGCGTGAATCAGATCAATAATAGGATAACTCCGCAATGCGTTTGAAGACCGTAGGATGGTGGCAATGGAGTTCTAACGACTGACTTGGCTATACATCGCAATACTACCATTGACTACAGACATTGATGATGACTCATTGACAGACAACAGACAACAGACACTATTTGATTACTGACCACATACCTTACCTGTGAGAATTTTCAGTTTCAGCGTTGCTGTTTTAGGGCCTTCAGAACGCACTTGCGTGTTTAGCTATTTACATACAAACATAGATATGAATTAGATCGACTGTTGTACACTTAAAGGATAGAGCCTCGAGGAGCCTCGTTTGTAAATCGTGTTAGTCTAGTGAATAAGCAGAGGAGAATACCGAGAATTCCTGGCTGAAGCTTTGTACATTTTCTGCCGGCTACAGAGAGATCTGCTTGAGCGCACCCCACCACTTACTATTTATAGAGGAGCTATCTTACACGTCGCTACACATTATATTATCGCAGATTGCAATACGATGTCGTTGTTTATAACTGTTTAAAGTATGCGTAAAAGTTGGTTAAGAACATGTAATCATAACTCTTGTATCCGCGTATAGCAAGTGCACATATATTCGACCTTACTTGTATCCCGGCTCCTGCTTTCGATTCAGCATGAGCGACAGATTAATCATTCAGAATACACCAATGTTCGCATACGATTCCCAGTTCAGAGAAAAAATTTCGTTTGTTGAAATAGTTATCCAAAAATGTTGTAAAACTTTTGTGCTTGCGCAGATCTTTGTTTACCTTGTGAAGTTATCGTTTTGTTCCCCTATTAACTACAATGTCAATGTATAACGCAAGAACTACTTGATAGCCTAATTTAATTTTAGTCGGCGTTGCTATGCAGCCCAAACTATTTAGTTAATTCGCTTAGTTTTAATTCTACCTAAGTGCGTCTAAGTTGTAAGCGACGTCTATATAATTGTACAAGCTGATGATGCAAAGCAAACCCCTAACAAACATTATATTACCTAATTGTAACTGCTATTATAATTTTTCTAACAGTTTTGAACAATTTTGTTTCATTTATCCATAATTGTAAATGCATTTAAGTACTTGTAATATTAAATTTTATGCTTTTAAGTTAAATTCATTTACCATAATTTAATACACACACGAACACACAAAGAGATCGAAAATACACAAAACAGCAATAATAAATGAAAATACAAACTAATGAAGAAGATTGGGGTTTTACACACTGGTCTTTATTTGTAACTTTCTGCTGAGGGAAACAAATGGATTCGTAGTCTTCTATGTAAAATAAATTAGAGTCCATATCGTTATTTATGTAACAGACTATACATACATTTTTGAAGAATATTCCGTACGTCCTACGATTACTTCGCAAGCTAAGAGAAAGCGTGTGGTTTATATGTAAGGCCTTAAAGCTAGGTCAACTAGATCTACCGAGTAACAATTAAGCTTGGTCTACTGCCGTCAAAAGACTCGGGTGGCGGAATATAAATGGATGAGTTAATCCCCACGCGCCTTCTTACCACCACCGTGTTTGTGGTCGTTTCCGCCGTGGCGCTTGCGGTTGAAGCGCTTGCCCTTGTTCCTGGTGAAATCGCGTCGCTTCTTCATGAACTCGATGGCCTTGTCGATGAACTCCTTCTCCTCCTCCTCGGTGGCCTTTCGCAGAGACAAAGATACCTCATCGTTGAACTTGAGCTGTGGATAGGCAAGTACGGTCACGGATCAGCTGATGAGGTAAAAGTTATAACTCCATTTCTGATTCTTACCTTGCCTTCCTCCACCTTGGCAATGTACTTTTCGGCTGCATCGGCCTCGGTCAGCCGCACAGAGCCCTTTGTATCGCCCTTGGCGAACTCAATGTACGCCACCTCGAAGTCCTTTATCTTCTCAAAGGCTTCACGGATCTCCTCGCGGCTAGAGGTCTCCGGAGCACCTTCGAAGACAACAATGGCGTTCTTGGGTAGCTCGAAGGCTGGCTCAGGCTTGGCCTCCTTCTTGTTTTTGCGCTTCTCGTTCTTCTGGGCATATTCCTCCTGCTTCTCCTTAAGATAGTCCACCTGCCACTTGCGCAGCAGTTCGCGCTCCTTATAAGCGATCTTCTCCTGTTCGAGGAAGGCCTTTGCCTGCTCTTTGGTCTCGAAGGTAAGGAAGATGCTGCCCTTAAACTTATACGACTTGGTGGGCTTGTCGTAGTGCTTGCGCATGGTCAGGTTGACCACTTTATCGTAGTTGGCGGCAAAGTCGAGCAGTTCGCTAATCTGCGAATCTAGTGGGAAGCCCTTCGCGTAGGCCGTTCGTTCCTGGATCTCCTTGCGCCGCTCTTCGTTGTGCTCCGGAATGGGACGCTCCGGATGGCGACGCAGACTGAGTTTGTCTTCGCTGATCTCCACGAGGCCCTCCTCGGATTTGTTCAGGGCAGCCACGATTTCGGTCAAGTCCGTGGACAGGGAGGCCAATCTCTTGAAGGTAACGAGCACCGACAGAGGCACCCAGCCGTCCTCGTTCTTGCCGATCTGCTCGCGCAGAAATTTGTCCCGATTCAGATTGGCATCGCCAAAGTAGTACTCTACCTGCCGGATTATGGCGCGCTCCTGTTTGGAGAAGTCGCCAGCGGATTCCTCTGCCGCGGGAGCCGGCCCCTCTTTGGCGTCCCCGTTCTTCGCATCCAGCACCTGCGCCTCAGCGGGCTGTGCCACCTCCTCCTGGGTCTCCACACTCGGGGTTTCAGCAACTTCAGCCATTTTTGCTGTGAGAATTTCGCGAAGAAATGAAAACTAAACGTGCGCTCACTAAAACACGTGTGAAATCGGTAAAATGAGTTACGGCGTTGTGCAACACTAATCGCGAAATGCCGTGATAGAGGTGCACAGGCCAAAAACCCGTGACTAGCGGCAACCAGCATTAACTTGAAAATGTGCGCGCATCTTGACTTTGCATTACTCAAAGGCAGTGAAAATATTATTCTATTATATTATTATATATTTTAATATTATATAAATTCCTTCATTTAAAATTTGTTCTAGTAATTCTCACATTCGTAATATATTAAGAAAAAAACACGTTTAGTTATTAAAATGCATCAATATGTTCAAAAATAAGGCTATAACAGTAAACTATAACTGCAACAGACTAGCGTACTTAAAGTAATAATAAAAAATATATAGGACGAAACACGGCCTATATTATTTTTGAATGCGCACACTTAATTCTAGTTAAGGAGGCTCGTTAACATAAATAGAACTACCATTTCAAGCTATTAAACTATCGATGCAAAGTCACGGAATGCTCCTCCATAGCACTATCGATGCCGAGGACCTGTTGGCACGCACACATCCCTAATTTAGCTGCGGGCGATTGCAGCCCTGGTTTTCTAGGTTTCTATTTTGGTCGTGCGCTGTGTTTTATTTATGTTTGCCATGGGAAAAGAGAGTTGCTAAAAGTGCCTAAATAAGTGCACCTGGTTCACGAAAGGGCACTCCACGCGGTTAACGCCAGCAACACGGAATCGGCACTAGAGTAAACAAGTATTTCGAAAAATAAGTGAGCGCAGTTCAGATCGCGTCCGCCTAGAAAAGAAACCAGAAAATCGGGCAATAAATAGTAAAAAGTGTGCTGCTTTTAACCTTAACTATATAACTAATTGTGTATATTATAATAAGGGCGAATAAGTCGTGCAACCAACGAAATTGGGAAAATTCCACTATTAGTCACTATTCTATTTTTGCTCAACGAACGACAGGCAGCAACAAATGTTTGTTAAAACGAAACGCAGCTGAAGGTGAGCTAAAATCTAGTGGTGAAGAAAACCCTTCAGACAGCTTGGCTGGAAAATGAGTCAGGTTTTCCAATAACTATTCGTCTGGCAAAGGTACAGTGACATCAGAAAATACACCCCACTATGCGTCATCCAAGTAGAGGCATCATAGACATCCCCACAACGGCAGACACAATCAAGCCTTCCTAAAAGGAACGCCATGGGTCTTTTATATTGCATATATAAGAATGGGTTTTCTGCCGTCTTTAAGAACCACATTTCTCCTAAAAAATTAAAAATATTGTTTCTGGAATCTTCCCTCCTCATCTCTTAAGAAATCTTTCATAAAATTAGTATTTGGTGGACTAATATGTTGTCTTTATTAAATTACTCTATAAACCCACCCTTCTTTTAGCCATCACATCAATATAAAAAATATGAAACAGCGTTTTTAAAAACCATTTAGTTGGGCTTATAACTCAAAAGAAAAGCATACTTTTTATAGAATGACTCCTGTACTGTCGGCACAATTGTTGTTCAACTTGCTGCTGCTCGTGTAATAGTAATTTGTTGCCGGTTTCTGGAGTTCAGAGGCCCGCCTGCATAATCCATTGGGTCAATAGCAGGGCTCCTCGTGGGACTTCCGTTCCTGCTCTTCCCGAAGAGCGTTTGTTTGCTAGCACTCGTTGCGAGAATAAAATGCACAGCCGGACGACGACGGAGGCACGTTTCGGTGCCTGCCACTTGCTCATTGGATCCCCAGAACCAAGAAGCATCATTACCCGAACAATTTTGAACCGCTGCCAAGAGAATTTGCTATGAAAGGCGGTGGCAAGCTGAATGCAAATTCATTTTTTTCTTTGCTCACAAATGGTCTTGGTTTCGGCTTAAAGAAAACCACCAGTTCAATACCACTTTAAAAATATGTATATATTTCATATAGTTACATCAGAAATAATCTTTGAATCAAAAATAATTACTTATTCAAACGAAAGAACACAATATATTACATTTTAAGGCTTGAAAAGTTACATTGTTGATATATTTTAGGCAACTTTGCATATGTCTAGGGTAAATCCCAGTCGAATCACTTTCGTCTTTACGCCTTATGGTTGTTATTATTACGCTTTAATGCAAGCATTTTGGGAAAATCTGTACGTGGGCCTGCGATTTCCCAAAACAAACCATTGGCCGTCAAATCATGCGCCTGATTTTCATTCATGGCTGCTGAAAAACAGCATTTCTTCATATTTCCGCTGGTGACCTCGTTATTGGTGTGTTGGCGTGTTGGTGTCGAGAACATTGGATCCCCACAAGTTATAGGAACTCCCACCTCTCGTTCACCTCTTCGGCGTGCCCACACCCACCAATGACTTCCTCCGCCAAGTATCTATAAATACGGCGAGAAAAGCAATCAAACCATATTACGTTCATATATCTGAGGAAATGCATCTCAAGTGGCTGCGGTGCAGCCTGTAAATCTCGGTATTGACACATTGAAGAGGCCTTATTGAGTGCAGTTCGGCTGAGGTAGTAGGGATGGCGATTCGGATCCGGTCCCGACAAGGCAGAACTGCATAAATTTGGTTTGTCTTTGGCTGACTTTGTTTGTCTTTGCCGCTGTCTTTGCCAAGCAAAACAAAGCAAGCAACGCGAAAAGTCCACTCGCTTTTCTTACATCTCTCGTCATTGTTGTTTACGTTCCCAGCGTCCCACGAAAATAAACATTCGGTGATTTGATTTGGGGTGCTCCCCTCGGATGGATGCGACGTTTTTCTCGCCAAATTGCGCATTTCCGGAAGCCGTAGGACATTCATTTGAATTTCGCGTTCAGCGACGGATCGTTAATAACCAAAAGAGTTGTCTCTTATACTCGGAGAGCGTGGGCCGGGTGTATCTGTATCTGAAACTTGCATCTGTATCTGCCTCTGGGGCTGCACTGCCGATCTGCGCGGCGCCATGTGCAAGTTTAATGAATTAATTAAAATTTGGTTCCGAGAGCTTCAATGGAATATGTATGTACATATGTGTGTGCCCACATATCTGCGTGTGTGCCACTCGGTAGCTGCATTTATGCATCTGCTCATCTGACCTCCGATGCATCGTTTGGAGCACCACCACCTACGGAAATTCGATTGTGCCCGGCCATGGACTTAAAGTGTTTTCAGGGTTGAACGAAGTGGAGGAAAGTGACATACATTTGGCTTGGGTTTGGCGTTGCATCTATAACGAATATTTTTGCCCACATCTGACCACGGCAGATTTGAAGATGAGACCTAAAATTGTAGCATTGCATCGAAAGAATATTGTCTGGCTGGGATATAAGCTTAAACATCTTTGTTCAATATAGTTTAACGTTCCAGCTTCCTTGTTTGTCCTGGAATGGAATTTGAAAAATGTATATCCTATAAGAAATTCTAAATTTAATGCGAATTTGACGTTTCCAGAGGCCATTATCCCACTAAAGCCACAATGTGTGTCGCGCGATTTAAAATTTTTAATTCTAAAAGACCTATGCATATTGTATAGCTATGTTCAAACCAACAGGAAACTGAGCGGAACAGGTGAAATTTTCTGAAATAATTCTAAATGTTTCCAACCCAGACCTGCTTGAAATGCAGAATTTTTCGATTGATGACTGAATCCGCAAACATGGAAGATCTCACATCGCATAGGCATGCCACATATATTTAAGCACAAATATTTTTATGGGTTTTTTCAAAACACAATGCGAAATCACATCGAGGAATGCCGCTGGTGTCGCTTGTTTCTCAATGAAATACATTAAGATACAGCACAATCCCCCGAACCCCCATTTTGGAAACGCAGATGAAAAGGTTGTCCCCGGATTTATATTTTTTGTCATATCTCTGTTGATTTTCCGTGAAAATATGCGATGTGTCCGGTCGAAAGCGCTCGCGTACATGTGAAAATATATTCGATTCGCCTACGATCCGATGGGACTCTCAGAAAATGGCTGGGAGAGTGGCACTTTCGGTTGCCGTGGAAAATTCGGCTGCCATATGTCGCCAGCTTTTCGGTATTTTCCGCTTTTCTCGGCAGTTTCGCTGAAGCAATGAACGCGTGCGGTGCAACGTCTGAGAGCAGCAAAAACGGCGAAAAACGGCAAATTTTCGTACCACAATTTATTGTCAAAAAAGTATATATCAACATCTATACAACAGACTAGCGGGTATACATATGTATTCGAGTGCCAAGTGGCGAAAAAGCGACATTTTAAGACACTTTCATGCGTGTGTGCATCCAAAACGTGACCTTGCCTTAGGGAAACGTTCTCGGTCAGAATTCCCATATCATCAGAATTCATCATATAAATCTTGACAATCTCTTAGAGCTGTAATAATACGCAAAAAACTAAACGTTTCAGTTGGCCATATAGGACTTGCGATCCGCCAATATGTACATTTTCCTCGGTTTTTTATTTTTAGCATTCAGAAAAAATATTTGGGCAAAATAAACCAAGTTATTCATATTTTTGCGTTTACTCATTGCGGCAATAGCGCAACAATGTGATACATCTATTTATATATACGGGGTCTAGAAACTAGATCAGTTCTTTTGACTTCTTCAGTCCAGAATTTAAAAACAAACTGAAATTCTTACAATAATAGTAGCGAAGTGTGCTGCCAATTTTAAATAATAGCAAATGTGGTTTTATATCCCATTTTTATAACATTCCATTTACAAGGAGTCACTCATACACAAGATTTGGATTTTGCTTTGGAATATTTAGGTTTGATTGTGGGTAGCAATGTCGCAATATAACTCTCGAGTTTTTCGAAAATATTTTTGCAATTTTGCTTTTTACGTGCAATGTTGGATCTAGTGCACTTGCTTTCAGAATCCAAAGTGCCCATCCCATTTCCGTCAACGAATGTGTTCAACAATTAAATCAAATGTTGACCTCTTAAAGAGTTGTTCGAACAAACCAAATAAAAACGGTCGTAAATATTTATAATCGCGACGTGGCCGTTGGTTATGATTTATATGTTCGCCTGTCCGGCTATTCAAATTGTTTTTATGGCCCGAAAAGTTTTTCTTTCACAATACGCGAGTGATTTTTCCCCAATTTTTTAATGGATCCTCGCAGCTTGTGTGACCTTGGCCATCGAGTAGCGCACGAGTTTTCCAGACACTTCAAGTAAACAAGGAAAGAAATCCGGAGGGGAGTCGCCGGAAAAGTGTCAAGAAACTTGCGCACGCGTTTCTCGACAGATGTTTTCAAAATGTTTTCTTCTTTGGGGCCATAATTATTGCTTGGCTAATGCCAAAAAGCTGAGGAATTCCGAGCGATCGACGATGATGTAGCTCATCGCTGCCATAATGCGTAGGTGCTGTATATAACGAGAGATATGCTCACATATGTTATTTCATTGAGCAAATTGCCTAGCTGGTGTTTCAAGTTCAATACTCATCGCCTCGTTTCAGTTAAATCACTCTAGTGCGGACTCGGATCAGCCCTGAACAATCCGACAATGGATCAGCCACTGGTTGTGCAGGCGGAGTACTCCTTCATGGGCAGCAACAACGACGAGTTGTGCTTCCAGAAGGGCGATGTCATCACGGTAACCCAGCGAGAGGATGGTGGCTGGTGGGAGGGAACGCTGAACGATAAGACTGGCTGGTTTCCCAGCAACTACGTCAATGAGTGCAAGGTGCAGCTGCCTCTGACGGAGACCATAAGGCCGCCGGAGGAGATCCAGGAGTATCGGTCTGTGGTGCTCAAGGATCTGCTTGACTCGGAGCGAGCCCATGTGGCCGAGCTGCAGGGTCTGCTCGAGAATTTCCTGGAGCCCATGCAACAGACGCAGATGTATGTTTCCTATTTTCTGATATAATTTTAAATATTTTAAAATTCCACCTCCAACAGACTCAGTCAGGATGAGTACGCCCAGCTGATGTGTAACTTCGTGGAAATTGTCCGAACGCATGAGGATTTGCTCATCCAGATCGAGGAGTGCAACGATCGAGTGGGAAAACTATTTCTCACCAGCGCCCCCTTGATGAAGAAAGTCCACCAGGCCTACTGTGCTGCCCATCCGAAGGCCATAGTCATACTGGATAAGTACAAGTATGCTTTCCCATCCCATATTGTGTTAATTTGTTATTAAATATGAATGGTATTTATTTTGAAAGGGACGATCTGGAAAAGTATATGGAACGACAGGGTGCAGCCACTCCTGGTTTACTTGTGCTCACGACAGGGCTATCAAAGCCCTTTCGGCGACTGGACAAATACTCGGCCATGCTGCAGGAGCTGGAGCGACATATGGAGAGCAGTCATCCGGACCGCGGCGACACCCAGCGCAGTGTGGCCGTGTACAAAGACATAGCTGCCACCTGCTCGGCCACCCGTCGCCAGAAAGAGCTGGAGCTGCAAGTGCTCACGGGGCCAGTGCGTGGATGGCAGGGCCAAGAGTTGAGCACCCTTGGAGACATCATCCACATGGGCAGTGTAGCAGTTGGAGCTGATCATCGCGACCGCTACTTTGTGCTCTTCCCACAAACATTGCTTTTCCTTAGCGTTAGTCAGCGGATGAGTGCATTCATATATGAGGTGGGAAAAATTAGCACAAAATGGTGAATCGGTTTGTAATCTGTTTTTACACGCAGGGCAAGCTACCCTTAACTGGGATCATAGTGAATCGACTGGAGGACACGGATGCCCTCAAGAACGCATTTGAGATAAACAGTCCCCTGATTGATCGCATTGTAGCAGTTTGCCAGGGTCCGAATGAGGCCAACAAGTGGGTGGAGCTGCTTAGTGCCAACAATCCCAGCTTGCCCATGGGCATCAAACGGCAATTGGGCAACTTGAGCAACTCTTCGCTAGGACACCTAAATGCCGCTCATGTAAGTAGAGTAATTTTTCTATATTCACCTTTATTATCGTTTCGTTTTGGTGACACTTTAAACCGTGAGCAGCTGAGTCAACATTTGGATTCACGGGGCTACTGCACGCGATTCTCGCTATGTGCCTATTACACCAGCCCCCCGTGCCATGTGCGACCCCTCCGTGTGACTCTCCCCCCAAGCAACTACCCAGCGACAGCTCCGTACGCCAATCTTAGTGCTCACTTTGCCAGGCTTGTCAAAGGCGGAGGACTGAGGAGTGCTATCGTAAAGATGCTTCTGTATCCGCAGGCTCGCCAGAGCATCGATCTCAAGAGGATTGCGTTGCGCAAAAAACGTTGTCATAAGGCATCTGCAAAGTTAAAAGATCTCAATGCCAACCAGGATTCGGGGCAGTCCGAGTTGGAACGACAGGATGCAATTGAACTCCCAACGGACTCGGAGAGCTATGACGATGACTTTGAAGATGATTTTTTGCATTCCTGCGACTCGGATCCGTTTGAATATGTGCAGTTTTACCAAAACAAGCGCAATGATTCCCTGTGCAATTCCACAGGCACTTTTGTAGACCACGGCACGGGTGCCAGGAGGCACTGTTCCTCTATTAACCTTATTAGATTGGATTCCGCAGACACGGACAAAGTTCTAGCGCTCAACGAGTTAAAAAAGGAGTCTCTTGTTATAGGATCCAGGGCATTAAGAGCTTTGGTTCGGAACTCCACGACTCGAAATTCCAGTGTGCACACATCCACGGCAACTTTGGAGCTAGGTGTCGGCGGCAGCATCACAAACTGTGTTGAGGAGGAGCCAATTCTAAAGGTCAAACCATCGTTCTCCCTGCAACAACAAAGTTCCGATGCCAGTTCCATTTTTGCAGCTAGATTGGGCGGTGCATTCACCGCCTGCGAGAATCTGGCCAGTATGCCTGATGATCTCAGCAGGGAGTCAAGAGTCCAAGAGCCACCCACTCCCCTGCCAGCTTCACCGACAGAACGGCACAGCATGCCAACCATATTTGTGGGCAATCGATTTAATCACAGCAAGAATACAGAGGTATATGTTCCAACGTGGCGAGATCGCCAGGAAATGCAGAATCAGAGTGTGGATGCGCAGCAGGATAAGGAGTTGCACTCCAGTTCCATTGACCTACCCGCCGCCTGTCTATCCGCTCCTGATAAACTGCAAGCAGAACTGCTTTACAACTACGACGAGATCTTGGAAAATCCTATGCAGCTCCATCGGGATCTTACGCCTTTTCCAGGCCACAATCTTAACTCGGATAAGCGGGTTTCCCACAAAAGCGACAGTCCATCGACAGGAAATCCAAGGACAGATCCAAATCTTGCCACAAGAAGTAGTTCCACCACCGAGCTCTGCATCGACACCTCCTCAAAAAAGCGCAACACCCCGCCCGAGAGAAGCAGGGATTCCATTAGACGCTGCATCAGCTATCAGTTCCTGCAGATGTCCAATCGACCGCCCCCTCCACCACCGCCACGCAGAGATCCGGATCTACACTTAGATACCAAATGCCGCTGCTGCGAAAACTCCCAGTGTCCCAGTCCACGATCGAGTGACAGCGGATTGGCTGGCAGTTGCACAATTACTTCACCGGATCCGCCCAACCCGGAATCATATTTTCCCATGGAGGCCGCAGGCCACGATATGTTGGATAATGTGGAGCCAGAGAGGTTCAATGTGTGCGGAATGTTCAGGGAGAAGTTTCTCACTCCGGAGGCTACTCAGGATGTCGTTGATCAATCAGAGGAGCAGCCTCAACTATCCGATGAGCCCACTACCCCTACCAACCGTAAAGAGGAACCTACTTGCATTAGCTCTGCTCAAGTGCAAGTGAACACGAGGAGTATTTTTCTGCCCTCCAGCTCGAGCATGGATGAGACTAACAGAAATATCCCACCCAACAATATCTTATTTAGTTCGAGTTCCGCGGATCAGTTGGAGCCGCAGGCCACCTTTCGCTCGGGCATGTATGCGCACTGGTGGAAGAAAGAGCGCCTGCCACCGGAGGTGGTGCGTGGCATAGCCCATGCCTACAATAAGAGCTTGCCCTCCAAGGACTCCAAAGATTCGGGATCAGTGTGCTCGAGCTGCTTCTGTTCCTTGGGAGCCAGCGGTTACAGCGAGGGCGCACTGTACTGCTCGGTATGCCAAAACTGTGCGGATTATTACAACGGCAGTGTCACCAGCACCACCAACACGACGACCACCACTTCATCCTCCAGTTGTCCACTGTGCAGTGAGGACGAGGGCATGATTGCCCCCACCCACGACTCTTCCTCGCTCGACTGTCCCATATGTACTGGCCACATTGCTTCCGGCGCCGAAGAAGGCAAGCAATCCGAAATGGATCGCCAGCCAGGTAATTTTCGGATGCCTGTCGAATGGTATCCGGTTTTCCTGGCTGGCGGCGTTTGTTTCGTGCACGTGTTCCGTTTGATTGTTTTGTAAATTCGTTTTGCTCTCAAGTTCACCAAATTCAAAAATCCCTAATGCTCTACCAGCAACCATTTGGCCAAATGCAGCACGTCCAAAAAAGTTATCACACATTGCTTCCTCATCAGCACATCCTTTGACTAACCCAGTGCGAGTTCTTTGTTTGCCCAAATTTCAAAAGACTTGGTAATAAACAACAAATTAGCTTTTAAGTATCTTTCTTTGGATACATGTTTCATTCTTAAGCATTGCTACTCGACTCAAATGTACATTTAAAAGGTTATTAGGTTCAAATCTACCTAATTATTGAGTATGGATAGAAAACAATACCAAAGCATAGGGTGTTTGATAGCAAGTAATAATTAATAATGATTTCTGAATTTGATCAAATGGCATTCAATGAACATTAGTTCTAGTTTCTCTAGTTCTCCCTTCACTCTGGGTTGAAATTTCATTCGTCGTAAAGCTAAACGAATTACAAAACATCTATCTAACGCTCGACAACACAAAAATTCGAAATGAGAATGAAAATCAAATCAAATCAAAAACCAATCAAACGCATTCGATTCGATTTGCTTGCTGCGCTTAGCTGGCTGCAGTATTTGCCTGAAGGATTCACCTGCTGTTGTACGTTTTCTTGTTGCTATTGCACCGCTGATCCTGTTGACGGCGGTTCCCATAGATACTCTTTGACTTAAACTAACTTACAATATTTGATGCGCTAAGATTAAACTAGAAATACATAAACACTGTTAACCAGGGCGCATCACCTCTTGCATTGCAGATGTCGCCGCCATCAAGCCACATCCTCCTACCAGCCGGCGGCCGTCCGCCAGCCACACCCAGCAGCATCCCGCCCGGCAGCAGCAGCGGAGGGAGCAACAGCCACCAGGGCTCGCCGGCCACCAACTCGATGTCGCATCACAAACGGAGCCAGTCGTTCAACCACCACCTCAGCTACAATCAGTACACGCCCACTCAGCCTCCACCACATCATCTGCATCCACCACAACCACCAAGTCTGCCAAGTCATCTGGGGGCAGCCGGCCCCAGATCAAGTTCAGCCCAGACACCAAACAGCAAGACAGTAGCTCCAATCCAGGCGTCATCCATGGACGCCAGTCCAGCAATTCAGGCAGCGGCAGCAGCAGCGGCGGCAGCGGTGGGAATGGGGGTGCCAAGCGCAAGGAAAGGAAGCACAAAGGGTGAGAAATTGAGAACTTACTCCTAGGACTTGTATGTTTTCTACTTGCCAAGTCCCTGCATGGTTTTCTTTCCTCCCTTTTAATATTCAAACTAAGCATCAATCTTTTGCATCCCCAGCTAACTGGACCATCAGCTGCCTGCGACCCACGCCGCCGTTGCGCCCCAGTTTGTTGAATGCCACCAGCGGATCGGGAAGTGGCAGCGGTGGCGGCGGCGGTGGAGGCGGCAGCAGCTCCAGCAATGCCCTGGCCAGCTACTGCAGCGGTAGGAAGAACCAGCCCACCTACGAGGAGGACGCTCTGGTGCTTCGGGTGTTCGAGGCCTACTGTGCCGCCTACCAGAACAATGCCAGGAACACCATCCACTCGGGTAAGTGGCGCAGGCCATCCCAGATGTGCTTCATCTAGCTGTAAGGACTTCCAAGTGCTCCCGAACCAAGTTTGTTTATCATTTGCTGAAGAACAAAAGTTACAACCTGTTAGTTAAGTTGCTTATTTACACACTCACACAAATCACAGCTGTAAAATCCTCACACAAAACACAGACTCACTTAAGAGTTCGGCAACCACTTATCATTTTGTTGGTTTGGTTGCTATATAATTTTATGGTTTTATTCACTTTTCACAAGGCGTTGCACTAAAGCAAGAAGAATTTTCCAAATTTAACCAAGAATATTGTAATAGGCTTAATTGAACCAGTAACTTTAAGCTACAAATTGTTAACCAGTTACCAAATTATGTGTAAGAGAAACGATTGATTTTTGGTTGTACCATTGGCAGCTGATTTCGTCTTAAGATCAACAAACTCTGCAATTGGTGCTAAGCAGCGAGCAAAGGCATCCAAAGTTTATTGCTTTAAAAGAAGTCAATTATTCTGTATCTCTTTAGCTATTATTTGTATTGACGACCATTGAATTCGAATTACTTTGTTTCTTACTTTAAATAAACATTGTTTTTGTTATCCCATTACCCATGTAAACCTTAGTTTAATTTATTCTTACCGCCGTCTGTTCCAACTCCCATTCCTAGGCTCGATTTATCCCATTTCATCCCAACTTGTTACCATTAACATTAAGCTGCACATTCTGTATATATGTTGGATTTTTGGTTTAGGTTTTGGCTAACCATTTTGCACCCTCATCCCACAGTCCTGAATTAACTGCAACTGGTATTATTGTGGTTCCCTGCTAATGGTACTGGTACTATTCGCTTTATCCTGTGGGCGCTTCTCCCCTTGGTGTCGTACTCATCCTTGTAGGAAAACTTTATCAGTCCCTCCATATTCCTGCTTGATTCACCCTCTTCACATTTGGTTATTGTGGTTGTTTCCTTTTGGCGGTGTGATCCTTCTGCTTTTTTGTTTGGGTTTTCGGTTCTTGGTCTCACCTGTTGTCGTTGTCATTATCGTTGTCGTTGTTGGTATTTCGTTTTTCCGTTTCTTCAAATCTCTTCATTTTCTCTCTCTCTTTATTCCAATCCGACCTGATCCAAACCGATCTGTAGCCTTGCAACCCTGGACTCCGTGTCTGCCCATCCGCGGTGGCAAGCTGAAAACGAGCAAAACCTTCTCGACCTCCAATCCACAGCTGCCTTTCATAGCCCATGTCGGCAACTCAGCCTACCTCAATCAGCAGCACCACCAGCAGCAGCAGCATCTGCAGCAGCAGCACCTGCAGCAGCAACATCATGCCCAGCAGCAACCAGGTCGTCAGCACTCCGCCGGCAGTTTGAACTCCTCCTTTATTTGGCGCGAGGCCAGTCCCAACAACTTTAACCTGTACTCCAGTTCGGTGTCTTCCTCGCTGAATGCGACACCTGCTCAACGATACTCCTTATCCGGAGCTGCAGGAGGATCGCCCTCCATCAAGGACTACCAGAGAGCCCTATCCGAGGAGAGGGCTACCAGGAAATCCCTGAATCGCCTTAAAAGTGGGTTTGGTTCTGGCTACGACAATGTGTGCACGTCACCGCTGCTGCCGAGGAAAAACAAGCCAGCACCCAAGCTGGTGGCCCAGCAGTCGTATCAGAGATCGCCGGGAAACGCCACAGCCACCACTATAGTGAAGCCGAATACGTCTGGACACCCAGGACTCTACGATCGCCGGCTGAACCGCTCCTTTGAGACCTCCACTTCGCACCGCTATGCCGGCTACGGAGCGGGCTATTTGATGAACTGCGGCGGAGCCTTGCGGACCAGCACGCTCCAGAGGAGCACTCCCCAACTGGCCGGTGGAGAAAGATCCGATGACAGCGATGTGGAGCGGGAACTGCTGCGGGGCAATGGAGCTGGGCCCACGGCGAACTTGGAACTTAATGTCGATGGCAGCAAACGGCAGTCGGGCAGCTGGTGTTGCGGTAATTTTGTGATGAAGCAGTGGCGCAAGATCAACCATGTTTGAGTCTGGGCTGGGGCATCCTCATGCCTTCATCAGTCATCCGCATCCGCACCGCATCCGCATATCGCATTCCGCGCTCCAACTCCAGATACAGATGCTTTGCTTTGAATGCGCTCCGTGTGCGAATCTTTATTGATTTTTAGTTCATTTACTGGCTGCGCAAAGCTTCCGATGCCACAAGCCTTAGATTCTAGACCAGCGAACTGTATGAAGCTGTAAGCGAATGACGATTAACTTGAGCTCGCTTTGATTGTCTTAGCCTTAAGCTGCGCCTTGATGTGTCTGCGGTGAAATTCGTCCAACTGCCTGAAGTGACATTCAATGGATTTCAGGCGGCCAAGCTAATTTCACGGCACCTAGACTGTAACTAGAGTTTGTGCTTAGCTTATATTGATTTACACCTAACTTAGCATATTATCAATGTGTAATCTGTGAAGAGACTTGGCGAAAAAGAGACTACTTTAGAAGATGATGCTTGCCACTGAGTGCCACTCCTGGTTCGTTTTGAATTTTTATAGAATTTAGTTCATCTTAAATTTAAGGCAGTCCTTAAATTTCCGTCCACGCCCTAACAAGCTATATTTTTACGTGGCCACAATTTTGCCATAGGAATTGCTAATTGCCATAGTCCAAACTATCTACTAGATATACTCGTACTTTCTAACGCATCCGTCTTCTCGGAGGACATTGCCCTAGTGAGTTTTGTATTAAATGTCCGTTACCTGCCTAGCAAGCAATTAAATCAAAGAGTGTGCAATGTGTAATCAAAGAGTGCGCTTTAAGTGTTAGTCATAGCTAGAATCGGCAACTAAATCAAGTAACCAACTGTTGTGCATTATTGATCGATGGATAAACGAACTTATTTTGTAAGTGTTTTGTGAAACAACCAAATTAACTAATATATACTCTACTATTAACCAGTTTATACGTTTGTACTGTAATTGAGTTGATATTTGTCGACGCGAAAGAGGGATAACTCAACGAATCCAATCGAACCATGAATAAAATTCTTTACAAGACGAATCCCCTTTGTTTGTCTATGTGGTTGTGAGCTTTTTTGTTAATGAACATAGCGATATCTTAAATATACCCACAAACTTGTAGATTAGTCCATAGATTGATGTCCCGTAGTTGGAGGACCTGTGTGATGGCTCCCTAGACATATGACGCTTAAGTTATGTACTTCATATATTATCCTAGCATTAGCTTATAGTTCTCACTTGCGCCTAAACATATTTCTACCCCCACACAGTCATATTTTCTACATTACCATTATCCCACACCCGAACTCTCGCACACAACACTAACATATTCTGTTCTCTGTTCGATTTTCTTTTCTCCACCGAAACACACACCGCAAAGCAGGCCTTGAAAACGAGGACATGACCCCCACCTTGCGCCAACTGTGGACCGCCATTCGCCAGATGCAGCAGGACATGTCCCAGATCAAGCTGCAGATCAACGAGGAGCGGGCCCTGCGAGCCGATCTCCAGCAGCTGCTCATGCAGCACTTGGAGACCAGCAGCGTGAGCAGCGGGGCCAACACCCCCAAGTGTTGACTATGCAAGTGACCGGGAGGGGGATTCCGTTCTGGAGAGGATCCCTGATCGATACATCGAAACAATACCCGCCGCTGCTTTTAGCTTTAATTCACTTTTAGACACTTTTACTTTGCATCTTCGGGGCCAGTGGGTCAGTTACCAAAAAATTAACTACATATGGACTTTGTAATCGTATATGGATTGTATTTACCGAGCACTATTTATGTGTATGTATATTTGTGAGTGGACAATATGCCAATTGTATGTAATATTACCAAGCATCTGCTTCTATCTTTTATCCATCTATCTACCCATCTATCTATCTATCGTGCGGTCTATCAAAGAGGTTTCGGTATGTCTGAAAAATGTAAAGCCCAAGTGTTGGTGGCAACAATCAAAATATGAATGAAAATTATTTTTTGATCCCCGCAAAAATACCTCACATATTTGATTGATCGCATGCGTAATTTCTTTAATTTCGCACAACTTCAGCGATCATCTGCTTATAACCCCTTATCTCGTTAAATGCCTAGATTTAACCTTCATTGTAAAAGCCTAGACAACATGCGTATTTTACTGGCATAGATTATACACACTTTAGTTTAAAACTTATTTAACGAGGTTGCCGCCGTGCAACTTTTCAGAGCTGCTTGTGTAAGTTATAGACCCAGTTTTGATCTTTGTTTGGATGAGGACTTCAAATGGATTATGCTAAATTTTTAAAAATGTGCCAATACTTTAGTAAGCTGCAACAAAGTACGAAAAACCGCTCAAAATGTTGTATTTACTGATTATACGTAGAACATTTATTGAATAATATACACGCTCAGAAAATGTAAACGAATTAGAGGCTTTCATTGAGTTGCTACATTCCCAAGTGGCTGCATCTGCAGATTGCCATCGGAACCCACATAAGCAGAACAGCACCACTCCGGATCCCAAGAATGCCTAACGATTTAACGAGTCCAAGAATCTAAAACAATGTATAACCGCTACCGCTTGTCTGACAATTTTTGCTGAATAATTCGGAGTGCCAGGCGCCTTTTCTGCTCTGCTTGCTGCGACTTGGGAAGAGGAAACCCGTGTCCGACTGCAGGGGAGCATAATGAGATTGCAATCAGTCAGCGGGAACATGCAAAGGCAGTGGCAGTGGCAGCGGCAGCGGCAGATGGCGACAAATGAGCAACAAACCACGTCAAGACCGAGCGACATTGTTGGCAAAACAATTTCAGTGTGTCAGTAAGGATTTGAGAACAATGCAGACTGGCTGGCTGGCTGGCTGGCTGGCAGACTTGGCCGGAATGTGTCACTTCCACTTCCTGGCCCCCATGGGGCCGTGGAACATGGGTGCGAAGCAGCTTTGGACTTGCGGATGCGAAGGCTTGCGGAAGTTTTCGTAGCAATCTGAGAGGTTGCTGCTCCCCCTGCTTGCTGGCCAAAATGTATTGCAGCTGCTTAACTAAACGGTTGGATGTTGTGGCACCTCGGCCCTGTGGCTGCACTCCAGCTTTAATGACAATCATTAGTGGCCGCTCTCTGGCTGGCTGCCTCTCTTATTTTCCAGCTATTAAATTATTAATAATTAGCAATTACCGCCTGGTTAGCAATTTATCAAGGCCTACACGTGGAGAAAGAAGCTCGCTGATTTGACGGGGGAAGTTGCATAAAATTAAAACCAGTAATGTTGGGAATATATTCCACCGCGCTGGTATTCAATTTTGTTAGTTAGAAGAAGTAAGCCTAATCTAACTAGGCTAGAAGTAATAGCTTGTACGCCAAATGAGTTACTTTACTTGCTTGAATATATTTAGATTTTTATGATAAACCACTGATAGACAACCAAAATGTACAGCATTACAATAAGCTAGGTCTCATTCACTGTGGAAAATCGTAATGCTCTGAGCTAGGAATTTCATTTTAAACAACATTTTTTCCAAGTTCTCTAGGCTGCGTCTCCGTCCGCAGTTGACTAACAAAATAATGGGTTTGATGGAACCGCCAGGTGGGGATAATGAAACTGGCGCTGCACTGGAATTAACTCTCTTAACTGGGCCTCCTAAAGTATAAATAATCCGCCTGGTGCGCGCAGAGCTAACCCATTTTCAACGCTAACCCATGGATGTCAGCATCCAGATTCATCTGCTGGCAACTCGGCCTGAAACTGAAATTACAATGTAAACCACAATATCTGCATTGCACATGTAGCAGTTGTGTTGTATGGCTTGTCTCATTTGGTTAACCATGGTTGTTGGTGGCTGAGTACATATTATTACATATTAATAGATCCACTGATATATTATATTAAGTGTGGAGAAATTCACAGTTTCCAGTTCTCATTTGCCTTTAGCTTTTACTTTTGTTTTACTTGTTTAGGGGAATGTGCTGTGGCTTTCCTCAGGCTTGTCCACGGAGGAGGTTAACTATTACAAATGGCTCTTAATTATGGTTTGCAGCCACTCCGATTTAAGCATACTTCCCTAACTGGACTAAGCCATTTACTTTGAGGCGGAGACTGTAACTGACAGCTAAATCATTTATCATGCTTAATTGCCCGATTGAAACAATTCTGTAATCAGGTATACCACTAATTATTTCCCATTGTAATCGGATCTTTCTTTCCTAAACCTGAGTTCTTAGAACTCAAATTAGACCGAAGCATGAAATATTGCTTTTAATTAATATTAGCAATGCATTACCCTTAACTAGTCTAGTACATAGACTTCTTTAATGATTTTGCCTAGGCTTAAACGATTTCCTCGACTATCAGATACCCGTTACTTAATGCGGGTGGAGTGCGAGGGCGAAATTTTGTAATTAACAAGTTCAATAAGTTTGAAATTGGAATTCAATAAAAATGGGCAAAAAAATAGTCGAATCACAAACCTTTTTTTTTTAATTGTGGACAATTGTAAAATTTGTATCCTGTTATTCAGCTTATAAGTTTATTGTGGAATGCCCTCTTATATTTAGAAATTTATTTTGAGTCTATCGTTTGACGCCTTCTGGTCGTAATTACTCTGTGCACGAGACTTGAGGCAGAAATTGAATTTGAGTATTTGAGTACACGCTCTCACAAGCTCATACTTCAAATGGTAAATCGCCAGATTTATTTGCTAAGAGCAGCCTAGAAACACTTTTCCATGGCCGAGCATCAAGCCAGGTGACCCACATTGGCCACCACATCCATCGTCAGCAGCTCATCATCCACGGCAATCGTGATTAGCGGCATAAGCCAGGAGAGGACAGAACGTCATCGATATGGATACTCTCGTTTGCATCGGCATACGTATACGCAGCGTTGGCTGGCATAGATTCGCGATGGCTCAATTCGATCGGTGTCAATGTAAGGCGATGCTTCTAACCCAATTCACGGTCCACGCTGAGTTTTCAAATTTCTTGATGGCTGAAGTACAAGCATACACGGGAAAAGAAATAAAGCTTTTCCTTAAGATTTTAAACAAAATTGTTGATTCACAATGCTTTCATTAAAGCTGCTCATTCATAAGGAGTTCTTCTTATGCGAGACACAATATTTCTCAGTATTTCTTTCAGTGTTCTGCTTTACATGGCAAAACTATTAGGAAAGGTTTTCCACTGTGCTCTGGCATTTGTCAGCAACCATTTGGCGTCGCTTTTTGGCCCAAAGTCGATCCACCAGAGTGGCGCGGTGGCTGAGCACTAATGGTTGGTGGCTCATCTCCGGCTCGATCTCCATCTCCATCACTTGTGACCCTAATTACATTCAAAGCGAGCGTGCCAGCTTCGGGACACCTCGAGTATATTTATTATTGACTGCTGTTATTAATGCCCAACGAAAGCGCGTCTGACACCGACTTTCAGCACTTTCCGCACACGAAAATTGACAAGTGTACACTATGCAGCGGAGAAATGTCTGGAATTTAAAATATTCAAAGGCTGTGTAGGAACGATAGTGGTTTTGTATCTAAATGCGTCTACGATATTGGGAAAAAGCAAAAACTGAAAAGCCGAAAAGCCGTTCGATTGAATTGTGCTTGGCAGCACAGTGCTGGCCATAAGTCAGCCTCCATGCGTCTACATGAAGGCCTTTCGATCCGCTAGATGAGCGATGAGCGATCCGATTCGCAGCGCCAGTAATAAGTGCACCTGTCTGCGCTCGCACGTCGGAGATTAAAAGCAAACAATGGGTACGTTGGAGGTGGCCATATCGCCCATATACCATACTACTGTACTACAAGATACATAGTAACGGAGCCCGCGGACCGGTGCGAAATCGAAAAGTGCAACGGAAAATTGCACTGCCATCTCTGCGGAGCAGTCCCCCCTGCACACATAGTTCTCCAACCATCCATCGACAGCACTTTCATTTTCACGCTCATCCAACCAACTCACGGCGCACAATGGGGCTTATTAATCATATAATTATGTCGGGTGGAGCTGGGGCCTGATTAATGCGAGCTGTAGAATTAAGTTAGTAAAACGTTGGCATTGTCTGCTGTCTCTGACGTCTCTGTTCCGTTCCCCCGCCCCTATATCACTCATTTTTATAGATCTCAGTGCTTTCTGGGGTCATAGCTCCCGAAAATCGGACGACGCGGGATACGGCTTAAAGATTTGATAGTGAAATGTGCCTTCTTTATGGAGCAATCGTAGTGGGAGATTTGGGTTGGGTATTCGGAAATGCAAAGTGAAAATTCTGGGAAGAGCTCGGCCTGGGAAAAGTTCGAATTAGTTTGCTCACATAGCAGTTGTAAATGGTGTTCTCAAGTTCGTGCTGGTGCTAAAAAGAGTACTTCCTTGGTGGGAAACACCAAATGGTCTTCGCTGGGAAGAGTCAGAATTGGAATAAATTATTTGATCGTTTAAAGAGCTTTAAACCGGTGGGGAGAATCATTAGCACGATTTAAGTGCCTTCAGAAGGCTTTTAAAAAGGTATGAGCGCATCCATATATAATATATATTAAAGTTTGAACATCTATAGCAATTAACTAAATAGATTATTTGGATACAGATTATTTAATCTTTAAGAACTCTGCTTAAGTAGATATTCGGTTGTCTGTTTAAATATCTGTCAAAAGTATCGCATTAATTTAGTTATTAAAATGTAGTTATGTTGGCAATTATGATAAAGATTATTTAATCTTTAAGAACTCTGCTTAAGTAGATATTTGGTTGTCTGTTTAAATATCTATCAAAAGTATCGCAATATTCAGTTATTAAAATGTAGTTATGTTGGCAATTATGATCTTCAGGCACTTAAGCCTTAAAAGAGAAATTCCTAAGTGGGGTTGGCGTAAGCGCTTTTTATTAGAAATTCACTCGAGTTGTAAGTGCTGAATTTCCTTCCCGTCACATCTTGGTAAATCGGAATCAGCCCTCTTGGATCTGATCTACCCAAGCCCAGGCAATGTTAATTGTGCAGCTTTCGGCGATTATCTGCGGATGGCTCTCACAGAGACCATTGGGCTATATGTATAGCCTGGCTTACAGAAATCCAACGAGTGAGGAAAGCAGCAAGGCGGCCCAAATGAGTTTCATCGGGCCGCAGATTTAATGGCCCGAACCCATTTAAGGTGGCTTACTACACTTTCGCCCTGCGCCCAATTCCGTTTATTTTCTTAGCAGCTTTTTCGCAATTATTTCGAGAAAGAGTTGGAAATTGCAAGCAAATAAAAATTAGCAAAGCCCGGCAAAATACATAAATCAGGGAGAGGAGTGCGCGGTAGAGGCCCAAGTGGCGGAGCAATTGTGTGCGAATCTGGAGCAGATTCAATGGGAAAATTACCTAACGCGGAGTGGAGTCTGCTGGGTTCAGGGAATACAGCCACGAAATGGCACGCAGATCTCCCACCATCTGCACAGCTCTCTTGTCCGGAGGCCCTGGATCCGCAGAACCTACATTACAGAGTGCGACTATAACATAATATGCCAAACTAACGGGTGTCGCATAAAAATCGCAATCAACCTAAGTCCCCCCGAAGATAACTTCTTGTTAGAGTCACTCGCTTAGTCACTGGCCGCCTCCACAGCACTGCCAAAAAAGTATCTGCATTGTGCGGCTCCGATTGATAAATATAATATATAAAATACCAGCAAAGAGGCACAAAGTCAGAATTAAAGCATGCTATATAAAGATAAATAGTACCATTCCATGGCTTATTCTGAATTTCCCCCAGTGCCCCACGTCTGCTCCTCTCCGCTCAGTGTATTGTTTTTGACTTTTGGCAACGGTAAATTGAAATACGCAGTTGATTAGCAGGGGGCGGGCGCAGGGGGCGTGGCTGGTTGGTTTCTGCTGGCCGTGACCGCCACCGTTGTCACTCAGAATGGGCCAAAACGCACGCTGGAATTGGCCAGGCCAGCTAATTTCAAAGGTAAGCGCGTCAAGAACAGTTATGAGCTCCGAGCCGAAATGGAATGGCCATTCTGGGGAACGGCAAATGGGTATTGGGATTGAGCTTGCTTGGCCATGGCGTGGCCGCGAATGGGCCAAGATGGGTTGTGGTGAACTGGGATGGCCCGCTGGACCGCCTTGGGATGCCGCCAGCCACTCGCGCCGGCCAAAACGAGACGAGCCGAAGGAAGAGACCTAAAAATGTGCTTAAAAATGCGCGATGGCCAAGGAGAAGAACACGACTTGAAACTGGTATTTAAACTAATGGCCTCAAGTGCACAATTGTAGCGGTGCGACTGTCGCATTTCAACATACTACTCTTAAATTATACAATTTGTGATACTGCTATGTTCAGCAGTTCAAAGTAGACAACTATATCTACAAGCTTCAAATCATTTTCAGTACTTTCTCATTCGGTAACAATCTGTAGGGTGCCTATGACGTCTATAAAAAGAGGCAAAGTTACGCGTGCAACGCATTGCGACACCGAGAATGTTATTCGGGCTGGGATTGGGCTGGGAATGGGCTGCTACGGTTGCAACAGTCGCTGCCAAAGTGGTTTCCGCATGTGGCACGTTGCAGGCTGCCGTTGCAGATGTACTTGTACTTGCACTTGCAGTTGCTGCGGCAACCGTTGCGCTTCAACTGCGTCCATGCATCAAGTTGGCTGCGAATTCTGCACGCCGCGGCGTCAGATACAAATACTAAACCTGATAGAGACATAACTTGCATGCAGCGGTGCAGCAAATCAGCGGAAGGCAAAAACAGCAGGTGCATATGTCCAAGTGCACGGGAAGATCTTGGCTAATATTCTACTAAAATTATGCTATGAACCTGCAACTTTTATAGAAATGTGGTCTATACTTTCCGCAATACGTGTTTCCTTGCCTATTTTTTTCGTATTATTACTCTTATTGTACATTGGACTTAATGCTCTTAATTCTCGCAGTGCAAGGCTATAACCAGGCTGTAGTCCAGGCCTTTGGATCTGGGCAAGGCACTTCCACTTGTCATTCTACTTCGGTTCTGCCGCGTGGTGCGTGAGGGGAATCCCGGCGGGAAATGGAAAAGAAAATTAACCAAACATCAGGTTTTTATTTACGCTAACTTGTGCTCGAAGCATCTGTAGTTACACTTTATATAGTCAATGAGTACTGTTTATGGCCATGACGATTCACTGCCACTTGGTCGGGTCCTGTCATTCTCGAATTAAAAGGGCATTTCGATGCTGATGTAATTAGGTATCACAGAGTTAAAGACCCGATTTGGTGGAGTAGTTTCCGCGCAATCCCATATCCATTCCGAGTTTATTCGCTTGAACTCGTTTGAACTTTTGGGAGAGGCACGATATTCCAGGATTGTAAATTCTCGTCATTCATTTATTTGTGGCCGCATAGATAAATCTTGAAATATTACTATATTATAAGATATTAGATTAATCATCATTATAATAATCATTGCTTCCTAACCTTATTTAACTTGTTGTGAGCCTTTTGCCTATGCTTAGAACAACTCTCTTTATCATTAATAACAGACCAACTAAAAAGGCGCCATTAAGGCATGTATATCCAGGTTATTAGTGGCTATAAAATCGATGTGCACGAAGGGAGTCTGGAGTTGCTCCCCCTTGGTGCCGAGTAACCTACTATATCCGGAAGATCAAAGAATCCCGGACACTCGCTGGGCGATTTTGATAGAGCGAAGATAACTCTGTGGCTGCTTGGGATTCGGGAGAACGCTCCGTATCTTGTTCCCTACATCCGGCTCGATGTGGATTCCCTGAACATTGGAACCCATCCTCAGTAGAATGGACCCCTGGGTAGCATTGCTAAGGAACTTCTCCAGGTTCTTAGGGAGGTTATTCAACTTTTCCTTGATCTGAATGCCTCCAATCTCAATGGCAGCTGGCACTCTAGGTCGAATGGGTCTCTCGTTTGCGGCGGTACAGAAGTGTATTCCGGCATGGTCATCCCCGAAAATCCCCCTGGAATGGAAATCATTGGGGCTCCAAACTATTATACTTACTTGTACCATTTGCGATTTCGGTCGATTTGGCACACAAATATTCCGTACAAGAGGCTGTCCGAATGTGGAGATGGAGAACTATCTACATCTACACTTTATCGTGGGGATTGCCAATCAGAGGGTTTAGCACCTGGCTGGGTGGACTGGGGGCAAGAACAACGACCGGAGCATTAACCTTTCTAGCGAATCAACCGACTACCAAGTTCATAGAATAGCTCGAAATCAAATCGAAATGATGGTCTTTGTTTAAATACAGCTCCTTTACTCGTTGGTCCATTTGACCTGACATATTAAAAATGCAAATCAACCGTTTGTATTCTTTTGTTGGGCTTTGGTTTATATTCTTATTTATTTATTTATTAAAAATTAATAAATTTATCTATTTATTTATTTATCTTGGCAACTGACATCGAAATGATCAGATGCGAGAAAGGAGACCTAGAATGTTTGCACCTTGAGCTCCGAAAATCAATGAAGCAACTTCGTTTCAAAACAACTAATTGTGTTCCCAAACATTTTGATCACCGATTTATATTTGACTGCCTGTGAAATCTATATATTACAAAATTTAAATGTCACTCAACTTGAGGAGAAGTTCTTTGTAATAAAATATTATCCATGGGAGTTCCTAAAACCTTTAATTATACATGTATTGATAGCACTTTCACTGCATTGTTAATCTTCGCCGCATTTAGAAGTACAAATAGAATTCTTATACCTAACTCAGCAACACAATTTAACAAACTTATCAAAAATATACGTAATTTATCAAAAGATTGCTGAGGTATCAATGAATGGCAATACGCATTTGATGTATAACTTGCCAAAGTTTTCCAAATGCCAGATGAAATTAAAATTAAATTAAAGCTGTCGACGAACTCCGGCCAAAACTGTATTTAACCTCATAACCGAAAAGTTGAATCTCACCCATTTTGAGCTGCCAACAATTCCCCAATTTGACACCAATTTCTACCCCCTCTTCAGCCAGATCCCCTCGGAAAACCACACATAATTCATAATAACAATCATTAAAAAGTGCGACTGTCATTAGCCCAGAATCTGGGTTCGGAAACAAAACAGAAACCCCAACACAAATGATGGCTAAAAACAATGAGCCGCTCGGCGACTGTTCCATTTTGTGGTTCTGCCAGATCACGATTGCCCAAAAGATAACCCAGATGCTGGCTAGTTGTTTTGGGCCAAAAAGGGGGGGCACTAGCATTTGGGTGCAATTTGCCGGCAGAATGCAGATCTGGGGATCTGACACGAATATCGGGTTCAGATCGCAGATAATTACACGTAAGCTGGAGAAGGAGGTGGCCCAGTAATTACCCCTAGAGAACAATCCCCTGCTGCGTTCGAACGTTAATAATCCCGGCCAGAAAAATAAAAGAAGAAAAATGATTTCTATATTTGGCGATAAATGGAAACTTTCTCGGGGCAGTTTTACTTTCGTCTTCGTCAGCTGCTCGCATTCTAATCCAAGACAGCGGCGACTCATTAACTGGTTCGGCTGGCTTCTTGGCCAAGATCGTTGGCCTCATTATGCACGGCTCCACAACTCCACAACTCCACTCGACTCCCCGGCGGCTCCTCAATTGGTGAATGCACCACCACGTCATGCTCGGCCGCCATCAGAGATCTCGAGATCTGGAGAGTGCGTTCGAAAAGGGAAACGGAAGCCCAATCCCACAGATTTATGTGTGCCACATGCTAATCAACGTCAAAACGCCAGGCCCCACTGTGGGTGAAATTTGAGCAGCCGCTGGTGGTTGCGGTGGTGCAGCTCCGGCACCACAGGCCCATTGAAATGGGTGAAGGTGAAGGCAAACGCTGGGACTTATCGCAGATTCTTTCAGCTTCAACCAGCACTTAAAAAAATTTATAACTTATAAATGTATACACAACATTGTGCCTACAGAGTACCTACACTATCAGATACCCCTTAGTCAATGGGTGTCAGTTTGGGCGTGGCGATCTTCTGAGCTTTCTAGCTTCTATAGTTCCCTAGTCAAGAATATAAATATTTTAGAGGCTACTAAAATCCACCATACTATACCCCACTCTACCCAGCTACCAAAACTAAATAACTTAAATAAATTAATTAATAAAGAACTATAAATACAAAAGAAGCTCCATTTACTCAGTAAAAATATGTACCTAAAGTGTGTAAGATTAGAATAGCTACTAAATAAAAACAAATAGATTTAATTTCCAGGTGTTTTTATAATCATTTTAGTCGCTTGAACTATTTTCCCAGTGCATTCTGGCTTGCAGATGAGAAAGTTTGTTTATCTAGTATTTTGTAGTTTTCCATTTTGTTGCTTCGGCTTTTGCGCGCTTTTGAGCGATCTTAACGCTCACTTGGTTTTGTGTTCTAATAATGCAAACAAAAGGCCAGACAAACCTTTTGTATCTGATGGCGATGATGATGAAAAGCCGAGCCTAATGGCTTTTCTATGCAAAATCCAGCGATCCCCAAGTCCAGGCACTTCAATCAGAAAGTTAGCAGAACGCCTTTCGCCGCAGTCTCTGCTTTCTGGACTCGGCTTCCACTTGGCATTGGTGGCACTGAGCTGGAGTCGCCCCTCCGAGTTGGGCAACCGGCAACAATAACGAGACGGGCTCACGACTGCAGTTAATGTCTTTTGTCGGCCGCCTCGTTACATGTTTTATATTTGCCGGCTTCCGTTTGAGCCGGGCAAGCCGATGAAGACCAAGTGGAGAACTAAGAACGTGCGGAGTTGACAACTTTGTGCGCCCCTTTCATGCAAATCGCCGACTGACGAGCCAACATCTTAACATAATTTCGTAATTTTGTTTTACGACCAGAAGCCCAGACACCACACACTCGTAACCCTTGATGAAATCGGTAAGAACGTACTTCCGAAACGACAGTCTGATGATGATGGCAGTGGGAACCTAGATTTCGGCAAGCTGCTTGGGCAGAAGTGGGCACTTCGTGGAGGAGTGCTACTTTATCGGGAGGCGACCTATTGACTGACTTTCAGTTCCGCAGACTCTGAATCCAATGCTTGGGAAAGATTCGTTAACGGAAATCATTGTGGGCTACATATTTTTATTTATTTCGCTTAACTGCAATTTTCTCTTAACTATCGGTCTGGTTGGATTCTGGTTTCTAGATCTAGTTGAAATTTTAGGCCAGGTTTCCCTTTTGAAGTAGCGGAGTACATGCATTGAGTTGGCTGCTAGTCCGGTACAAATATAATAAAATACTTTATTAAGTAGCTACAGTACATATATTCTCTCTGCGCATAAATAATTTACATAATCTTACGTCTACGCGTCTACAGACTAATCTCGCTCTATGAGAAGTGCCCTGCCCGCTTCCTCCTGTCCTTCCCGCAATCGCAGTTAAAGCTTGGCCAGAGTCGAAGTCGAGCTTACAACTATGTAAATCGGAGGATGCTTAACCCACTGGTGCCGATGGGGCTTGAGTTGGAAACCGTTTTCCCGGGTCGGGGCTGAGGGCGTGGCTATGCGCAGTCATCTTCAGCCAAATGTAGTTTCTTCCGCTCAAAACTTTGACATTCAGCAAGACAAGTGGGCATAGCTAAGCAGTTGCAAGTCGGGGCGGTGGGGCGGTGGGGCAGGGGCACCTACAAGGTGCACTGGTACTGCTGCTGCAGAGCACGCGGCAGCGTCTTGTGCGGCAGGTGGGCGGCCAGGCAGGGGGAGGGGCTGCGGGGCGGCGAGCGGATCCGCTGGCGCTGCAGCAGAACGATGCAAATGCTGATGATTATCACAGATAGCGAGACGGTTACCAGCACGCTGCTCAGATGGGAGCCAATATAACGCAGAACGGCTGCATAGGAAGAAAAAGGATGTGGAAATATTTACTTTACCTATGTGTTGGTAATATAAAATATATATCATTCCCATAGAAGAAACAATTCATTTGAACAAGAAATGTATTGAATCAAATCAAAAATATTTGTTGTATTTTTTCCTTAGCTTTTGGGAATCACGATTGTCGCTGGAACGGCCACTTACCTTCATTCTCGTCGCTGCCACCTGGTGGCGAACCCTCCTCCAACGGCATCCAGGAGCTGTGGGTCTGGTCGACAACCAGTTTGGCGTACTTGGTGCCCACCACAGGCTCCAAGTGCTGCTGCTCCGCCGGCTCATCCGCCAAGCCGTTGACCTCGTTGAGGTTCAGAGCTCTGCCCTGACCTCTGGCTTGAGCAGCCTGCTCTGTGGTGGGCGACGGGGACTGCTCCACCACGGCAGCCTGTTCCTCGGACTCCGAATCGGATTGGGACTCCCGCTGGGAGTCGGGCTCGCGCAGCACCAGCTCCGTCTTGTTGACGTAGCGCATCTGACGGAGTTCCCTGCCCAGGCGCTGATCCTCATCTGGCTCAAATGCGTCGTTCGGCTCGTAGGCGGCGGCCACGCCGTTCTTTCCGGGTACAGTGAAGCTTGCGCGGACCGTCTGCATGCCCGAGTGGTAGCTGCAGACCACTACAAAGCTAGGATTTGGAAGGGGGGTGTTGAAAATTGCGCTATAGTTATAAGTGGTCTATATGTGCTTTACCGTCTTGTGCTGTGGGTAAATATGCCAAGGTTTTCCTGCACCGTGATGAAGGTCTCCACCGTGCTGGTCTCCGGCTTCACCAAGCTCCCGCACTCCTTGTGATCGATCCTCATGGTGTACTTGTCCGCCGCATCACTGGCATCGCCCTTGATCCCACAGTTTCCTCCATCCACGACGATGCGTCCTCCGAAGTACGGACCCGTTTCAACCTCGATCTCCGAGGCGTGCGGCAAGCACTGGGTGGCATGTGCGGTGACTGGTAAGTTTCGGAAAGTATATTCAATTTAAATAAGTACTGAATTTTACCCGAACACAATTTGCGTCCCAGCGATGTGTTCAGTTCGTTCAGTAAGTTGGTCAATACTTAGATAATACTTGGAAACCACTTACAGCCCTTGGTGGGTATGACGATGCTCTGGCCCGCCAGATGTCCGGATCCACTCTCGATCTCGTTCTCATCGTGGAAGTCGGCCCGGGCATTGGAGCTGCGAGTTCCGCCCGCCTGGAGGCGCTTTTGAGCCGCCGGGCGAACGTGGAAACTGTATTTGGTGGCCATGCGCAAGTTGTCCACAGCCGCAGCAAAGTGGTGCACCTGGGAACTACGTAAGTATTGAGCAGATGGTATTAAACTGTTAAATATTACAGTGAATATTACTTGTGCATATAAGTTAGGAATATTGCTTGTATTTCATTAAGTTTATGCGAAAGTATTTGATTTTATTTCAAATATTTTCCTAAATGAAGTTAAAAAGTGGATAAATTTTCATTTCCTACTCTTAAAGGTAAATCCAATTAAATTTCCAATTCTGCATTCCCTAAATGGCAGAACCACTTACCCTGCGGGTTCGTGCTCCTCCTGCTGGTCCGTCGCCTTCTCAATCTCCTCCTGGGACACCTCGGCGGTGGTGCCATTCACCAATTTGACGCGACAGCGCTGTGGGCCGTAGTTCTGCATCTCGCAGTAGAATATCTGGAATGCCAGATCCCGGGGCGGTTCCACATCACCGCTCATATTTGTCGCGTTCACCTGGTCCGCTCTGGAGTTGGAGTTTGAATGGGAGTCGGGGCTCGAATCTGTGTCATGGGCCGACGGCACGAATTCAACTTCCCAGGTCAGATTCACCGATTTGTAATTTGGTTCACCGGCAACGCCGCGTATCTCTATCGAAGGTTACAAAAGCATGAGCATGGGCAGCAACGGGAAAACGGGGTTATAGCCAAGATTCGTGGCAGTGGCAGTGGCAGTGGCAATGGCAGTTGGTAGTTGGTAGTTGTTGGTCTTGCATGCAAATCAGCCACCATGGTTACTTTGCTGCAAGAGCATAGGTTTGGGGCAAGGAACTCGTTTTCCGCCGCCTGAGTTTCAGACACGCTTTTGGATTAGTTCTGTTTCATTCGGTTGGTTTTTTGTGGACCACTAAGTGCTTGTTCCCACTGGCAGATCTGCAGAAGAAGATCTGAAGTGTGCTGCCAGCTGGAGTTCTGCACTTCCACTTCAACTGCGAGTGATGGAGGATCTGGCCCGAAGTGTGACGTGAATTAGCCAAGGGGGGCAGGCAGTTAAGGCGGAATAAAAACTAGATCTGACTATGATGACGATGATGCTGGGCTAAAGGAATGGGGCAACATGGTACTTGGGCTGCAAATGGCAGTGAGGATTGCCTCCAAGAGCTTTGGTTAAGCAGGCTAGAATGTAGTATTAAATTCCTAATTGTATTGGTGCTGCACATTCTAATTCGAATGGAAATTTTACCCCAGCATAACAGCTGGGAAAATAATGCATTTTACGCATCTAGAAAACTGAGAGATTTATTTCGCTGTTACAAAGCGCTACCTCGAGATTTGTAGCAATAAGTCCCTGATCAATTATCCATTAATCACAACGTCGAGTCCTGGTAAATTTTCAATTCTCCGTGCCCACTTAGCCCCGATTTCCAGGCGATTTCCCAGCCCGCCAGCTTGGTGACTTCTTCTGAGCCAGAACCTTGCATAATCTGCAATTAGAAATGCCAGTTGCCGAAGCTAGCTTGTTTGTGTTTGCCATGTTGCTGTGTTGCCAATGTTGCAGTTGTTGCGTTGTTGCAGCTTGGGGTGGCTGGCTTTTCCATGCTTTTCCCATGTTGAAATCATTGACACCGATTTTGTGTGTGGCTGTGCATGGTAGCGGCAGCATTTTTAGGCGAATTTCGCACAGAGAACTTGGAAAAGTGAAAAGTCTTCGATGGCACAAATTCTGAAATCGGGGCTATGGCTAGATGCCATTGCTGAGCCAAAATCCAGCAGAGAATTAATAAAAATGCCACGAAGAAATGACAGACACTTCAATTGCAGCATCGCAATGATTAATGGTACTCTCCGATCTTGGGAATTCTATCTATGACGGTGCACAAATTTTCGGTTAGGCCATATTTTCGTAAGTTGTCGCTGCAGTGTTATGCAAGCCAGGAAGTGGAAGTGTCGAAGAGAACAGACCTCAGATTCATTAACTTGCCATTGGCCACAGCCAGCGGGAAGTTCTGTAATAAAAGATCGTCGGGCAAATTGCCTTCTATCATCTGGCCAGATCAATCTTGATCTGTCACCGTATGGTGGGGTAATTGCAGCGCTTTAGCTAATTCGATTAGAGACAGAACGGCCGAAACGTGTGTTTTGTGGCCAACAATTACTGGCATGTCCCAGCCTAATGACACTTTTGCTCTCCATTGAAAATCTCTTTGCAATTTCCGCTCTGCGGTTCTGGGCGTGCTGGCCGCCCTCATTTAGCGGCCAAAAGGAAATGTCGACACATTTCCCGCGTGCCCACATGATTGGCACACGGTGAAGAAAAAGCTGGCCGCCGGGCAAGTTCGTTGTCTGAGTCTTTCGTTCGCCACCAAGGGCAGGCGTAGGGAAAATACCACAAGGAACCTAACTAGGTTCAGGGAAAAAGCGCTTGATCGTGACCAAGTGCAATTAGCCAACATTCGACAAGAATAGGCAAACAGAAAATATGCACGCTAAACAATATTCGTTCCAGTTACAACTTAAAAGAGTACTTGGAAAAAGGTCTATGTTTCTATATATCTTTTCACCTCAGACGCAGTTCGCAAGCAATATTAGTGAGGGATTTGAGAAACCAACCAACCTTATTTGCCTGCGGCTACATATCCAAACTAGTATTTTACAAGAATGAAGAAGGGTTGCTTAGGTTTTTTTCTGTGTGCCTGACATGCCTGCAACCACTTTTAGAAGCTGCAACTTCAACTGGCCCTGCGATTGTCTGAATGTATTCCTCGGCTCATAGGACTCACCATATTTGCTACCAGCCTTGGCATTGGCATTGGCATTGCGGATTGCTGCAGTTGCTGCTGTTGCGGTTGATGCGGTTGCTGCTGTGGTTGCTGCTGTTGCATTGTTGCTGCTGCTTTTGGGCAAGCGGACGGGGGAGACGGACGGCAGCAGGAGCAGAAGACACAGCAGCAACATGTTGCAGCTGCCGTGGGCTGCCATTGATTTCGTTGACATTATTTTCGGTTGATTTTTCTAAGTTTGCTGTTTGTTCTCATCAAATGTGTGTCAGCCGGGAGTTATTGGGTGGTTGGTCGTGAGGGAAAATGCAAGTGTTGCCAGGGCACCCAAATGTTTGAGTTTAGATACTTTATTTATTTTTCTTTTTTATTTTTATCCCTCAGAACAATACCAGCTGATTTCAAGAAACCACTTTTGTCCGCAAATAAATCGCTTTTGTCACAGCACAAAAAATCATAAATAGTCCGATAGCCGCAGCGTTTGCAGTTGTGGTTTCCGAACGTTACGACACACGAACCGCTCGCTTGAACCTGTGCGGCACAACTGAATCAGCGGGCCAAGACAGCTTAGCATCTGGCCAACTCGGATCAGCTGTTGGCCGTAAACGAAGCCGAAGCGAACCAATGCCAAGGCCGAAAAGAAAAGCTTTCGCCAGAGCTTTTCGCTCAATGGCGCTCTCTCCTCTGAGAGATGGAAAATGTGGAAATGGCTTTTTCCTTATCAGCGGCCGCTTATCAGTTGACAAACAGCCAGTTTTGCTGCTGTGCTTTCCTTTGTTACCAAAAGGCTAAATCTAAAATCCATATATTGGGCCAAGCTTTTTCTATAATTAAGGCGGCCGGGTTCCATAAATTTCATTGAACCGAGATCATCACTTTCCCTTTTCTCCGACTTCCAAAGTGGCCCATTGTCTCGTGGCTTTAGTTTGGCATCGTTGTTGTTGCTTTGCCCAGCTGCCGACTTTGATTAATGCTTAATCAGCAATATTATTGTTATTAGGTTTCTATAGCGGACCAGGCAGCATTTTCATAAATAATTTGCCAGATACTTTGTGCCGAGCGCAGTCAATTATAAGCTTGAACAAAAAGTTTCTCTGCCACAAAAGATGCGACAAAATAAATGAAAACCGTGGTACGCAACGAGTGGCATAATGAAAATATATAATTAATTGTTGGCACTCGTTGCATAATTGAGGTCTTTTGTTGAATTGAACGGAGCACCAACCTTTAAAGCTCTCTATTTGGGACTATCTAGGTCGGTATTTAGTAAGGTTGAGATTGATTCTGTAAATAAATCTATATATGCCCTAAAAGCAGTAGTTTACTACTCAATAAAGTGGCTGAAACGCCATTCAAGTGTTACTGTTATGGTAACTTTTACGTAAAATTGAAGTATTGAAGTATTGAAGTATTTTATCTTACTTTCCTTTGTCCTCCGAATAAATCAACATCTTTATTAGAGGTAATTTGCTGCTTATCGCTTAAGCTCTAGCCCATGATAAGCTCAACCATTTTATATGGCATAATTTCCATCGGCTCCGCTTCGTAAAAGGTTCTAACCCCGTGACACGCATGATAATTTCCTGTAATATATGTAGGACCTTTGATCCCTGTCCACCCATTAGCATGATAATTATCATGAATTATAATTAGAGAGGTTAATATATGCGCTGTGACATAAAACCAGTACGTCTATTTTTGGGATGTCAAGGCCAGGGTTTCGAGTAGAGCTTGGTCCTATATAACGAGGTCCTAGGCACCTGTAACGTCATGCTTCCCTAGGGAACACGAAGAGGTATTCCAGGAGTATACTTACCGGACATTAATAATAAAACGGAACGCCCCAAAACCACAGGAATGCCTCGAGTCCATCTCAGGAGCCGGAGTCGGAATCTCTCGACATTCGTGCGCACTTGGCAACACACATTCCACTAATTCCGTTAATTAAAAATTTAATGAGGCTCTGCGATCTAAATATACCACCGACACGAAGCCCAGCAATTGGAACACCTGTTGGCCACGTTAAATCCCTTGACGTGTTTCCCATGGGCAAAGGGTTTCACAGAGGCACCAGAAAAGGGATTTTGGGGCCCAAATTGAAATGTGTTTCGCATAAAATAAGTTAATCTGCAGCCCCCTGGGGAAAATGGGTATCCGAAAATCGAAAGCGTTTTCCTCACACGTTTTTCGTCTTCCGTTTTTTATCGTGCGCCTGAAAGTAGGCAGCGAAAGTCGTTCCTGCGCGGCGCATAATTGAGTGGCGGCCATCATTGTCATTGTCGTCGCCGCAGTAAACTGATTTGCATACCGCCGCCGAGTCCAAGACCCGTTCTCAGATCCATTCTGGCTTTTGCTTGGCATGGGGCTCATGTCATTAGGAGTCTTCAGCTGGCAGGACGGGAAGCGCGCAGGCCGCTGAATTTTACATGCCAGCGCGTGACACACGCGGCGTATGCGCAACGCCATTCGGGCTGCCCTTTTGACCTTATTCGGGTATATTTGCACTTCCTGAAAGGCACATTTTATCCGGAAACCGTTTCTCGTGCTGCTTATCAGTTAATTCATAGCAATGTGCTACGAAAGCTGTTTGGTATATATACCTAAAAGTAAGGTAGTACTGACAGTTCTGGTTTTATTGGGGGAGTGCGTCGTAACGGGCACCTTTATACGCCTGTAAAGCCAATCTCAAATATATTTGGCATTTAAGTTGGCCACTCTTCTGATTTCCTCGCAATGTTGTGGACTGCCCTTTTTGGCAGCACTGGTGTCGCCCGATTTCCGATTTCTGTCCGACTTCGTTTGTTTGCCCCGCTGCCCGGATTACATGTCTGGGTCACATCAAACAAGCTTACTTACCAATGACCTCGTTAATGACGAGCACACACTGCCACACACGCACAAAAGGACTCGCACTCACACCATCGTCAGGAGCTAAAACGCAACTTTGTGTGCGCTCGCCATGCTGTTGAGTTTGCTTTGTAATTTCCGCTTATCAGATTTATTTTATTTGTACTTTTGATTTTTTGTCAGCTGTCGCGCAACCCAATTCGGGTCGTTTCCTTGGGTCGGATCGACTTCAGGCTGCCCTGTAACAGTAGTTATTAGGTACTCTAATTACATTTTAGCTGCTATTTATCCGAGACTATTCTGCCTTCCGCTCAGGCTGTGAATTCACCCCTTTCCATCGGTAACATTACGCCATTGCGCCTCTTTGCTGACGCGGTCTCCTAGTTTCTGGACCCCTACACAGTTCCAGTAATTGCCTAGCTACTGTCGCAATCGCAATAAAAAAGCGCCTGATTGCCGCCTCGATCCCAACCCACATCGGCGTTTTAATGAGCAGCTAGCTCATAACTCGGACAATATGTTTGCGCATGACGTTTGCCATTGACATCACTGCTCTGCGCCATCGCCAGGCCCTTTCGAGGCAGTAAAACAGGGCGCATATGTGGCATTTCGATACTGTATTTATCTCATCATCATCATATAACCATTAGCACATGCTCTAGGTAATTACAGTACACTAAGTTTAGTTAACTATTAATTAATTGGTCGAGCGCTGCTGCTTTGTGTGCGGCTTCCGGGAAACCCGTGTTCCGTTTTCCGTTTTCCTTTTTCCTTTTTCAGTTGGGGAGCTCTCTGCCCTTCTACGAAAGCAGCCGAAAAGTATGCTATTCAGCGTACACGTTAAATTTAAATAATACTTGTGTGTGTGTGTGGGTGTGGGTGGTGGGTGGAGGGCGTGTAACGCACATAGAGGTAACTACATATACATAACGAGGAGTATTTGTAAAAAAAACGTTACAAACTTGTGGAATAAGCGGAAATCAAATTAACATATCAAAGGAATTTTTTGTTACAGTTACACAACTTAACAGTGAACTACGAGCTAAAGGTGATCACTAGACTGGTGCTTTAAAGCGGTGAATATGTAGCATTGCATTCAAACTCACTTTGAGTATTTTAGATATGGTTGCAGAAGTCCCAAGAGGACTTTCAAACGAACAAGGGACTCGCAAGCCCCTCGCGGGCGAAAACATATTTCAGTAATTAAGAATTATTCATTTTACGTTGATTAATTTACTTTACTTTCGCAAACACAAATTAAAATGGAAAACCAACTGAATATCATAACATTTGAGTGTCCACCGAGTTCTACGTGAAGGTAATTGTGTTCATTTAACCGTATATATTCATAATTTTCCATACTTTTTCCGTGGGCTTCTAGCACCAGTCTAACGAGTTTGACTTGCTACATTTAATTCAGTGTGGGAGGAATTTCTTGTTGTCCTTTGAGAGCAGCGGGCTAATTTCCACCCCGCTGTGGGCCTCTTCTTTGTTTAAGGTGTAAACTGGAATTTGCTTTTTATCAACTAAAACATTGACTAAGTTTAATTGCACCTACTGCAGCCAAGTGGCTGCCCATTAAGTCCTAGCCCCTTCGCTTTTCTCCTAGCTGTGGCTCTTGCACAGCCGCAGGAGCAAAGGGTAGTGGAGGTCCTCGTCGTAGAGGGCGGAGTCGGCCTTCAGCTGGAGGTGCCGCTGCCAGATGGTCTCGTTATAGCGGGTGGCCAACTCCACGCGGAAGCCCCTGGCCACACACTCGTCCTGGAAAACGCTCAGAGTGCGCCCGCGACGAGGAGCCATGATCAGGGCCGATCCCTCGGGCGCCAGGTAGTACCAGATGGTGTCCACTAGGGCGGATCGGGCCTCGTCGAAGAACAGGCAGTCGGCGCAGAGGATGAAGTCGAACTTGGCCTGCTCTGCCTGGGAGCGGGCGCACTTCTCCTGCCACTTCAGAACCGAGCACTTGGTGTAGCAGCTCAGCTCATTGAGGCAAACGGTTTTCCTCACGTTCTCCACCGATATCTCATTGCCGTCGGTCAGGTGAACGGCATACGGAGTGGCATATTTGGCCAGCATGAGGCCAGCCAGCGAGGTGAATCCGCCGCCCAGTTCCAGGATCCACTTGCCTCGATATGAAGCCACCTCCGAGAGAACCAGCGCGGTCAAGGCCTCCTCCGAGGGCCAAACGCATATGTTGCCCGTGTTATTGAAGCCCATCAGATCAGTGGCGGTCAGCTGGCGCTCCATGTGGTGGATGTTCACCGAGTACTCCGACTCGTTCTCCAGCTGCATGCGGTACTTGTACCAGTTCTCCGTCTTGCCCAGGCACTTCAGACTCACGTGGTCCTCGAAGCTGTCCTGACGCAGCAGGTCGAAGCTCTTGAAGCGCCGCACGGATGCAGTTTGCTCCTCGGCGAACTCGTCGCTGGAGGAGGACACCGTCTCCTCGGAGTCCTTGCGCAGCACCTTGGCCAGGATCTTCCAGCGCTTCTGGGCAGTGCTCTGCAGGTTGGGCGTGGCCGGCGGAGTGGGAGGCATAAAGGCGGTCTCTCTGCCCTTCAGGCCCAGGTCCTCCTCCAGTTCGGTCTGCCCCGACAGATTCCGGTTGACATCCTTGTCCTGGTTATTGTTGACTGCGGCGGGCAGCTCGCCGCCCAATCGAGCGTCCAGCGTCATCTTCTTGTGCTCCTTGAGCGCATTCAGTGTGTTGTCTATGTCGTATTGCAGTAGCAGCGATATGGTTGCCAACTGTGCCACGCCCACTTCCGGCGGCTGATCGAGCTGAGTTTCCGTCGCCTTGTGTACTAACGCTGCTGACATCTTACTCCAGGCCCAGTTTGATTCACAATCGCTTCCACTTCTCAGTTTCCCATTTTCCGCCCGCCCTGCAATAGGCAAAGATAAAAGAGACAGAGTAACGAAATTAGTGCAAGTTTTCAAAAAGTTTTCCCCCACGTCTTTCGATTTTCCCCGCTCTTTGGCCCGGCCTCTTCAGGCCCATTATTTTCCAATTATGAGTTTTTAATGGCATTAAAAATGCAAATTATCCGACCATAAAAATAAAACAAATTATGCCCAGCGCAAAAATCCCAAGCAAAATCTTTGGCAAGAAGTCTGTCAGTATATGAACACTTTGCTGGCACATATATAGTTGATGAACAATATTTTTCGAAACAGCAAGGTTTCGACTTTGTTTCACTGTGTTATTATTGGATAATTTGCAGATATAGTCCAAGAGTATTTGAGCAGAAACGAGCTGCCGGTATTTGTATAAAATCCACCCGCAATTTGTTTCATTTAAATCAAGGTTGTTTGAACATTCAGATATTATTCGATTACCCAAAGTTTCGGAGAATACCCAGTAAATTTACGTATGGCTGTTCTGATTGCTGCACATTTTCCCTCTGTGTATTTGTAGCTCGCAATCTTACAGCCCGTAAAATATTGTTAATTATGCTGACGTGCAGTGCAGAAATGACCAGCTGGGTGTTTTTCCAGCAAAAGTGGCCAGCGCATAGCCCATTTTCCATTTTCCACTTCCCATTTCCCACTTCCCACTGGCATATGGTGTTTATCGGTGATAAGAGAGGGCGTTCAGCTCCTATTTTCCCACACCTGGCCATTTGGTTATGGGTGGGAGGTTCGCGCCTGACCAATGACACCTGCCCGGAATTTCTGGACCCCGTAATCTCTGGCTGAGCAATAAGAATTCAAAGAATCTTTGTGTTTGTCTATGCGATTTGAAAAAGTCTGGGGTTAAGATCCAGATATGCGTAAATAAACACAATTTATATGAGTAGGTCGTTCAGAGGAATGGATTGGTAAACAGCTTAAACACACACATGAGTATGACAGATTCCTCGCTGTTTGTGTTTTTACTTATGCATCCGATTGAATGGCTAATAATTATTAATACGCACTGTGCGCCGTGTCTGGCTTTGCTTTGAGCTGTTTCAGAGTTTCATTTATTCTGTTGCCACCGCAAAATGCGTTAATAATTGCGTATCCAAATATTGACAGCTTGACAAGTTGATGCGCCGCTTGCAGGTGGACAAATGCTCGGCGAAAATGTTGAAATTTTAATCAAAATGCTCTTGCAGCGGCTTATGCGTCTTTGTGTATGTAAATCTAATTTGGAAAATGTTTGCTTTATCAATATATATTAATGCCAGGTAATTGCTTTTTTCGCAAGGTTATGAATAAATGATTAAGTAATGTCGCAAACAAATATAATATGGTGTAATGCAAGCCCATAATGAGTGAAGCATTGTTTAAGTATTTGAGCAAAAATTATGCTCCGCAATGCATCAAATAATGCATAATAAAGAAATCGAGACAAACTGAAACTGCCATTGAAATTCCCCATTCCTTTCCATTTCACTCAGTGTTATTCATTAATTTCTTATCAAACCTTGCCAACTTGGAAGCAGCCGCCCTAAACTACTGAGAACCCTACCGCCACAGACCTGATTACTGGCCCAATAAAACTTTTCCGGGCTTAGGAAGTATTGATTTGCATTTGCCGAAAGCGCGGAACATGAATATTGAACAGCATCCATTACAGACGTAAGCCCGCATCCTCGCCTGCGGCCAAAGTTTTCCGCTAAAACTCCCAGCGAACTTTGAAGTCCGACAATGTTTACATAATGCCCTGGGAAGTCCTATTTCAATCTGTCTGGAAAACTTCACACAAGGCTCGCCCAGCGATTAGCTCCAGAAATGTTGGAAATGGGGAAAAATCACTTTTCCGTTCTTCATTTGCAAGTACAATGTCGACAACGGCGGTTTCTTCAATCGTTGTAAACTTAAAGTTTTTGCCCGGGCGCATTTATCCAATCCAATTCAATTCAATCACTTAAGAACTGGCAAAAAGTTGCGAACAACGAGAGAAGAAAAGGTTTTTCACCTACCACTCGCAGGGGGGAAAAACTCGGAACAACTCACAAGTAAGCGGCACGACTGACGTGCGTGCAACCAGCGAAGGAGCTGCCCCTTTTCACGACTGCTGTGCGCTTTTCCTCCGAATTTTCAACAATGTGGCGGATCACGCGAAACCTTATTGGACACACTTCCGTGGTATATAGCCACATCCATGTGATGAATACCCGTCGCCCGACGCCCGTCGCGCTCATTGCTCGCATTAACTCCTACAATTTATTATTTATTGCAATCTACTGTCACCGGAATTTGCTCAGCGTTTCCTTTTATGTTCTTGTGCGGGTATTTTTTATGATTATTATTTCGGCTCTGACCTTGGCAAGAAGTGTCAACAGACACATGACTTCTGGGCAAACGACAAAGAGCCCGGCTGTGAGAAAAGAGTTAACAGACAGCACAGTCAAATCTGATTATGACTGACACGCCGGGAATTCAGAACACCAATTAAGAAAGGATAAATATTTTGAGAGCAGGTGATAACGTATGCTTTGTTATTTATTAATACGGAACTGAGCATTTGTGTTGCACTAACCATTAAAAGGGGTTGTGCAACACATTGGCCTTTCTGGCCAACAAAAGTCACAAAGCAGAACTGCCTTCAGCGGCTAGTTCAACTATTAATCATCATCATTACTCCGCCCTGTACGCAGTAATTGCCCTCGGCGCACAGGGCGTATGCGTAATCTGCGAAAGATTTCAAACGCCTGCACGTATACATATTTCTCGAGCGTCTTAAACTTTTATTAGCGCACATAATCCCCACCGATTTACGAGCAACTAACTGTCTGAGCTATCTCTGCTGATATATATGCCCCGATTTGTTTACTGTTTACTGTTTACAAGCGTAAGTTGATTGCGCCTGAGCTTTTTTCGATATTTTCTCAGTTTTGACTGCAGGCCAATGCCAACGCATCCGTCTGAATGCATGTATGCATGTACGTACATATATGCGAAGAGGTTGGGATTTAATTTACGTTCGCATCTGGTTTTATTGTGCACTTCTTCCCCCATTCAATGCCTTTGCCCATTCAGAATCCCCGGCGGGTTCAAGTAAGTGCAAAAATGTAAATAAAAATCCAATTTTCTTCCGCCCGACCGGGTGTCCGAATAAAATATTAATTAAATTATTTGCATAGCACACGGCTTCGGCCTTCGGTCCACCCGACCACCACCCACTCACCACCCATTCGCCGCCCCCAAATCCCCCTCTCGGTGTCCAGAAACATTTCCGGCTCGGCCGGAAGTGGCCTGGCCGAGTGTCGCCTCCCATTTTTTATTGCCTGTCAGTCACTCGCTTGCCGCTTTCTGGGGTTTGGCTAAAATAATATTTGACGCGGGGGAATGGTTGTCACTGTTCAGTGGGTGGTAATGGCACTATGAGGGGCTTGGGAAACTGGGAATGGGGAAACTGGCTGTCGAGGTGAGCGAACCGCACCGCCAGCTCGTGACATTCACGAAAAGTTCAAGGGGAATTCCCCCAAAATGCTGCACTACACTGCACAAATAATGTGATTACGCTGGACAGTAATGACTGGCTAACACTATTGAGTGCTTTGGGCGGCAAATTCTATTCAAGTTTATTGATTGGATTTACTGGGGGAATTCATTTTACTTTCCCCAGTACCTAGCACAAAAACTGTCTCGATAAGCTAATTTATGCGACCTTAAAGCATGTATCCTTTTAGAGAGTTAGCCCTCTTTCCATCTTAGCATCTGGGATTGCCTTCCCGACATTTTTGGTGTTTTATTCTAACATTTGGCATTTAGCAAGTTATTCGGAAATTGTGATAAAAATTTAAGCCACGTACAACTGCAAAATTTACATATTATGCCAAGAACGTATGCTAGCTCCCCAAAACCCTTCCCTCCTTCGTATGACAACACAATTTTATTGTGTGCACATGCAAGAAGCGCAAATATGTAAAACATTTTGTAGAAGCAACCGAAAGGAAAGTCGCCAACTTGCCAAATGGGCAAAAGGAAGTTCGCAGGGTTCGACTTTCCCGGAGGAGGAAGCAGCCAGGCTGGGATCTGGTGAAAACTATATTATCTACTACAGAAATTGACCCCCATTGGAAGTCTTCTTAGGGGGGTCAAGTCGATATAATGTGCTTCTCCTTTGTTTTCGGAGGTTGGGCCATAGATGGCATATTTCCCAGTACCACGGCCTGGCTCTTAATCATCACAGTCGACGACAGACATTTTTGGCAGGCGCCACATTTAAAAGAAGAATCAACCAACGCCTTGACAACTATACCCAGAGAGGAACAACACTGTTATCAAGGACCAAGCAGCTAACATTAACATAACAAATCCCTGGAAAAACGGAAAAGAAAACTAACTGAAATTCCAGTTAACCCAGTTGGCCATCCTCCCCCAAAAAGGATATCCAGATGGAGAGCAATTAGGGAATGCCATTTAATAACGAAAGACAGCAAATCATATTTAGCAAAAGCCCAAAACTGAAAATTGAATTCCGCCAACGTCTTGTTTCATTCACAAACAAAAATAAATAGACGCATCAATAAATAAACAGACAAATAGTTTGCGCCATAAACATGCACACAAACATGGCTCACATAAGTTGGCCAACACACCGAGCACAAATAGACCGTGTGCTCCATATGTGTATGTTTGTAGGTCTGGCGATATCTGCATGTACAGTGTGCACACATGGATGTGGCAAACGTACACACATTGTCATGGAGACAACTCTCGCTTCAACTGGCAACTCAGTCACATGTCTGGAGTTCCCCTCCTGCCACAGGACGAGGCACGGAGATGGCTGTTTGGACTGCAGCTGGACTTAATAAGGATCAATGCATCATTAGGAAAATTGTATTTTTAACTGGAAACAACTCGGACTAAGAATTATAATTATTACGAATGCTGGATGGGTATATATGAACAATATTTGAATTTTCAAGGTGTCAATATTTCACATTTTGATATGACCACCACATTTAAATACTTTAAGCTTGGGTTTTCACTCATACATAATTAGATTGTTCTACTTTTCACGACATTAATGGTCGATGGTTGTTGAAACAAACTACCAAAGCAAAGAAAATTGTAGGTAACTGAACATTTCATCAAAGTTTCTCTGGCGAGCTTTAGCCTGGCTATAAATCAGCTAAACAAACAACTGCCACGAGGACGGGACATGGACGTGGCACATGCTAACATGGCCCAGGACACTCTGCCCGCTCTATAAATAGTGCCCAGAGGGGCGTGGCAAGGCCAGGGCGGTGTAAGTGGGAGTGGCAGGGTGTCCGCCAGGTATCTGCCTCAGGTGCATCATATGCCGGCAGCCAGCAAAAATGTGACGTGTGTCTATGCTCGACTGGGCTGGGATTCTGGTTAAAGTTCCGCACATATGGGGGCTGTTCCGAGGCACGGAGAGTGTGCTTGGTTCCTGCTGGAAGTGGTGTCTTCCCTTAATGGGTCAAAGGTAAATACTCCACTCATGGTGCACGGCAGTCCACATAATGGCGATTTGCTAGCAGTCGCAGACCAGCTCTTTGGGGGCTCAATGAATGAGAAATTTTGGCTTGACCAAAGGCCACAATGGCTAATAGTTGAAGGTCTTAGATTTACAACGAAATTTGCAGTTCAATTGTAAGCGAAATTTAGTAATGAGTGCACTTGAAGGAAACTTGCAAGCTGAATAATAAGAAAATATATGTGATTGATTCTGCATTTTTAACCACTGCTAGGTATCTGGCATTCGGTACCCCGATTCCTGAGCCCGCTTAATGCTATACTGTCGCACTTGGGGAGGCCAAAGCATGCCAATGCTGGAGCGGGTACTTCCTCTGCGTGCCTCATAAGTGGTCCTTTGCCGAATAAAGCTGTGTTTCGAGCACCAGGAGCGGCTGGAGCGGCAGGATGTGTCTGGCGGGGAACGGGAACATGGGCAGGGAGCAGTGGGTTAGCAAGGCAGCCGGAGTCGGAACCTAAATGCTTTCATCACTCAGCTGGAAAGGCACGCACGCTCCACTGGAACGCCACCGCACGCACAGCCTCCACAGTGGAGTGGATTGGAGTCCGGGGAATTGGCCCAAGTGAACGTGAGATGAGGGGTCGCATTCAGATACCAATTGACCACCGGAGTGGCATAAACTGTTACTTTAACTGAAAATATGTTTGCTAGGCCAACCTACCGCTGCTCCGGTTTATTGACAAATGATTGACTGCTCGGGCTTATCTTAACTGTGAGTGACAGTTCAGTTGGTTAACTCATATGTTATGGAAGAGTCTTCAACTCGGCTGATTCCGACTGCCGTGCTGACACTGTAATTCACTTGCTGGTGCAAATAAATATTCGAGAAATGGTCTATTAATAGAAAATCACTTCAGCGATAAGCGATAATTTGAAGGTAATCGGTTGGCTTAATCGTGATATTAACCATAAATTATTTCCTTCAGCTTCACACTTGCAGGCAGTAAATTCACCCAAAGCCCGCAAAAAGGCAACTGCTTTCATAGACTGGAATACAAGAATTTTGTATGGTGGTGCAAGGTGCTATCAAACATAAAAAGCATTTTAAATAGTTCCTTTTAAATTGTTCGATTTAAAGCAACTCTTTTAAAGAGAAAAACAAGAGCTTTAGTTTGTTGAATTTAGCCTTTTAATTAAAAGTGAGAGGCGAAATCAATCATGGTAGACAATCATCTTTGACATCCGTAATAGTTTAAATAGTCATCCATCTATGCAGCTACCTATTACGTATTCCATCAGACAAACAGCCAACATTGACCTCGTGGCCATAAATCTCTCAATTGGAAAAACATGTAGGTTTATGATATGTGCGGGTATGTATGTGCAGCTGAAAAACAAAAGTAAGTGCCTTTTTCATAAATCAAATCACAATTCAGAAATCTTTGCCCATTGAGCTTTGCCGCTGAGCCCTTTCATTGCGCAATTTCAATTCAATTTATATTCTGCCGCCTTGTTTTTTGTTGTGCAAAATCGAATGAAAAATATGAAAATGCATATAAGCGCAGGATGTTTTCTAATGAACTTTGACACATGAAAGTCGGCAGACCGTGCGAGCCCCTGAATCGCGTGTCCATGTCAAAAGTCGAGGGGAAGGCAGCTGGAAAACACAATGCCCCTAGCTGCAATGAATGAAAAATCAGCTTGACGCATGCAACTTTTTTTGAATTTGTTTTTCTCTGTTTTTGCCAAGTGCCCTGAGGGCAAAACTTAACTGACTGATGGGTTGACTAACTGAGGGACAAACTGAAGGACTGAAGGACTGATGGACTGTTGCATACCCCAGTCACTACAAAAGCTGACTTCGGACTGGATCGAAGCCTGAATGCCATCGAAATCGCTTTCATCTCAGCCTCTCGGGCACAAGAAATTATTTACTCTGCGATTTTCGCCAGATATGTTGATGGCACTCTCTTGAGTATGCAAACTCAAGTGGCTGCTCATCGAAAATTGAAAAATATGCATAAGTTCGAGTGGCGTGGCATCAGAGATTCTGTTTTCCCAAAATGGAGGAATATTTATCCTTGTTGAGCTCTTCACCTTCTTTGATACGTAAACACAAGCTTAATGTATTCATGAACAATCTACGCCCCTACAAATCACACAATATTAGCCAACAAGCAATATGGTTAGGTAAATTCCTAAAGTGAAACTAAAATTCCAAAATTTCACAATGAGACGAACAGTTTGCTGGGTTTGTGCCCAATATGCCCACTTCGGGGGAAGCAAAGGGTAGCCGCAGAACGGCGAGCTTATCGCCAAATCACGGCCAACTGCAGCGAAAATAGTTGGTTAGTTCGTTAGTTGATTATTACACGTACTGCCACCGTTGCCTCATATTTTTTGTTTTGCGGTCGCCACTGCAGTTGCAGTTGCAGCTGCAGCTGCAGTTGCTGTTGTGGCAGTTGCTTATCACAGCTTAATGGGTCACTGCATTGGGGAAAATTCGTGCTGACGCGGCGTGTGCGTAATTCCGCAGGATTACGTATCCACGAGATCCTCCGGACGTCGCAGCCCTCACGCAGAGAGGCTCACATTATGCAAACTTGGCAATAAAAATTCAATTAAGCTGCAAGGACGCGCTGTCAAGTGGGGCATGCGGAGGAGGCTTTTCCAACTTTGCCGATAAATCACAAAATTTTCTAAAAGCCCGGCGGCTGCAACAATAACACACTGTGACATGCTGTGCTGCCGCTCACGACTTTGATGCACGTTTTAATTATAATTTTGACGCCAACTGTTTAAACACAGTAACTCACACACGCAACGATAACAGAGCAACAACAATCCGCACTAATTGTTTGCCTTCAAATCGGTGGGAGGGGTTTTGGGGCTAGGAAAAGCCAGGGGTACGTAAAGCCCCACATGTGTGGTGCGGCACCAAGGAGGTGGGGGCAGCCACACAAAGGACTCGCAGGCAGGACCACCAGGACAATGGCCAGCTCACATGCACAGACGCTCTCACTCCGCTCAGAAGCGGAACATGGTCAGCCCGAGTCACGAAACCATCTGCCCCAGGCACTGAGCCAAGAAAATACACTGAGAAGTTCCGGGAGTTTCAAGGATTTCAGATTGTGTTCCAATAACGAGGGTCGAGTATGATCATAAGCATTGTGAGCTCACCATTTACTCTTGTAAGGTCTTATGAGTTAGTTACTGAAATATAGGTATCGAATATTTAATATATGCATATAGATAAATGTTTAATAGCTCAGCAATTATTCCAATGTTTTCATCATAAGTAATGGAAGCAATATAAACCATGTTTTGGAATACCTGACGCACCAAAATCATTGAATATCATCAAACGAAGATAACCATTTACACGAATACGATAAAGATTTCGGTTCAGCAAAAACAATAAAGCATTGCCCATGAGCCATGTAAAAACAAATATACAATCTCCTTAATCAGAAATGGCATGAGAATGACCGCATTGATGATAAACCCTTTTTGAATTGCTCACCTAACTGATTATGAGCAATTGAACACGTCAGGTCGATAATGCCTAATTAAAAAGGCGAACGATTTTAATGTAGATAAAATTATAAAGTCCACAAGAGTCCAAAGATAAATCGTATAAGTATGCCCCTGGAAATCAGGGAATGAAAATACGTTGAGGCAAAAGTAGTTTTATGTTGCGTGTGCTTGGTTCAAATAAATCCTTCTAGATACGGCTTTTCGCTCAGTGCACTTTGGCGAAAGGCGCAACTTTCGACATGTGACCGTGTGCCATCTGTGAATAAATGAGAGTGTTTTTGGCGACTGCGGCGCCTCCGCCATGTGCCTGAGTCCACGGATGGGAATGATGCAGGGGCATCGGGTGTGTGTTAGATTTATGGCCCGAGGCTATGGATACTGGCAACTGTGCCACAAGCTGGGTGTGTGAGTGTGTATAAGCGCTACTCAATTAATACTCATCAGCGTGACATTAGTGCCGTTTGCAGACGAGTGGCAGGATGCAGGAGGGCCCAGATACAAGGAGGAGGTATGAACACGTGCACGTGGATCGGGGCAATTGTTTGGGAATCTGGCAGGACCCTGTCCACGTCCACGTCCACGTCCTCCTCCCCATCAGTCGATTCGGCTCTCAATCACGGCTCATTTGCCAGACGTCTTATTCAGCTCATCAATAAATCGAGGCCATAAATCTACTTCAAGTGTGCGCCTCATCATCAACAGACATTTTTTATGGCGCTACCGAACTTTAAAGCGAATAAATATCAAACGCTGTCGCATCCTAGCTGCGTTTTTATGGCAGAAAGAAAATTTAATGCGACTTTGACTTTAATTAGGCCATAAAGTGGGGAACTACAGACGCAAAGCGTGGCCGAACTCAAGTTCAAGGAGTAAATAAAGCAAGTAACCCAGTAAGCAACGGAAAAGGGAAAAGCCGAGTTGTTCCAGGGGAAAACTTGACCAAATGGAAAATGCCTGCAAATCACTGGGCGTGAATTAAATGTAATTGAAAGCGATTGACAAATAGAACTGCGGATTGGCAGGGCGCGAGGGAATTGCAATTGGGATTGACCTAAGCTCAATTAAACGCTGAACCCTCTTCGAGATATTTTCGAGTACTGGAGACGAATAAGATACAAACGAAGCAGTTGAGCAGAAAAAATAAAAAGACAGTCTCGTCATTTTAATACACCTACAAGTGACGGATTTCAGCCGTTTACTCTTTTAATTTGTACTCTTTTAATTAAATAAGGGATTATATGAATTTAATAATATTTAGGGCTGCGATAGAACTATCGACCTTTATGCCTACGGCATTAAGGTATTGCAAAACTATCCCTTCCGCTCTGCTGCCTTTCAATAGCCCCAGAGATCCCTCTCGAAATTCATTTGCCTGACAAGCTCTGACAAAGCGAACTTTCGGATGCAACTTTTGGCAAGTATTAACCCTAGAGTTGACCTTTCCGAGGACTCGGCTAGCAGTCAGCAAAACAAAGGCGGTCTAGTTTCCACTTCCGGCAGCTGGAAACTTTGCAGAGAAATAATATTTACTTTTAGCACAGCGACCTTCTGTTCAGCTTAGTCAAAAATCAACGGGCGTTAGATAAGTTATACTATGTTTGGCTTGCGATTGATAGCAGAGCGGCATTTGTGCGATTGAGATAAGATCCAACTTATCTTTGGAAATATTCAAAAATCAAAATGTATTTTATTGGTTGCCAGGCAGGGCGATGTTTGCCCTTTTTGGTTGTGTACACGCATCAAGCCAAATCAACTTTCAGTTCGTACAATTTCTAAAGCCATATGAACAGCAAAGCGCACTGAAATTTACATTGGCGTTGAAAAATGTTTACAAAAATATTTCAAAAGTCATTTACCAGTCAAAACGCCCTTGGCGAGACAGTTAAGTCGACGAAAACTTCCAAGTGCCTCAGATATATGTTCTCTTGATAAATGTATTTAATACTCGTCACTTAACACATATTTAATCATTTTCTGTGTACCTTTTCATTCACAAATGCTTGGCATTTAAGCTATTTTCCTTTGATGACTTTTTCCAACAATATTAAAAACCACACACAAGTATTTTCCGGCAGCACTCGCGGCAAAAGTAGCACCGAACTCAACGAAATTTAATGAAAATCCGTGTTTTCCGCCCGGCCAACGTTGCGTATGAGCGACGACGACAAACTGAAGCCAAAGTCTATGGCCGAAGAGGCAAGAGCCCGGTTGCATCGAACATGTTGCAGTTGGATGGCATGACGAATCTCAGCGAACGTGTTGCGAGTGTGGGTGGTGGGAGGTGGGTGGTGGCCTTCAAGGGGAAGGGGCGGTTCCGCTGGCTTATCACTAAAAATTAAGGCACAGATGTAACGCACAATAAACGAAACAAAACAACAAAACAGCGGGGGGTTGCGAGGTTAAAGGGGCCGACGAGGTTACAGCGGTTGCACGCCATTTCAAAGGCTTATAAAACTATTTAGGCCATATTCGCGGTTGCGACCTGGACTCTGCATATTTTTCACCAAATTAAATAAATGTATTTTGGGGAGAAATAAACGAAAGCACTTGGCTTATAATTTCGAAAAAATGTAAGCTTTTGTGTTCTTAAGAACACTGTCGACTAATTTATGCAAAATCAGGGATGTGAACCCGTATCATCTTGACAATGGTTCGGTTCGGGGTTCGAACCGCAAGTAATAACAAGGTTCCGGCTTGCAAACCGGTTCATCAATATGCTGGAACGCGGCTGCGGTTCAAATCAGGGGGGCTTGTTGTTATAAATAAGAAAAACCAAATAAATTACAAATCCATATTTATTCTCATTCTTTATAACAAAAGATAACATTTAACATTAAGATAATGTTAAGATTTAACATTAATAAGATAATCATGCAGAAATGAACATGATAATCGCGTTATATGGAACGGTGAAATTAATCGCAGTATATTGGGAAGGCGAAATATTAAGTAAATTGCTGGTTATTGTATGATACATTTAAATGGACATCAGATGCTAAAAGTATATTTTCCTCAATGAGTGAAAATCGCTGCATTTAATGTATTTAATGCATTTAATGTAATGGACTTGATGACAACTTTAACATTATTTGGTTAAAATTTGTCTTTGCTTAAACAACATATTAGGGTATTTAGTTCTAAATGTTATAACAAACACACAGTACCCAAAATATAAAGGGTTTGCCAACAATTAGTAGTTACAATAATTTTGGTTCGGTTTTCGAACCACTCCGGTTAGAAGCGGTTCACCGCTCCGGGCTGCTTTGCGCTGGTTAATTATATATTTATTTCGAACATATCTTGAGCAACTAAAGCACTGCTCAACTTTTGAGAAACTGCTTTTCTTTAACCTTGTTCCCGCGAAATCCGCCGAATTGAGGCAGAGGCTGTAGTGATGCGCATCTTGTTACCAATTCCAGCTTATCTGTTAATGGCCGTGAGAAAAGGCGGCTCAAATTAGGGAAATGGAAAAGTGCAAGGGGTGGGAGTGGAAGTGGAAGTGGAAGTGGGAGCGGCGGGATTGCGTGGGCTTCCTCTGACGTGAAGATGTCTCTCGTTCTTGGCCAAATTGTAGCGCGTTACTTGGCTGTTGTTGCCTTTAAATGATTTTCCATTTGCACATTTCACGCGTCCAAACGGCTGGCTCGTTTTTTTCTTGCCGCTGGCTGGGAAATTCGCGTTCATTCATAAAAAAGAAGGTGAACACGCTTGTGGGCGTCGGAAGAGCGTCGGGAAAGCGTCGAACGATGAGCGTGGAAAACGGAAAACAATAAAACGCGAGGCAGCGACGCGACTTCGACGCCGGCAGACCAGACAACCAGGCGTGCTAAGTGAAAATCTGGGGGTGCGGAAAACGCGGGATGTGGGCGGGCGGAAAGCCTTGTGGGTGGCACGAGGCAGGGCGGAGGGAGGCACCCAAGTTTTTTGGTCGTTCGCAATTTTCGCTCTCATTGTTGTTGCGGGTCTTACTTTTCGCATTATTTATATTAATACACATCGCATTCGTATCAATGAGTGTGTTTTGGGCTGGGAAATCTTTGTGTCTGTGTGTGTCTTATTTTTATTTATTTTCCTTTTACCCAACGCGCCCGAAAACAAAACAAGAAAGCACGAAGCGAGCAAAAAATGAATGCCACATATTTGTTACTTTTTACTGCAAACACAAACGGAGGAACAAAAAGAAATTTTCAAACAACAGACCCGGAAAAAGGAACAAAACTTCGAACACTGCGGAAAACTGTTATCTGCACTGCGAAAAATTGTATTTTAATACCCCTTTTTCTATCGGGTAAGGGAGTTTAAAAACTGCATTTACTTGGGAAACGATTTAAAATGTGTTTATATACAAGCAAGCCGTAGAAACAAGCTCCTGAATGAAAATTAACAAAACTTTTTAATTGTTAAATTGATTTCCTTATTCTTAAACCCTGAGCTTATCGTTATTAATCGCCTACGAATTGAGTTTGCAAAGAGCTCAAAGTTTTCTTTTGTGTTGCCCTCCTTCGCATAAAGAAGGAAACCCCTTGTTCCATTGGATTTTTTCTGTTTCTGCCAGCAGGAAAAATAAAACAGAAATAAACGGAAAATGTCAACCCAAACAAGACAAAGAACGAGCTGCTCGTCGATAAGGTCGTCCAAATCAAAGCACACACAGAATCGGGTTAGGATTGTTGGACGCAGGACACGCAGGACAAGGACACGAAGGTAGTCCTTTCCCAAAGCCAGGATAAGCTCCAATTCCTGGTAGGATCTTCAGTTCCTTTCGCCGAAGTTCTGCATACCAATGCCATGATTTATTAGTCTCATTAGCGGCTTTCTGCGGCGCGGTTGCCCCCAAGGACCTGCAGCTCCATTGGATCACTATTGATAAGGGTCGGATTAGCGTCGACAAGGCTCAAATTTCAGGGGCACAGAACGAGCACTTTACATTAGAGAACTTGTGTCGTTCGCTTACGTAAGCCATTTTTCGCAATTTATTTCATGCCAAAAACCTGCGTTTATTTTTAAAAGCAAGCAGCGAAGAAACCCGCAATTACACTTATCTGTGTGCTGTGCAAATAACTCACGGCTCATTTGCAGCTGCACCTGAAGGCTTATTAAGACATGGCGCAGGAACCCTCAGTCGGAACCCAAAAACCATCCTATGTGCCATGCTACCCGTACCCGTACCCGTACCCGAGTTATGGGACCTGCCAGCCGAGTTAAAACACAAGGGGCGAAATGAAATAATGATACCGGGCGCACACAGTTGGCATTTTCGATTTGCGTCAACGTTGTCGGCCGCTGTCAGTGTCCGGAACATGGACGAACCCGGTCCGTAGAAGCCTCATTCCCCATGCCCATGCCCTCGCGGCAGAAGGGAGCTGCCCGCTCATGTAAAATTGATGTACAAGCGGTCCCGTCTGGTCTGCACTCGAAATAATTATTAATAAAAATAATGTGCCATGAAATGTTTTCGTTGTCGTCCTCGCCGTTGCACTTCCGCCTCCCCGATCGCCCCATTCCCGCTGGTGGATGGTAGGTTCTCGGGTAATTAACACTCAGCGGGAACACTCAGTCAGCTGAAAGACTGATCCGGGACCCATTTTGCCGGCCAAGAAGTGGCGCACTTCGCTGGTCTTATGAGTTTTATGGCTCCTAAGACGTCGCGGCGAACTTTGTAGATGGGTTACTTAAAAGTTGAAGTTGAGATAGTATCTCTGTTGAAAGTGAAAGTGCATTCGCATGGGTAATACTGGAAAGAGGCAGATGTAGAATTGTTTTCTGCACAAACGGAATATAAACAATATTTATTATTATCGTTAATTAGCTGGACAGCCTTCCCGGCCTATGCATTATTCACAGTACCAGCAAGGACTAATTAGCAATTGTCAAGCAGCCTTGGACAAAAGTGGGCCTCCTTCTGGTGGAAATCCAGGCTTACCCCTTGTTTGCCTTTTCTTTGTCGTATTGTGCCTGTTGCTAATTATGGCATTTTTCTTGCTAGCACTTACTGCCAAATGGCTGAGAGCACATCGGGCATTAAGTAGCTGATTAACGCCATCGGTGCGATTCTCATTCCGCTTTCAATTAGCCACGAATCCAATTTTGAATTTATTAAGTCGATTTTTTTAAACGGGCAGTATAATTACATTTTATTTTGCATTAATTGCTGCCGCCTTCTGCCGGTCGGTTAGGCAAACATTTCGTTTTCGCATATAACTTTTATTTATATTTGAAAACTTGGCACAAACTGTGCCACACAATGTGCAGTGGATGACGCAAGACGTATATTTTCTGCTTTTGGCAGACGACTGGTAAGCCAAACGCGAATTTAGCTGCATTGAGCATAGATATTCGCTCTTGTCTGGCATTTGCACTGGCATTGCAGTAACTCGCAGGCATTTTAATTACTTGCAAATTAATGGCACATATGTTAGGCGCAGTCAAAGTCCGCGTTGCGCATACGCCGCGTTGTCCGTCCGCAGTATTGACAGATTAAAGCAGAAAAGGCCGCAATTATGCGAGTAATAAATAAACAGCAATGGGCGCACAGCTGCTTGTAGTGTGTCCATTGAGGAATATCCAAAGATGCCGCGTATCTTTGCCGCGGACAGGCGATAAATAGATACATACGTGTAGATACTTGAATGAAGGCAGAGCAGCGCACTTGAAGTGCTTTCATTTAGCAGCATATTATTAAGCAATTCTCTAGTTAATTTAGTTGAATGAAAGGTTTGGTATAATATAGATTATTCCATTTAGCAAACCAGCTAGAAAATCAGAGGTACTTGATTGCTTCAAATTCGGCTGCCAATCATCGCATAAAGCTGCCTATTCACAATCTGGCCATTTCCGCACCTAGCCGCATGAAATAAATAATATAAGTCCGCGAAATGGGCGGCGAATCGGGAAATATGTAAAATGCGGAGCGCGACGAACGGCGGCGGAAAATTAGTGAGCCAGGGGCACCCAGCGATGCCGCATTTCGATGCCCAGAAAGTTGGCAACAAATTCGCGCGCCGTTTCTCAAGTGCCGTTCGCCGCCACGCCCACCGCCCATCGCCCACCGCCCATCGCCCAGCCACGCCCACAGTCGCCACCAGAAAAGTGAAGTGTTCGAGAGCGGGTCCCACTCCAAAACATTTTGTTGGCGCTGAGCGCCCCATTGAAACGTTTCATGCCATAAACTTTTGCAGCTCGAGTTCTCGCACACATTTTTTATTGGTGTGTTGTTGGTGGGCATGGAAATGTGCATTGTGAAATATTCAATAACCATAATGTTTGCCTTGACCACGACGCACATGCTGAGTGCCAAAATGAATTCCTTGGCTGGCTATCCTTGATGGATTCTCAAAGGACACGGCAGCTTGGTCCATGTGCAGGATACAAAGACAAATAAATGTTTGCCAAAATATGCGAAGTATAAATGGGGGCTAAGTAAACATTTGGCAATGTTCCCTGCTTTTCCACATAATTTTCCACATATTTGTGCTACGGTTTCTAGTGAGTTTTTATGTTTATCCTTAATCATATGTTCCTGGTTACTTGTTATGTTTCTGGTGTCAATGATCTTCATCGGAAATTAATTGCCAGAACTTAAAACATTAAATTACCCATCCAGCCAAGTTCATTGCCTCACTTCGGCAAAGTTTTGCCATAAAAATGCAAACACATTTTTGGCTTTTGTTGTCTGCTGAAATTGATTAATTCATTTTTATGTTTACAAGTTCGTGTGTGCCCCTTGTTATCCATTTATCCATTTGCCATTAGCGCCTTTGTCAGCGCACTCGAAATGCTTTTGTGATAGATTTTTTATATCAGCCAGACAGCATCTAGCCGCGGATTTATGTATCCCCATTTTCCCTATACTGTGTGCACATATGTATGTACATAAACATCTTTTCGAGATCTCTTGGCCAGCGGACAGTTGGCCATTAAATGGAAGACCTGCGCCCCTCGTCGCCCAGAGTTCATCATATTTCATTTCGCTCAGTTTACATTCAATTTGCTTTCGACATTCGCTCACAATGGTGTTTGAGCCAAAACATTTGGTTTCACTTTGCGCATAATTAACTTTTGCAGTTGCCGCCCTTGCGAGCAATTTGCTTATTTATGTACGGCTTCGATGATTATGAATTCAGGAACTTTGCTCGCAATTCGCCCATTTTCAGCTTTCAGATTAGAAAGCGCGAAAGAAAGGCCCGGATAATTATGCATAAATTACTGGCGTAATGTGTATACGCAAACTGAATTATTCGGCTTTGCTGAGTTACGCATGCAAATTCAGTGTGAATCAACTATAAATATGAATACCTAAAACTTACAAATTTCAAGAAGTACCAGTGATATCAGTGTGCTTTCATTTAATAGGGCACCGAGTTTAGTGCACATTTCCCACTATTGTGTTTCGATGGAAATTAAACTTTTGTACGGTTCCTTTCTGCGCTGTGCCACGTTGCGTATGAGTAATGAGCAGCAGCATTCGATTTCGCGCTCTTGGAGCGATGCCAAGCGTGCTCAGACAATGGACCATTGGACCACTGGACCATTGGACGGAAAAGTGGGCAGGAAAGTGTGGGAAACTGGGGAGCGTAGCAGACACAGACGCAGCGACGGCGAGGAATAAAAGCCATTGCCAAAATAGCGAAGTAATTGCAGATCGCCAAACTCGTGCAGTCAGTGCGAAGGAATGTGAGTACGTGTATAAATAATTCGGGACCTCCTGCCCGAGATGTACCAGTATTCCAAGTGCTATTTATACGCGCTATTTATACGCAGCTTGATTTGGCTTCGCTTCGCAGCCGCTTTTCGGCAAGCTTATGTTGTCTGACGCACAATGGTCTTTGCTCTTTGATTACGCATACGCCCCGTTCCCCAGGCAGCCTTAATTTGTGCACGCGTGTGCGCTTAATTGTCAGCAAAGTGCACTCCACCTTTCAGTTGCTTAAATGTAATTGCACACAAGTGCAATTAAACAGCTTGGCGCATGCGGCGCGAATTTCCACGCCTGGCAGGTCGCCTCGGAAAACTCCCAGCTCCCAACTCCAAGCTGTCAGCTGTGCGTTGCCAGGAGCAACTTAGCTGCCGATGGCATTGGGGAGCAGCTAGGTAATTAGCTTATGAGGTCTTTCTGAATTTCAACTTTTCGAAAGGCATTAAGCATCTCTGCTTAATAAGTTTAATAATTTTAAATGCTTGCGCCGACTTGGTTGTCAGGAATTAGATTTATATCTCGGCTAGGAAATTGTGCTATGCTAAATAAGTCTGCAAATAGTTATCTTCTGTATTGGAGCACTTAAACCCGGTCCCTTTCCTTTAACAATTGAATGGCATCACTGTCAGTGGCCGCGGAGCCACCTCCTCCTTGGCCATTTCTGCAGTTTGTCTTCATTCATCTCGGCAGCATCGCCTGCAAGTCGTAAATTTTAAATGCTTTTGTAGGTCATTGCTGCCGAATGGCCAAGTCCGGGGAATGAGCATTCAAACGAGGCGAGGACGAAAGTTTCAGCTGAACATTGGCCAAGCGAGTCTTTTGAACTGCAGCCGCTCGGCTTTCCTCCAGCTCACTTTTCCTCTCAGTCGCAAGACGAAGGAAAATTTATGCGCCTCGCTGCGCCGGTCAGCGAAATGGCGCCAAGGTTCAAAGCTCCAAGCAAAGGTTGAGCAAAGGGGGCGGGGCCACTAAGTGGGCCACTCCACTGGCCACTGCCACTGGCCACATGATTGAGTTTTGGCCACCGTTGTTTCTTTTCGCCGCCCGCCTTTGTGGGTCTCTGCATTCAGTTTTATGGCAAATTGTTTGCAACACTGTTTGAACGTTTATTCCAAGCCCTGTGCTCTTGTTTTTCGGCCATGCAAAACATGTCGCAACAGCCGTGGAAAAACTGAACCTGCACTGCAGCCTACCGAAGGGATACGCGTACACGGAAATGGGAAGGGTCGGAAAAGTGCTTGCACATCACGTATACGTAATGTGTTACGTTCAAGTAACAACAACGAGGGTTGAGCGAGAAGTACGTTTAAGAGCATTGCACTTTAGCTATAATAGCTAGTTAACAATGAATGAGATTATTATCATTATCAAAAACGTTAATACATTTTAAAAGACTGTCATTGCTGCAGACAATCCAATTATGAGTATTAAAACATCTTTCGGCATTATTTCTTCACGAATACATCAGCGGAACTCGAATTACTTTATAGCCAACGGGGAGCGGGCTAACAAACACACAGGCACTTATTGCGATTTCAGCCACTCACATATTGTATGTATATGCACGGAGCCATGGCAAAACTCACAAATTTACAGACAACTCAGAAGCTCGGTGCTCCAAAGTGCAAAGCGGCGCAAATGTTCAGTTTGGATTTATTGTTATGCGATTCTCTCTAGTCTATATATATAAATACATGCTATATGTACGTACATCGCAGCCCCGAGTGAGCGATGTGTGTGTGTGTGTGTGTGTGTGTGCGGGCACGGCAATGCGGCGAAATGTATTACAATTAATTTGGCACACACGGCGTATGCTGAATATTATTTGGTCTCTGCAATCGAGCAAATCCGCGCCAATTGCCAATTATACAAATTCTCTTCGCAGACAATCGCAACTGCAAAATATCCACCCACGGCCATGCTGATTGATGATTCGACCTCCGGTGATGTGACAAAGTGGCAGTTCTGTGCACGGGTGGGTGGCCCACGATGCCCACGATGCCCGAGGTGATTCGAGGTCGGGTCAAAGGTCTGCTGCTGATTTGAACTTTAAATGCTGCAGCGACATTTGCATTTGGGCTTCGAAAATATCACGCTTGTGAAGGGCGGGCCCACGTGCATTACTGTCAGCTTATAGTTCACTGGGTGAGATATTTACCCACGCTCTTCATCTTTTCGTCAACATAGCACTCTGAACTCTTGCGAGATCCTTGCCTTTTGCATGTATTTGAATTTAATTTGTCTAATAGTTTCTGTTCAAGTGTCCTAATGACTTTTAATGACAGACGAACCGACAGCCGGGCGGACAGACAAACGGACGGACAGACGAACGGACAAACGGACGGACAGACGAACGGGCAGGCGAACGGACAGGCGAACGGACGGACAGAAGGACAAGACCAGATCGACTCTAATGTCCAGTCATCCTGATCAAATATACATGTGCTCTATAGGGCTATACACCCTTCCTTCCTCCTGTTTATACCTTTCAAGGAGTCTAGCATACCCTTGAGCTCCTCGAGCACCGCGTATAGCCGATCCCAACTGCAACTATTCGCCTGGGTGCACCTACCTGAGTGTCAGCAAAGAATGCATCTAGTGGTGGGGCAGCCAAGAGGACCACCGGGGCGCCGCCTCCAATGCCGCTGATGGAGCTAATGGCCGCCAAGTCATGGAGCGGGGATATGGGGCTCGGCTACCGAGGAGGATGGCCTGCAGGTGTCACAGCAACGGGCGCACACTCTTCATCTATCCGCTTGGGCCGCACATTCCACGCGGGAATCCGGGTCCCGGCCAGAACTTCAAACGCTCGCCGGGCACTTCGTTTATTTACACAAGAAACAAGTTTATGCGCGAGAAGAACCATTCGCAGGCACTTAGCGTTTAGCAGGCGCTCGCGTTTATTATCTTAATAATTTTCAGAGTTCAGGCGGCGCTCTTTGACGCACAATTCCTGTGCGGGGGGATTCCTGTGCGGATTGGATCGGTATCTCTGGGTCCGACCAACTGCACCCTGCGAACCGGAGGCGGCAACTAAGCGAATAGAGATTTCTGTGGGCACTCGCACTTCCCAGCGGCCAAGTGCACGCCGAGCGATTTGTTTATCCATCTGCTGCGTACGCGCGAGTTTGTTCGTTATTAATTGCAACAAATGGTGCCGGCGTGGGCGCTTTTTATTTTTTGATATGGTCGTTTTGGTATGAAACGTTCGTTTTTTTGCTAATTTCGACTGCGTAACCGACCTATTTGAACAATCCGGCGCCCTCTGGCGGCGGGTAGCGCGTGAGAACGATAGTTCCGGTTAGATATTTCACTGCTCTTCAGCACTGGTGGTTTAATTATCTATTCGAATATTCCCACAATTTGTTGGGCTCTAAAATTATTTCAACATTCTTACATTAAAAAAAATTTATTTATTTACAGATATTTTCATGCTTACAATAAATACCCTTATTTGTAATACTTGTGCTGCTAGCCTACGTTTACAACTATATTTACAACTCTCTAGATAGCTGCCCTGGACCTTGTTTCAGTTAATGACCTGACAAGGAGCCACATCCTCGATTTCCTCGCCATCCAAAGCCTTGATCTGGCACTGGCACAGGAACTGCACGATCTTCCGCTCGGCACTGGCCCGTTCCAACGGACTCAGGCCGTCCAGCAGCATCTGAGCCTTGGCAAGCAGGCTGTTGGCAGGCGGTGCACATCGCTGTTCTCGCTCCTGCTCCTGCTCGTGGTGAATCTGGGCCTGGAGCTCCCGGTATTGCTGGAGCACGGTCTCCATGTTGGCGATCACGGTGGTCAATAGTTTCTCGGAGGTTGCGGCAGGCGGTATAGAGTGCTCAGTTAAGGAGGACTGCTCCTCTACAACAGCATTCGCCCTGTCGATTGTGTGAATTATTTCCTCACTGGTGGCGGGCGTGGTCGTGGTAACCTGGAGCTGTTGTGGTGGCTCCAAAACCTGCGGTGGCGTTGCTTCGCTAAGGATAAAGTCGTAGGGCGTTGCCTGCTCCGCCTCCGATAGGATCTCAATCTCTTCGTCGTAGGCCAACTCAAGATCATCCTCCAGCTCGTCGTTGTCCGTACTGTAGGGGTAGTCTGCGCCCCAGATTTGCTCCCCACTGGAGATCACCATACCCTCCGGCTGCTTGCTGGTCTTTCCCAAAGGATTTCCTGCTTTGGGAGGTCTTCCACGACGCTTGATGTTCTCCAAAACTAGCGGCACTCCTTTGCGAAAGTGGCGGCCCAGAAAGAGAAGCTCGTTAAAGTACCTCCACGTGATGGGTGTGGACTGGTTGATCTGATGACTGCGGTATTCCCGGGCAAAACGATCGCGTAGCTTCTTCCAGCGGTTGTAGCAAAGTTCCTCTGTTAAAATTATTGTCATTAGGGTCTGAAGATCAAGAAGGGAACCCGGAGCTCACCCGACACATTTAAGTTTTCAGAGATCTCTCGCCAGGCCTCGTTTTTCGCTGCTAGGTTCTTTGAGACTCTAATCTTGTGGCGATCATACAACACGGGATGGGACTTGACCAGCTCAATGAGCTGCTCGTTCAGCATGTCATCCTGAGAGTCCTCCTCCTCCTCGTCCTTCCTCCTCTTCTCCTGCTCCATGTCCACTTTTGTGCGCTTTTTCCGCTCTCTTGGCTCAAAACGCATCCCGTCGAGACTCTCGTTCCTTGCCAGTCCCTGTTTGTAGTGGTCCTTGAGAAAGAGCAGTCGCGGAAACATGTCCCAGTAGGTGGGCTCATCCGGACGCTCCTGGAAACGGCGAAACTCCTTCCCAAAACGATCGCGAATACTCTTCCAGCGAGTAATGCACGCCCGTTCCGAGGCTCCTAACTTTTGGGAGATGGCCTTCCAGGCCGCATCCTTTTGCGTCGCATTCTTCACGCTCCTCGCGCAGTCCTTGTCGTAGAGGATCGGGTGGGTCTCTATTAATTTTATCAGCTCACCGTCGTCCATTGATTTTCGCTATTATTTGTTATTATTTATTCCAGACGATCCGGCAGCCTGGCGGGAAATATTGATAGTCGATAGGCGATGTTCCCTCGCATAAAAAGAGTTGCCAGGTTATTCTGTTTAAAATATGTCCTACCTTGTTTCATAGCACTGATATGATATTTATTTATGTTTGTCGTCGTGTATATACGGCAAAAAATATCTTAAATATCAAATATATTAAACACATTAATATATCTGCAACGATGGTACATCCTTCATCTAAAATATATTTTGAGCAAAATATGTATCATTGGTATACAATTTATAAGATAATTGTTGCTTTTTCGTATTTTCGAAGGCGAATTTTCGTTAGTCGAAGGCATATCATATGAATATCTGTGTGACCTGATAACATCAATAATCGATAGTCCCATACTTCAATAGTTTCATCGATGAGTTTGCCTCATCTCTATTGTGTGACCTGGCAACGCTGTGAGCAAAAAAAAAGTACGGCAGCGTGCTCCTCGATTTCCACCCACGTTTTGTTATAATTTAATAAGTATTACGGTCTGAGACCAAAATTCCACTGCATCGGCATCGCTGCAAGTACTGGGCGATTGAAAATTGGAGGTGCAAAAAGAGGATAAGACGGAATTTCTTGCAACTGAGCCTGCGGCTGTGTGTGTAAGCATTGGAATTCGCCCGTGTGTGTGGCGAGATTTCGTCTGTGTGTGTGTGTGTGACGGACCAAAAAAGCCGACATCAGCGCCCATTTTTTGTTGTTGATTCATTAATACGCCCGTCATGCACCAGTATTGGTGAGTCTTACTCGCACTCAGCGGAGGCAGCCAAAGAATCAGTTGGCGCAAAAAGAGCGCAGGGAGCGGCAGAAGAAGAAGAAGCAGCACCATTAGCGGCAGTCAACGTCATAAATTTGTCATCGCAGTTGCACACAAAAAATAACAGTAAACTCTAACCGCCATGATCCTGCTGGAAATCAATAATCGGATTATCGAGGAGACGCTGCTGGTCAAATACCGTAATGCCCTGGCTGGGTAAGTCATGGCCTTCCAGTCCCGTTTCCCCAATTTCCATTCCACCATTTTGATTTCTATGCTGCATTCCCCACCGTTCTGTTATCACCAGTCGGCTTTGTTATCAGCTTCGTCGCCCCTTTCGCTCTCTCTCCTCGGGAATACATATGGGTGTAGTTCCAGCCTTTTAACACTCATCGCTGCAGCTCTCTCCCTCTTACACACGTACCCAAGTACAGTGCAGCTCCCTTTCCGCAGACAGAGCAATTAATTACGGCTCGTTTTTCGCATCATTGGTGCTGAATGTCTGTAAAACTGACTCATCTAATGACTTGTGATCATACCAAATATGAGTATTTGTTTGTCGTAATCCAGAAAATCGAAAGTTTAACTACACTACTAACACTACATATTTTTCATTCATTTTCTTCATAAATCAAACTTCATATTACTCAGCTAGTGAAAGTGCGAAAAGAAACTTAAACATTTTCTGGAATATCGGTAAAAATTTAAAATAAAATTTAAACATTTTACGTAATGTGTGTGATAGGTAGGTGTGATAGTTTTGGGCGTTTGGTCTGCAGTCTCAACTTTCAAGCTTTTATTTTTCCTGAGATCGAGGCGGAAAATTTATACGGTATCGTCCTTATACCTGTTACTCGAGGAGTACCGCGTATATTAACTACTTATATTAACAACAGAATGTGAATAGTATTATATGCAGTTCAATGCATGTACCAACTAACGCAAGAAATTCTGAAATGAGGGCGTTAAAAGTTCTAACACGTGGAGCAAAAGTGGCATACTTGGAAAACATTTCTTTTGTGTCTCAAATGTTCCAAAATAAACCAAAAAGACGAACGGCATCCTGAATAATCTATTATATTATAGCAGATGACTTATGTTTGTGTACAATTGCCCTACAAATCTTGTACTTTTTTGTAATTCCGGAGTCAAAGTGGCATATCTTACGATCTTCCTGTAACTTGTGTCTCAAATGCTCCAATATCAAATGTTAAGACGAACGGCATCCTGAATAATCTATTATATTATAGCAGATGACTTGTGTTTGTGTACAATTGCCCTACAAATCTTGTACTTTTTTGTAATTCCGGAGTTAAAGTGGCACATCTTGCGATCTTCCTGTAACTTGTGTCTCAAATGCTCCAATATCAAATGTTAAGACGAACGGCATCCTGGATAATCTATTATATTATAGCAGATGACTTATGTTTGTGTACAATTGCCCTACAAACTTGTACTTTTTTGTAATTCCGGAGTCAAAGTGGCACATTTTGCGATCTTCCTGTAACTTGTGTCTCAAATGCTCCAATATCAAATGTTAAGACGAACGGCATCCTGGATAAACAATAATTTTACTCCAGATGACTTTTGTTCGTGCACATAAGAATAATAGTCTCATTATTTACCCCTTATATATGTATGTATTCTGGGGAGACAAAGTTTACATGCTAAAGATTCTTCCTTTCCCGTGTCTACAAAGCTCCGATATAAATTGTAACGTTTAAATCATTTTAGAGAATTCTTTTTGTCTCTTAAGATAAATACTTTCGTGTACATTATTGCATATATCGTCATTGGAGTCAAAGTGGCATTCTTCAAAAATAATATTTGATCTGTGTCTCAAATGCTCCAACATAAACTAGAAGGTCGAACGGCATCCTGTATAATCCTCATATTATAGCAGATGACTTAAGTTGGACTACAATAGTATTAAATGATTCAGGTCACTAATTCCCTGGGAGACAAAGTTTACATGTAAAAGATTATGTGGCTTCTTTTTCGTGTCTACAATGCTCCAAAATAAACTGTTCGTTTAAATCGTCTTTTTCGATTTGTTTTATTGTCAAAGATGGTTGTCTACTGCACAATAGCTAATCAAATACTTGGGTGGAGTTAAAGTGGCATATTTTAAAACACACCATTGATCTGTGTCTCTATCGCTCCTATATCAACTTAAAATCCGAACGGCATCCTGTTTAATTACTTATATTAAGACAGATGACTTTTGTTCGTGTACAACTTGAATGATTCAAGGGTTATCCGGAGAAAAAGTTTACATGCTAAAGTAGTTTTCTTTTCCGTGTCTACAATGCTCCAATATTAAATGAACGCCAAAATCATCTTGGATATAATTATATGTCCACTGATAAATACACTCGTTAACATTTTTCATATGTAATTGGATTGGAGTCAAAGTGGCACACTTAAGCACTTTTTATTTGTGTCTCAAATGCTCCCATATCAAATGCTAAGACGAAAGGCATCCTGAATAATTGCGCATATTATTACAGATGACTTGTGTTCGTGTACAATAGATCCTTCATAGAATTCCCGTCTCCGGAGACAAAGTTTACATGCTAAGGTCCACATCTTTTTCGTGTCTACAATGCTCCAAGAAAAATGTTTCGTTTAAATTATCCTTTGCATTCTACATTTTGGCTTTGGATGCATTTAATTCGTGCACATATTTATATATGCATATGTCAGTGGCATTGGCAGGTGGCATTCTTTGGATATTTCAATATTATGTCAGGTGACTTCAATTCTAATGCTCCAATACTAACTTTACCGAATAACGGCATCTTGTTCGATCCTTCATATCACAACAGATGACATGAGTTCGTTTACATTATTCCGAAATTATTGGTGCATATTTTACTCAAAAACCTTTTCTCCATTGTGTAAGAAGCAAACCCTAGTTCATGTAATTAAATTCAATTCAAATATCGAGGTTGTGACATTCGGAAACAAGAATTTTTATTAATTGTTGCTGGTTTCTAAGGTATGCTAAGATAATAAGGTATAAACGAGTTTTTGTGATAAGATACAGTGGGGAGTGAGAAGCATGACTAATAAAAAGCCGATCTCATTTATTTACTTCTGAATTCTCTTTCCAGACTGAAGCCGGAATCGATAGACATACGAATAGCAGACTTTGACGGCGTGCTTTATCACATTTCCAATGTGAATGGCGATAAAACAAAAGTTCGGGTGAGTGTTCCTAATACAATTCGTTCAGAATAAAACCCACATTAACGATTTAAAACTTTTATTGTGCTGCGAAACAGATCAGTATATCGCTGAAGTTCTACAAACAGCTGCAAGAACATGGAGCTGACGAGTTGCTGAAGCGTGAATATGGCAGTCTGCTTACAGACACAGAAGAAGGTGTGTTCGTGCTGAGTTCGGCATTTAAAGAAGTTAATTACTCTTGTCTAACTGCAGGCTACAATGTTTCCGTACTTATCAACCTGGAGGAGATTCCCGAGGACTGCGAGCAAATCGCAAAGAGAATCGGTTTACTGAAGCGCAACTGTTTCGCCTCCGTTTTTGAAAAGTATTTCGACTATCAGGAGCAGGGCGAAGAGGGTCAAAAGCGTGCCGTTATTAACTACCGCAACGATGAGACTTTGTAAGTCTTTGTTAAGACTTTGATAGGGCTCGCACAAGTGCTGACATCTATATCCGATTCGCAGATATGTGGAAGCCAAGCCTGATCGTGTCACCGTCGTCTTTAGTACCATATTCCGGGACGAAGACGATGTCATTATCGGCAAAGTATTTATGCAGGAATTGAGGGAAGGTAGGCGTGCCTCGCACACTGCGCCGCAAGTGCTCTTTTCGCACAGAGAGCCGCCACTGGAATTGGCCAACACGGACGCCAGGGTGGGCGACAATATCGGCTATGTCACATTCGGTAGGTTGCGGCTCGAATAGTAAACCATGTGGTTTGGAGCCAAAGTTTACATGTTGAAGTGCCTTCATCGTTTTCGTGTCTACAATGCTCCTATATAAATAGTATCGTTAAATTCATCTTGGACATTCTTTATATATCTAATGATAAATACTTTCGGGCACATTATACATTTATGTCTTCTGTGGAGTCAAAGTGGCATGTTTCAAATTATTTGATTTGTGTCTCAAAAGCTCCAAAATCAACCAGATATGCGAACGGCATCCTGCATATCCATTATGTTATAGCAGATGACTTTTGTTTGTGTACAGTAAAACAATAACCAGACTGGCTTTTTAAATGGAGACAAAGTTTACATGTTAGCAGTATTTTCGTTTTCGTGTCTACAATGCTCCAAAATCAATGTATCCGATCCAATCATCCGAAGCAGTCTTATATTACCTTGGATGATTTCTTTGGTGCACAGCAAGGCATAAATTTTTCTTATGGAGTTAAAGTGGCATGTATTAGTACTTACCTTTAATCTGTGTCTCTAATGCTCCAATATTAAATAAGTAGGCAAACGGCATCCTGAGTAATCAATCATATTATAGCAGATGACTTTTGTTTGTGTACAATACTTCTTAAAGTTGAGCCGATGCTAAACCTAAAAATATCTAATAGAAACCCTGAATAGTAACGAGTAACAACTTATTTTTTGCAGTACTCTTCCCTCGACATACCAACAAAGAAACAAGGGATAATACCATTAACTTAATTCACATGTTCCGAGATTACTTGCACTACCACATTAAGGTAAGCTTTGTATGCAACCTCTGAAATATATTTTAAATACCCATTTTTGAGCAGTGTTCAAAGGCTTACATTCATTCGCGCATGCGGGCAAAAACCTCGGATTTCCTCAAGGTGCTAAATCGTGCAAGGCCGGAGCCGAAAAACACGGAGAAGAAAACTATAACGTGAGCATTGGACTTTGCCTAATGATTTCTGTTTACTAAGTCATACTCTTTTGCAGGGGGAGAACTTTCAAGCGCATCGAATGATGTGTGCAGTATATTTAGTTGTTTTTATATAAATACAAAAAATAAATTGTGTATTAAATGCGATATCCGAACAGAACTTTGTCCAAGCAATGGAAAATCCAACATAAACTAAACCAGATTACAAAACAAAGCCAAGTATTCCAAACAGAACTGTAAGGCTAACTGTAAGCTCAGCAAAATAATGAACAAAGAATTAATAATTACGCGTTAGTAAATGAATTGTGTGTTTTGTGTCGAGTCATCGTCAAATCCGTGTCTCCGCCAATTTGTTACAGTCAGGCCGAGTCAGCGCCGCAGCTGATCCGCATTTTAAAGAAATAAACGTATACTTAAGTGCAACATGAGAACTAAAACTACCATGTCAACGCGAGCCACACGACTAAGGGATGCCACCAACTTGTTATATAGTCGCAATGGAGGATTCATCCCTGCAATTAGCCTATATGTGTAGAGAACGCATTTAAAAACGTACTGCAAATATTAACAAACCTTTGATACAGCAATCGGAATTAATAAAATCGAGAAAATCAAACTGCAATGTAAAATATAAAGGCCACTCTTGTAATCTCTGGCTGGAGGCGCACGAAAACACTTTATTTTCTAGCTTATTAGTTTTTAATTGCATTAGTTAAGACATTATGTGACCAATATTTCGCTTAAGTATACCATCTCCGCTGCACACGAACTGTACACGAACTTAGATCTTAAACTTAACGTTCTGCTTCGCGTTCATGCTCTCCATGCTGGCCTGGAAACTCAGATAGTCGCTCTGGATGCGGGCACAAACTGAAAGCAATGGTTGGGTGAGCTGAGTTGGGGCCAAGGAGCGCTTCGACTGGTACTTTTGAGATGTGCTACTTACAGTGGCAGTGTTCTTTGCGATAGAGAGTTTTCTGCTTAAGTACTTCCGATAGTTTGTACAGGGTGCGGGTGAATTTACAGAGCCCCTAGGGATCATCGTACTGTTCCAATTTGATATAAGCAAGTGCTGTGATAGAGGCGAGATGGATAGAATAAGTGAGTAGCACGCTTAACACTGGGAAAAATCTTTCCAGAGCTAAGAACAGTTTTCGTCTGCAACAAGTCCCGAACTTCAGAAGAGAGTGACTTAAAAAACAATTGCTATACCAGTACTTTTTTAACTGAGAATTCGTTTGAACTGTTATTGCTATTTTGAAGAACTCTTATAATTTTGAAATTAATATCTGCCGTTTTGATTCCCCAACTTCTTATTCTGGGATTCGTATAAAGTATGTTTCTAATAATATTTCAAGTTTAAACCGTACCATTCGTAATTGGGATTATTTGTGCTCGGGTTTATCTTCTCATCGGATCTTTTATGAAATAGTTGTACTTCCGAAATATTGTTATTATTTTAAAAGGAAATTCCATTTTTACCACACAAATTGGTTTCCTCCCTTAGGTGCTACAATTTTAAAACTTCGTACACTTTTAAATATTCTGCTGAGTAGCACCCTCTATAAGAAATCCCCATACAGTCAAGATCTTTATTCCAGGCTTCAGAAAGGACTTTTCCTCAGTGTGCAGTAACTAGCGTGCGACAAGAGGAGTCAGCTGGAGGAGTCGTTTATCATTTTGTATATATACAAATGCGTGAGCTCGTGTGGAGGGAGGTGGGTGGTCGGGATGGGAGGAGGAGGAGGAGCTCCAGACAGGAAAAGGGCTTGGCTCGCATTAGGGTGACAGCGAAAGTGGGGCAGTGGGTACACGGGTCTTCTGCGCGGTGTGTATGTGTATGAACGGTGGTAATGAGATGGCGGAGTCACTTTCTCACCCTTCTGCAGGTCCATGTCGTCCATTTCGGAGTTCTTGATCTGCTGCAGCTTCTCGCGGAACTTCTTTGTGATCTGCTTGCGCTGGTAGTCGGCCTCGATTTCCTGCTTGGTGCGCGGAATCCGGAAGCGAATGCAGCAGCATACCATAATCACTGCGGCATGGGTTCGATTACATTGGGTCCAGACTGGGCTTCCAGAAGGAATCACTTGTGATGTACTCACTTATTAAGAGGAGGACGCCGAGCACAGCGGCGATAATGTGCCACACTCGGAAGCCCGCAATGACCACACTTTCCAGCCACATTTCATCGAAGATATCCGAATCGTCATCCATTTTCCGCTTGACTTGTGGGCTCTGCCAGGTGCTGGAACCGCTGGAACCGAGTTGCTCCCGAAATACGTCCGGCTGCCTAGCCAATCCAGCTCCGACTGCTGGCCCAGGAACTGGTCCGAACTGGCCTGGCCCACCAAGTAAGTTGGTAAGGGAGGCGCGGCCCCACACACTCCCTCTGAAAAAATAATTCGCGGGGTGTAGCCATGTGGCGGCAAAATGGCTAACTTGTAAAATAACAAACAAAGGAGCCGTCCCCTCCCGTGGACAAATGAAGCCTGAAACTAGAAAAGGCAATGATAGATATTTAGTAGACACAGGGAAGGATTGCTTCCGATGGAGGAGTCTGGAAAAGCTGTGTGTGCTCGTACATTAAATTCGAATCATTGGTTGATCCTGAATAACTTAAAATATCATGTTTTAAAGTAAATATATTTATGAAAACATTTCCCAATTTCCAAAGTAAATTTCATTTTAAAGTGGCAATATATTATAGTTTCTTCACATCTGTACAAAAGACTGTGAGAAGACTCAACCTCCTTTGAACAAATCCGTCCCTGATTCATTGTGGATATGAATGCGAAAATGACAACAAACTCGACTCGAGTCCAAGAAACTGGGTGCGGTGCCGCATGCCCCAGGATAAAGACCCACTCACTTTACATACCGAAAGGATCGGGGCGCCAACTGCGGGGAATCGGGGCCAGGACAGTCCTCCCCCAACAAAGGACAACATGCAAGTGGTTAGTTGGACGGGCATGGACACCTGCTGGTCACACCCAATTGGTTTGGTTACTTCCCCGCTCACTGAGATGGTAACTGCTAAAGTCTGGGCGGGATTATGGCCTAATGACTGTGAAAAGAGGGAATTGGCGTCCGGAGTTATGTGTGACTGCAATTACTCAATTAGACTGAGGTCCTTTTGGTCCTTTTATCTATTACTATACACTTCCAGATCGCCTTTGTTATGAAGCCACTGAGGAAAGTCTGCTAGCTTATCTGTAGTCAAATGATGTTTGGGAGCCCTAATAATATTATTTAATCCTACATTACTCATTTCCCATCAATTAAATAACAGTAACCCACAATTAACCGGCAAAAATGTTCAATTCTGATCGGATGGATGGATGGTGCCCCAGGACTTACTAGCAAAGTAGCCACCACCTATTCCTTTTCCTTACTAAATGAAGGTAGATATTTCAAAACATTTACTAAGAGCATAGGTGGCGTCAACTGAACCTAATAGATACGCTTGTAAACTATAAACACACTTTTGAAGAACCGCGTCGTGCCTATCGAACGGTGGCGCCACCTGGAAGGACGAATGGTGGCAGTGTCCAATCCGTTCACAATGGACCCAAAAGCGGCACTCGCCGCGAATGAGGCGCATGCGCAGGGGCACTCAGAGTCGCCCCAGCGAGTTGGGGCAGCACTCATTCACCTACTCATTCAACAAAATATGTGCTATGTGCTAGCCCGAATCAGTTTCAGTTCAGGCTCTCGTTCGGTGGCACATCGGTGGCGCTCGTCGCAGAAAAGGCATGCAGAGAAAATCTAGAAAGTAGTTGCTGAAAAAAGCAGAGCGCAGCCAACCCAAGCAGAGGAGCACTGGGGAAAATCGAAGCCGTGGGGCGATTATATTGCGAATCGGATGGAGCATATATCCCCGCTGTGGCATTATCCTTCGGATCGAATCGAGGCGAAATCGCATTGAATCGGGCTCGGGCCAGTGTGTGTGTGCTAGTGAGTGCCAGTTCCGAGTGTGTGTGAGTGTGAGTGTGCGGAGTACATATGTAATAGGGCCATGAAGTTTTATTGAAAAACGAGGCAGAGACAAGGCGAAAGGCCATAAGAATTGGGCCCGCAGCCCCCCGCAGCCCCGGAAAACCCCGACACGCCCCTTCGCAGGAGTCACCGTGTAGTCGCTGTGAAAAAAGCATGCCCCATGCAGCAAAACTGTGCCCATGTGGCTCCGAATGGGAGGAGTCGCCCATTTGGTAACGTCGTGCAGCTGAAAAATTCGGATTCCCAATCAGAAATCTGTTGAGCGAAAATCGAAGAGGGTCGAGTAAAAACCTACATCTGCATACATGTACATGCACCTCCGATAGTCGGGAATCAAGCAGAATCAAGCAAAGTAAAACAAATTGCTCAACTTGCTGTGTGCGAAAAATCGGGCCAAAATGTGCGAGCGTGAGCGTAAAGTGCGTGGGTGTGTGTGAAAGGTGTAAAAAATGTACATTCTGTGAATTGGCCACATAAAAAGAGAAAAGAAAAGGAAATCGGGAAAACGGGAAAACGGAAAGAGGAAAACGAGTAACGAGTGTAACGACAGACGTTATATTCAGAGCCGATTCGTAGTTCTTGTTTTTGTTGCCACTTCGTTGTTTGCCCGCAAGAGTAAGGCAAACGCTTAGGCCCCAAAATGCCCAGAGATCTCGACTCCGGCTCCAGTTCCAAGACCGATTCCATAACCGCTTCCGGCTCCAACTCCGGCGAATCCGGGGTTGGCCATAGCTATATTCCCGGGCAGCAGCAGCAGCATCAGCACCTCTACCAGCATACTCCGCGCCCACCCACGCTGTGAATCCCCCACATACTCGTATCTGACTCATTCAGATTCAGATTCAGATTCAGATACAGATTCTGATACAGATACAGATTCAGACAAGATCAAAGATCAAAGATCTCCAGCACCTGCAAGCGCCACTGCAATTAGACGCATATTATCCACAAATCAATACTAATCACCAAATCAGCAAAGTAAGCACCGCTTTTCGTTTGTTCGAGCTACACACGCCACACACGCCAAACATAAGCCAATCGAAATCCATAGAACGCACAGCCGAGCGCTTTTGTTTTGACCGCCAAACGCTGCACGCCTATCGCCGCCAAATTATCGATTTTCGATTGGCAGCGCTTGAACGGGGTGTAGCTAGCCATGCAATTGGACTTCCTCCTAGGGGGCTTGGATATAGAGTAATTACGTATATATCAGTTTTTGTGTTACCGCTTTTCTTGGATTCAGTGGGCAATTTAAAATTATCGCAAAGTCAGCGATAGTTTCGATAGGTTTCATTTCATCAGACTTTGGTTTTGCATCAGAACTCTCTTTTCGTTCGTGAATTTTATATTTGGGTTTATTTCTTTAGTAAATACTGTCCTTTAGAAGTAAATTATAGAGCAATTCATAATGATACCATTTGAGTCTTTGAATAAAGTAATAGCAGAATGTAGGCGTATGATAAAAACTTGAACTTTTTTCTGAGCATAGAAACCTAAGCTTCCCTAACATTACATTTTAAATTGTAATTTTTATTTCTTATAATTAAGATAACTAACCAAAGAAAAAAACTTTCATATTAAAGTCATATTCCATTCTGAAGTCGGTATTTCAATAATTCCACCTTTAATATAAGCGCCTTTCAACTATGGATTACTTAAAAATATGAAAGTATTTGGTCTCAACTCTTTTTATTTAAAGTATTTAGGGTTGTCACTTTTGATTTCTTATACAAGTTTGGTGACTTGTTGAGCCAAGTGGCCAAGTGAACTCTGGTGTGTATGATGTGTTTTTTAGGTGTTCATTTTGATTTCATCGTTTAATTCTGTTAAACAGTTGGAATACTATTGCAACTAAACCTTAAAATTAAAAATCAATCTTTAATTCCGCTGGTCAAACACTAGGTTTTTGCTTGAGCTTATACCTTAACTTAATAGCACGTAAGTTCACGACTAGTTTTGGATAGTATCCACTTTAATTTGGAATACATTTCTGTGGCAGTAACAAGTTTAAATAGGCGGCCGACTAGGGCAATTTTCTCGCTAGTTTCGACTTTTTGCAGACTGGCGTCGAACCCAAAGAGGGTGTTCGAATAAAGTTTGAATGAAAAACGTGAATGTACTTTTCGCTTGTGTTGGTGCCTACGGATTGGGAACGTGTATGTATGGGTTGACGTCGAACTACGAGGCGCGAGGTGACGTGACGTCACATCTTCCACGAGAGAAGTACTGCGAAAATAGTGTGAAGGCATAAAAACGAAATAAAACTAACAATACATGATCTTCATTTCTAATTACTATAATAAAAATGTCCATTGAGCTTTGAGCAATTTGTGGAAAAGAAATCATTTTCAAAAGCTACAGCACAAAAATTCCTTGTTGAAGCTAGATTGTGGTTTAGTTTAGTAACTAAACTTAAGTTAATTAAAAATACCGCCCGTCTTACGATGTTTAAATTAAATACCGAAAAGATTGTAAAAGCGCGCGAAGGTGAATTTCGTGCTTAGGGCCCTATATCTGCGCTCCTCTGCCGCAAGCGGCGCTTACGGGCGACCCAGCGGAGCAGCATAGTGCCGTTGCCTCGCACACCTCACCTCGGGATCCAATCAGATGTTCAGTGCCAACTCGAACGAACACGTCGAACCAAAGTGACAGCGCAGTGTGTTCGACGTCGAGAGTCGGGAGCTCCATAAAGTTTACTCTCTCCACAGTCAGTGGCTGCGGTTGAAATCAGTCGTAAAATAAAACACAGGCAGCGCAGCAGGCTCGGCAAATTAAATGTAATTAAGTGCATTTAAGTTTTAGCTTACGTGCTTCGATTTCCAATTTTCCGGGCAGCAGGGCGGCGAAAAGGCCGAGCTCCCCCAAATTCGCGGCGGTTTCCTTTGTTTTAGGGAATTTCGCGTGTGCTGTCATCGGAATATTCATTGTGCTTGCGCGTGTGTTTGTGAGGAGAGCGTGGTAGAAGCTCCACCACATTTGTTATGTCAATAATTAGCGGCGCAAAAAACGAAGCCAGAAATGCGTGGAGGTGTTGATCAAATGGGAAACCGCTCCAGCTTGCCCGCTCTTCCCGCTGTGTAAATCCCCAAAAGAACTGCACTTGGCCGTCACGTGGAGAATTGATTTTTTGCCAAAAACGCGAGCACTTCGTGTGCTCTTTCCTTTTGCTGCCAGTCCAATTGGATTATGCCCGGCCGGGCTTTGTCCAATTGCCAGATTCTTGTTGGCGCTGCTGTCTCCTCTTTTTGAATTACATTAAATATTTAAAGCATATGCAAATTTGAACAGTGGCCCCGTAAAAGGAATAAAGGACCTTTACCTGGCCGCGTCCTCCTCGCGCCTCCCCCTGTAGTTGTTGTTCTTCCTGGGCTCCTTCTGCAGTTGTTGTAGTTGCTGCTGTGAACCAGATGACACGCCTTCCGTCTCCCGGTTCTGTTGGGTCTGCCAGAGATGAGCACGAACTAATCGTTTTCAAAGTGCATGTGTATACTCCGGGAATACCTAAGACAGTTATCACTTGCTCGGTTCAGGTCCACTAAAACCCTTTTTATTTTAGATAGTAATAGTAGTTTCCACCATTCATTCGACTAATGTCTAGATGGCTGAAAATATCAAACACAGCTATTATAGTACCAAAAACCAGCTCTTTTAATAGAGAGAACTTGGAGATTGGATGGACTGATTTGCCCGAGGCTCATCTCTATTTGGCGGCTTTTCTTCGGGCTTCCAGCGCCTTTAGTGTCGTGCAATCGTTTTTTGTGGTGGGGTTACTCCTTCTTTTTCGGGGGTTTGGGGCATGTGGGTCTGTGGGCCTGAGCCGTTTCTTTTTGCATTTGCTCGTTTTTAGTGTTTTACTGCTTACCCAAATGCCGACACCCGAAATCACTCACACTCGTCGTGGTTTTCCTTTGCAGCAGCTGTGGCTTCCATCTCCGAGCTCCCGTTTTCCACGCCTTCCCCGTTTTCCCCGATCCAAATGCATTTCGATTGCTTCGTTATGTGAGTGCACTCAACTTGGGAGCTGCGTGTATATACATACATATACATATGTGTGTGTGTGTGTGGAGGAAGAGGGATCTTAAACAGCGTTTTCCTTGACGCCATGTGTCTGTAAGGCAACGGTTGTCTATCCTGCGCCGTCTCGTGTCTTTTCCTAGCTGCTGTTTCCATTTCGCACGAACGCTTTCCCGGCGAAACAGTCCCATGTCCTTGTCACCCCACAACAGCCGCCCAACCACCCAGCCCCTTGCTCCGCCCCCTTTTGGCCCACTTGGACGACACGTGCTCATTATGCCGCTTCAAATTTTACTCCACTTTTCGACTGCCGCTGCCGTGCTCCTCCGGCTCCTCCGACTCCTCCGACTCGTCCTGCGCAGGTTCCTTGAAACAACAGTTTGCTTAAACTACACGCTCCAAATCCAAATGGAGGAATTTAAAAGCAGGCAGTGCCTTCACTTTGTGTATTAATCCCGATGCTCTCCACAGTCGATTTGACCATGTCCATCTAGTGTCTCGCTTCTACATCAATCATCCCTAAAGTTTTCCGGATCGAACCACTATATCATTGGAAAAAGTCATAGGAAAAAGGAAAGGTGGATATTATGTGAAAATATTAGGAAACAAATCATTAGCTGATTATAAATGCTCGCTATTCTTGCACATTCCTCGCCAGAATATTTTGCGCTTAAATTCCGAGTGCTAACTCAAACTAGCACACATCTTAAGTTGTCAAGTAGAAATGTATACTAATCACTCACTAGTGATATTATAAAGTAACTCACATAAATTCAATCAAACCACTCCAGCAGATGTTTAAGGTCACCTCTACTACCTCTGCCACATTGATAACCATAACAATCTTGCTTGCTGTTTGCGCTTGCCAATTCAAAACTTGTTGATTGTGGGCGCTCCAGTACTCCCAGTGCCCCCGGTACCCCGGTGCCCCAGTGGCAAGTACATACTAGCTGGGATGATTCCACACAAGCAAACTGCAGCAGCCGCCCAAACACTAATATTTGATTTATGCGAGCTGGTCAGGGTCTGTGGAACCATAAAAGGTTGTTTAGGGAAAGATCGCACTTGGGGCTGACTGGTCGGTGGAGACCACTTCCATTTGGCTGCTCATTAACGCTTTCTGATTGGATGCTGGCTACTTATGATTACTAGAGCTTACCAAGATAATACATGTCCATGAAAGACTTCACCATTTATTACTCATCCTAAAACCACTTCATCACCTAGATAGTATATATTTTTGTGGACTGATGTGTGCCTTAGTATGCGTATTATCTGACACCTACAATAACTAACCGAAAGTTTTCCATATCTCTCTTGTTTTGCAGTTGCTGATAACGTGTACAAGTGGCAATAACAGAATAAATAAGCCGGAAAAAAGGTCGAAAGGCCAAAAGTGAAATCCAATCCGGAGTGCAAAAGTGCAATCCAGTGCAAAAGTCAACAACTTGTGGGAGTCGAGCGTTCGTCCTCGAGTCCTTGAATCCTGCCAGTGAGCTCAGTGCTTTAGGTGTGCCCAGTGTGCGTCTGTGACTGCGTCCGGGTAGCGGAGAAGCCACAACGTCGTCCACAAAACCATCGACGTCCACAGCCGCCGCCGCCGCCGCTGCTGCTGCCGCTGCAGGATCGGGATCGGGATCGGGACAAGGATCAGGAGCGGGTGCGGGTGCGGTACCAGGAACTGGTCCAGGCCACCAGAGGAGCGGCGGACGAAGCGGCCAGCGACGTCGCAGTAGCAGCAGTAATCCACACGCCGGCACAACGAAAGCGACCAGTGGCAGCGGTGGAGCTGGCAGCGCCGGCGGAGGAGGAGGCGGCGGCGGCGGCAGCGGTGGAGGCGGGGTCAAGCAGAGCGTCAGCCGCAACAGCAACATCCGGAGCAGCAGCTCCAACAGCACCATGGCCTCTGCCAACCATCGCGGCGGCGGCGGACGAGGTGGAGGTGGCGCTGTCGCCGGCGCCGGAGCGGATGGAAATGCGATCGTGGGGCTTCAGATCGGCTCCGCCTGGTTTCAGCGTAAGATCAACCTGAGGCCGCAGCACCGTGGCGTCCACCTGGTCACCGAGGAGATACTCCGACAGATGCCGGAGCTGGCGCACTTCTCAGTGGGATTGTGCCACATGCAAAGTGAGTCTCAATTACTTCACTTCTATACTCTTTTAAATCGAAATGTGGGGTACATTTCAAACAACCTGATAATCAAAATTTCAACACGTTCGAGCCAATCATATTGGGGCACTGCCCCGAAATTTCCTGCCAAAATCGTATCGGTTACCATTTGGCCATTTAGAACATCTTCGGCACCTTCCTGGCGGCCCTCCTAAGTGATTATCCGAAATCCAAGGCTCAAATGTCAGTTAATCGTGGGGCAGCTGGAAAATCGCTCCCCAATTTTTTCAGCCACCCCGTCATTTCCATCGCATCCATCTTATTCCGTTCCCTGTCGATTCATACACTTCGAAAAGCGATTCCCAACTAGGAAGCAGAGTTGGAGGGCTACATATTCGAGTATAGTACTTTAATCTCCCAGAAAAGCCACCCATTCAGGTCAGGTTTTCAGACTCTGGCACTGGAAAAGTTTCCTCACATTACATTTTCTTTGTGCGGATTGTACGAGTATTTCTCCGGGGGAATCTGGCTTTGGCCAAGGCGTTTGCATTTGGCTGAAAGTTCAGCTTGACAAACAGCGAAATGTAGAACTTGCATACCAAATCAGCACAAATTGTCGTTGAATTCAGCAGAGGAGCTGCCGAAACTTGCAGGATGGCAGCATTTGAATGGGCGGCTGCTCCTGCTAATTTGTACTAGTCAGTAACTGGGTTAAACTACCCAGATCAACTGACTGACTTGGCCCGGTCACTTTGTGTCTCTCGCTGCAGCCCGAAAATTGCGATTGACATTCGAAAATAGTCCGACTTTTGGGTGACCAGAACGTGTGGCTGTGGCGATGACCCCGTGCAGAAGGACTTGCCAAATTAATGTGCTTGGATCAATTTTAATTCTGCGGACGGGGATGTTTAGCACATCGAGAATATATACATGTAGAACAAATGAGTTATGAATGAATCACTTGAGACCGCTTACGGCAAGCGATGGTTAAGAGTGCGATTGCAATGTCCGTAAATCAACTGCATTCCTAAGCCTCGGACCTTAAGTGCAATGTGTCGCTCGCCAGGATGTCATCACACATCAGACGCCAAGCGATTTGAGTCCCTGCCCTGTTCGAGTTTTATATTCCACTCCTCGGAATGCACTCGCAATAATCTCCGGATTGCAGTTCTGCAAAGTATTGCTTTTCCTGCGCTGCCGTGGCTGCTCCTCGCACACTAATTCTCGCATGGAATCCCCGCCTTCGTCCTCTGCGGACAGCGGGTACACTGGCAAAAATTGTTTCGGCTTTGCGAAATGCTTGCTAGTGGAGTAGAGGGGTATCTCAGATTTGCTGAAATGGATGTAAAGCTGGAAGAAAACGTTTCCGACCCTATTAGATACACATATTATATTCGAATCAGTATTTGTATGCCAAAATCTCTTGGCCACGCCCATAATTGGGTCAGCCTATGATCCTCATCAAGCATTTCGCTTTCTTTTACCTGTTACCTATTTTGGCATTACAAGTATCGGGTTAGTTATGAGAAATTATGGTAACCGAAAGGTGTGCCGTCGCGCTCCCTTTAATTGAGTAGCGGGTATCTGGTAGTCGAGGCACTCGACAATACCGTTCTCCCCAGTTCTCATTTGAAGTAGAAATATCTTGTAATATACGAAATATCGTCCGCGTTTTGACCACATTGTCAATAACCTTTTAACTTTTTGGTCAATTTCAATGCACTTCACTAGTTCTTCGCTCAGTGTACGGCAGCATAGCACTAAGACGATGAGCAGGCAGTGCAAACAGAGAAACAACCTCCGTAGTTGGCTGCCTTGGAGGCAGCTTCTTGTTGACAGTTCGCATTACAATGCCAGGACGCGCTCCGTTCCTCCATCCTGTGGCTTTCTGTCTCCCCCTCCCTCTCCCTCCAGCCGTCTTGTTTCGGCCTGGGCAAATAAATAAAATCGTATCATAAAGGGGGTGGGTGAGGTTTTAGCCGGGAGTTGGCCTGACTAAAGTGAAAAGCAATCGTCGTCTTAGTCGCAGTCGTCGCTCATGTCTGCATGTCATGGTCTGTGGCTATGGCGTGTGAGTGCTCGAGGCGAACTTTTTTAGCCCCTCCTCTTAACGATTTTCTACCTCCATGTCAGCCTCCAGTTCCATGCCTGTGCACGGGAAAAAATCAAGATATGATTCCCTACAATATTTTGTTTAAAATGCTGTGCTAAATGCGCGTGGAGTACTACGATAAATGCAGTTCTTGATCAGGATCTGTCCGTTTGTCTGTCCGTAAAAACGCTGTGAGCGCCACCTATAGGCGGTTATGTGGTCCAAAGTTGTTAATCTGTTAATAGTCCGATTCGAAACTCTTTTAGCAATAGCAAAACCAAATCCCAATACTCTTTTTCTCATTGTTGTGCACACGTACTTTTAAGGATGTATTCTTAATTTGTACTTTATAATTTATTTAGTTAATTTATTAAAGCCACAAGTCATGTACTCAGCCCAAAAGTTTCTTTGTTCGAATTTAGTTATGAAACAAACAGTTGATAGTGCAATATAGTTGTGCTTATTATAAAAAAGTTGATTGAGATGATGATTGTCTATATATTTTAGCTGCCACATTTTTATTCTGTGTGGCTCGCACAAATCGTCTTAGCCAGCACATTGCAGGCAGGTTATTATTACGAACATTCGCTCTCGCTCGCTCGTGCTCTCTCCTTTTTTATTTCTTTTGCCAAATCAGAAGCACGTGTGTCCCTGCCCCTTGCCACTTGCCCCTTGCCCCAGCCAACCGGCTGTGTGCGTGTTTGTTGTCTGGGGTGCTCACTGTACGTGTATTGTTTTGTGAACTGTAAGCGGAATCTAATTGAGGTCAAGACATGTTTATTGATTTTCTTAAAAGGACTTCCTAATTAGACACACTTTACTGGGGAAAGCCTGAGAACCCCTCCCCCTCTGCGCCCCGATTTAATGCAAAAAGTGGGTAAATGCAGGCAAATGGGAGGCAGCTCCCCTTCTCTTCGGCAGCAAAAAAGTTAATTTCGAAGAAAAATGGAAAAGGAAAAATAATTTCAAAGCAACCTTGCCATATGTTGTTGTCTTTTACTATTGACCTCAATAGCCCCCATTTCCCGCCGCCCCACCCACTTTTGTTTCTATGGGGAAAAGCACAAACAGCAGACAAGATGACACACAAATCACAAATACACAAAAGTGTAAGCCAAATGTAAAGGTAACTTGTTAAACACAACAAAGAGTAATGGAATGCAGGGAAACGCTAAAAATGATATATCCACCCGGGCTCCGACTTTCCCACCTGAGCCAGGCAAATATTTCCCCTCTATAACTCGGTTCCTTTTCCCATTACCCATTTTATTAATATTCATATGTGCGGCAGGAAGGTCGTCCGCCCATAGAACCGACCCCTACTGACCGCAGAGTGCCCCAATGGGGCTTCCGTAACCCCAATGTAGAGGAGACCTCGGAGTCACCACGGCGGTATGTGTATTTATACTTCTGGCCTGAACAAAGCTAATTGCCTGGGGGCAGCTGATGATTTTTGGCGTTTCGCCTAGCCCACTGTTAGGAGCTGGATTCGCAGGAAGTCAAGTCGATTCAATACAATGAGGTACGCGGTTCAGTCTCTTCATTGCTTTAAAGAAATCGTATTCGTTATAACAAGTTAAAGCGTAAAGTCAAAGATCTCTACGCTGATTCCATGGGCGACTTGGTGGAGCCGCAGGACTGGTCGCTTTCGGCGGGGGAGAAGGACACTCTATAGCAATTTGCTGCATAATCGCAGGATCATATAAATGGCTCAACTTCAATTTATAACCCGAGCATATTTTTCAGCCAACCGAAAGAGCTGCAGGAACGCGACACAAGGGAAAGGACTCCGCCAGAGTGTCCTTTTGCGAGGGAGCAACACCAAATAAATCAACAGCCAGCGAAAGCGAAACCATGTGGGGTAGGGGGCTTTAGGGGGCTTCCCTTGGAGTTGGAGACGGGAGTTTTTGGTTTTGGAGCCTTCAGCACTGGGGATATGTTTTTGTGTGGGCGTGCTCGGTCATTTCTCTTTTCGCTTTCGTGACGACAGGGAAACTGCGAACGAGGGAAAACAGAACGTGGAAAACGGCGAAAATAGGAAAAGTGGAAAAGTGGAAGAGGACAACAAATCGTGCCATGTGTGTGTCATACTTTGGGCTTCCGCTTATTCTTTATTCTTTATTCTTACTCCTTTATTCTGCCATTTCGGCTCCTTTGGCATTAAAATGCCCGCTTATGAACCGCAAAATGCTGCGCTACCCAATAAATCAATATTATTTATGCAAAACGAGCACGCCAAAGGTTTTTCTTGCCGGTCCTGTGGCCCGCTTTTCCCATTTCCCATTTCCCAATCGAATCGCTATGTGCTTGAACTAGTTTCACTCGGTTTCTTTCCGGTTCTCCAGCACCTGGCATTGAAAGCAGCTCTGTACAGCGAACCAAGCCCCGATTTCTCTCTGTGATCGTTGATTTTTGGCCTGGAGTCCTGGCGATAAGCACAAAACTCAACGGCTACGTAAAAAGAAGGCTGATGAATTCAGGCATTTCCTTCAGCATTTCATTATGTAATACTATCACACACATTCACATTCCAAACGCTCACGTGACATTCGAAGGCCTACTGTGCACTATGGGACCAACGACCACTTTTGTGGGCAGATTGTCAACCAGCTCAGCTTGAAAGGCATCGAGATCAAGCTTATCCATCATTTTTTTTGGAATCAAGGGTATATATTTTCTGAAGATGTATCGCATCAAATGAATATATTATTTCCAGTTTGTTGGTTACTTGCGAAAAATAAACTATTAGAAGTAATTATTTATTTGTTCCGATGATCTCACCTATTGACCCATTTGAAATTCAGACTACTAACTTTCCCACTTAATTACTAGGACAATTCGATACATTTTAATTTACCACTTTAGGTGCATTCATATTTCAAAAATGTTTGAATGGTTTTTTAATTTTTTTTAGAACTGCAATGAAAACGTTGAAATCTGTACCTTAAATCTTAGCATAAGCGCCCTCTATCGGAATTCTGAAACGTTGACAACTTCTCGAAAGACATTTTTGATTGAACGAAGTTTAATGATGGGTTGGCCAATCATTTTCTTGCTTTTTATCAATTCATACTTAATCGTAGCTCATAATTTTACCGAGTCTCGTGTTTTTGTGGATATTTTCAAGGATATCGCTTCAAGGATGTTTAATAATGCTTATATTCAACACTGGAAATTCTTAATAAATAGCGATCCAATTCATGTGTAGAACGTATGAATAACTCGCCCTACTATACCGTCACATTTTGATCCATACTATCTGTTGAACCCGCCCGACTAAAGCTTCCAATCCCAGAATACGTACCATCTGGAAGTCCAATGAGGCGCTTCTCGCAGCAGTAGTCTTCTGGGACCTTTTTGATTATCTTCAGTGGCCAGGACGTCGTCCGCTGCTGTGCGGGTACGGGTGTTTGGTGTTTGGGTGTGGGTGCGTGTGTGCATGAATATATGAATGAACACAGCCAGCTGAGCTGAGTGGAGTCGAGTTGTGTTGAGTTGAGTCCATTGTTAAACAGTGGGGTACTCCGCGCTGGTGTGTGTTCGTTGCGGTGGTGTGTGTGCAGTGTGTGGGTGTGTGGGTGGGGGTGTGCCCCAGCTTGTGTGCGCCGCCAGAATGTTTGACTTTGTATAATAAAAAGGCCTCTTTAAAAACATTAACAACTTTTGTAGTGCCTAAACGCCTGCTGCATGTGCCCACCCGAAGACAGCCAATGCCACCCACTAGCACTCCCACACACTCCACACACAGGCTAAGCTCAACTAAACATCTAAACAGGCGGCCAAAACGATGCCACCTGCTACTTAAATATGCGTGCTGCACTGAGAGAAATGCAGTGGCAACAGGGCTATGATTATGATTGATATTTTCGTCATACATCTCATACAGTTCTCGCTTGTGACCCATTTAACTTGAAGTACTGATACTATTGCCTCACCTTTTTATCACGGGTGGTTTAACTTTGATAGTTGTCCGTATCAAAGTTTAAGTGTCTTATTTTTCGCAGCGCAGTAACGTTTATTAGCGCTCTGGGCTCGTTAGCAATGGGAGTCGTAGGCAAACCCTGGAAGCCAGCGCCTCCCATTCGTCCTGTTGGCGACCACAAAGCCCATGGCTAAATCATATTAGAGGCGTCCTCCGGTTGGCCACGGGCTTAACGCTCCGGAGGAGCCTTTTTAACGCCTCCTGCCCGCGTTCCATTGAATACTCGTGTATGGTGTGTGGTGTGGTGTGTGGTGTGTGTTGTGTGGTGCATGTGCTGTGTTTGGCGCAGTGGGAAAAGTGTCAGTCGAGTGTTCCAGGCGGATGCGCCAGTTGAGGTCGAGCGAGCGGGGAGGAAGGAGCTGGGACGCGGGCAAATGTCCACGGAATGCGGGCAAAGAAAGAGAGGGCCAGAGGGGCGATGACAGAGACAGGTAGAACTCCAAATGCCACTCAAAAGCTGCATTGCATTGCAGACATTCACAATTATGCTTGGATATGCCGGACCATTAGCATATTTAAAGCGGCGATAGTTAAGGACACTTGGAGAAACCCACGAACAATATAAATAAACATTTAATAGATATGTAATACCTTTGCTGATTTACCTTTCTTCCACATTCATATTCATATTTATATGTGTTCCTTGCCTTATTTGGAGAATATTTTCTATGTTCAGAATTAAACAAGTTATTAGATAAGTGAACTTTTTCTTCCTGCCGCCTCCTAATCGATGGATGTTTTCAGGCCAGCCAAGTGGGGCTGCCTAGACTCGCTCCTCGCCATCGCCATCGCCATGGCCATCGTGCTCGTCCTCGTCCCATTTGCATCCACATTCCCAATCAAATCCCATCCCGCAATCAATTTGCAAATTTGCTGTGCCCTCCCCGCGTCAAATGTCAGTTTGGTTTCATTTTCATTTGCATTGTCCGAAAGTCCCCGCCGCCCGGATTTGTTTGTGGGTAATGTTTAAATTCCTGATGCCATTTACACATGTTCAACATGACATAATCGCCTCGGAAATTATTTAGAAAGAAAGTGGGTTGGGCGGTGCGTATCCCCGTTCCGGCCACGTTGCCCTCGAAAATCGGAACTTGGACATGTGTGTCTATATCCACATTGTAAGTCTCTGCTCGGGGCCGGAAAATTACATCTCTGGGATTTGATAATAAACTAATTTTCTCCAGCTCCGGCTTCCCCAGCTGCCAGCAGCTTTCTCTTTTATTCATGAATACGCAATTAGTGTGCAAATTCGAGTGTTTCCCGTGTCGCCGGGCTGTTTGTATTTACATACACCTATCGATTATTGAAACTAAATTCATTTCGAGTTAAATATTCAATTTGAGTCGGCTTTCATTGCACCGCTTGATATTTTCGGCATTGGCAGCTGGCCAAATGTGAGTCGCCGAAAATGCAGGCAATTATTGTCCAATTTTCAACTCCAAACATGCTCGTGTTCTATACCGGGTCATATCGTAAATATTCTTCAACGGATTCCGTTTGAAATGGCCAAACAAATCTGTTTTCGGAGTGCGAAACTGTGATTGTGTAGTCTTTAATAGCTTGCCGCTCATCTATATCAAGAATGAAATTTTTACGCAATTTAATTCGCGATAACTAATAAATTATCAAATAAATAAATATAACACTAAATTCAAGGTGGCTATTAGGGGGGCCTGTTTTCGATTTTCCCAGATTCATTGACTTTTCCACTCCAGCTGAGGGAAAATTCTGCCCGGCTTAATTGGCCGCATCATATCATGTCTAGTCACATAACTTCAGGTGAATTTATGATGCCTTATCATAGGGGCACACCGAAACACGGCGGTGTGGTCCCTGGCTATACATTTTGACTAATTGGCGTTACAACTCAATCGAAAATGCATGGAGCGACGGAGCCAACGCCTCGTCGTGATGGTCTAATAACTGGGGCTAGTCATTACGAAGATTATTATTAATCCCACAGAAAACTAATTGCCTTTGTATCTGCGCTTGTTTGGCTTTCAGTTCTTCACACCTCGGCGAGTTTAGCGCTAAACGAAAGCTGGGATCCAGACGTCAGGTGAGTACGTGAGCATGGAGATGATGCATCCTATCTGAACTATTGTCTTGCAGAGACGACATGGAGATGATGTTGAATAAAATAGTTCCCGAAGGTTTGCCCTACAGGCATTCGTGCGAGGGACCCGACGACATGGTGAGTAATCTTGCCGAGACCTCAGGAACTCAGGCCAGGCTCTAGAACTAGACTCGTCGAGCTAGCCTTGTCCGTTTTGTCCGGATGCCTGTCCGTATGTCAGTCCGCATAAGCGTTGAAATCCTGGAAGCTGAGGTTAAGTAGTCTGTCCAGGTGAATGCGGATTGCTTATGATAAGCACTGATATGAGGTTTCAAGCAACTATTTAAACCATCGCTAGATTGAGCTACCGCTTGGAAGTAAGGCGTATCTGGTAGTCGAGGCACTCGTTCTCTGTTGTTTTGCTTTGAGCGCTCCAATAACCAATCCAATGTCCTTTCAGCCCGCGCACGTGAAGGCCTGCTTCCTGGGCAGCTCCCTGACAATCCCGATCACCGACGGCAAGCTGTCGCTGGGAACGTGGCAGGGCGTTTGGCTGTGCGAGCACCGCGACCAGGCCGGATCCCGGAAGCTGGTGATCACGCTGACCGGCTGTCCGCGCGAACAGGCCCGCAGTCCGCTGTCACCCGTCTCGCCGATCGCCAGCACGTCCAGTTAGGGGCGGCCTCGCTCCACCCGCGACAGCCGGTAATCGCGGGGGAGCGACAATAATGCCATCATTTCGTCGAGGCGGCTGATACTGCAGAAGAACTTGGCTAAGGCGAACCTGGCGCAGCAGCGGGCGGCGGCGGTGATTGCCGCCGGTCGGGGAGGCTTGGGTGGCGGTCACCAGGATGCCCTGGCGCCACCCAATATCCCCGGCATGGAGACTAAGACCGGTCGCCTTCTGCTCCGCCAGCAGCTGCACCTCAATCTCAATCTGAATGTGCAGGAAACGTTGCGCGATGGCGTCGATATCGATGATGTGGACGAGGATGTCGACGAGGACCTAGACCTAGAAACCGTCACAACAGTGCCTCTTAACAATGAACAACTTAATGCTAAGGTCACCACCACAACATCCAGTTCATCAGCAGCGAGCAGTGCATTAGCTAAATTCAATCGCATCATAGACTCCACATTGGAGCGACCACCAGTGGCCGTAGACTACTCCGGATTGCCCCAGCTGAGCAGTGCCACACTGCAGCAGCGCTTCAACCTGGCCTATCCGGAGTTGGTGATCCAACAGCAGCAGCAGCAGCAGCAGCAACATCACCACCAGCAACATGATGCGACCAAGCAGATCAGCAGCCTCCAGGGGAACCCCAGATTGGATCGTGGAACGGACGCCGTTGCCAGCACTCCATTAACACTTCAAGCACCCAGAACTCCAGCAACGGCGACGAAGGAGCAACTGGATTTGGGGCATCCCCACGACGACGCAGACGTCGTCGACCACGATGATCATCCCCACCACGACGAGGATAATCAAACGAAACGAAATGATGTGCATTATTTGTTGAAACAGTTAAATAGTTTTAGTGATATAGAAGAAATAGAAATTGTTGATATGAAGCAAAGAGGTCAGCGGCCGCCGATGGCGTCCAGTTCGTTGGCCACCATGATGCCGCCGCCCTCGCCAGCACCGCCGGCCTCCCCATCCACGCAGTCACATCGACTGGGTCCGCGGTTCGCCTCCTCCGGCGACAGTTCGCTGGTCCTGCCGCAGAACCAATTCGACGACTACCTGTTCGAGTCCTGCCACTACCTGGAGACAAACTACTTTGCCGCCACATACCGCACTGCCATGGTCGAGAGCAGCTCCCACGAGTTCCGGCCCTCGACCAACAGCAGCTCGAACAGCTTCGAGCTGCACGAGATGGAGCCGCCCAGTGTCATCTGCAAGGCGGGGGCGCCGCCTTCCCTGGTTGTCAGTCATCCTGGTCATCTGGGTCATCCTGGTCATCCGCCGCCGCGGTACCAATTCGAGTACCAGGCGGAGACCCGGCTGACCACCAGTGGGGTGCAGACGGAGCTCACCGTCGAATCGCTGGCCAAGATGAGCAACTGCAGCGGGAGCAGCTCCTCCTCCTCGACGGCGACGAGGGCTCCTCCCTTCTTCCGGTGCTGCTACACGCCCATCGATCGCTGGCGGGAGAGGAGGCAGCATCAGAAGAGCTCCTCCGCCTCCGCCTCCTCGTCCGCCGCACAACCGCCCAAGAACGTCTGACACTGGGCGTGGCAGTCCACTTGGAGACCCAACATGTGCCTGGCTAACTTAGATCAGGGATGCAAGCCAAAGGGAATTGGGATGGGTTCGGAATTCACAATCATGGTTCGGTTCAGCGGGTTATGTGAATGGTATCCACTTGAAATTAAGGAAGTTATCAGAAGCTTTCGGGGATCGGAATTCATATCCACAATGATTTCAAGTTCGAAATACTTTCGCCAAAACTAGTTTTTCTAAAATTCTGGTCTTTGATTAATACTAGATTTCCCGAACCACTAGCCTTACGAAATATGATACAATATGGATGGTTTGCATCCCTGTTATTTTGGTCGCTGTTCTCATTTGCGATATCAACAAGAGATTCCATTTCGATCGACAGTCGATACACGAATCACGAATCATGAATCACGAATCCCTAATCATTCGGTGGAAGTTGATTATGTACAATTTATATATTCTAAAACGTAAACAAGAAATGTTATTAAACAATTTTTATACACACACCAGCCACACAGACATCGCACATTTTTGCAATACACCAAAGTAAGTGATTTCGAAGTTTGTATAATAACCTAAGAGTTGTTACATGTTCAGCTGAAAACCTGGCTAGCCATTAGCTACCGATTCCCATTGAACTCCCATTCACCGGCTTTCCCTTCCAGCGTTTCCCCATTGAGCTAGCCAAGTTTTCCGCTGGGCATCTACCTGAGCTGAACTCAACTTAGGCCTAAAGTTGTATTCGAAAGCGTTTCAGCAGGGGAAGATTAGGAAGATATTGTTACAAATGATTGAGAAACGAGGGGACGCGAGAGCTTGTATAGTAAGTTGATAAATAAATAACATTATCATTATGGAGAATCATGTTGAAAGTGGCCAGATCAAACGGACGCCTTCGTCCGCACGCTGGCACTTTTGTTTTAAGCCTAGATTCTAGATTCTAGATTCCAGATGCTAGATTCAAGATTCTAGATTCCGATTCTCGCGGCTTAGCAAGTCCATTGGCCTTGGCCGTTTATATACATATAGCACTCAACTTGGGAAGATATCAGCGAGCGCCTGGGCTTAGTGATCCCCAGACGGGTTAAAAGCGAAATTGAAACGGACACAAAGCAATTGTTACATCAATTAGACACTATATTCTGTTGACTGTCATTTATCCCGATTATTGTTTCGGAAGAGAAGCTTTTAAGGAATTGTTGTTAGAGCACAAGAGATACTGGCTATGCAAGCAAACCAAATAGGACACAATTCAACTCTAAGCCAACCAAGAGCAATATTAGTTCTTAAATCAGTTCGGATTCGTCAATTCTGTTGATAGCATATGCAAGTAAATACATCAAATATATCACTACCTTTAATAAGCCTCGAGATCACGCTTCGGTTTTTCGGAAAATAAATATACATATATGCGCATTGGAACACCTCTAGTACTGAGTTTATTTCACCAATTTCCCGCTGCATCTCAATCGATCAAAGGAACTGAGACTCACTCTGGTTTCAGGATCTTCGGCTGAGTTCTTCCAACTGCAAATCCGCCAATCCGCCAATCCGCAAAACTGAGAAACCGGCTACACCTGCAATCCGGGGGAAACACCACGAGAAACGAAATGAAAACCAAACAAATGCCTTTAACCTGCCCACTCTTACACTAAAAAAAAAACAATACGAAAGTAGCCCAAGATGGTAACCAATGTTAGTCGATAGTGCGCTGAGCAAAACGCAAATCCCTGTAAATCACGAGCGAAGCGAACTAATTTACTTAAAATATATATATCAACACGTTGATTATGTTAATCATTACGAACGACATAACAAATAAGTTGTTATCAAACGAGAAAGTAATGGGGATAATGGGGCATATAACGTTAGAGTAACTACCTATTGTTGTATTGTTTGTTTTATTCGAAGCGCACGAAATGTAATAAACATTTAAGTAATTGCTAGAGCAAAACCAAAAATGGAAATGAAAGAGGGAAAGGGGCGGAAAAGTCGAGAAAAACCGTAGCTAAAGTGAAATTTTTGTAAACTTTTTGATATGTGATGATGATTTGGATAAATTAGAGCCACAGTGGAGAGAATTATTACCTTAACCTAGTCGTAGATATTAAATCTTATTAAAATGAGTAGCGCAAATGCCAGCGGGCAAAACGGAGGGGAACTAGCTGAATTCTAGGGAGGATTAGCATTTGGCCAGTTGTTATGCAATAATCGTAGTCTCGGCCAGCCGAAGCACCAATCAGGGCTCCTTCCGGCATTGGGATCATGTCGATCAGATCTACACATCTATGTAGATCCGATCTGATACGATCCAGAGGGAACTGTTATTAGCAATACTGAATATTCATGGCAATTCAAATGTATAATTGTATTAACGAGACATTGATAAATCTGAATAGGGAGCGCATTGTAGGAGCCTAGTTAATCGAACCGAAACCCAGATGAGATACGAACTCAAAACGATCCGATCAGATTGAAATGAATACTAAGTGTAACTAAGCGAGTAAGTAGAAAATATTCAATTGTAAATAGGACTTCATTTACAATCTCTTGGTTTGTTGATTGTTTTCGATTCAGACAATTATGCGTTAGCCATGAAGGGGAGATATGCGGATATATGGATATATTACCGACACGAGTAATCACACACGAAAAAGCTTTAATTAATTTAATTACCGGAAAGGAAACCAAGTGAACGTACTACAAGATATGTATTTACAATACTCATTTTTGATATCATTCCCATTGGTAACGTACGGATTCCATTGTAGATACCTATTGAGCAGCCAGTAATTAATTAACTAGTCCGCTAAGTCGTCAATGTCGCCTAATGTGAGTTCTATATATTGCATCAGATAATACAATAACAGAGCATTTTAGCTGTAAACCAATCCAGAGGCAACTAATTAAAAAACAAACAGACCTGGAACACCCGAAATCCACTTAAGACAAGTAGACAAACACCACACACACACACACACACACCCACACACTCACACACTCGACACACTAAGCTTTTATAAACTATTTAACAAAAATATATATATATATATACTATGGAAAATAATAATCCTGCCAAGTAACATTCGAATACCTGCTTGAAGAAGATACACCCGCTTTTGCTAAGAAACCAAAACGAAACAAAACGAAACGAAACAAAACCAAGATTTAAACCAAGATGACGAGAAATGTAATGAAACCAAAAATAGAGACAGATCTAGAGAGACACTATGGCTAAATACGATTTTTATACTTTCGATAAAATGATTTTTTATACTAAACGTAAAAACTGTTTGAAGCAAAACGCGCGGACGTGGCGATTTCAGAATCACTTTGATTTGGGTCAAGAAATAAAGGTCATATTATAGTTATATATATAGTATCCGTAAATAATATGTGTAAAGCCCTAACTGCAACTATGGAACGACAGCACAAATTTTCTTGAGCAAGGGGAAAACAGCCCGAAAAAGCTGACAGGTGGGGAGAACAAAAATCAAATACTGACTAAAGCAGAAAAAATCGTTTTTAAGTCCAGTTCTCAACACACCCACACCGACACCCACACACACACACTCTCTCACACCACACAGACACACACACCACACAGACACACACACCCACGTGCAGCAACATAAAATCAAATATATACTAAATATATAAACATTTATGTATATATTTAGCAAACGAGTAAATAAACCACACCCGCACAAATCGCTCACATAAACGAATTACGAATTAACTATGCTTTGTAAGCCCAAAAAGGCGAAAAACCGAATCCACGACCCGCGCCAGCAAAAATCTGAAGCGGAAGCGGAAATGTCCACAAACTTAGCCTGCGACAGCCATTTTTGTATGAGCAAACAACTAAAATTTGTAAATATATATTTCTTGATTTTATCGAAAAGCAAAAGCGATACACTGAGATCATTCGAGTCCTTAGTTTTATCCTAATTGCAACCGAAACTCTTTTTCTATATCTATCCAGATATCGAGGTACATAAGCGAGAGCATACTTTAAATGGAAAATTATACCAAGAGTAATGAACAATGTCAACTACAATAAATTAGCAAAATGGAGGCGGGAGGAGTGAATGAAATTAAATATTAGTGCAATAATTAACAAATTATTCGGTAAAATTAAAATGGAATACATCTAAGTAAACGCTTTGTAAAATACATATAAACAATTTATTAAATGGAAAAGGAAAATGGAAAACATTAAAAACGAATAAAACCCAGAGGAATGGAAAATGAAACACTATTGAGTAATAAAAGCATTGACATTGACATTGACATTGACACACGTGATTCGATATCTCATCTAATAAGCATAAATCAATAAGAAAATAATAAAGAGAAATTAAAGAAAATGCAAAACGAACCTCTTGTTCTTCAGTATTGTGCTACTTAGCGAGTTACATTTATTTAACAATAAATTGGCATTGGCTTTAGATATTACGGACATCCCAACGGGTCTGATAATCACTAAGCTCTTCAAGTACTTAAAGGCTACAATTGACATTACGGCTGCTTCATGACAGTGCGAATATACTTGAGGACGTCCGGATTGGACAGGATGTGCATGTGGTCCACGTTCTGAAGGGCCAGTGTGTTTATAGGGGCGCTGGAATAGCCCGTCCAATACTGGCAGGCTCTCAGCGAACGCTGGTTAACAGTGCCGTCGCCGAGACCCATTATCAACTTGGGCGTTTCCCCATTAATGTCCGATTTCTTGTACTGCAGTCTGTTGAGGGGTAGAGGTGAATTAGTTGAATTCTTGACCGCAGAAGTAGCTAAACTTACCGCTCAACCGTGTCAATGCCATCGCCATAGAGACAGTGCAGTTCCACATTCGGTGGGTTGAAGTTTCGGTTGTACCGAATCGTGTCCTTGCGCATTTCCCAGCCCGTCATGTAGTCGAGGTCGTTGAAGAACTCTTTGAGCTGTGCCATCGTATAGTTTCTGCTTGGGGTCGTGGCCAGCAGCTCGGATGGCTTCCAAAACAATGGCGATGGCAACAACCAAGCAGTGGATGGGTGTGTTATCTGCTCCGCCTTAAGAATCTTGGCACTCAGGGCGAACGAATCCAGATCATCGCCCATGGCAAACACCTTCACAGCCTTAAAGCTTCCCGCCCAAGCTCCCGCCAGGCTGATCATTCGCTTCACATATTTAGCCTTCCATTGAGCGGTTTGCTCCTGCAAGAAAAGCAGGGTCATGAGACTGCCCATGCTGTGCGAGATAAAGGTCACAGCCGACTGATTGTTGGCCTCATAGGAGTCCTCCACAAGCTGCTTGAGATCGATGAAGAATTGTTGGTTCTCATCTGGAATGGGAGTGAGATATGAAAATAGTTGGTAAGCCATTCCGAGCGGCTAAGCTCACTGGGCGCTTTTCGGAAGTCGTAGGGTGCTCCGTGAATATTTTGTTTGCGAATGTATCCTAGGGCCACCAGCTCATTGGCTATATCTTTGAAGTAGGCTCCGGCGCTGTTCTTAGTGGGGTCGATCCACTCGACCACCTCGGGATCGCCCCAGCCGGGTATCCTCGTCTCCACACCAGGAGTATTGTGGGTGGTCCTCGTGGCCTTGTCGTAGTACAGCTTGACATTGTCTATCCAACAGTAGACCATGGGGATGACCAACTGCTCCAGGTTCAGCCACAGATTGTACCAATCGTTGGTCTTTCGGCAAATTAAGTAAGGGGAGTTGGACTTATTCAGGCGAGCCTCCATTTGGGAGCCTCCGTCGCCAGGTACTGGAATACAATAGGGTGTAGCTTCAGAGTAGCTGGCCTTGAAAGGTAAAAGTGCTCCTTGTACTTACCGAAAATCACTGGCGACATCTTGGCTTCTGGCGGCGGAGCAGGAGGATCATTTGTTCCGTGCCATTTGCTAAATGGCCAAAAGCACTCGCCCAGGTCCAAAAAAGTGGTCAGCAGGAGCACCAAAAGTAGTCCCGATTTGAGCCCCATTGTGCGTTGTGTTGTAAACAAAGCAGGAGTGACGACTGACGGCTGATGACTGACTATTCGGCGAAGTATATAGAGGTTATCGGATCGCGCCACTCAATTGACGCCAGATAAAGGCCTCCTGCGCATAAACAAGTGAATCAGCCGGACAAACTTTCTTTTATGGTAATTGTCATGCATTTATGTGGATTTATGTGGTCTGCGCAGTTTCAGTCAGCTGAGATTTGACCTTTAAACTCTGTCTGTATGCATATATGTATGTATGTATGTGTATGCGGAACTTCGGGGGTCGCACTGCCCCTCCGGCAAGCGACGTCACAAGTGGCTGTTATTGTTTAAACAAAAGTATTGGCTTTGCAAATTTGTTGTTGTTTTTATTGCTTAATCTGTGTTGTTGTTGCGCAGTTTGTTATGGTCAGCGTTTATTCTCCCCTCCACACACGCCATCCTTCCAAGTGTGACCAGCTGTCACCCCGGCCACCGATGCCTTGTGAACTGGTCACGATTTTCATAATGTGATTCATATTTGTAAAAAGCCCAATAAAGGCACATTTACCACATTATAAAAACATGAGAATAAAGCTGACAGCTTTAATTTCTTATGAATTCGTTTTAGGATCTAATTGGAACTTAAATTTACTCAATTACTTACTTGCTAGCTACCCAGTGACTGATCACCTCGGGAACACCCCAAGCACTTATCGATACTCACCAATCAAAGTGCGATACTTTGCAAGCACACCACTAGGCGAAGCGCGCCGGCAAATAAAATTGTTTTCTTGGCGTTTGCAAACAAACCCGGAACAATGGCGATGCAGGAGTTCTTCAGCGTGCTGCTGCCGGATGTGAAGCGGGAGCTGCGCCGCGGGATCATCGAGTGCTCCAAGCGGGGCCTCCTACACAGCACCAAGTGGCTGGCGGAGATGCACCACGGATTGGCCGATGTGCACATAGACAATGAGGCGCCAGATGAGGATCGCACATTCAGCGAGTGCCAGCTGGAGGGGATTGCGCCGTCGGAGTACAGCGACTACTTCCTGGCAAAGAGCTACTACGATGTGAGGGAGTACGATAGGGCGGCGCATGCGGTTAGGAACTGCGAGTCCAGTGTGCCGCGCTTCCTGCACTTCTATTCCACTTACATGGCCAGGGAAAAGCGGCGACTGGACTCAACCACCGACCAGGCCAATCTGCACGAGCCGAATCAGATGCGCGATCTCGCCGATCTGCTGGCCACATTACGCATGGAGTACGGCAAGAGTCGGCTCGATGGCTACGGCATATATTTGTATGGAGTAGTGCTAAAAGCGCTGAATCTCAACCAGGCCGCCGAGCAAATGCTGGTTCAGGCCATAAGACTGGTGCCCATGCTGTGGAGCGCCTATCTGGAGCTCTCACCCCTCATCATGGAAAAAAAGAAACTGCTGAGCCTGCAGCTGGGTGGTCACTGGATGCGGCACTTCTTCATGGCGCACACCTACCTGGAGTTGTACCTCAACGACGACGGCCTGAAGATCTACGAGGATCTGCAGGCATCGGGCTTCAGCAATAGCATCTACTTGATTGCCCAGATGGCGCTTGTCTATCACAATAAGCGGGATGTGGACAAGGCGATTGAGCTGTACCAAGCACTTCTCGAGAGCGATCCCTACCGCCTGGACAATGTGGACACCTATTCCAATCTCCTGTTCGTCAAGGAGATGAAGACCGAAATGGCCCAGTTGGCCCACAAGGCTGTAAGCATCAACAAGTATCGTCCAGAGACGTGTTGTGTAATAGGTTAGGCTCTACTTTGCTCTGTAAGTAATGTTATAGCTTACTAAAATACGCGCTCTTCCATCAGGCAACTACTACAGCATCCGCTGTGATCACCAGGTGGCCATTTCCTACTTTCAACGCGCCCTGAAACTGAATCCCAAGTACCTGGCCGCCTGGACCTTGATGGGGCACGAGTTCATGGAGCTGAAAAACACAAATGCAGCCATACAGAGCTACCGAAAAGCAGTAGAGGTCAACAAGCGGGACTATCGCGCCTGGTATGGACTGGGCCAGGCCTACGAGATCATCAAAATGCACTACTACAGCCTGTACTACTTTAAAATCGCCCACCAACTACGTCCCTACGACTCTCGCATGCTCGTTGCCTTGGGCGAGACGTATGAGAAGCTGGACAAGTGCGAAAATGCTGTGAAGTGTTACTGGAAGGCCATCGATGTGGGTGATATAGAGGGCATAGCGATGTACAAACTGGCCAATCTGCACGAGAAGCTCGGCGACCACGAGACGGCGGTCCATTGCTACATAATGTACTGCGAGGATGAGCGGGCGGCCACCGATAAGCAGAGCCTCTATCAAGGGTTCATCACGCTGGCAAACTATTACGAGAAGAAGGGCGAGTACCAAAGAGCCGCCTATTACGCTTACAAATGTCTGGACTCTGATGATGTGGGTGCATTCCTATAAGAAAGCTGTAATGAAATTAACCAAAACACTCGAACTTTTCAGCGCAAAACAGAGGCAAAGGCGTTGCTGAAGACAATTGACTGGAAGCGCATTGCTGAGGTACAGAAGAAGGCCAAAACATCCACGGCCGTGGCAAATGCAGAGACCAGTTCCGAGGACGAGATGGAGTGGGAGCTCCAGGATGTGCGAGTCCGAGTTCCCATCACAACCACAGCAACCACGACGACCTCCACGACAGCAGCAGCTGCGGGGAGCACCTCGAATAGCTCCCTGATCAGCTTGCGCCCGGGTCGCAACTTGCTTGAGGGAATGCGTCGTTCCCAGGCCAGCAGGACTAGCTTAACCCCGGCTGCCAGCAGCACCACCACGCCATCCGCGACTGTGGTCACAACGTCCACTGAGGAAGCGCCTGGCACATCAGGTGGCACGACGAATCCAACCGAGCTGCCGCCTTCGGATGACAACAGCTCCATGGAAATATCCAGCGTTTCCATCGATTAGTCAAATGAGTTCCAACTGTATAAATTCCTATTTGTTCTTATGAATTATATTGGCAATCCAAGTAAATAATGAAAGCCTAAAAGCTGGCATTGCCAGGTCCAAAACGTCACCCTTCTGCAACGTAATTAATGAAAATACATCTCAAGAAACTATTAAATCCTCCTGAATATGGGCTCTTAATCAAAAGTTGAAAACAGGATCTTTCCATTCAAGTAATTTATTGAGGCTTTTTTTTAATTTCAAACTGATAATTGTTTGTTGGCTTAAAGTTTGTAATCGCAATCTTAAATATTTGATTAGTGTGGCCTTAAGCGGCTGTTATAAAATATGAATTCCATAGCAGATAAAAGTAAAGTAATCCCTCTTCAGAAATCTTGGATCCACCGTGCTATGATGGCTGCTTCTTTATCGCGGGCATCGCGCACAGAAGGTGGATCAGCCGGATCGGTGTGGCGCAAGTCCAGGTGATGAGCTCCCTCGGGCAGGATGATGACAAAGACCTTGTCGTTGGGAGTCTGCAGAACACCGCCACCGCTCCAGGGGTCCAAGAGACCGTTGCTGAAGATAATATTGCTCGTAGCCTCCAGGTTTCTGCCGCCGTAGCGCAAAATGATGTCATATGGCTTGGGGGTGAGACGGTAGTTCTTGTAGCATTTTTCCGCGTAGTCCTTGAAGTTCCAGCTGGATGTGCGGAACATGGTTTCGGAGCTATTGGAGCAGATGGGCATCACCATCTGGTTGCAGCTCTGAATATCCCACCCGGATTCATCGGCGTTGGAGTTGACGGATATATCCAGGCACTTGGCGGACTGTGTGTAGTTGGTGTACACAGCCAAGGCACTGGACATGGCGTGCAGCAAGCTGGCGTCGGTGGTTTGCAATTCCTTCAGGTAGTAGCACACCTGCCTCACGGGATAGGCGGGTAATGGGGCTAGGAAACTGCTGTTGTACGGGTAGTTCACCATGGCGAGATTGGTGTACACCTCTTCTACGTAGTTCAGGAACTTCTTCAGGTCCTCGTCGGTCTTCAGTGCATTGCACAGGTGGAAGGCGTCCGATATCTGCTTCTTGCCGGCCTCGCTCGCTCCCAGAGTCTCGAAGAGTTTCCACGACTTGGCAATGTTCGCGCTGCAGTTCTTGTTGTAGGCATTCTCGAATACCGATGTTACAATCTTGTAGAAGATGTCGCAATCGGTTATCCCGGAGAACTGCAGAATGGGCGCCGAGGCAGCTAGGGCTCCGGCGACCAAGTGCGGGTACTTCATCCGGAACCAGGCGGCCAGCATTCCGCCGTAGGAACCTCCGAAGGCCACCACGGGCAACTGGCGATCGTTCCTCAGGAACGTGATCAGCATGGCGTAGTCCTCGAGGGCCTGTTCCACTGTGAAGTAGGCCAAGTGCTCCGGCATGCTCGTGTTGAAGGTGGAGCTCCCGAAGGGCAGTGACTTTCCATAGTATCGATGCTCCGCAAAGATCACCAGAGCCCGCTGTCTTTCCGCCTGTTCCCACAGGAAACCGGTGTTCTGGGCGAAAAGTTCGATGTCCCCCTCGTTGCCCGTGTAAAAGAAGATCGGGGTGCGGTCATTGCTCTTGTCCACGAAAGAGTCGTTGTACAAGTACCGGATGTTGAAGGTTTCGTTGATCAGGAAACTGAAGTGGTCCAGCGGCACCTGGAATTCCTTGATCTCGTATGTGTACCTCTGGCTGCAGTCACATCCCGCGATCACCAGGATTCCCAAAACTGCTGACAGTGCAGCTCTCACTGTGGCTCCTCCCATACCGGACAAAATCATATGACCTATAGTAAGCACAATTTTTCAGTTCGTTATCTGCAAGCCGGGCTTTATATTACACTTGGTGCAGTGCTGCCAGATCGTGGCAGTGTTTTTTCTTGAGGGGTTCCAAAGTACTCAAATCAAATATAACTTGCATATGAAAATCGGACGCATATTATCAATTGAAGTACTCATTTTACATTTACAACATTTTACATTTAAAAAGGGTTTGGAAGAATAAAGTAATGAATTTTTAACAAGCATATTGTTTTCTTAAGAAATAAACACGTTTTACGCCTTAAAGCCGTTTTACATTTAAAATCATTTTTTAATAGCCTAAATTTAAAAAACAAGCCGATGCCCGGTAAGGTTCTTGAAATCAGGCACTTACCAACACTGCACACAGCTATCGATACTTTTCAGCAAGCAGCTTTCATTTCCCTCTATTTTGATTTAAGCAATGGGAAATAACGGATAACAATACTGATAATGATAGAAGAGACTATATTCATTATATTCATTCATATTCGTAATCATTATGTTTAGAATTTTATTTTATCTTCTTGAGAATAGAATACAAATTTAATGAATAATAAACAAACTCTAAAATTACTGTTGGATTTGAAAGATGAATAATTTGAAACGTTCATTCAAGCACATATCTATCTGCGAAGTCAACTAGACGTTCTTTTGAAAGTTAGGGGAAAATAATGAAACTCCTTTTCTAATATCTAAATAGTTTGCCTTACGTTTGCCTTGGCGACTTAAATGTTATGGCACTTTAATATGCTTATTAGTTAGCGCTTAGTGGAATGACACAACCCGACAACAAATAGTTTAAAAGTGTATAAATAACCTGTTAATAAATGTCACATTTTTTGTGTTAACATTTACTTAAAAGCGCAGGCAAACACATTTCTCAAAATAAATTCCCTAACTCTGTTTCCAAGTAACGCACTGGTTCTGTCAACTAACGCCAGATGGCGCCAAAAAGACTTGAACGGTGTTGAGAGTTAAATTCCGACAATGTAAAATGTAAAGTTCATGTGTCGTAACGATGTAAAAATACGCAAGTAGGCACTAACAAAGTTGAAGTTCTAATTGTAATACTAAATATAGCACAGTTAAGTCATTTTGAAGTAATGTTGTTAGTTGGAAATCGCTGAATTGGTGTTTAGCGTCGGCATCTATCATAACAATTTTGCGTCGTTCCGGCTGATCAGCCGCACATATTCAAACCTTTCTTTAGATGGGCTTTTTGCAGGGGGAGCTACTCAAGTGTGTCCGAAGGCATAATATTGGGGCAGCATAATTGGCATATGGTACGAGGTTACCTCGCCATTCTCGGCGCTTCAGTTCAGTTTCTGCGATCGGCTACCACGCAATGCAAATTACATTTCTTGTGACAAATTAGTGTAATGTATAGTGTAAATGTTTCTAATAGTATGCGCACACACAAATCAATTCGTTCGGTCCCGCGAGTCTTGCGCATAAATTAATAAGCCCTATAAATTATCATAAAAACGGCGGAAAACTGAATTTCGAGTGGGCGACAGTCGTGGGTGGTCCGTGCGCAGCTGTCAAAACGGGCCCGGCGGAAACGGAAGCAAAGCAGCATCAGAAATGTCAGCCGATGCAATGGGGTCACTCCGCCGGTTCACTGGTGTCACATGAAATATCCATCACAATAATCATCGGCGGCCTCATGGCCAGATTATTTCCATGCTGTGCGCTGGCTCGGCTAATTGATATCATTCTGCCCTTTTTGCGCGCGCGTGTTAATGTCAAAAGAAGAAATAATAATCATTGTGGCTCTGGTTGTCCGACTAATTAGCGTTCAGAAATAATTGAATAATTGTCCGCCGCGCCGCTCTTGAGCCTTTTCCTCTAAACAGGAACTGGCTGCAGTTGCAGCTTTGCCATTTGATTTACGGGCCCAGAAAAAGGGCAATAAAATGGGGCAAAATCAGGCCTGATTTGTGGGGGGATCAGCGTAAATCAATTTGATAGATTATGGAAATATTTGGCGTTCTGCGGCTTCTTTAAGGGGTCACATTTAGTTATAGAACACTTATTTATATTTTCACACCGCTTAGCTTCCTGAGTAGTTGCGTTAATATATTTAATTTTCGCCTTTAGCAAAGATACGCCAGTAAAATTGCAAAATTAATGCTCTTCGTGTAAATTGGGCGCTTGCATATTTCATGACCAAGAGCCAAAACTTCAAAAACAAGCAGAGGGAGTGAAAAAAGCGACCAGGAAAACAGGCATTTAAGTTAATGGGACGTCGGTTTATTTCTCGCTGTCTGCTGGCCATTGTATTTATGTATTATTTATGCTTGTTTTTACGAACTGGTTTATTTGTCCTCTTTATTTATGAAAAAATAGGGAATGTTAATTTGCAAAAATGTCGTACTCACATACGCAACGTAAACGGAAAAACGATGAAAAGGGCTTGATTGGCGCTTTATTGACATTTAAAGATCAAATAAATATGACCGTGGAATAGATCTACCTATGATTTAAACAACCTACATTTACCCATTACAAATTTTAGCTTATTTATGTTTTATTTCCGAATTAATCGTTCGATACATATACCCCGTAATCGTTTGCTTTCATGCCAACAGGTTTTTCCAGAGTTTTCATTTATGTCCTCTGTTTTCCACTTTTTTTCCGCCAATTGTCAAATGGGTGTGCCTATGACGCAGAAATGGTAAATCCGAAGCTCGCCGCCATTCGCCTTGCAATAAAATGTATTTATTTACCATTCATACTTTATGCTCTCGCCATTGCGGACACATCCTGTTTTTGTTTTCGATCCTGAAAGCGCTTTTATTTTGCTCGGGTCAATTCGATTGTTTGAAGTGCAATTTCATGAAGCGTTAACCGGGCATTACATTTATGCATGTAATCCCCGCCCCGAAAGATTAGTTGTTGTGGACTCGCAGATTTGACAATTTATTGAAGCACAAAAAATGCAATTTCATGGCAAATTTGTTTCACTAACACAGCGTTTACCAACACTGGACAGCAGACTTAATTGGAAACGTATCAAGAAGCCAAATACAGTGTTTCTTTCCTGGAACAATGCCCGAATGGGCCACGCCCCCACATTCTGTTCGCTCTGGCGATCTGATAATTTGCCCATTTAATAGTTAGCTGGATGCGAGCGTTTGGGGACATTCGGTTTAATTGCTTTTTTCCCCCTCGCTTTGCATAATTAGAATTTGATAAAATGTTTCAATGCTTCCAAAACGCATCGCACCACCGCCCTTGCCACGCCCATTGCATGTTGCATGTGCTGACTGGCTGTGCAAATTCGATTTTAATAATTGGAATTTATCTCTGATCAAATTTCGTGGTTGCTGAAAATGTGCTCCATGCACGGAAAATAGTCTCGTGCTTTTTGAGCTTTTCAGGAAGAAATAGATTTATTTGTGTTTTCAAATTGGAATTTGTTCATCAAAAAATTCATTTTTGATGGCATAAGCTAAACTTGACTAAATTGCTACTGTCTATATGGCGAAAGTGTGCTCTGTATAATAAATAAATACAAGTACAAGTACACTTTTCCAAGTGTATTCCCAAGCCCCGTTGCGCCCAGTAAATTAAATTGGTTTTTAATAGGCCAACGATGCGTTTTTGCCCATCGATATTGGCGCAGATTGATTTGGCAGCTAACAAGCATTTCTGGCCAAAAACATCAAAGTGCGCCTGGGAAATAATTTCAGCAATTGCCACATCCACATCCACATCCATATCCACATCCATATCCTTGTCAGCGCCTTGGCGAAATTGCCTGGCAAGTGGAGCTTAGCTGTCGGGCTGATCGCATTTTGAGCTGACAAGCCACCCGAGCCCGAGTCGTCTGCATTTCCCCGGCTGACTTTCCGCTTCGAATTGCCCTGGAAATTGTATTGACAGTCGTCTCTGGCTTTCCATACTTCCCAGTACCCAGTGTGCTCCTCCAACTCCTACTTTTCTGCCAGCCTCTTTATTTGCTGATGCGACAAATTGACAGCCGATGTGGGGTGGCATGCGAATTTGTTAATAATCTGCCTTTTCTCCATGGCATGCAGTCACTTCTAAGCGGGCTTGTGTTGGAGTTTTCCGATGAGCTATGAAAGCAATTAGACCCACATGTCGGGCACTTCAAAGAATTGCAATGGAAATTCACTTTTTCAGCTCACTTTTGCCCTGTGGAACTTAGGCCCATTTTGTGGCTTTAAGCTGGAAGCAAGATCATCCATTTTACCCCACGTCGCACGGCTTTGCGGCTGGAAAACCCATCAGGGGGAAATATTACTTCTAATGGCTTAGAACTAGGCTAATATAATACTTTAACTAAAAAAGTTCAATCAAATTTGTGTTTTTTTATTTCTCACCTCATTATATTCTCATTATATATAAAATCTACGCAATATGAGAAGCAAGCTATCCTCTTCAATTTTTAAAATTTTTTGCTTGTTACTTCGGACACGGTGTGTCCCAAAAATACCCTTATAATATATAACCTTATAAAATAGCTTTATATTTAAATCGCACAACATACAGCGCCATCTACTGAAAATTTGCAACAATAAAAAGATACATTCGTCCTCTTTCAAACGCACCTAACTTCAAGTAAGACGGATGACAGATGTAAAAGTGACAGCCATTTCATCTTGTGTGTCTGAATTAGTTGAAATGCATGTGACATGTAGAAGGAACCGTTTCCAACGCTATAAAATATATTCCTGATCAGGATCAAGATCCTTTCGTCCATCTGCTTGACCGCTGTGATCTCGTGACCTTTAGCATCTGAAAAGTTCCGATGTTCAGAATGTTCCTTTCCAAAAGTGTCCTCTCAAAAGTTGAGATTTCTGCCTCGCACGCCCACAAGCTCAGTAGCGGGTATCTGATAGTCGAGCAAATAAAGCTTTCTCTCTTGCTTTGAGTTAACAGCCGGTCGACCAGTATTTTGCAAGCCTGAAAGCCAAGAATGCGTTTGTGTTTCGCTCGGGGAGCATTTAATTATGATTCAATTAATAAATCCCTGTTGTAACTAATTTGAGACCCCCGTGAACGAAAATGTGCCTTTAAAACGAAAATGAAAACATTGTTTATGGGTTGAAAATCCGACAAAATCCACGAAGCCAACAGTAGAGGCTGGTGCCGAAACACTCCCATGCGGTTGTTAAAATTTCAGGCGTGCAGGCGTGCGTTAGAATTGCGGAAAATCTGGGAAAATCAGAGAGGGGAGAATGGAGTTGGAAAAGCCTGCTCCATCGGGGGCTGAGCTTTCATTTTTTATGTTTATTGTCGCTTATCGTTGCCAGCCAGGGGGCGTGGCTGCGGGGGCTTGGGGCTGTGGGCGTGTCATTAGGGGCTCGGCGCCAGATGAAAAAGAGTAAACACGGCTATGAAAAAACGTTAACAACTCTCCTGGGGGGAAGCGGGGGAATAGCCGAACGCATTACACACACAATCTTTCAGTCCGCATCGCCGTGTGTGAGTAACTTTATTAGCTGTCTCCCCTGCGGAGAGTCTGTGTGTGGTGTGTGTGAGGTGTGTGTGCGGTGCTGGTTACCTTGTCAACATTATGAAAATGACAGGGACGCTCTGCATCCTGCACCTGGTCGTGCTAGAGGGAAAATTAGTCTGCGGCTCAGATTGCCGCACACACAGATTGTATCCATTATTTTGGGATGGTCTTTCGCAATGAAAATTGCTGCATTTCCAAGCAAAATATTTAAGCCCGTCTGATTTTAAATACAAAACAAAAGAGTAAGCAGCAGCAAACTAGAATGCAAACTAATGAAACCCATTGGATTTATTAATAATACATATTAGATCACTCGACTTAGTACTCGTTACTGTATAGGAATATTTGTTTTTAACTTCAAAAACATTCCTGCAGTTGAAGGTTGGGATTGATGTCAGGACTGTAGATTCATCCTAATTCTTCATACCATCTACGCAGACTTTCAATTACCTGGAATATATGTTTTTAAAAAACATTCCTGCAGTTGAAGGTTGGGATTGATGTCAGGACTGTAGATTCAACCTAATTCTTCATACCATCTACGCAGACTTTCAATTACCTGGAATATATGTTTTTAAAAAACATTCCTGCAGTTGAAGGTTGGGATTGATGTCAGGACTGTAGATTCATCCTAATTCTTCAAACTATCTACGAAGACTTTCAATTACCTGGAATATATGTTTTTAAAAAACATTCCTGCAGTTGAAGGTTGGGATCGACGTAGGGACTGTAGATTCATCCTAATTCTTCATACCATCTACGCAGACTTTCAATTACCTGGAATATATGTTTTTAAAAAACATTCCTGCACTGGAAGGTTGGGATCGACGTAGGGACTGTAGATTCATCCTAATTCTTCATACTATCCACAAAGACTTTCAATTACCTGGCTCCGCAACTCATTTGCCGCGATAAACGCCACGAAAACGTGGTGGTGCATAATTCCCGGGTGCCCTGAAATATTCCATCGCGGGCTGCGAGTTTTCTTTAATATTTTGCAAATGATGCCGAGAAATCTCGGAGCGTTCTCGCACCTCGCCGGGTCATTTAAATGCAGATTGCAATGAGCAGTCTGTCCACTTGAAAGCCGACATTTGCATAATGGCGGGCGACACATTGCAGCGGAAGCGGAAACGGAAACCAGAACCAGAACCAGAACCAGACCAGAACCAGAGCCAGGGGAAAGTGGGGAGTCGTGGCAGTTGCAGGTGCTGGGATCGTGTTTATGACTGCTTGGGATTGCAGGGTTGTCGTCGGGGTTGTCGCTGCTGTCGTTACCAAGCGGATGCCAGGCGGCATTTGGGGCCAAGTTGGGAACACTTCTCATTTGAATGGAACTGCCATAAATAAGCTTGGATTTTGAGCAGCAGTAAATGCGAAAATGCCTCTCCAAAAGTGCAGTACAAGTGGGGCTTGCTTTTCATAGTGGGTCTACGAAAAATGAAGTGCCAAAGTATCAAAGCTCTGCTTTCAGGCGTGCAAATATTTCAATAATAATTTATATGTTTACTAACGTAATACCTAAGGACTTTGACTATTTATTTTCTTTTGGAATTTAGCGACAAAGCTAAAACATGAGCTATGTATTTCCTGTAAACGCTGGTGTTTCATTCCAAATGCACTATTTCTGGACTGAAATAAACTTTCCGAGTGGCGGAGTTCGAATTTGGAATTCCCAACAATATTTTCACCTTGCAATGGACCATGGCCGCGTGGCCCTCCTCTCGTTCTCGCCGCAGTGGGTGGGATGTTTATGTTGCCACATGGCACAGTGGCAAGGAACGCGGGGGAGGGGCACGCAGGAACCCTTGCCCCAGCCACCAAACACAACACACACACATGCGATGGTGGCGAAAGGTGCAGCTGTGACTTTGGGTGGGGTAGTGGGTGGTTGGTGGGTGGTGTCCACCAGAGTCGGTTGCTGTGGAGCGAGCAGCCTGACAACAGCTGGAGCACCCCCACCAGGCACTTGAACAAATTGGTGGCCCATTTGTGAATGTATAAAACGGGAATGTGCACCGCAATTTGATTTTCACACCTATCAGACAATCAATACATTTTGCAATTTCATTTAATTATTTTATTATTTTGTTTGGCATTTTGAGCGTGCCGTTTATCAAACTCGTTAACTTAGCGCTGTCCTACTTCTGCTGCCCCATTAAAATTAATAATGAAAAATTAGTGCTATATAGTAATTAATAAGCCAGAGATATGGAAAAAATATAGGGCAATCTAGATTGGGATGCCTTTTTTGTGAGTGTCGAACTCGGTGCCGGCTGAGCTTTTGTTGCTCGTGTGGCATAAATATCGTTGCGGTTGCACGTGAAAATTGCATTTGGCCAGCAGCATTTGGCCGCTCCGGAAAGTTCCTCTTGAAGTGGAGGGGCGGGGTCGAGGACATCGAAGAGCTGGAGTGGGTGGGCGTGAAGGTTGCGGCAGTGCGTCCTTACACGCTGCGCAAATTGTGGACTTAAATGTTTATAACGCACCCAACCCAGCCGCCCAACCGCCCAACCGCCCAACCACCCAACTCCAGACCATTTTCGGCGTTTGTTTATTAAGCTTTTCTGGTGGAGGAAATAGAAAAGGAAAAAAGGTGTTGAATGCCACTTGCTGGGGCTGCTTTTTATTGCCATCGCACATCTAAGTGCAGCAGCTGTAAAATAAATATATATTTTTATTTTATCCCCCAGCTCGCGGCAGTTTCATTGCTTTTATTTGTTGTAGTTGCGAGAGGATATAAATTAAACGCATTAGAGTAGGAAACCGCAGCGATTTTCCCTTGCCATTTTCCCCGGCATTAATTCGCCTTTGCAACCGACAAAGGCACTTAGCGTCTCACTCCCTCACTCGCGCCCTCTCTTTCCAATCGAAGTGTATACGAAATTTAAATAAGAAACAAATCGAAGTAATGGCCAGCCGCACTTCTCCTCGACTTCTAGGTAGCAAATACCAAATGCTAAAATGCTGTAAGCGGCAGTGACGAAAAAGCAGGGAAAGCTGGGCAAAGGGAAAATTCCTGTTGGGCTCTTCACGTAATGAAAAAATAAAAAAATAAAGGAAGCCGAAAATCCATTGAAGCAATGAGAAACGAAAAGGAACCGATGACACGATACTGTTGTTTATAAAACACACACTTTGCCTGTCAACAATTCAAGAGAAAGGCTACTGTTCAACTAAAAAGCAGGGAATACGTGAACATTAAACACAATGCAAATTAAAGGGCAATAAAACAACGCCTGCACCACAAACATTGGCGAATACAACATGTTTTTATCGCAGATATTAAACGCAATCCACAGCGGGTGTAAGTGCATCGAGGAAATAAACCGACATTCATTTTTTCCGAGCAACTACTCGATATCCTTGATAGCCCCTGGGAGTCCTTGCTTCCCTGCTCTCCGCCGCTTTAGTGGCGAAGAGCTTAGGGCAAGCTCTTAAACAGAATGACTAACCATCTTAATCACATCACAGACATCGGGGGATATTCGCAGCAGCTGGGGGACTAAACGCTCGCCGACATTTCGGCAGCTGTCGGTTGTTTGCCACTAAACGCTCACAAGCAGCGGAAAAATGCGGAAATCTTATATAATCAAATGGCAGCCGAAAAGCGCTTTCGTGGCCACGGGGTGGACGCCTCTCCCGACTTTTCCGACTTTTCCGATGGCTCCAGGGCTCCAGGGCTCCAGGACTCCACCGACTTTGCCCTTTTGCTTGCTTTAGTTCTGTCTTGCACTTTGCATACAAAGTGCCATTAACTACTGGCATCACTTTTTCACACAACAGCAGCTTCTGATGGGTGGGCGGTTTTCCACACAGATTTCCTTTGTTTGCGGGCCAAATAAGTGAAATAAGCGAAAGCCAGGCTGTCCAAGTGCCCAGTGCTCTGACCAGGAGTACTCCATTTGGATGGAAATGGCTGCGGTTCAGTGTGTATGCCGAACAATTATATCGAAAAGCACTCAATTGGTTTTATTGCCGCTCGCGAGTGAAACCAATGCCACAATATTTTTTATGTAATGAGTTTGCTTTATTTTCATAACATTTTTTACAATATTTTTGCTCAAAGCTAGCTTAAATTTACAGAGATTAGATTTTAAGGCATCTTTACAACTGAAATTTATTTAATATTACAATTTATTGATTCAACATTTTAAAGCAAGGAAAAAGTGGTACAAAAAACCTTGAGCAGATGAGCTTAGAACTATTATTTAACTAACTTATCAACTAAAGAGCCAAAACTTGGGCTAATAGATGTTAATTTGAAATGAAATTTATTTTTGCTTCGTTTGATGATAACATCAATCGGCTTTATATTTGCTTTATCGTGCGATTTACAAGTTGAAAAACAAAAGGGAAGATTGAGGATCATTTTTAAAATCTTATTTTGAGTTGCTTGCAATTTTATGAAATGCCACAGTATTACTAGGCAGTTATTAATTAGATTATATTCTAATCAGCTAAAAACTGCCTTTGGGGTTGCCATTAAATACATTTGTTATCTACTACTTCATAGTTGATTAGGAATCCTTATCGAATTCGCTCCAGCAGTTCTTGGATATACACGAATGCCCTGGCAAGCGAAGGGGCTTCAGTCGCATCCTGCAGGGATGTGATCATCTTAGGATCGGGAAGGGACTTTGTGGTAGTGTCCTCCGACTTGTTGTAGACGAAACAGAAGTACACGACCAAGGCAACTATGATTAAAACACCGAGCGTGGAGCAGGCGAAAATGCAGAGGCACTTGAGACCCAACTTGCAACAGCTGCAGGAAGCGGCGTTTTGAGGAGATTTCGGGGCCATGCAGGATACTTACCAACAGAGAGCAGATCCGACCAGACACATAATGGCTATCAGCAGGTTTTCCTTATACTTGTGTAGGTTTTTCGAAAGCAAGTGTGAAGGAAAACGCTGTGGGATACTTTGGCATATGCTCAGGGGCAAAATGACATCAATTTAGGCAAAACAATTCCAATACTTTGGCCATAAAAGAGATAGCCAGTCCCCTCCAGTGCGTGAGCATATTTTGGCTTTCAGCAAATTATATTTTATGCTATTTTCCAACAAAATTCGGCTTTTATTGCCGCGGTACGGGAACTTCGACGAGGGTTGTGGACCAGCTCCCGCAAATTGTCGTCGAGGGCAGGAAAATTTACAGAAATAAAATGAATCGAAAGGCAAAAGAAAGGAAAAGAAAGGAATCAAAACGAAACGAAACGAAACATTCGAAGAAAAGTTGAAAGGCAGGAGAAGTGTGCTTTCTTGCCGCATAATCGAAATGTATTCTGGCTTTTTATTGCATTGCCAAAGGTAAGTCCGGGCCACGAAACTGAGTTGGGCAATAAGGAGCTGGGTTTCCGTGTGGGCGATAACAACATTTTAACGCCTTATGGTCCATTTAGGCAAAAGTGCCGATTACGCTCGGCTTAACCAGAAATTATGACCTCTGAGCCGGCTGGTTTGCGTGGCGCCACTTTAAGCTGCGGCAGGTCCTTATTTACAAATGCGAGGTAGCAGTCCCGAGGGATGCGCTTCGATCAGGTGGCTGAATACCTTGGAATGTTCTGGCAGGCAGGAGCTTTCCGTACAGCATATTTACTTGCTTATATTACCTAGTTATTGCAAATCTTTTTCAATTCTTGGCCAAGCTTTGCTTTTTTGTTTTAATTTTTTAACTAAAATTGGAACTTTTTCACTTTTCAAGCAGATTTATCACAGTTAATTAACTAACTTATAAGATTAGGCCAGTTAAAAAGGGCTTAGAACCAGACAATGCTTCTAAATGCATATACTAAAATGCTTAAGCTGGGAAGCAGTGAATCAAATACGATTATTTTTAAATTAAATAATGTAAGCCTTCTTGAGCTTTAAATTACAGGGTGCAGCAGGAAAGGGCCCATTCTCACAACTAGCCACGATTTCCTCCAAGTGTGTATCTTTGCCGACTCACAAAATTCCCTGCCAATGAAACACCAAATCCCAAATATCAATACGCTAATATTATTATTATTATAATCGGCTTTTAAGGCAATGTTCGGTTTTACTTTAATTTAGGCATTTTTTGGCCGATCTATGCCTTTTTTGACTGACTGCTGGCAGCGCTGTTAGTGTGGTTCCATAAATCATGTGTTGTATCTTGTCAACAACGTCGCCTGACTCCATCTATATGTATTTTAAGCCGAGCGTTTAATGCATTTTAGATAAGTCCTCCAGCAAACATCAACACGCGGGCTGCCGAGCAAACTTGAGCATCAATTACCGAGCTGGTCACGGGTGCGCTTTATGTGGCAGCAACGGGGCGTATGCGCGATTTATTTGCATATGATGACCGGCATTGCGTAAAAATAAATGGAAGGCAATTAAGAGCATTCGGAGAGGCAATAACAAAATAACAAAATGTAGGCCAGAACAAATAAGGGCCGCTCTGGCAAAAGTCAGCCGCTTGCCTCTCAGCCGTCGACAGCAAATAAATATTGTTGGACATTTGCGAAATGCACAAAATATGGCCATTATAATCCAATGATTTCACTTGTGATACTTTTGCAGTTTAATGCCATTTGTTGTGGGCATTTAAGCCTACGAAAATCGCATTCGATTGCACATTGTTTTCGCTCTGCTCGTTACTTTCGATGTGTCTACTTTAGCTGAAAGTTAAATTGAATTTGTATTCGGGTGTTGTGGATTTCTTCGCTATCAATTGCCATGACAAATGCTCCTAGTGTTGTTGTCGCCTGTTGTGTGTCTCCTCTGCTGCAGCTTGGCTTGCATTTGTCAAGTGGAAATGCCCTATTTTGCTCTAGCTTTGCTAGTTCTCCAGTTCTGCCGGTTAGAAACTTGTAAGCTAGCAAAGGTCAGCTTTTGGCATTCCTAGTTTGTTACTAACTCATTTTTATTGTATTTTTTATTTGGAAGAACAGGTCTCCCGCAATATTTGAGCCCTGTCGAAAGCAGGGTATAGCCAGTTCGTGAGGAGTGAGCTGCACAACAGCAGTTGTTGCCGGCTTCAGTTTTTATTCCCGGAAAAGGGAAACGGTCTGTGGACAACTGCGCTACGCTGCGACTCTTGTGCATTATTGCGATTTTACACGCTGCTGCACTCGAAAATGAAACGGACAATAAGCTCCACTTGCCCACTGGGCGCTTGGGGGCAGAGGGGGCGTGGCGGCGGGAGGGCGGCAATGCAGCAGCAACCAGCCATCATTGCCACTGTCCGCCGCTAAAAGCTTTTTGATTATGAAAAATGTTCGAAACATATGCTCCAAATGACTGCGGAGCGTGCGAAGAAAGTCCTTTCCTCCTCCGCGGTCCTTTGATCCTTTTCGCAGTGCTTCGGGGAAGTACGACTACACGAATTACGTACCTAGCACATATGTGTTCTACACGTGGTGAATGCTGTGTAAGTAATCATGTTTTATTTGGCTGCAGCTTGCCGGCTCTTCTCGTCCTTGTTCTCGTCCTTGCCGTGAATTGTGTGTTGTTTATTGTGGCTTTGAAGTTTTTTAGTGTCCGTGCGAGTGGACTCTGCTGGGCGCATTGTTAATGGCCGTGCCATTTTATTTCAAAATTAATAAAGTGGCCTGGCCGAGCTGGAGGAAATGGCAAACAAACTCTCAAGTCTTTTTGATTTCTCTTTGCTGCTGCGAAAACTTTCAGCAACTGCTCAAGTTACAAATGCATTTTTAATAAATGCTCTGATTTATGGGGCTGCCGATGCACTGGGAATAATCGAAACAAAGTTGCAGACTATAAAATCGGAATAAATGTAAAATGGTAGTTTCAAATATTTAATACTTATTACTATAATTTTTAAGGGAGTAAAATTGTCATTTACATATATTTCTTGGGCACAGTTTAATGGTTAAAATAGGTTAAAAATTAAATGAAGGAGGAACACTTTAATACTCTAGTATAAAAGTGCACAATTGCATTATTAATTTGCTTATACTGTTGCTAGTTTTTGATTGATAACTAGTTTCACTGAATGTGTCATGACATTCTCCTTTAAATATTAGGAATTCATTGCTGGCCGATTTATTCGCCATTCTGAACGCAGGTAAAGTGGCATGTTCCTGTGTGTCCGCATTTTTCAGAGGCGTTTCTGCGGACCACCCACATGGTGGCCCCTAATAATTTCCAATTCCCAGTGATTTCCCCACATGCTGCGTTGCCGGTTGACAGCCTGTTCATCATCGAACACATTTGCCACTTAGTGAGCAATTAGAAGCCGAGCCGAGTGTGCTGGGCTCATTATAAATCAACCAAAATCTCTTCCCGATGCGTTGGCCATCGGATCAGCCCGCCTGAAAGTGCATTAGCCTTTTGTCTAGGCGGAAGACCAACTCTGAGGGATGGGATGGGACATCCCAGTCCAGGAGATCCAGGGGAGCCGTGGCGGGGCAGCCACGTAATCGTAGATGCACGCAGCACTCGAAGATACACACAGCCAGATACATTTGTTGCTATTTTTAGCTGCCAACGCAGCGATGTCGTGAGCGCAAACGACGGGCCACGCGGGTTAGACTTGGATATTTTTAAACGACCACATCGCTGCAGCGCGGAGTCAAGTGCAACGAGCTCCCCGAGCGCTCCGCGCTGCATGGGCATCAAGTGTCCGGGGGCAGTTGCAGTTGCAGTTGTTGTCGGACCAAATGAAGCCATTAGCCGGCGCGGAGTTGTGGCCCAAATATAGGCACACTCGCCGGGAGTTGTCTCTCGCGGCGGACTCCTCGCTCCGGATTCCCACTCCCGGTGATCTCGAGTTTCACGGATCTGCCAGAACAATGTCTCCCAACTCTTGGAGGAAACTGTTTCAGGCCATGTGGGATTCTACTGGTTTTGGGAACGTACCAGTAGAATTCCGGGCAGTACTTATGTTTTCAAATGTGATTTAGTTGAAGCAACCGCTTTGTTATGATAATATGTGCTCCATTATGTCTTCCCTGAAGAGCCAACTTTTGGGGGAAACTGTTTCAAACCATGTGGAATTCTACTGGTTTTAAAAAGCACGGCAGCAAACCACTATACCTTTGTTTTCAAATGTGATTTGGTTGAAGCAACCGCTTTGTTATGATAATATGTGCTCCATTATATATTAAATTATGTCTTATATAACCATAGGTTGTAAACACAATTTCCCCCATGAGTGGGAGTGTAATTATTGTTTTATTCTTCGGGCGCCACGCGAGGATATCTCAAGACTATTTCCCCCAACTTTACGTCGGGGAGGTCAATTATTGCCGTAGGCGCGGTCCATGTCCTCCTCCAAGAGCTGCCAAAGTAGCAAGTGTGGCTCTGCGGCTTGGGGATTCCCGTCACGATTTAGCATTTTTCATCAGCTCAGCGATTTTCATGTCACGTTCGCGCTGACAAAGTTTTCCCGCCCGTCCTGAGCCCTTCCACTTGCAACTTGGGCTTATCCTGGCGCGAAGTTTGCGCGTCTTCTGCGGCCATATAACTGCTGTTCCACATATACGTACTTGTGTAGGTATAATTCCAGTATTTGCTCCAGCTTGCATGTAGCTTGTTTGTTTGCTGTTGCAAAGTTTGTCAGCTTGATGTTTAATTGTTATTTTGTGTCCCTCAACTCAATGGGCGCTTGTGAGCGTTGGGGCAACTTAAGGATGTCTGATTTCATTTCCAAGTTGTTCGCCGAAAGTTGTCAGCTGTCTGAAGGGCGCAACTTTGTATCGGATTAAACCATTTAACGGCCTTAAAGTTGGTCTTCATTTCTGACTCAAAAGGTGTTACCAAGAAGATACTTTTTCGCAAGGCGAAAACCCCTATTTGTATCTATGCGTGTTGCCACATTTTTCATAGATTCCGTAATTGGTTTTGAATATAATTTCTAAAAGATATTCTGTGCTTTAAAGTGCTTCTATTTTTCAAAGATACATATATAGTGTCTGAATGCGGAAAGTCCGTGTGTGCGCGGTCATGTATCTGAACGTCCGTGCGAGTTACTTTGCATCTGTGTCTCTTGTTTAGTCATCGGCGCTTTGTTGCTCACTAGTTTCGTATTAAATCGTGCTTATGTGTGGGTGAGTGCCTAACTAGCAGCAGCCCAACAACACACACATTGCTGCGAATCCACTTGCGAGCGATTTGAAAGCGTTATTTATTTGTGGCACAAGCGACCATATTTCAAATGCACACCGCACCACCGAGCCACCGCACCACAAAACGGTGGTGCCGCGTCACCGGCACCACCATCGCATTCGCAATCGCCAAGTTGAAAAGTCGACAAAAATACACGCAGACTCGCGCGCACACAGAGGTTTTAAATTGAAGCTGCTCGAATTCCGAATGCCCTGCAAATAGTTTGGATTCAGTACTTCATAACTTATTATGGGTCCCAACTTTCTTTTTCTAAGAAGTGCACTTACCTATTATTCTTGGGATACTTAAGAGACCTGCTAATATTTTAAAGTATGCATTAGTTTTTATCTTCACTAGTGTTCCTTTTTAGTTTTCTGAAATAGTTATCAGTGCGATATTCTAAACATAAAGCTTGGTATTCGGGCAGATAAACTCGCAAGCTGACTGCATTTTTAGAGATGCCCCCCCTCCGGTGGAATTCCCCTCTCCCTTTTCGCACTTGCCGCTGTTTGTTGTCTTCCCATTGTTGCATTTGGGGTCCTGTTTTCCCTTTTTCTGTATTTTTCGGTCGTGTTTTTGTTTTTACAACTTAACGTGTGTCGCACAAAGGTGCACTAACTGCCAGTGTGTGTGTCTCCTATCACAAGCTTGCAACGCTGCTGCTGGCTCTTGATATTTGGCTCAGACTGAGCCACGCCCCTCTCCCCTGTGGCAGCCGCGCCGCCCTTTCCCTTGTTGTTGCACGAAATTTATGCGCTTTCATTTTATGAAAAACTTTTGCAATAATTTCTCAAAACGTTTTTGTGGTGAATTGAAATGCGAGAAAAACATTTTGCGGATGGCGACTAAAAACTTGAGAAAAACCTTGCACCCTCGCACACAGACACTCACACACACACACACACAGCACGCACATGTGAGAGGAAACCAATACACTTGCAGGCAAAAGCCATTCCTTAAACACACACTGTACACTGGGAGAAATAGCAGGGCAGCAGCAAAAGCAAATAAAAGATGTTTCACACAGTGTACTTAGAAGAAAGACTTCAGAAGTGAAATACTAAGTTCTGTCCAAAATGAAAATGAAACTGCAAGGAAAATGTCTTTCGAGCTGCGTGTTTCGCAGTGCAGACGAACCGGAAAATAATTTTTTGTGCATCCCCTGCCACGCCCCCGCACGCTAAACGCCTCCAGGCGAAATGACGTTTACTACGCCTGCCAGCGAAAAAGTTTTCGCATCTTTTGCCGCTGTCGCTCTTTTTGGCCCGGAGCTTGGGGTTTGGTCTCTGGGTCTTGGCCAAACTTTAATGAAAAGTTTTGTTAAAAACTTTTGCGCGCTGGAAATTTCAACGCTTGAATGGGTCGCTGTTGGGGCTTTTCCGCGGGGCGGGCAGGTCCAACTGACATTAGATTGTTTTTGGCCGCGGCTCCTGGCCAAAAGTCAGCAGCAAACAGTCGGGGCAAACGGTATCAATTCTGCTATTGCAGTTGCCGACGCTTTCGTCTTGCACTTCGGCATTATTTACCTGAATAAACATTTGGTATTTTAATTACGCATCTCTGGCTCTTTTCTGTTTGCTCTGTGGTGGTTCGACGTGGCGTGGTGGTTACGTGCCACATAATTGAATTAACACACAATTTACGCTACATTGCGCAAACTTCGTCTGTCAGTGGGTCCTTCTCCTGTCTCCTTCCTCCTTTCACACAGGGGGAGCAGCCCCTCCACATATTCCACGTCCTGGGGAAGGGATTCCAGGGGTTTTCCGGTGTGTCAGCTTGTTCAGCGTTAGTTAGCACTGGCCTCGTATTTCAGACTCCTGCTCCTTGGGCATTTTCTTGTAAATCATGCCTCAGCAAGTTTCGCAAATCTGGCAAGTTCTTCGGGAAATGTTATTCCGGAGTTTAACGGCAGTGTTTCCATTGAAACTTAATTGTTTAAACTGGAAGTTGGTTGGCTGCCGATTGGGGCGCGCTTAGTGGAGTGATATTGGTAAAAGTAGTAACTAAGCATATGTCTGTTTAATATTTGTAATCCAGTGTTTGAATCAGTTTGATGCGAAACACAAACAGTGTAACTTGATGCGGTCCAATTCGCTAATAGGTATTTCATATCACACATTTACGAAGCATAGTGAGGTGGGTCAAGGGTCAACAGATGCGAGTAACGACTGTATCTGCAAACTTGCCTGGCGTTTCAGTGGATTTCTTCGATTTCTTTCTTGGCGAAACGGCTCGTAAATACATCGAAAATGCCGCCACTTGAGTTCATTCATACCCAGGAAACCAGACATCGGCCCATGCAACAATACGAGCTATATGTGCCTATATGGTCGGAGTGCCAGTACAAGTGTGGGCATGTTGTACATGTGTCTGCTCGACGGGCCTGACTTCCACGTAATTGCGAGATGCCAGTCGGGGAGGGCAACGCCATCGGCATCGGCATCGGCGTCGGCATCACATGTGGCTCATCTCCAATCCTGTGGGTAGGTAGCCGGAGTCGAGCCCTCTGGGCCTTGTCCATTCCATTCCGTCAGCAAATGCCCTGGATGAGGAGTGTCCTACACATGTAAGTCGTTACAAGGAGCGGCAGGAGATGGAACAGCGCCTCTTCCGTGAGGAGAATGGCTTTAATTAATGTGCACTTGGCACCCAGTAACCAATTTAAATTGAAAACTAGAATAACTTAAGCACAGCCGGTTCCCTCGACTACCAGATACCCGTTACTGAGACAAAGCGACCTCTTGCACTGCAGCTCCACCTAGCGGGCGCAGCATGATACAAATGGAGCAGATACGAAACTATTTGGGTTAGTCAGGTATTTTGTCTATTGCAACTAGAAATGTCTACAAAAAGTGCTTCAGCTTCTAGGATTTGAAATAAAGCTATTCTAGTTCCTTGCCTATAAACTTCGAATTGTTCTACTTCACTTAAACTTTAAATCCTGAAGCTCACGAGTCTTAAAGTCGTAAATTCCTTGAAATCGCTTGTCACGTTTCGCACATAAAGGATTTCAATTTTCCAATGTGACAAAAAGGCATTTGCATACGGAAGAAACCGTAGCAAATAAAATCAAATTTTATGTTGGCCTCAAAAAGTGTGAATCCAAAACAAAATAAAAATCCAAGATTCTCCAGCTGTCATTTTGGCTTTCGGTTTTTGTTTCGCGCATTTTTATTAACCATAAAATTAAATCAATTCGTGAATTTAATTGCCCTCGTAAAAGGAAATAAGTTTCGAATACCGAGGGAAATGCGAAAGTTTCTTGGGGAGCAAAAGAAATATTTCGAATCGAATGAATATAAATGGGTTGACAATTCCTCGGGGAAATGAATATGGATAAGCGTAATAATCTTGAAATTCGCTTTAGTTAAATCATGATTGTTTTCTTTTTAGCGTTTGAACTTACTTCATTTGAATTTATTTCTTACGACATCAAGTACTAAATAAAGATTTAAAAAAATTGCTGAGGCAAAAGTCCGAAGAAGCTGTGGCTTTTGATTTGATTCCACAATATTTAATTCTCTGTCTATTTATGGCCATTTTTGCTGTTTATTTTACGACCAAGCAAATTAATGGCATTGATTTCAATCGCCAGCATCAAGTGATGTTTGCGTTCATAAAATTCCGGCTCGTGTGCGTTTTTATGGTCCATTCTCAGGGGACAAAATGTATCTAAATATGTATTTGTATCTGCATCTGCATAAGTGGCATGTTCTCTGCATGTACCGCACTTCTTAACGAGATTTATTTGTAGACAACAGTTGGTGGCTATGTTTTATGGCACAGCAGCTACGGAAATTCATCAGCCCAAACAAGATTCCATCCTGGGAGATGTCATATACTTGTATTATGCCGACCAGGCCAAAAATACATTTCATATACTGTATGTGCGAGGCAGACGTAACACCAAAGATGAGTAAAAAGTACGTACATTATCTACCAGAATCAGCATCACAATCAGCATCACAATCAAAAGCAGGGAACGAAAAAATTAAATTGCATTTGTGTGTTCCAGCTGAAGAGGCCATGTCCTTTGCCCCCTCCCCATCCCCCTTCCCCTTCCCCCAGCAGCCCCCAACGGAAGAATCCCATATCCATGGGATGCATCTATTATGCGTGTGCATCTGTGTGTCAGTTAAGCCCTACATTTGCACATTAAAAGGCGAACTGTGTTCGGGTGTTTTGTGCCGTGCAGTTTGCAGTTTTGAAATTGCAAAGTTCCTAAGCCCTTAAAAGGTCTGTTTAAGAAAGCTCAAATATATTTCCATGCGCCGTGGCGCTGAGGAGAACAAAAGCCATACGAACTTACTTAATATTTAGGGTTTCTATTTGGGGAAACAGAGGAACTTCAACTGCTCGGGCGTTTGGTTCTTTATTGGCATACAGAATTTTGTTTTTATCTCTGCGAAAAGTTATTATTAGGACTAGTATCGAGCTATGACTATACTTCAAAATTATTTTAGGAAATTAGTTCTTAGTTCAGCAGGATTTTATATTCAACATATGTACATTCACTTCAGGCTGCAGCTTTCTGTTTCAATGGCCCCTCAATCATGTTCCCTAAAAAAGCTTCTCAAGAGATCCAAGAACAAAATCATTAGCGATTACAGTCGGTACAGTGCCCCAACCCGTAGTATCCCCCACATTCTTGGCCATTACACAGATCTAACGAAAACGCCCCACTTTCGATTGATTTTATCCATGGTGAAATCGATCTTCGCCGATCGGCCAGTGTATTTTGCGACCCAAGCCCATTAGCAAAGACCAGAGACTCGCACTTGGCGGAGATGGACGATCTGTGGCCCATTCGATCCGATGGCTGGCCCATTGCCAAATGTGTGTGTATAGAAAGTAATTAAGCAATTTCAACTCGTTTTGACATTTCCAAAAATATGTCAACGAGTTGAGAGAGTGCGAAAAACATAAAAGTTGCCGAGGCAATGGCAAGCTGATGCCGATGGCATTTGCCGGGCTCCCTGCTCCAAGTCGCTGGTCGCCAATTGCCAGGTTCCTCCGCCAAGTACATAGGTTCGCTTGCCAAAAAGCCGAGCAGATAGTGTTATTTTTACGCCGGAGGAGATGGCAGATGGGAGATGGGAGGTGGGCTGGCCATCTAGCCAGCAGTTCGACGATCGGGCGGCCTTCCGCATATACTCGCACGTACAGCACATAGAGCACATAGGTCTAAGTATAGCCGTGTGGCCCGATCTCCGCCAGCTTCGTGCGCCTGCGCCTGCGCCTGCGGTCCACTTGGAATGGATCAGCGGAGCAGAGACAACGCACCGAGAGTATTTTCGGCCAGCCATGTACCCGGCTATATGGCCATATATACGGAGGCAAGGCAAGAAGACGAGACAAGGCTATAAATATGTACATAAGGAAAGTTCCTCAATCCGATCCGATCCGATCTCGATCTCGATCTCGGTCCGCGCCGGTACAGCCAACTCGAGCAGAATTGAGAAACAGAAGCACGAATAAAAATACAAATAAAACACAAATAAAAATACAGATGAAAAGCACGAAACGAGGCGTCAGCGGGCCGAGCAGCGCCAAGAATTAATTTGAGAATATTTTTTGCATCCTTTAGTGCATTACCGATTCTGTAGTCGACCCGTTCAGATCGGCACTAGTCCGGCCAATTGCTGGCGTATTGTTTACATATACACTGGCTCAATAACCCAGAAAGTCAGGAATATCCGTGTGGTGCTCCGGAAAAATCCTGGACAAAGTCTCCTTGAAAACGAATGGGAAAATGTACCAAAATTCCCCCAGTTTGTGTGCCGTCGTGATCCTGTCAAAATATCGACCAAAGTTTACTCCAGAGCAATCGAAAACTTTCAGTTTCTCCGAGCAGGCTTATTGCTATTTATGGAGAGCATCGGAAAAATCCTATAAATATATCCGATCCCGACGGAAAGCGAGCCGAAGATTTAAAATCGCTCCCTGGCCAAACGTGAGTGTGCTAGTGTATTTTGTATGGCGCGAATGAATAATACTCACTGCTCATCGCTATTTTCGTGTTTCGGAAGTCTGTATATAATCCCACTCCTATGTACTTCGCTTTACATAAGTACTTTTGCAGAGGCGGAGGAAACTGCTTGCAGAGGAGAGCTTTCGATTTTTTATTCCGATTTCCTAGGGCCGCAGTAAATTTTAAACATTTTCGCAGCATGTAACGCGTTTCAGTGGTGAATATCCCGACCTTTTCCCAAATTATATAATGATTCATTCAATTTGCCCAGCCACAGTGATGGTTCTGCAGAAAGATCGACAGTATTTCCGAATTCTTCGAGAATTGATCTACATAGGTATTTAAAAGTTGAATAAACCCACACTCTTCTTACATATTTAATAATATTTCCTTGATTTTTCAAGTTTTTAATGTGGCATGTCCTCCTCCAAGCCAAAAGCTAACAACAAAGGAAACCCTTTCAGTTCATTCCTAAACAAATTAATTAAAGACTTTAGTAAAGATTTCTGTAATTTTCTCTTTCCACTGCACATTAAAGCAATGCATTTGCATTTAATGGTAGAGGCTGAAAATATTTTTAAAGGATAATGATATCTGAGAAATAAATATTCTGCCAACAGCTTGTTAATTAATTTCAATTAAAATATGCAACATTAATGGCTATAATAGCATTAAAATAATTAGTTACACGACACAAGCAGACTTTGTGGGACACATTCGACCCACTGAAAAATTGATACAATTTAATGAAAGTGCATCAAAATGGTGGACAGTGCATTAAACTGAGAATTGAACACAAAGGCCGCTCGGCAAATTGCTAATTAAAATTCACGATTGCCATTTCACCTGACACGTTGACGATTTTCATTACAATTCGATTATGTTTCGCTGCAGCGAATTTTAAATGTTAATTGCCAAGAATGTTTCGACAAATTCATTTCTCATTAGTGTTTCTTTTTATTGATTTTATCCCGAGATTCACCAGCAATGAGTTGTACTCGAGTTGTGAGATTGCCAAAACCAAATTAGTAATTGTAATTGATTGAAAACAAAAATCATAGAAAAAATTGGCCAATATATATATTTGTATTTAGCAGATTCTAAAATTAGGCTCAACTGTCAACGCAGCCAGAAATAAGTAAACATATTCGGATATTCATAATTTAATGCGGATTTTGGCTGTTCCAAGCGAGAAGTGAATCCTTTTCAGCCACAGGCGCAAGCTTCAACGGAAAGTGTCAGGAAGCGCTCCTTGAATATTACCCTCCACCAGGAGTCCTCCATGTGGCTCTGAGCCAACATTTGACAAACTCATGCCCGCTATTTGTTGTAAAAACACTCGCACATGTGGCCGCATTGCGTCCGCTTCCAGAGAGCGGTACACTTAGGGCGTCCTGGGAAACGCCTGCAATCTGCTGGCCGCGAGCTGCAGATTGCATCCATGTGCCAGGCGACCATGTGCCACGTCCTCTCATCCGCTCATGCAGCCCATCGAGGGCCCAACTCAGCGTGGGTATTGCCGCTCCGGCTGCTTCAAGTAGGTAGAAAGCGAAGGGAAGGAGCGGGAAGTATGAGAAACACCCGGAGGAACATATGCTGCCGGGCTTGACCTGACCCTGCCTCATGTGTGGGTCTCCGATTTAATTTTAGGCACCTATATAAACGCGTGTTTACACTGCAGCCAGAACACAGTCGCCGTCTTCAGTTCGCGCAGTCAACTCCTCGATCGGATCGAGCTGGGCTTCTCCACGAGCAACTCCGTGCTTCGCGGGCGAGTCCGGATCTCCGCTCGATCTCTGAGGGATGAGCTGGGGTGCCAGGCTGGCCATGTGGCGCGAAGTGTGCGCATAAAAAGTCAAGCAAAAAGGCGCAATTTTATTACGGGCAACCCACATCCACATCCACATCCCCACTCAAACGAAACAAACAAAAGGCAGCCGAAAACCAGAAACAAAGCAGCAAAAAGTTTATGAATTTTTTGTGCAGGCGCGTGAAAGATGCAAAACGAGCAAAAACGTAAAAAACAAAAAATCCAAAACAGATACCGTCGAGTTGTATTCGAAAACGCGGGGAAAGCGGAAAGGGGCTTCCCAGTCACATATAAACACACTTCAGTGCGCTTAAAAATTGCTTTATTGCAGTTGGACTATAAAAACGCACGGCAGCGGACACCGCACAACAAAAAAAAAAGAGAGGACGAGCAAAAGTGGGGAATAAAAAATAAAACTCTTAAACGAAAAGCAGGAAAATTTGCATGCCACAAAAATAAGCATAAGGATTTGCCTCGCACAAAGTAAGAGCAAAAAGGAATTGCCCAAATGCAACCACAAAAGACTGTGGCAAATGTTTTGCAGCTTGCTCCTTTTTCCTTGCAATTACCGTCAGTCGTTGTCATTACTCAGCAGATTATATGGTTTTGCTTATTCCGGACCATCATCATCATCGTCATCATCATCCTCATCGGTAAGTTAGACAATCCCATAAAAACTGTCCCAGTGAGTGCCACCAAAACACCGAAACCTAGCCGAAACAAGGACCTCCAGCCTGTGAGAGTTCCATGCTTCCTTGCATTCAATAGTTATACTCAAGCATATGGAATGTAAAGAAGTATGGAGCGAAATCTGGCGAGACATCGGAAAATTAAAATGTAAAGTAACAATCGCCCACGGAAATGGCTCATCATAAGTTAGGCATTTCCCTGCAAAATCCACAAAATCCACAGCTTACTATCCACAAATATTGTGCCACAAATATCCTAAATGATATGAAATATGAAATTGATTAAATATCACTAAGCACACACACACGGCAAGTGGCAGATGAAAAAAGAAACAGGCAGCATAAATATCAAATATGAACATCCATTAAAATACTTTGCTGATGAAAAATGCAAGTGAGCCGTGCTAAAAATAGCAAGTACGTAAGCAATTCCATCGACAACAAACATTCGAGATATTTTCAAAAATATTCTCGTGTATTTGAAGAGCACACACATGTGGGCCCCGGTGTATAAATACACAAATGGGATTTTGTGTAATACGGATCGCATTTCGCCTTCTGTCCGCCGTTGTTTAAAAATAAATCCATTCGGACTTTGGGCGTTTAGTTTAGTTGCGCGGAGCACGGGAGCCGCCATTAAATAACACTCGGGTTTCAGACCACGCAGAGCCAGTTCGAATTGCAGTTAAGCACCCGGCTGGCCTGTGGCACAGTAAGCCCTCGGAGCAGGAACATGTGGATCCATGTGCGCCAAAGTGGATTTACCAACTTGAAATTATCGCCGAGCATGTGGCGCCATCCGGGGGCGGTGGGCGGCACCTCGGTGGCTATAACTTAATGCAATTAATATGCAAAATCGTGACACTACTGCTCCCGCCCCCTCTGCCTCCCCGAAGCGCCAGAAACTGCGGGATGGCAAGACGACGTGCACAGCATGTGCAGAACGGCGCATATGCCATCCCCTCGCAGCCCTTTCCCCCTTTCCCCCTTTTCCACTCTCCATTTTCCATTTTCCGGCCCGCTTTCCCTCAGCTCTGCGAGGCGCATTAAGAGCAAAGGCAAAGTGCGCTAAATTGATGAGCGTCACGTGCGTTTTGCTCACTCGCTGCCCCTCCCCGCCCGCCCCGCCCCTTTGCAGCGGTGTCATCCGACGAGTGTGGGCGTGGTCGGCGTCAGTGCTGATCGGGCCAATGGATCGGGAGTGGTTATATCTACAAAGCTCAGGGAAAATTTCCTCCCGGAAAAGGGAAAATATATTCCCGAGCTGGGCTCAAAACCAGTGCGATCGCATCGTGAGATCTGAAATAATATTTATTTCTAATTTAATTTACACGAATCAAATGATAGAGTAGAGTGGATTTTCCACATACATTTCCAATCGAGGCGTAAGAACTTTTCCATCCAAATTCGATGGTGATCGAATCTGGTGAATCGGGAGTTACAAAGAAAATCATCTTGTATTTGCATATTTTCTCTGGATTTTCTAAACTGGGCTAGAAATCGTAGTAATTTCGAGTATTTCTTTTGAATTACATCTATAGATACGAAACCATTATAGAAACGACATATAATGGCATATTATCCCAAGATCTGGCTGTAGTTCCATAATGTTATTTCATGAATATTTAAACAATTAAGGATTATAAGGATGGATTTTCCGCAGACTTGTTTAGCCACTTTATCTTTAGTACTCCGAATAGATATGGCAGGATTGGGATATTTTTGCATCCACTATTCTGTGTGGATTATTTACTTCTGAACATCACTAACTGGGCCGCCCAGCCGCCCATATCATCCCATCTGGCGGAAGAGGAGCTCGGGCTGCTCCGTTTATGCGCTCCCTGCGCGGCGGGGAAAGTCTTGAAAGTCGTAAAAGTAAACAGAGCATGTGGTGTACTCCATGGCAGTGTGCCGTAAAGCGCTTAATTTTTTGTTGCCCTTCGCTGGCTCCAATTTGGGGAAGGTGAGAAAAATGGCGCACTGGCTGCCACCGCACTCCATTTCCCGGCTCCTGGCACACAATTTGAGTGCGATGTGCTGAGGAATTGAGCGGCGGCTGTTGGGGCGTTGCTCGAAGATTTTGAAAAACTACCTCACAAGTACGCCAATAATGTGACCCACATTTTGGGGCAACCTAGCCGGCGGGCAGCCTGGACTGAGTGACGCAAAACGGCAAATTAGTTTCAATTAAATAATGTTGTTGCAGTTTAGTTGGGCGGGCGGGGGTCCATTGAAATGGCGGCCACGCAGCAAGTACACACTTGGCCCATTCATAACGCAAATGCTGGAGACGCCGCAAGGAGCCGCAGCGGCATCCTTGCCAGTTTCGTCCTCCGGAGGTCCCAGCATGACCACGCAATAACGATTGCGGGCATAATGCCCATAATGTCCTCATAATTACTGCCCACTCACCCCGCTCCTCCTCGGGGAGCTCGAACGTCCTGTCTGGACCGAGGAGCCACGTCGCAGGACGCAGGACGAAGGAGGCAGGACGCAGGACGCAGCACTAACGTGTTGACACTGCCTGGCCTGTGCAATTTGCATTTAATGTACGCATTGTTTTATTAATTTTGAGTGTTCTCATTAAAACCCATACAACGTTCCTGAAATTAATATTTGTGCTGGAAAAAGAGCACCTTCGGCTGGGGAAACCCTCACTAAGTGAGGAACGACGGGTCGCATGATGAATAAATTTTCATTTTACTTATTGGAGGAAAGGAGGTGTTGTGAAAATAATAAATCTAATTGGAAGGAAAAGCCAGGCGGGAACTACGAAAGGATCTGTCATTTAAATGCCTAAATAAAATAGCACCTGAGTAATGTACTCTAGTGCTTACTCTAAAAATATGTAGCTTAAAATTGCAAGTTCAGATCAAAGCAATCATTTCTATAAGCACATTCCGGATATAATCCATTATGGGTTCTGCAAAGTGTGGCGAGCGTTTCCTCTCCTATTTGAGCATGTATCAAAATTTCTATTACCCGAAATCGTTTATGTCCGAGTTCACATGCATAAATTAACAGATGCATTTGATGAAATTTAGCAAAGGGCGGAGGGCGGCAAAAAATTAAATTAATATTTATTACGCACATTTTGGTTGATTTGGTTTTGCACTTGGCTGCACCGCTCCCACGACCAGACATGGACATGGAGGTGGACATGGCAGTGGACATGGCAGTGGACATGGAAGTGGACATGCAGATGAACATGGACGTGGAACACGGCCAGCTGGCACAAATATTTAGTTGGGACAAATAGCTGTTACATCGTTACATCCAAACAAGTCGCACTGGAGTGTATTTGTTTATATGCATTTATTTACTTAATACTTGTTGGCCGGCTGACTCTTTTTAATATCGGAGAAATTTGCATTTGGTTTTGTGGTCCTGTAATTTGCATAAATCAATTCGAAATTATCCACTGCGACCGGTATCACATTTCTAATTATGTTGATGGCATTTTTAGTTTGTTTAATTTATGCAAATGGAACGAATGTGTGCGTGTTTGCTAGAGTCACTGATTAATTGTTTGTGGCGGGTTAATTATTTTTTACAATGGCAAAAACCCACAGGGAAACACGAACCCTACAGGTACGCAGTGCGCAGTAATTTCCTTTTGTAGTTCAAGTGCCAATTTAATTAAGCAATTCAAAGCCCCTAAATATTAGCAATTAATATTAATGCGACCGCATAAACGCTTGCGGCAGTTTACACGATTTAATTATAGATTATGGCATGCTAATAAATTATTTAGAGCCAGGCCTCGAAGGCTGCGGCATTTTTATACCTTTTACTCGCAGCGTAGAAGGGTATGCTAGATTCGACGAAAAGTATGTGCCAGCATATAGGGTGGATTCTTGATCAGGATCGGATCAAGATCGGATCAGAACTCGGGAACTTCAACACAACATGAACTTTGACTTCCAAGAATCCAAATTTGAAGGTGTGCATGTAAATCATTTTCTTCAGCTTATGTCCAAGTGAAATGTAAATAAAAGTAAGCCTTTTGTAGGCATTCTGAAATATATTATATATAAATATATGCAATTGGGCAAGGAACGTGGAAAGTCGGCTAAATTGACCTGATGCTTTATTATGATAATTTACTGAAAACACTTCCGGCATTCCATTTGTATTCCAGTTCAGTTTAAGCGCAATTCATTCATTTAATAATGCCAGCATTTCACGATTAATTTGATGACGTTAGCATCGAGTTAGTCAATGAAGTGGCTTTTTTCAATTCTAAATCAGACATAATTTGATATGTTTGCATGCGGCTCGTGCTGGCATCTTCCCATCGTGACAGCTCTCGTTTATTATGCCAATTAAAAGGACCTCAGAGCTAATGCGATTTGCGTCCAACAAGGCGATATTGTGCCGTGATTACGCAGCGCAGTGTTTCCTCCTAATTGGAATCATCTTTTAATTGCCATATTAAGCACGCTCGATAAGTATACGCAGTGTGGCCCACATGCACACTCTTCGCTCGCATCCTGCACACACACAAGCACAATGGCACGCAATTATGCATGAAGACGACATTTAGTTGAAATTGATTGCTCACAAAGCGGACACAGCTTCCTACCGAGCTTCCAGCCGAGCTCATTCGGTGCATCCTTTGAGGACTCCCAGGTGTTGAGATGTGTTTGCCTTTGTGCGTTTGCGTGTCTGTCTGCACTCAATTAAGCATCTTGGCCATCGCAGATGCACAGATACACAGATACTCAGATACACAGATACCGCCGGGCCACACGCATTTGCCCACTGCACTTGACAGCCGTTGGCTGGGCTAATTGATAAACTTGGTTCCGCAGACTTTGCTGCCGAATTGCGAGATTTCTGACATCGGACACTGGGATGTGCTGAAATTAAAAAACTGCTTAAAAACTGTGAGCAAGCACAAATATCAGAGCAGCCAGCGCAAACATGGATTTCGTTTCAAAAAGCTGTGCTATAAGTTCAAGGGTATATACTCGTACATTTCCCTGGAAAAACATGCCTAAAATAATGTGTAATTTTTGCATTTCCTTTAGATGATCCTAATGCAAAGTTAGGTTCTTGAAAGTCCTTAAATTTCGCACATTTCCTTACATACCACATACCGCCTTCAAATAAACTCCAATAATCCGCAACAAGCAATTTCTGCCTCATTTATTCATGCATGCCTGTAGAGCCAAGCAAACTTTACCCCTCAGTTCAAATTGGAAATAAATCGAAATGCTTGACCCGAAAATAGGAGAAACTCCATTTATTAATGCAAAATCGGAAATTTGTGCTGTGTTCCTGTTTGTGCGCACACGTGTGCCTTTGGCCGAAGGTCCTGCAGGATTCAATATCCTTCAACGGCTCAATTTATTGCGATGTTTATGTGGAGGGCGTAAATCAAGAGCACAAATGGCATGGAATTAATAAATGAGTCCACACGTGATGAAAATTTTGCTTCACATACTTTGATTATTCTTCTGATTGTTTCGTCTTTGAAAGGAAAATGAGGAAAATGGCCATGCTGCATATTTTGCCCTTCTTCCTGCTCGGCACTTCGAATTATTTGCTGGCTTGTTGTGCAGCCCTTTCATATTTTATGTTAATTAAATTTGTTGCCCTGTTTGGCTGCAACTTGAAACCAATTACGCAGGATGTGAGTGGGCGTTCCCATACTGACAGTCTGCTATGCTGCTTAATTCCTTCAACTCTAACTCCTGGCTGCAGCTCGTTACTTCGTTACTTAGTTTTGACATGCTGGGCGGGTGGAGCGCGGCGGAAAATCGTGGAAAAGCGTGGAAAAGCGTGGCGTTGGGGGCGGGCTCTCCAAGCCGTGAAATAACTTCCGTTGCAAATTTCATTTTCGTTGCACACATTTTTTATTCACACAAAATGCACAATGCAGACACATGAAATACAAGAGGGCACCTGGGTGCAAGCATGTGTGTATGGTGTGTATGGTGTGTGCATGTGTGCAGTTCGGTTTGAAAGTTTGTTACCCCTTTCGGTAATGAATGCGTTTTAATGAGGTTCAAGTTGTGACAGCAAATAAGCTGGCAATCGTAACATAAGCCCCGCTCTTTAAGCTTCTCAAGTAATAATTGAATTGGCTGTGCTTTCTAAACAAAACAAGGGCGAACGCTGTAGCCGACTATCAGGTACCCGTTACTTAGCTAGTGGAAGCGGGAACAACAAGTTTCAACATTTTAGAAAAGAGTCGTTTTAAAAAGCGTGCAAGTATTGACGGTTTAAGGGCGTTAGAGTGGGCGTGGTAACATGGTTTACCAAACTGTCGATGTCTTTCTATCTTATATAGCTCCTGAGATCTCGAGATATGATCTGAGATCATACGGACGGACAGACAGTCATACGGACATGGTCAGATCAGCTCGGCTAGTGATGCTGATAACGAATATATATTATATACACTTTATAGGGTTGGAAACGCTTACTCTACTAGTAAGGGTATAAAAACATAGCATAGGGATTTTCCCTTCTAACCTATACATTCATACTCGGTTTCCAAATAATGTGTGGGAGTAACATATATCTGTAAATATATATTTATGTTATATATTTATGCTAAATTATAAATATATTTCCGCTCTGTTCACAGGACAGCCAGAAATTTTATTTGCAGAGAGTTTGTTGAGCCTTAGGCTATGCTGAATTTGTTTGGGAAAGTGTTGAAATGTTGAACAACTTAAATTAAAATGACTTTCAAGTTTTCTTTATTTTTCCCTTTGCCTTCACAATTTCACCTTGTTTTCCAGTTGCCATCCGAATGCGACTTTTGTGCTGCCATGGAAAATGAAGTGGTGTAAATAATTTGAATTTAATACTATTTACTCTCGTTGCTGATGCCTCTCGCCAAAGTTTGTAATTATTTTCTTACTTCGTTTGCCACAAGTGTGAAAATCAGCACAACTTTTTCGTGTGAAGCCATTTTCCTTGCCTTTCTCTGCGTTTTTTGTACAGCTCTATTTTTATGCTGCCCCAGGACTGTCGCAAAAAGAGAAGCAAAGTTTTTATAGTTGCTTCGAGCTTGGGAAGAGTTGTTCCGCACGTCCATTAAAAATATATGGAAAATAATTTCGTTAAATTTTCGGTCAGTCCCCTGCACTTTTCCCACCTTCCTCCGTTTGAATAAGAGTGGAATTGAGGTTGGTTCGGAGCTCGGATAAGTTGGAGACTTTTCTCTCCACTCGATTGGTTTTCCACCAGCAAAACGATCAGGAGAGGAAGAGGCACCACCCAAAATTGAAATTATTGCATGTTTTTGGGAGAGAGACAAATAACAGAGAGAGAGAGAGAATTGCAGAGGGGAAAGCGCATTGATAAGAATGTTTGTCAGAAACCGGTTTTACAGTGAGCTCTAGATAAGAGTTCCCACTTAAATATTAATCAGTAGGGTAATATATTTAATTTTTTTTTTTATTTTTACTTAATATTTTATAAAACAATTAATAATAAATTCCATAAAAAAATAAATAATAATTCCAAAATAATAAATTCCACATATATTGTAAAAATAATATAATATACATATATCGGCCTTTGCAAGTTTAGCATTTGAAATAATAAAGGGCTACTTTCACCACATGGAGCGAGACCTGTACTGTGTTACCTTTTTGTTCATTGAGGGGCTGCTGTCTGCTTTCCGGATTTCCCAAGTTTAGACTGCACTGACCGATTGCAGAGTTCACACACGACTTATCACCACCGAATAGGAATATACATTTGTATAAATAGAACAATGGCTACAATGGATGATTATTTCCACAAGGTGCAGCGGAAACATCCGACCATTCTGGACGACTTGCGAGAAGTTTTCAAAAACTCGCAGAGCGATTCACCACAGCGTTCCATAACGCTATCCCAAATACGTGGTAAGAACCCCGAACTGTTGTTCCAGGTAAAAACCATTAACTTTCAATCGTCATTGCAGCTGCCTACAGTCAACGAACTGGCCAGGACTTTCCCATAAAGGGTGGCACGCGAACCCAAATGTGTTTCGTCCTGACCATCCCTTATGTTGCCTGTTTCACCAGTCAAATCGGCACATTGCGATTTTTCACCATCGACGTAAGCCAGGATTAAGGGGGAAATTAAAATGAAAGTCTAGTCCGACCCGTGCAATTTCTGTATACTTATGCAGTGTATAGCAATATTTAAAAATAATTAAAATTCCATGAATATAAATTAACAATAATGAACTAAAGGCAATAGGCTAGCTAACTATTTGGTAAGAGCTGATGTATTTACATGACCTCCCATATGTTTTTCGATGGCCTAATTCGCAGTGATCAAGTGAAAACCGGTACTCCCGACCTACCCATTATATAGCCAGTTATGCTGACTTCAGGGGAAAAACTCAATCAGTTCTCCACTAAATGATGACATCAGCTCTTTGTAGTTTAACTAATTAGCCCAGTGGAGTTTTACTTAATATTTGAAAGCAGTTACGACCAAATTAAACATAAATACTTCTTAGGGCTATCTACATACTGTAGAATATTTACTTACATGTACTTGAATGGTACTGAAACTTAATTCACATCAGGTATCTATATCCACTCTATAAGGATTCGAGTCAAATGAACCATTGCCATTAAAAAAAATGTTTGATAAAAGCCATACCCATATGTTTTAAAACTACAACAGCCAAGTAATTTGCCTATCAAAATATACTTTCGCTGGCCAGGGGCGACAACTTCCAATTCCAATTAAAATTGCCAATTGTAATTTGGGCCATGGCTGCAATCAAACGGCGACAGCAAACAGCGTCGGGAAAATCGTCGGGAAACTCGCTGGGAAAACCTCAGTGCCAACCGAGGGACGACTGACAGCGTGTTGTTGACCGCCCTGCGTTTGCACATCAAATCAAATGTATTTGCTGCGGCAGCTTTTTGAAACAAAACCCGGCAAAAAGCGGAGCAGCCAGGCAAACAACTAACAGACAGAGCTGAAAACAAACGAATTCCGAGGTTGCAGCTGCAGTTTGGGGAGCTGGAGGACTGGATAGCTGGAGAACTGGCGACTGGGGCCACGCAGTCGCAGAAGCGAGGGACCCACAGCCAAGCATAATGAAACTAAATGCCTGGGCGAAGGAGCAAAACCCCAAAACAAATTCATTACGGAACTACACCTCAGGGGGTGATAATTCGATTCAGAGAAACTTTGGTGATTATTTATTGCTTCATGCGGCGACTGCGACTTTTCCTCTGTGCTACCGGGTGGTTTTTTGTCAGTGGGTTTCCCTGGTTTCCCGTTTTCCCGTTTTCCCGGGCTTCCCGTCGCCTTGGCCCAGTTCCCCTGGTGTTTTGCTGTTAGTGTCATAAAATGTTTTGTGGCCCAAAACTCGGCGCTGAAACTCATTATTTTGTTCATTAACACTTTTTTGCGGATGCGTTTTGTCCTTTTTTTACTCCGTTTGCTTCTGGCTTTTTTACCTTTTGTTTTTGTGGCTAATGTAGGTATAAAAAGTTAGTATGGCCTGAAATAAGTTATCCAATAAAATGCACACATAAACAATAAAATCAGTGAAGCACTGCTTAAATACAGCCTTTTATAATTACTTTTGCTTTTTAAATGCTGTGCCGTATTTATTATTCTTGTCATATTTCTGGTGGCAGGGTACTCACAAGTCCATCAATCAAGTAACCGATCGACCACTTAGTTATGCCCCCATTTCAACTGTTCAGTCCCTTGATGAGGATTTCCTGCAGGACTATTAATTACATTTTCACATTTGCTTATTTGTGCTTTCCACTTTCCCTTATTTTGAATTTTTGCCAGACATTCTGCAAATGTTTTCAAGTTTATGAAGGATCCCTATCCGAATCGATCTGACCATTTCGTCCGCCTGCCTGTCTATAAATTTCTTTTAAATTTGTATAGATTTTTTAAGATTTTTCCCTCGCGCCTCCACCAGCTGGGTAAGGGGTATCTGATAGTCGAGGAAATTTACTATAGCGTCCGTGCCTGTTTTTCCATAAAGTTGTTGTTGCTCACTTTTAGTTTTCCATGGCCATAAACATTTTTTATGCTTCATTAGGGTTTGTTTTCGCTTTCCTTTCTGCTCCGTTTGTTGTTTGTTGTTTTGGATTTGTGTCTGTGCTCCTTTCGGGCCGACTTATCAGTGGCCAAGTTGAAATGTTGTTAACTTTTACTAGCTGCGGTTTTAATTCATCAGGAGGAGGCTGTTTCGACCACCAGACCCCTGTCCTTGTGGGTTATGGCACTTTGCTGAGTTATAAAATGCTATCGAGGGCGCAGGATTTTATGTCTCAGGGTCAGATAAATGTGTTTATAGCGTAATCTTTTATTTGGGCTCTCCTGGAAATGCGTTGGGTCCGCATCTCCATCTCCATCTCCATCCACTGCGACTGTCGTTTAATTTCTGCGGTCTTTGTTTCGGACTGAAAGAGGGACTGAATTGGCTTCTCGGCCGAAAGGGAATGTTTACGACACGCATACGCAGCGTGGGACGCACAAGTAGATGGAAGAGATTTGTCGTGGGATTAGACAGAACATTGGGGGCTGGTCATTAGGCAGACCAGCCAGCTCCACATATTATGCCGGGAATTAGAGAGCTGAGCGCCGAGATAGGGGCCACCATTAATTAACACAAGTAGATGAAGGCTAAGGGCTTTGCGATGGAAGAGGAATATTGTGCATGTTGAACAGAGAAGATAAATTATCATTGCGCAACAAGCGTTGTTTCGTTTTCTTTGCACAAGTTCTTTATGGTCGCAGCTTGAAAATTGTAAAGTATAATATCTATTTGGTGCATAAGAAAGCCCCCCACTCTTCCCCAATATTCGGCCTCCGAAAAGAAAAGTGGCGATGAAAAGTTTACGCTCACAGCAAATTTAGCCAGCTGCCAATTGCTGTGAAGTGTTTATGGTAGTCCAGCTCCCTGGTCCCCAGCATTCCGCTCTAATCGCTTCTAATAACGCACAAAATTGAAAAACTTATGCGATATCATTGGGGAGTCCTGCCGCACAACAAGTGCAGCCGCCCTGCGGGGGATTCCCCAAGAACTGGACCCGACAACTTGTGACAACTTTAAGCACATGAGGCAGGGCCCGCAAAGTAAACAGGACGAGGGAGTGAAAAAAGTGTGCGGAAGGCACTAGGCGCTCTGCTCGACTTCTGGATACCCTAGCAATTTAAGGCGTACCACAACTTTGGATGAATAATTCGAACTATGTGGATGGTAAGCCGGAGTAATCCTTAGCTGGGACAGTACCTCTACTGCCATGGGCATTTGGATGATTTGCAGTACAGACGTCTTCTATATCCCTGGGTTCCACAATCACCAGGTACTGCAGTCGGGCAGGAAAGAACAAGGAGCAGGAAGGAAACTGTCATGATACGCCCGTAAACACGGCCAGCTGGCCAGGATTGAACCATCGGATCGGGTCGGATGGGGTCGGATCGGTTCTGTTCGGTTGTGTTTGCTGGGTGTCCTGTTGTCCCGGTGTCCTGGTGTCCTGGTATTTGCTTTGCCCTGTGTGTCACTTTGGAAATTGTGCAGACTGTACAGTCGCAAGGCGAGCGGCGTCTGTTTGCTTTAATTTCTCTTATCGGCAGGCAGCTGCCTAGTGTCGCCCACCGCCCACCACCCAGCCACGATTCGTCCTGGAAAAGCTCCTTTTTCTTGCCATCTACTTGGGCGCCGAGCTGAGGCTGCTGCTCCCCGTCTCCCCAGTGGCATACAATTTTAATTGCACAATGGCAGGTCCTTTTGTTTTCCAGCTGCAATTTTTAAAATGAATTCATGGCCTGCTCGGGCGGGTCTACGGGTTATTCTGGCGCTCCTTTGTTTGACGTCTCTAAATCCGCAAGGGGTTCCTCGCCAGCTCGGGAATGGGAAGCGGCTAGCTGCCAACCAGCCAGCCAGCCAGCCGGCTATTTAATTGAAAGTTGCTTTGTGACTCCGCCGGGTGAGCTAATAAAATGTTTAACTTTGATTTAGTTGAGGGATTTCTGAAATGAATGCACTTAAAGTCGCCTTTGCCACTCGCTTGGGCTACACTTTTCTAAAAGATTATTATTATAAATAGAGATCATAGAACTTATCCCTTGGAAAGTGGTGTCTTTGGCACAGCTACCCAATCAATGCGCTGCCTTTAATAAAGTTCTCCAAACCCATCTGTTTATAACAAGCTTGTTTATAACAATATTTTAAACGGCTTGGGTGGTTTTTGAGTGATTTTTCGAGTCCTGAACTCGGCGCCTTCTTCCAACTAGGAATCAGCCATTTGAATTATGAGCTAGCCACAGGCCAAATGGGTTGCTGGGGGTGGGCAAAGGATTGGGTGGTGGGTGGTGGGCGGTGCTGCTGGCCAGGTGGGCGGGGTCATGTGTCAACAGGCGGGCTGCAGTGGATTGCGGTCAGCTGCATGTGTGTGTGGGTGTGTGGGTGTGTGGGTGCGTGTGTAATGGGGCTTAATTTGTTAAATTCCATGGCTTATAATTGGCATCGGGCGGGCAGACCGCAAGGCACGGCAAAGCAAATCGTGCAACTGGGGCAAGTGCAAAGTGTAATTATGTGGTCACTTGGTCAGCCGTAAATTCCGATTTGTTTGCCAGTGTGTGGGCATTTGGGTTCAGAGTTCAAGCGAGTTCCGGCAAATCTTCTTGGCTAAAACCGCAGCAGAGTGCGGGCATTTTTATGGCACTTTTATGACCGCCGGCTAGGAAATAAAAATAAAAATAATGGCAAGTGCCATTAAAGTTACACCTTGCTTGCACTCGAGCGGCAAAAGTGCCACAAAATGCATACAAAATTAGTTAGCAAGTATAAGATTTCACGAAAGAGCCCCGTGTAGTAGAATTCAAAATGCTCTTTGCACACTGCGTTATCCTTATAGCCTAGGATGCGCAAATAAATATAAATAAGAGCACTTACCTAAATTCCCGAGATAAACCCGGCCCAAAAGGATACATGCTCGCCCAAAATTATTCAAACAGAACCCCCGAGGCGGCCAACTTGCAACATGGCCAGTGTCATGAACAAGTTTTTAGTTTTGTGGCTCTTTCTTCTATAATTTTTTTATTTCACAACTTTATCCTTTTTCGGGACGAGCGCACATTGCACGCATTTTCCACGGAAAAAAGGAGGGAAATCTAAAAACTGAAACAAGTAACTTTTGAGCCATTGTTTTCTTGTAAATGGCAACTGGAACCAGCAGGCTGCGATGGCCAGAAAGGCACAGGGAAGGGTATGGACTAGTTTTGGCCATAATCCGCGCCGCTTTTGGTCGGCAGCTGTTTGGCTCGGCTGCATGCAAGTTTAAAGCTGCAACTTTTCGCCATTGCCGGCTTAGATGGCACTTTATATTCTATCGCCATCAACTTTTCCTGCGGTGGCGGGGACATTGAATTCGAAAATCAGTAATTGTGCGAATTATGCGTGTAATTGGCAGCACAATTTTCCTCCCAAGCTAAACTAATGAACGTTCGCAAGCGGAAAGCTTTGAAATAGATAATAGTTGTGGTGATGGCAGAAGATAGTCTTGCAATATTAGGAACGAAATATTATTGTTTACAGAAGGAAATGGAATATTTGAAATGCATTTGGCGCTCCATTTCGGTTGGAACGCCAAACTTAGTTTTAAAATGTAGTACCAGGCCCTTGCCACCAAAGCAAAATTGCTTTGTCATTAAAGCCAAATGCGCACTGTTGGCCAAAGGTCCGAAAGAGTTTGGTTTCCGCCTCGCAATCCCCTTTATTTTAGCCAAGTTTGTGTGCCAGCTCGTTAGCTTTGGGCCAGTTGAGAAGTTCAAGTTGTGCTGGCTTTAATAATCCGAGCATCAGCAGCCGGCAAAAACCAGGGGCTAAGACCAAACTTCCAGCCAAGTTGCAGGACACAGGGCAGGGGTGGCGCTAAGACCACAAGTAACATTTGTAAAATGCACATTTAAAACTCGCAAGCACACTCCGCACCAGCAAGCCGAAAAGGATAATAAGAAACGCCTTTCGCCTCCTGGCTTGACTTCAACGCCAGCAGTGGAAAGTTTTCAATTTATTGTTAAACTTTCGCACTGAGGCGCACAATTATAAAGTGTCATTTAGTGCCCAAGGACGAGGGGCTGCGGATCGGCATCCAGGACCGGTACTGACAGCGAATTATGAAGAGTGTTGGCCGCCCACCGACCGCTGACACTTGCGGCAGGCCACTTCCGGTGGCAGCGGGCAGCGGGCAGTGGCGTTGGGAAGGACGACATTGTCCTTGTTGTCATCATCATGGTCCTCGTTCTCGTCCTCGTCCTCCTCGTCTTCGTCGTCCTCGTCACCCTCGACGACCTCGTCGCCGTTGGACATTTTCGGCTGCCACCGGCTCGTTGCCTCCCTGCTAAACTTGCCACTCAAGTGCAAGCCAGTTTCATGCGGCGCATTCAAGTGCTGTTGTCGCTCCTTGTTGCCGGCAAAGTGTCACAAACACAAATAGAGAACGCTCCGCCGCACTTGCGGCTCCTGTTCCTGCTCCTGCTCCTACCTCATGGCGCCTGGCTCCCGACCAGATTCTTCCCGGGGGAACCTGCTGCCCTGCTCCTTTGCCAGCTGCTGTGTGATTTACAGCGTGCGACTTTCATTTGAAGTGGGACATTCATTTTACGCTAAAGTGAACCTAAATCAACAGCATTGCCGAAACACAAGCCAGCGGAATCCATGACAATGGTCGGGTTTTTAATTAGGATTGGGCCCATCGAGGAATTGGTAAGGAGATAGTTATATATGCTTTCCTTTCTGTGGAAACTGTCCTGTAACTTGACTTGCCAAAATATTGAAAAAACGTTTGTATAGAAAACTACAAAAACTATCAAATGAATTTTTCTTTCGCGGGCACCTGCGAGTTCAATTACTCGCCAACTGCACTCCCACTTTTTCTCTGTGTTGCTCGAGCAATCTGACTGCGTTTTCCAATTGCCCCGGAATTCGGCGGCCGGGAGGAGGCCGGGGGCGTCCCTTGTGGCGACGCTTGATTGAAATGCCTGGCAGGCCAGGCAGCGATCCGGCCACGCCCACTCGCAGCCCGGGGCAACTGGCAAGCTGGTCCGCACTTAAGTTGGCTTAATTAGTTTTTGAAAGTTATGCCAACGCCGGCGCCTGAGCCGCAGCCACGCCCACTTAATGCATTTGCCCTTCTGCGCTGCTTTCGGCCCGGTCGATTGCTTGGCAAGGAGGCGAGGGGGCTGAAGGGGCAACTTGCACTGGTGTCATGGGCTGGCAACCACAACAGAGGCATCCGGCCAAGAGTGCCGGCACTCCAGGGGAAGAAGGCCAAGTTATGCCAAGTTCCGCCAAGTTCCGCTTTGCTCAATCAGCAAGCTATCAAAAGTGGTCACAGGGTATCAGCAGCATAACCCGAAATTACACGACCACATTCAATATTCCAAGGCTTTAGTCGAGTTTGTTTTCAGCGGTCTTACATTATGTTTACAAACTGTGGTGAAACTCGATTTAAGGAGTTGTTCGTGACAGCAAAATCGATTTATAAGCTGAAAAACTACCATATCATAATCATATTCCCTTGATTATGAACTTGGCCGCCTCATTTAAAATTCATAGTGGCAATCAGCAGTTCGTCTCCTTTAGCGCCGACTCTCACTTGATTATATTTTGTTGTTTCCTCGGCATTTTCTTGGCCGCACATATTTTCCCAGCCACTGCAGTTTTCCTTGCAATTTTCACTTCTTATCCGAAAGTTCGCTTTTTGTTTTTCCATTTCACTGTTGGCCATATTTAATTATGGAAATTTCGGTGCTCGCGAATTTGCATAAATATTGAGTGGCAGCTCTGGGAGTTGACTTTATAATGAAGTTTGATTGCCCTGCGACTGCGGCAGAAAATTGCATTCGTCGCAGCGAAAAGGAGGAAGGCGTGGAAAAGTGTCAATCGAATTAAGGAGCGCATGTATAAATGCATGGAAATAAATATTGGGTCACGCCTAATGAAATAAATAAAAGATAGTAAGCGAAAACCGAATCGAAACCAAATGCGGACTTAGAAATATGAAGAAAGAACGATTCTTGCAGCCAATTAGCCACTTGCAATGCTTGTTTTTCGGCCATCCCTCGAAAAAGGAGCGAAACCGAAATGCTTTTATGCCCCATGTGGCAGCAACGAGAGCTGCACACATTCATTTCCAATGAGACTCATTTTGCGGTGACACACGACACACGACACACGACACTCGCACTGCCCAGCCCGCCCGTAAACCACCCGCAATCCAGGCTGATCCTGGCCAGAGTGGCTTTCCGGCTCTTTTACAGCTGAGCGGTTGCACACAGACACAGTGGGCGCCACAACCGCAGGGGGGAGGGTGCGGGACGGGACGGATGCTGCAGGGTGGACGGAATGCGAGAGGTCCGGACTAGAAGGCCAGAAATTAACTTTACTACCGACACCTTGACAATATTTTCAACGACAGCAGCTGCCAGACATTAAATAGGCAACCGCAGGACACCGAGCAGCACATGACATTTGACATTGCGTGCATTGCATGAGCTTAGGCGCTGGAGTAGACCGAATCCAGGGCCACTGGCAACTGCCTAACTGGCCCGAGGAGCAGGCTTCGGCTCGGTGTTGATTTTGGCAGACAGCGCGCTGAATTTTCAATTTTATTTGCAATTTCGGCCTGCAGCTCCGGCGCTTTTCTGCTGAGGCAGCAGGGACGTTGGCTCAGCAGTTGGAACAGCAGCTGGATCGGCAGGCCAAGTGTCAAAGGTGTCGACGTGGCCAGAACGCCGGAACGTGCCTATGTCAAATGCGGTCAGGGATTTATCAAGACTAGTTGGCGGCGCAACTCTATCAGTGACAGTGTCACCTTATTGCGACTGACTGGCATAAAATGTAACAAGCTATTTAAGTTATAATTGGGATTTTGGGACTTGTCGCAATGGAAACCCAAGAAAAACACATTTTCCTGCCGGAGATAAATTGTGCAGTTGCCCAACATTCGTTTTCCACCATCCATTTTCCACGCAGCAAATGACTTTAGCGATGATATCAAGTGAAAAATCATCTGCATATTCAGTTATCAATTTTTGCATTACATGCCATCCTCGGATGCGTTCATAAACGGATCGAGCTGCCAAATGCCACCGGATGAAGCGAATGCGAAGGCGGATGCGAGCCATGAATCAGGAGCGGGAAAGCCCTGGAAGCAGCTTCTGAGTGGCTGGCTCCTCCGACGGCTCATTCATTATGCCAACGGCAGACGCTGGCCGGGACTCTTAAAGTATTATGCAATAAGTTAGCTTTTCCAATATTGGGGGCCCCGCCTGTTGCTCGTCTGCTGCGTCAAAGATGCAGCATATTTATTTTGGCCAGGCTTTCACTTTGTTTCCATGCATTTCGGGTTGAGTCAACGCGCCAGCTGACGCAGGACTTAAACTTAGTTCCGCAGAGACACATGGAAAAGCAGATGGAACTTGTAAAGGCAGCTGCTTGTTTTAAGATCAATTACTATTGATGAGTTGGTCAATTTTTAAAATTACCATAGTAATGAGTGCATTTTTGTATTGCGTACTTGTGAGTAGAACTTAAAACTCACAGTGCACACTCAGTTTCTTCCAGTGTGCTCGCCTGCAGCCTCTCCGCACAAGTGATTGCCGGCAACGTGGCGTATGTGTAATTTGTCGTCGCTAGTGCACAGCTGCCATCAACTTTACACTGCGCACGGAGACGGGGCAAACTGCATTAAGTGCACATTTGTTACGCAGCCCAAATTCTCGGCTGGCTCCTTGTGTCTATCAGGATGTACTTGGCTGTGTCGCAGGAAACACCTGGACCGAAGGAGGTTCTGTGTCGCATTTCCCCGAAAATTCTTTACTCGTCTCCGCTTTGTAAATTGGCAATTTATTTCACCGCCTGCAACGTCAATGGTCTAAACATTTTGTGGCAAATTCCTCCTTTTATCGAGTGCGGCACAAAGCGACAGTTTTACACATGACGAGGCAGCTGTGAAAGACGATCAACTGGAGCATGTTTGCGAGCAAACTAATTTGAATTTTCGCTTGACGCTCTGTTTTAATTTAAGTTTATTTGCTGGCCGGCTGGCCAATTCAGTTTGATTGATTTGCGAGCGCACGAAATGTTAATTTAATGGCCATTAAAGCGGCGTAATTGATTTTGGGCACTTGTACTGATAGCTGCGCCCCAAATTCAATTTCAATCAAGCCGTGACCCACAACGCAAGCAACTAAATTGTGTCTTTAATAATAATATGACCGGATGTGTCTAAAAGTGGTAAGACCTCCGCGCAATATAAACATTGAGGCGGTGTTTTGCAGCAGCTGGTTCATTTGGGAAGCGGTGGCGCGGTCAAAGCGTTTTTCCGGTGAAGGAAAATAGCTGCTCGCTTCGCTATTCCATCCAACCCATCTATTCCATCTATTCCATCCGGTAGCCGCGGGCCCAGCTCATTATCCGCACGTACAGTGCGGGGGACGCACGGGCATAATGGGTATGCATTAGTCATATATCCGACACACGCATCGCGCGATGTGGCCGTGTGTGTGGATGCGGAGGTCCTTGGGGCGTCGGGCGAATGACGGGTATGATGTGGACTCTCACGCGTTAGAACAATAAGCTAAAAACGCGAGTCTAATTAGGAGACGCGCACACTGGCAAACTTTGCATACCCTGCAATCTTGCAGCCCGCGGCTGATGGGGATGGAACGCAGAACAAAAGCAATGGCGTTTTAATGGTCGAGAGATATGTACATGCAAAACACTTGGATGGATACATTTAATGGCTTATTCTTTGCTCAAAAGTTGCCTGGAGAAGTTTTAACGACTAATGGGGCAGGAAAGGTAATTGAGTGTGTTGCCTGAATACTTTAATTTAACAAAATTGGCTGCATTTCGTAATATACGCAATCCCCAAAGAGATTGGCCTGGCCAAAACAGATTTCGGCCGCGTTGACAATAATTCAGAGCAGCGCGAAGCAGTCGCTAAACTTCGAAAGCTCAACGCAACTTGTCTCGTAATTTTTATTAATTTTACACCATTGGAGGCTGAAAAGTTTACACATTAATTTTGGTTCTGCCGGACTCTCTGCCTCCTTTTGCCTCTTTTTTTCCTCACCAGGCTTAGCGGCTGCTTACAAGCGCTTTGGCGTGTCCTTTGGGCAGGATTCTTGGGACTTCGCGGGGCTGGGGTTGGCTGAAGAAATTATAATATAAAAGTTGGAACTTTTTTGTTGCAGAAGACTCATAAAAATTGTTTTTGTGCTCTTGTGCTCTACTTCAGCGGAAGTGGCGGGCTGGGGTCCATTGTGGATTTCCGTTTTAATTAGTCGGCGGGCACCGGAATCCCAATCTGAATCTGAGTCTGAGTCTGAGTCCGAATCCGAATCCGAGTCGGAATCCGAATCTGCAATGCAGACAAAGCCTCAGGAAGCGAAGGCAAAAGTTGCCCTTGCCATAAATGCGAAATGTGCGTTGACAAAAACTTAAGCAGGAGCAAGGAGTCCTGGGAAAGGACCTTGGCTTTTCTTCTGCTTGCAAGAGAGTGTCAGTGTGTGTGTGTGTGTGTGTGCGTGTGTGGAAGGGCGTGTGGCGACGGGTGGGCGAGGCTGTGAGGAAGTTCAAGTGATGTGCATAATTTAAATGAAAACGTCATCGCGGCTTTCGCCAGCCCATTGCACTCTACGCTACTTCTGCATTTTCACATCCTCTGAGTGCGGTGCACTCGTGTGTGTGTGCGGTGTGATGCGATGTGAGAGTGTATGTGTGAGAGCCGGAAGCAGGACTCGAAAAGGGACAGAGGAAAGCCCGAAAAGTGCACTGCGGTGGCCCCAAATTGAGTTAAATGGAGCGGGAGACACTGAATGGGGCGAGGAATGGGAGACACAAATGTCCTGGCGAAAGGGGATGCGATATTAACTTGATTAACTAACTGGGAGCAAGGAACATGAAATCAGGTTAAGCAGGTGAAAAGGGCGAGGGGTTAATGTGATTACCCTTCCTCAATAATAGAATTTATACAAATATACATAGAGAGCCTCACAGTTTTTTCAATTACATTTATTTAATCCAGGCAGTAAGTGTTGAAACTTTAGGTGTACTATTCATTGGCATAGTTTTTACTCATACGCTTAAGCCCTGTTTATTTAACATTATATTACAATGAGTTTGTTGTTTTTAAGCTTACGTGTCCAAAAAGAATTATACATAAAAACAAGACAATGAATTCTCAACATGAATTAACCAGCTCCGGAATTCTGCAAATCGTTCTGGACCACAACTACGCCGAACTGCAATCAAATGAATAAATTTGCAAATATAAATAAAGGACCTGGCGCTGGGCTGAATAAATGGAGAGATGAACTTTTTAAATTGCGTTAAATGTTGATCCATGGAAAACGAATTGACGGCCCAGTCAACGGGCCCAGCCAATATTTAACGCCATTTTTATTTATGACATAAATACGGCCCGAACATATTTCATGGTTCGCCCGAGCGCGAACAAACTGATAGATACAATGCATTTGCGAATGCGCCCCGTTCGATTGTCCTTTTCGTTTTGTTGCGACGCCTGCAATCAGGGCTCCCTGGGGCGGGCCTCTGGCGTGGGCGTGGCAGGACGAGCGGAATGCATTTGATGGTCGCCTGTCAATGCCAAACAACAAAAGTGCGGAGGAAAGGCGATTGAGGTGGCTGGAAGCCAAAGAAAAATGCTGAAAAATGTGCACGGCTTCGATGGCTGAGCAAAAACGTGCAGATAAATTTATATGCAACCACACACACACACAGACACACACACACACACACAGTGGCACACAAAGGCAATGCGTATGTATATACTACACCTACAAGCATAAGCCCACATAAAGCACTCAGGGAGCAGAACGGGCCTGCATTTAACAATTTATCTGCAGCTGTCAAAATTAAAACCCCATACGGCTCCACAGCTGGGCGAGCTTCAAAGCCATAACCATTGCGATGGACATGGGTGTGCGGGGTCTTGGGAGGGGATGCCGGTGCGGCGAACCACGACGAGTCAATACCCGTGGCAATCCGTGGCCAGCATTCGTCCAGGACACGGGGGCACTGGGAGAAATGGGTGTGCTTCCGGGCAATTCCGAGCACAACTTTCCAGGTGCATTGATTCATTCTCGGGCGAAATGAATAATAATAATAATCAAATCATTCTGATTTCATTCTGTGCCAAAATCAGCAGTTGAGTGCTTGCCTGAACTCTAATTCCATACTTCACAGCTTGCGAACCATTCTACTTGGCGGTTTGGGAGCTAAGAATTTACATAGCTTAATAAGGTATTTCCCGTCGAACACAAGCGCTTCGCTTCCGATTTTTCAAGTGCACTCAAAAGTCAGCTGCAGGCGGCTTTGGATTTGAAAAAGAGATGGGAAAATCGCAGAGCGGAAAAAGAAAGGCGCGGCGGCAAGAAAAGTGCAGCTCAGCCCTAGGGGGTCACACAATAATGCCGGTCACAGGATAACCAACCAGGAGCACCCACACACACAGAGGCGGTCACACAGACGCTTACACCCGCAAACACACACACACACACACACCAAACACAGACAGACAGACAGTCAATAGCACGGCGTGGACTGGAGCTGACTGTAAAAAACGGAAATGGGGCAATCATAAATTTACACAGATATGCAAGTGCCTCGGCCCGGTTTGTGTGTGTCCCTGTGTGAGTTACGGCGCCACCCGCCACCCGCCACCCACTCAGCCTGATTTTCAGCCCGCCCCCAACTTCAAGCAACTACAAACAAACAGAGTGGAGCAGCGAAACAACAACCACAGCGCAGGAAAGTGCCGGGTGGTCCTTCAAATGTCGATGAAGAGCAGCCTTGCCTGTAAAGAAAATATGCAGGAAATAATGGGTTTATTTTTAGAGACTCAAAACTGATTTCAAATGTTGATAATGCTATTTGAGTCTACGCTTATTTATTCCTTATTTCCTCAGTTTGTTTGGTTGTATTCATATGTCGAAAAAGTTGTTTTATTATTACACTTTCTTTAGGGGATCATAATAGGTTGCCAAATATCTCCCTTCCGCTTTTTTGCTCTTTATTCAATGCTTTATAAAAAGCGTTACAGTGATCGGATTTAGTTCAAATATGCGACGTTTTGTTCGATAATCTGTTTCCATCTAGATTAATATTAAAGATAATGTTAAAGCTAAGAGCCGCTGAATTCCGAGTTATGATTTGCACTGAATATTTTCCTGAATTCACCTGGCACGGAATTCGAGAATGAATTCGTGTCCATTACCCAGTTGGAAATCGCTATTATTCCACGAATTCATCACGAATGCCAAGTTTGGAGTTTCCTGAAATTCGGCTTGCAAATGTCTAAGCCTCGCTGTGTGTGTGTGTGTGGGGGGTGAGTGAAAGTGTGTGCCGGGTGCGGTCCTGCGGCTTCTGGTTCGTTGTTTGTGGGTGGGCCTCGGTGGCTTTGAGTGGGTGGTTCAGTCATGGGAACGACTTCGATTTAATGCGAATGCGATGCGTTGTCCGATGACTGCCCATGAATGGATTTGGCTTTGCCTTTCCCTGTGCATTTCCCTTGGCCTTTCCACCACTGCATTTTCCTGAACATCCAACTCCTGAACATCCCTCACCCACCCATCCATCCTTTTTTTGCGCTCTGCGCTCTGCGCTCGCTGAGCTGAGATTTGTGGTGCGGTGCAAATAGATTTCTAGCGCAGAACATAAATAATACTCACACAAACACACTGGGCTCGTCCGATTCAAAAGCGAGTGCGTTTGTGTGCAGTACTTGATCCTCTTCCTCTGAAACCGAAAAAAGAGGAAAAGCACAAAAAAGGACGAGCAAATTCTGAAACCAAAATCAAAGTGTTTGCATTTGTGAAAATCGCACACAAAGGGGAGAGGCAGAGCGTTTAGGGCGTAACCGGGAAAGGGCGTGGTTGTGCATGCAAATATCCCCAGAACGCTGGCAAAACGTTTGACATTTGCCATTTTGCCATTTTGCCATCCCATCCCCAGCGAGATAATGTAACCTCCATGGGCTGACTCCTTCTGTCTTTCTCAGGCGCAGATCTCTCGGCCTGTCGGATTTTCGTTTTTTTGGATTGCCTGGCATAATGATGGCCACACTGCTTGTTGTTGCCGCCTGCCAGCAGTGCGATTTGCATTTTCCTATCGCCTGGCCACATTCTTGTCTTGCCTTTCATACTTTCCTCGTTTGGGGCCCAGAAATTTATGCAACCCAGCATTTTGGCCACTTCCTTCTCCGTACTACATTTTGGGCTTCATTAGTGAATAGGGTTGGGTGTAATTAGTACCTGAGCCGGCAAACATTTCTTGGGCCTGAAACTCATTTCGTGTTGGGTTCCTTAAAGGTATCGGCACGAATCAGATTTTTCTGTTTCCAGCGATTCTCTGCACATGACGAGTCAGAATTGCAATCACTGATTACTTTTAAGTAATGCGAGCCTTGAGTGGAAAGAGTATGAGGTGCTACTGGAGTAATGAGGTAAATTATTTTGCCTTGCTCCATTATTAAAATTTAAGTGCTGAGCTTTAATTTTAATTAAATGCTGTGAATAAACCACAAATCAATAATTGAGATATTTTCAACAGTTCCCAGGAGTTTGTCCTCAGATTGCTTGGAAATCTTACAAAAAGTTTTCGGCTCAACTAAAGTTGACTTGAATGGCACAGGCTGCAGTCAGTTGGAAATTCCGAAAAGTGTTGAATTTTTTACCGAGGCAGACAGAAGTCCGGAGGGGACGAGCATTGGGACTGGGAGCCCTTGGAGGAGATGCTAGTCAGGGTCCTTTCCAATGTCTATCGAGCAGTCTCATCTACAGCTCTTGGTAATCCCCAAGTGCTGCTGAACATGAGAATAACACACGTAATGCATATTTAAACATTTGCTGATAGCAAATGACAAAGGTGGCAAAGGACCTCGGGAAACAGGCGCCGGTGGTCCACAGGATCAAACTCACCGATACACCGAGTCGAGCCGATGGAAAACAATGAAAGTGGTGGAGGCTAGTTTGCGGGGACTCCCCGAGTTGGGAAAATGTTTGGCCAACTTAAACCTTAATCAATGCAAAAGTTTCTGGCCTAATCGCTCTCAATTATTCAAGTGAAACGTGGCATTAAACAACTACGTGAGTGGAGGTGGCAAGTGGAGACCCTAACGAGGCATAACTTTCGCTCTCTCAGGTGGCAGGGGTTTTCGGGGCGGGCGGCCAGGTGGGCGTGGGTCTGGCATTACGTATAATTTACCTAACCAGCCTCTGCCGCCTCTCGGCGCAGGTCACCTGCGCTGAAGTGGTGACCCCAACCGCCACTCACTCGGTCTCCGTTCGTGCACTGAAAACAAATTATTTTGGTATCCCACACTTTATTTACTAAATACTTATATCACCTATATAATCATCTATATAATGATGTGCATTAGAATACATAGCAGTTATTATTTATATATTATTTCTACTGTGATTAAATATATTTTGTAAACACACGTTTAATCATATATTAACTTCAAATAGACGAAAAATAATAAAAAAAAATTTTAAATAAATAAATACAATTTCTTCAAAATATGTGTGTAATTGCTAGATTGGGATGTATTTTATATTGTTTTTTGTGTTGAAGAAACCATGTTTCCAATGACCTAAAATTTGAACTCAAACATTTTCAGTGCAATCCAGCCGGGTTAATAATAATGATATTTAAGTGGAGTGGTGGCGATGCACACGGTCCACAGAATCGCAATGAAAGGACAAAGTTGCCAACGGAAACGGAAGCAACTACACAGAGTCGCTCATTCCGGCCATTCGTGAGTGTGTGAGAATAAGCCCTTTGTAACCAAAGTCATATAGCCGGTTTAGCTTGGCAGAACCAAAACTATAACTGGAATTACACAAAAAAGTATTCACACACGAAAATATCGTGTGCCGTAGGAAAGAGAGCTAAAAATTGAAAATGTTCTCAACTTTACAGCTGAAACTGTGGAGGAGGGACATATCTGCAGTACATATGTATCTGTGCTTATACCTTCGCCAGGTGGAATGGTCCGGTGTGATGAAAAGTCAGGAAGTAAAGTTTTACGGTTCACGTAAAAGCTGAAATGTTCATACAATCAGCATGAATTATAACTCGGATGTGGATTAATACTGGCTCGAAGTGGGCGACTGAGCGAGTGAGTGTGTGTGTGGCTTACTGACAAGCCTTCTAGCCTGATTTTGCGGCTGAATCGGATTCCGCATCCCGACACCCGACCCTTTACCTGTGAAAAGTTGGGATTTGCAGCGTTATGCGCTTTTGATTTTCCTGTAATTAAAAACTAAGCTGCGCACTGCTGCGAGTTGCATTATTGAAGTTATAGAAATATACAAAAAATGATGTGGCAATTTAAGTAGTTTATTTTACGAAGGAAATGGCAGGGGAAGTTACATCGTAAATTTCGATTTTAGTCGATTTTTGAGGTGTGAAAATCTAAAAACCAAACACAGTAAAGCATGTATCATAATTCTGGATGGCGTGGCACGGTGCCAATATTAAATCCAAATTTAAGACAAGCTGATTAGAATCACGCCTGAAACCCGTATATTTTATGACCATCTTGGAGCAAAAGCTCATAAATTAGAAAAAATGCGTTGACATGACACTCGAGCGGAATGGAAATGGAAAAGAATTTGGCATCAGCAAATATTTGCAGCACGTTTTCGTTTACATATCAACTTGACAACTTTCGCATTACGATTAAGATGTACAGCCGGAGAGCAGGACGGATCCGGAATATACGGAAAACAACGTTATCAACACCTTCGGGACGCACACAAGATGGGGGCGTGGCAGGGCTCGGGGAGGCGGACGACAGCCCAGCACCCAAGTCCAAGTCATGGGCGAGATTTATGTGTTTTGCTCGACTGTGCGACTGTGCGACAATAAAACAAAACAAAACGCAAGCGGAACACAAGTTGCGATTAGAGATGGCAGCGCATAGTTATGATCCGAGGGAAATCCAAGGGCCTGCGATTCCCGATTCGTACGCTCCACTCGGACATAAATATTAGAAGTGGCATTTCAGCGCACGTTGAGCGGGGTGAGCGTCGCATCGAATGCCAAATATTTTGACGTATTTCAGTGGCTGCTGCCAAGGAGTTCCCTCAGCCCCCGTCCCCTGTCCCCCAGACGCAAACAATGGCCATTATGGTCGCAAATGGTGGAATAACAAGATGGCCCAAGCCGAAGGGGTAGAAGCTTTGATGCCCTCTAATAGAGAGTCTCTTCACAAATTTGTCAGTTTGGTAATTTGTTTGTTCCCGATGTATTCGAACGCTGTATTCGAATGGTTGCTCTACGTAATGGATATCTGATAACCGAATACCGAGATTTCACACGTGCGCCACCTGGCGTCACTGCTTAATTGCACAATGCTTCATTATGAATGTCCTGTTCAAAGTCCTTTGCTAAGGTCGCCAGACAATCACAATGAAATGTTATGCGTAGCCTGGAATCAGCATGCCCAATCTCACCCTACAGCTTCATTAGTTTCCGGGATCAAATGGACAGTCAGATGGACGGATGGACAGACATAGCTAAGTCCTTTTCAACTACTTTAGAATATCCTCGAAAAACGCTACTGAGAATGAAAAGATTTTTAGGCGACAGCTCGGTAAGTCTGGCATACCCGAGTCCATGTCCTGTAGAATAAGTCACCTTCAACAGCTCCACCTCCAATTTGGTGGTCTCGATGGCCATTGGAACTTATATTTATGAGCGGCATTCGCGAGCGAGTTCCTGCTGAGAGATGCGTAGGAATTTTGCTTTTGGTTCGTTAAGATTTACGAGACAGCCAAACACACACACACACACACACCCACACCCACGGTGGACAAGGGATGGAGGACCCCAGCACGTCCTGACTTTAGAAATTAATTGGCCCAACTAAGAAATTCGAGAGCGAGCGCCGTGCTCATAAGTCCTGGCATCGTCCTGAGATGCGGTTTTTTCCTTGGCCGTCGCCCCAGACAAAATTAATTTGTTATCCTCGCTTGTTTAACGCAGCTATAAATTATGATGCCAAAGTTTTTGGCCACTCAACGAGCGGCAAAGCACGGGCGACTTTTCACCGTGGCCGGCCACGTCGCCTTGGCAATTATTAGCTTTTGTTACGCACACTTTATCACTGGCCACGTCGATATGGGTGCCCTTCTTTCCTACACTGCGAGAAATCATTGCCCTTATGCTCAATTCGTTTCGCTAACTCATTCGAGGGGTGCACTAACCAACTTGGTTCAACACAACATCCTCTCAAACTGAAATAAACAGGTGATGTTTTCAGTGCAGCTGTACGATATATATGGGCCGCGTAATTGGTGGGCACGTTAATCAAGGAGGGAGTGGGCCCGGAGAAGGGCTCTCGTCCATGGCCAATTAGAGACCCGTGACCGGCGACGCCTCGAAGATGGATGCTGATCAGCACGAGATGCTGCGATGCTGAGATGCCACGCCCCCTTAGAGCCTCCATTACTCCATTCGCCCCTCCCCGGCCGGCCGAACATAAATCCTTTCCGGAAGCCTCTATTAGCACGGTGTTTAGTGGGCCCCAGCTTGATGGACCTTGATTAGCTCCGATATGCCAGCTATAAATTAGCAGGGATGTTAGATTTAGAGGCAGGAAAGGATAAACAGCACATAGATCAGGAAACATTGGAAAAGTGCCGGAATTCTCACCGCTGAGTCAATGCAACCAATTACCTATTATTTATAATAATAATAAAATAGGGCTTTAACGCTTGAATCATTATTGAAGGTCCTTTTGAGGAAAATACGTGTTTCAGTTGGCAAGAAGCTTCCTGCTTGAAGCGTTGTATCTCTTCCAGATCTCTAACACGATTTAATCCCATTTCCCGACGTGGAGTACATTTCCCAGCGAATTTCCACCGATCAAGTGGCGTTGGCATTTGGCGCGTTACTGCTGATTTTCCGCTTGATTGCCTCAACTTATCCAGCTTGTTTTAAAAAACAGATTAAATTCCCTTGCTGTCTCGCACCACCCACCCATCGAACCACCCCCTGCACCACCCACTGCACCACTCTCTGCCCCACCCATTAACCGTTGGCATCGTTGTCGCCTTGTTAATTAAACGTGGCACACACCGCTAGCAGAAAGCAGCATGCGATGCGGCATTGTGCCTCGATTGCGATTGACACAATAAATTGTCAATTACAGTGCAATTACGTATGGAAATCGGTGGCGTCTCTGTGCACCCACTTTTTTTAGTAGGTATTCCGCGGTGTACACTCGCGTCAGGGGCGTGGCGCCTCCCAGTTTCGCAGGCAGCAGTAGCCGCTTGATTAAATCGATAAAAATCGAGTCTCCTTTCCAACGCAGTTGGAAGTCGAGGGCACACAATAGAAACGCGCAAATATTGAGTTGGGGTGGAGTTGGGTGTGCAAAGGACATTTATGCTGGGTCGAGGCTACCAACACACAGCCGTGAAAAATACGGTCCACATGGCGAGATTCGGGGCCTACAAAATAAGCTACCATCTTTGCTCAACTTCTGCATTTTAAACAGAGGATCTTTATCGCTTTTAATCGATTCAATTTAACGATTTAAGGCTCAAAGATTTACCTTTTGAACACCAACAAAAAGAAAATCTGGCAGTAGTTCAAATTTTATACAAGCAAGCGTTTTATTCTAATGTTCGATGCAAGTTTTGCATGTTTCGCTACCAATGAAAATATTTGAAAAACTGGTTAAGCCAACTCCATCGACACGAAATCCACAACATGTGTCCCCAGGCCACGCAATGTGTCATTCTGGCCCCATTACCACTACCAGCACTCCTTCTGTGTGGACGCGTGTATTTCCGTTTCCGGTTCGTTAATAGAGTTAGTTGCACATACCGCTAACTGCGCATACAATGGCTGTGGAAAATTCCCCAGCCAGCCAGCGCCAAAAATTGGCATCTGTGTTTGCGGGAGTGGAAGGGGCACAGGTGCAGCAATGGAACAGGAGTATACCCATACCAGCACTTCCCACGGCACCCACTGGTGGCCACTGTCAGCATGGTCGCATCCTCCTGCCCTCCAGGAACCCTCTTCAGCCATTGCTGCCACTGCTTTGCTGCAGTTTTCCAGCAGGACTGGCTGTTATTGTTGCTGCTTCGTCCTGTGGACATTTAACTATTTTTGCAATGGCGTTAATTGGAAATGGCAATTTCATACGCCCCCAGACAGTGTCGGTCTCCTTCGCTCCTGCACAGGGAAAAAGGGAGTCATAAATTAGCCATAGGACTTCGTGGCTCCTCGCGGACTTTGGGATACGAAATTACATACATTTTAGGTCAAACATTAGCTTCTGAGGAGCTCAAATTAAATCGGAAAGTTGTGTTAACGTAAGAAGTTAAGTGCTGAATATGTCAACACTTTCGTTGTCCCTTCTCTCAGCCGAGTTTTCTTGCCGTGTAGGCTCTTTTCATTCTTCTCCTTTCCATGCCCTTCCTTAGCCCTCATTCCTAGTCCACTTTTGTCTGCATTTCGCAGTTTCCCTCGCCCCTCGCCTAGTTTTTTGACTTTTTATTTTATGGCATTTTGCAACTGCGGCACACAATCAGTGGCACACATTTTCAAGGGGAGCGCATTCGATCGGTTGCGAATGAATATAAGCCATTCTAAACATTTTTAGTTGATTGAAAAATTGTGCAGTTGGCTGGCGATTCGAGGGCACAGTGTGTGGGGTCCTGGGGTTTTCCCGTATTGAAGGGGAAAATTTAAGCTGCATTTAATTGGGTAGAAATGTGTGGGATTGAGTGCGCCGAAGTGCTCGATGTTTCGGCAATTATGAGGGGGACGCAACGTGCACAAAAGATGGATGAATGAATTCCGGGATTATCGTGCATCAATGGTCAAATATCTTGGCATTTGAAAAAATGGGCTTCGAATGGAAATAACTTTTTTAGTAATAACCACGTGAAAGCAATTATTTGACAGTTTCTGCTGCAGAAATGATGTCAAACGAAAACATCGGAAAATGCTCTGGGCACAACTTAGGTATCGAAAACTAATTAGCAAATAATCCGCAACGAGATTTACACACAAATGCGCCTGCAGATGCCATCTATGTTGGAATATATATTTCATATGTTGCAAACATTCGGGCAACCAACTAATTAAAAAACTACGCCAGCAAAAATATTTTCGTGTTTTTGTCAGTGGGAAAAGCGAGCCAGAAACGAAATTAGAAACGCAAAGAGAATTCAGCACACGTTGCGAAATAGCAAAGTGAAAAATGAATAATGACTTTGACAGCAGGAGGAGCAGGAGGAGCAGGAGGAGCAGGAGGAGCGGAGGAGCCGGCGCATCCTGAGGATCCGGAGGATAACACGTGTAGGTGTGATGCTTAATGCAGTTAAGCAGTGCGAATGCAACAAAAAGCCGGCAAATCCAGAGGATGCCACCCATGTGGGGGAGCCGAGGTCCTGGACGCCCGAAAGGAAATGCAATTTGGAAATTGAAAACGTTTCAAGGGGCGCAGGAGGAGCCACTCGGCGCCCACTTTTTGCTGTTTAACTTTTGCAGGCCCCAAACTCATTTGCATGCGATTTGCTGTAATTGAATTTCGCCAAAGGCGGCAGCAAAACCTCGCCCTATCTGTCTATCTGGCTGCCTTCCGCTGTAGTTCTAGTTCTGGCCAGCCTTCAAAAAGTTTTTCCGCTTTCCGCTTTTCCTCCGCAAACACAAGACAAATGTGCGTAAACAGCCGCCCGGCAGGCGAAAGCCTTTGAAATGAGCCAGGACTGTGTCACTGGCTGATAACGTTTAATGGATTGCTGGGGCCTCTCAACCGGCGACAGAGCCATTTGCTTTTTGTTTATTTTTTGCTATGCTAGGCCCGGCAATGAAGACATTAAAATATTAATGTGCGGCATGAATCAGCCCGGAGGCATGGAAATGGAGATGGAAAGGCAATCTTCAGGGCGGGAATACGTTCCGCAAAATTGCGGATGAGCTCTGAAAGAAAGGAGGTTTGGTGACTGGTTCTAGTCGGTTCGAGTATTACTAAATATATCCAAAATATTAGCTTGGCTTTTAAATCCTATATCATATTATAGATTTCCATGAGATAGTGCAAAGAGTGTACCAGGATAACCATTTCGTGGGCTATGTTCGTTTCGATGGTGTGTTTCCTCTTCCTGAAACGCCGAAGCTCCGAAGAAGCATTGTATCTCAGCGCTCGCAGACAAAAGTATAAAAGCATCAAAAACTAAGCCAACACTTTTCGGTCTCTGACAGCTGTGAGATATGCAAAGAAAGTTGACGAGCAGCCGCAAATTACTCACACACGCACACTCGAGTGCGACACGCCCACATCCTGCTCCTTCAGCCCAGCTGGGTTGCCAAGTCAACAAACAAATTAATTACAGGCTGTCTCAATAGTTCGCCACATGTATCTGCGTGCCACACTCCACTCATACTCACACTCGCCTTTCTGCTGTCAGCAGAGCTTAGCACGGTTTGACAAAATTAAATGCAAAACTCATTATGAAATGTTAATAGCAGGCTGCTGCCGCTGGAAAGTAGTGGCTGTTGCTATTGCCGCTGCTTTTGTGGTTTTACAAAACATATTAATTAGCATTAAATAATTAAAATATGCCCGCCGCTTAACGTCATTCATTTTAATCAGTTTTAAGCCCTCCTCGGTTTTTGCGGCTACTGTAAGTTTAATGGGTGTTCCCAGAGTGGTGCGGCGCTCATTAAATGTTAGTTATTTAAAAACATAAACAAATAAGTGATTAAATAGCCTGAATTTATTTGCATATTTAGCGGCGCGGCTCACGAAGCGATTGGCTTTGATTTAAGAGCTTGCCGCTGAGTCGGCAAACAACGCGGCGTATACTTAATTAAAAGACCCTTGTTCAATGGTTTTGAGGAGATTTAACGTTCCTTTGTTCGCAGAAAAAGCTGGAGGGGCATTCGACATACAAACAGCGGAATTAATTAGCCAGGTGTGGCGGAAGGAAATAACAATGGCAAATTATCAGCTGACCCTACATTTACAACACTTACACCTTTTGAATGAGTTCTAAGCGAATATCCCTTTGTTCAATGGTTTTGCGTCCTTTTGGATGGAACTCATTGGGAATAGCCTGTCGTTGGAATGAAAATTCGAATTGTTTATTTGTAATTAAAAGGCATAACAACATGCTTCGGGTTAGACTCCTTGAGCTTCATGAACGACATCGAGATCAAGTAATTGAGAAACATTCGGGCAATATTATTGCTTTGATGCCGTATGGACAATGCATTTATTTGTATTAATTGCATTTTTTGTTGGCCAAATTTCGATTCACAACAGCCCCCGCAGCGGCTTTGTTGATGTCCGAATGGAAAATCGTTGTTTACCGACAGTGCCGGGCATAAATATAAATCCGCCTCCGACTGCGACTGCGGGAAGTGATTGCCTCCCGGGCACTTAGCCGTATTGGTTTGGATTGCTCCGGTTGCCTGGCAGCCACAGCCACAGCCATAGCCGCCAACTGTTCCGGGCTCCGGGTGGATCCTCATCCGATTTGGTTTCTGCTTCTGCAATTTGCCTAAAAGTCTAAAAGTGGCATGAAAACGCGCAGCTATTGTTGCACAGCACAGTGGTAAACAAATATGCGTGCCAAAAATGTGGCTTTAAGTAAATGGATCGGCTAGATGGCTGCAGGAATGCGCTCTACAAAGAACTAACTTATAAATCTTCCTTTTATTATTAGGTTATTTGAAGTGAGCCCTTAGAAAATGACTACTTTGCAACAGCACTCGCGTTCTGTGCAAAAAGTTCGAGAGCAGCTCAGTCCCAATTCGTTGCAATCGGATTGGAGGAAATATCGTTTGTCACGTCCCACTTTATTTAGAATTTGTTTTCTGCCGATGCCAATGGGAAAAACAATTTAAATTTTGTCTCTCCCGGCAGCGCGCAAATGAAAATAAAATAAAAACGCCGATGTCGTTGGCGATGCCAGAGCAAATCAAAATCAAATCGAAATGTAATCGCGCGCACCAAAGCCAAAGCCGAAAGCAATCGCATTATCGCCACATTGGCGTGAAAGTGCCACGCCCACGGCCCCCGACCCCGGCACCCGCCCCCTTGCCACGGTTAACCCTCACGCACGTTGCACACATATTTAACCCTCCACAGCCAGCCGCCCGATGTTTATAGTGAGCTCATATTTATGGTTACAATATTTGCCTTTAACCGGAAATCGATGAAATTTTTATGCCTTCGGCTTGGCGTCCCTTTATTTCATTTTATTTATGTGGTCCGGAGTGTGTGTTTGGCTGAAATATACGTTGCGATGTTGGGGCTTACCAATTCCAACCGCAGGCCCAAGTATTTGCACTCGGCTTGATTTTCCAATTTTTCCCGCTCTTTTCTCCGCTCGCTCATCGAATTCAGGCAATTTAGCGGATTAACTAAATCGCTTTCGGCTCTCATGAATTTATACGTTTTGTTTGTGCAGCGCATGCAAAAATTCTGACATATTAATATGCGTACGAATCGCCTCCTACCTTACTTCCTTCCCTGCTTTGTATGTACATATGAATTCCACTTGCTTTCCAAATGGCGTGGCCATAAAACTCCATCTTGCTCCAGAAATTGGCTGTGAAAGTGTGGATATATACAAGTATTGTTGGTTTGTCATTTTCGTGGGCTCACGACGCTCAGTTTGCGGTTTGATATGAAGTCAAACTTGTGGCCAAGTGACCAAGCTTAGCATCCAACTTATACCAAATGCACTGAATGGTAGAGATTTCCGTGCTTAGAAGGATGTATAGAGCAATACATTTGGTAATTACGAAATCGTTTGGTATTCAATCATGTTCAAATAACCTGCTTATAATTAACCCCTTTCCAAGCTCTAGCTGAAATGAAACTACTTAGCTAATGCCTATATTGTTCATAATGTGCTCAACGCTTTTCCGGCGCCTGCCACTAACAATTGAAACCATTCAGAGCACTTCGCAGAGCACAATTTCCTTGGCATTGTTAGTAAACGCTTTCCAGCCATTCGCTCTTTTCAGTTATGGCTGCCTCACAATTATGTGACAATTTCATTGATTACTGGGAACGCTGAAATCGCCGATCCCCTGGCACACAAAATAATGACAACCAAATTGCCGTCACGTATTGCAGCCATGTTATGGGTTGGCAGTCGCGAACAATGGTGATGTATTTCAAGCGTGAATTTTAGCTCCCAAATGCAATTGCAGAAAGCTGCAGAAAGTGTCCAGATTTGTGGGCTATCTAGCTGCCAGCTAATGGCTCTCCTTTCGATGAGGATGATCACGCCCAAAGCCCGAAGCCCGAAGCCCGAAGATGACGATGATGATGATGGATGGTTCGTTTGCTGGTGTGGGGCCAAATCCTGGACCTGGCACGTGCCCAGCTCCTCCTTGCATTGTTCTTGGCGTCCGCTTCCGAACTTACAGCAGTTATATTTCATAATTCACACACTTGAAGAAATAGTATAGCGGAATGGCTTTTATATGCGGCGTATAGTAGTTTTATCGGCGCAGTGTTGCCGAAGCGGCGTAAGAGTTTTAGTGTGACCATGCAGGAGAAAAAAGGCTTATTATTAGTATGTTTTCAACTAGATTAGGTTACTGTTTGGTGGATATTTACATTTAACTCAAATTCACGTTGGTGGATTTCTCATCCCGCTTTTGTGTTTTTAGTGAGCTCGCCGCTGCCACAGCTCAATTCATTGCAACTTCGGTGCCCCTCTTGCAGTAATCTGAATTGCTTTCCCACTTTTTCATGGCTTTGGCATCGTGCTCCGGCTTTTTGCTGCAATCTTCAGCGCCAGAATTTTTACCTGCACGGAATTGGAAATCATGTGGGAACCCTGGTCGGGCTGCCGGAAGACTGTGTTCCCGGGTCCTGGGTCACGTAAGCGGACTTACTTTGTCACTGGCCGGGGCGGGCCAGTTCAATCATTTACTGTCATTTACTGCCTTAGTTACCTGTCCTGCGGCGTCTCCAATATTGCAAAAAATAAGGGACTGAACTACCGGCAACTTTAAGCACGAGTGCGCTTATTTCATGTGTTCTAGGGAAATACCCCTTCCTACTACCTGACTGGCATGGCCAAGTAAACGTCACGAGTCTTATAAATAAATTGATTTTAATTGCAAATAAATATGCGGATGTTGTGGGACGGATATATTTGTGGCAAGGCGTATGATCACTTTTCGACTTAAGAAATGTGTGCACTGACCAAAATATAACAAGACATTTATTTCTTAAGTACCAACAAATTCTTGTAGCTCCTCTTATTTTTAAAGCAAATTCGGTAACTAAAACTTAACTTAACTTTCTTATTATTTACATGTAAAGTTTATTTTTACCCGGAGGTCGTGTACTAATGTTGAAAATAAAATAAATATTTGGCTGGGTGTTCCAGACTGCCCCGCTTTCCTCCCTTCCTGTTATGGATGACATGAGTAAATTTAGTCCACGACAACTCTCTGCACTCCGAGGACAACTCTTGCCTTCGCTAGACTTACTGATAGCAGTGCATCCGCTGGCCAGGACATTCAACCATCTGCTGCCACGCCCCGGACCTCCGCACGCCTTGTTTGCTGTGGAAATGAATTTCTAATACAAAAATTGCGCTGAAAAGTGCTGCAACGCCTGCTGGTCGCTTTTGGCTCGAGCGTCAAGGGCTAACAATTGTTTTGGCCAACGTTGCCAACACTTGCGGGGTCAGAAGTGGAATGGGGCTCCAAACGGACAGGGAGATGGTGGCACGCATATGGCCCAGAGGCCGGAAGTGGTTCGCGTGTGTGCCCCCGCGGAGAAAGGAGCCGAAAACAGAGCAGCGCAGCAGATCTTGCGTCCTTCGCCTGGCTTTGGGCTCCTCCGAGTCCCTTTGCACCGAGGACCCCACCGCCGACTTCTCGCACGGCACACACTTCACGCTGGGCATGCAAAATGCACGTCTAATACAATGCAAAATGCAAAACGCCGGGAAACCAACACACAACAAGGAGACTGACGGGGCATCAGTGCACTCGCAAAAAAGTCGAGTGGCTTACCTGTTAGGCAGGCTTATATTAGGGCGCCACCTGTTGGCTGTTGCTTCCAGTGCTCCGAAGGATATGGTAGGATTTACTCATCTTTGGCATTTGAATAGATTATGAAAAATACAATTATATTAGGAGCCAGGATACTTACATTTCATTTCCTACCTTTACAGAAAATAAATAACAGGAGTTCCTCGACTATCAGATACCCCGTACTCAGCTAGTTTCCTTTTTCCTGTCACAAACCTTTCCACGAATCTATTATGTAATTTAGCAAGGCCAAATTTGGCGAGCGCTCTTATTTTTGTTTCGTATTTTTTCAAAGTGTATCGACGGAAAGGGATTCTCGAAAAAATGGGTTTGCTCACATACAAACACGAAAAACAGGAAATTGAATTTTCGACTTTGGCAAGTGTGCGTGCCAGGAAAGAGGAACCAGAGCAAGAAGCAGCAGCCCAGGAACAACTTATGCCCGCCACTTCTGTGCAATGCGGATAGCTCCTGCTCCTGCTCCTCCTTCTGCTCCTGCTCCTGCTGCTGTGCAGTTCTTCTTGGGCTGCGGCAACTATTGCCAACGCAGGACGAGGTCCTGAAGTCCTGACACTGGCAGCGCCTCGTTTTGCATACCAAGCGAGCGAACGGAGCTCGACTTGTGCCGGCGGAAACGAAATATTTAACAACAAAGCAAACACTAAGGCACACACACCCATACTCATACACCCGTACACCCGTACACACGCACACTCGCAGATAAACGGGTATTTGTGTGCGCTGCATAATTGAGTGGGCGTGGCGGGCGTCGCAAGTTTAACTTTAATTTGCCAGCTTTCATCTGACTTTGTTGTCGAGCGCCGCAGAACTAAGCTCAAATTAATAGCCAGCGATCTGGGCGGAACCCCTCAAGCGCCCCTCGCTAAGGCGGCAGCTCAATGACTTATCATATACAAATTACAAGGGTCTTGCTTCCACTCGCCGCCACGCCCACCGCCCCCTGCGAGGAGCAATTAGCGATGGGAGCCAGCTCACAGTCAAGCGAAGAAAATGTTATAAAATAAATGTATTTTGCTTGTTTCTAAGCGAATTGAAGATAGGGGAAATATATTAATGTGTGTTACAGTAGCAAATAAAGTCGTTCTAATACATTCAAATGTATGAATTGAAAGTTGAATTCATAGTAATGGTAAAATTCATTTTAGCCCATATAAATCACGCTTCCATCTCTGGGACTTTCCACATTCCCAAACTCAGACAAAAGTCAAAAGTTACAATTTACGCTTGTAGATTGCTTTAAAAACTTCTCTCCGGTTGCTATCTGCTGCTACAATTTTGCTAATTAACTCAGCGCTCAAGTTTTGGGGACAAATCCACCCCCAGAATCCCATCTCCGACCAGAAAGCCCCACAAACTTCCCTCGCGACTGTCGCTAATTTCGCTAATCAAAGCGCGGGGCTTCCCTTTTGGGAAGGGGAAACCCCACTTCGATTTTATTAAACGGGATGCCGGCAAGGGGACATTTTGAAAGGCCCAACAATAACTGGCCAAAAATGAAAACAGCAGCAATAAATGTATAACTTGTGTTAATGGCAAAGCGAACCGAAGAGCTGCCGAGAAAATGGGTTTTTTCTTCGCTCCTCCTGGCCGATAATTAGTTGCGTTGTTTAGGGGCAGAGCAAAAAAAGGAGCGAAAAGCTAGCCAGCATGGTTATTGCCCCGACACGTGCCACCCTTCGGCAACCCGGCTCCCAAAAATATCACACACAAATGAAGTGCTCGCGGCTCTAAGTCCCCAAGAGTCGATAATGTCGCGGCATGGCCGCAGAGCAAACGCCACCAGGAGGGGGAGCATTGCAGCCTCCACTGAGAGAAAAGCCCCCTGCGCAGCATCAATGCAAAAAAGAGCGAGTTCCGTGGGACTAGTATGTCCTTGAAATAGGTAGCTTGTCACACACACGCGTAATATTACTTCTACGACTTTGCATCCCTTTAACGAAACACTCCTTTTCTCCCAGTGAACCAAGAACCAACAACCAACAATTGGGTAGGAAGCGGAATCGGACGGGGGAGTCCGGGGATTGGAGAACTGGAAGCTGGCGACGAGCGCCAAAACTCATAAAATTCAAGCCATTGAGTTCTCGAAATCGCTTCGGGCTTCATTTCGACTGCCCCGCACCCGGGAGGTCCTTTTGGCCTCTTGACTTCTGTCGCCCTGCTCCTCGCCGCTCGGCCATTTAAATTCGTTACGTTTCGATTGCCGTGAATATGCAGTCAACTTTATAAAATTTATAGTTTAATCTGATAGATAGGAAATTGCTTTGTTTTGCCAGGCTCGCAATCGGATGGGCCACGGAAGGAGCAGAGCCCCGAAAAGTTGGCAAAATATTAATGGGGATTTCGGATGGAAACGGGGGACTTTGCCTTTGCCAAGGCAGCACTTTAAAGCCTCGACTCAGTCGATAAAAAGATATGGTGCAGCTCGGAAACAGCACTTTGGTGCTAGTCGAACACCCAGATCTCCTCTATTTCAGTAAATTATGCCAGTTACACAAGGCAAGGGGATTGCCTAAAATACTTTCAATTAACTGTAACTGCATTAATAAATGTTTATTTCGTTCAGATATTTTCAAGGATTAACGTGTGCATTTATGTTTTTCCAACTCAATATCCTTCATGCAGGCTTGACATATTCCGGTGGCAGTCTGCTTGTCTGCCGCATAAAATAAAGATATTTCAGTTAACCCAACTTATAGCGCCATGAAGGATGCTGAGTTTTGGCTTGTCGCTCTGTGTGCGATATCCTTTTCGAGCAGGACATCCACCCGTGTGCTGTCAGGCAATTGCCTAATTAAATTTTACACCGAAAGTCGTAAAACGAGATCTCAATAAACACGAGACAGCAAAAGGTGGCGAAGCCATTTGCATCCCTTTGCGGGTCCTAATACCACTTCGCTGCTCAGGAGCTAATAAGACGGCCAAATATTCCGACCAGGTCAGCACTAAAATCACGCGGTTCACTGACCCGCGGCCAAATCTCCAAAATCTCAGCCTCGCTTCAATATCGACAGTGGAAGTGGAAGTGCTGGTTAAACAGAGTGCAGCTGGAGGGCAGGACGTCAACATCTCGGGCTGTTTACTCACTGGAGGACTTTCCCTCATACGGGGGCACTCGGAAAATGTGTGGAACTAATACTTGTACATCGAAATGGGCCTTTCGCTTTTGACATTAATGCAGGTTATCGGCTGTAAACTGTGCTTAATGTGGCCAACAGGCTCCTTGTTTCGCGCAGTGTCGAAGAACTGGAATCCTGAAGCGGTCAGTTGGACAAGTGGCTCCGATGTTTGCTTAGCCCATCACAACCGAACAGGTCGAGCCATCGAAAACTGAATCGGACTCAGCTGAGCTCGACTTTTGACAACCCGACTCCTCGTCATCATTGCCATCAGAATGGAATTGACCACCGCCCCAGTTATATTCAGATATACTCTACCATACGAGTATGTGTGTCAGTGGCGCTGCAAGCGCAGCTTGTTTGTTCTTATCCTTCGGCACTCATATAAAGTTTGTTTGCGGATTTGTGCAGCGCAATATGTCATTGCTGCCTCTTTGGGCATCGACTTGGATGTGGACGTGGATGTGGATAAGGATATGCATGTGGAAATGGCGGGGCAGCGGCGACCACGCTTAATGGCAATGTACGTTCAAGTAAACACACACACACGCACACACACTCAGCATCCTGGCGCACTTGTGTGTTAGCGAGGGTCGCTCGGACACTTTGCCTGCCATCCATTCCAATGGATTTCTTCAAGTATATCTAAATCCAAATCTGAGTTTGAGTTGGGTATTTCATTGTGGATTTTCGCAAGCAAGCTCATTTATGCATATTATATACTCTATATATTCCATATGTTTATGAGCTTCCATATGCTTCCTATTATTTTTATTAAATTAAAAAAAATTCTTAAAACCGCCCTCGCATGTGCCCACATGCAGCTCGGTGTGCAGCGTCGACGTCGGCTAACAAATCCTTTTGGCATTATAAACATTATTAAAATTTCATGTTTCCTGCTACGAGCGACATCCCCACCGACCTGCCCCTCCCACTTTTCCGCCGCCCATTCGCTCTATCTCCCTCGCTCGCCGCCCACTCAAAACGCAAACGTAACGAAACATGAAACTCGAAACTTGGAAGGCCCAGAAGTGGACGAGAGCGAGGCTGGAGGCCCTATAAAGCTCACGGAGTATCCTGACCAGGAGGCCCGCCACCCTAAGAGGTTCTCGCCCCAGCACCACCCACCACCCACCAACCACCCGCCACCCACCACATCCCTGGCCATAAGACTGTCTAGCCTTGCTTATTTGCAGCATGCTTCATGCTTTATGGTTACTTGGTCAAGGGCCTTTCATGCTCTCTAACACACACACACACGCACACACTTGCACTCACACAGATACACACACACACACGCGCGCGTGTGGGCTTAAGCTACACACACTCATAAAGACCGGGACACGAAATGCATGAAATTTTGCGCCGTAAATCGTTAAAATGGTTTTATTTAAGTAAATATGCAAAAATCCCTTTGTTAGACTCGCAGCATTATGTCCGGGGTCAGCACTTGATACGTTAATATCCGGAATTTAATTTGAAAATTTAACAATCTGCATAAAGCGAGATACGAATGGAGAGAAGGTAAGCAGAATGTGCTTTATTTTACGACTTTTTTGGTTAGGGCTCCATATGTCGCATGCGAAATCTTAGATGTGCACTTGTATAGACTGAGGTGGGAATGCATAAAGTGCCGTGAATTATGTCTTATTTATGCAAATTATTGCCATTATTTGAGGGAGCAGACGGGAAAACCATATATCAAACCTCAGGTAAATATAGTTGGATGAAATTGTTACCCAGCAAATGGCAGTCAAACTACTAGAATAATTACTCTAAATGAAAAACACAATCAAGTTGAATTAGCTTATGAGCCGTAACATACCTAATAATATATAGTCATACCTAATAATATATAGTATTTGCAATAATGAATAGGGGAAGTTAAGGTAGTAATGCCTCTAAATACCTGAGCCTTAATACCAATTTTTCATTGGCGTTTTCAAGCAGAAGTTCGCGAAAGCGGCTTGACCTTTGCCCTCGGGTCGGCTGAATCGCGGGGTCCAAACCTTTTAAACAGTTGCGAAACTCCTTCAGGTCATTGTTATGGCAACTTCTTCCATCCAATAGCTTTGCAATTTTCTTGCCAACTCAGAAACTTCAGCTGCGGCAAAGCTTTCCTGCTAACTAGCTGTTCTGCGGGTTGTGGGTGGCAAGGGCCACGGAAAATTCTGGAGGGGAAGGGCTCGGCAACTAGAACTGAGACGTCTCTCCTGGCTGGCTAAGCCCAAACGCACTTAACACTTGCCACTGAGTTTTGCGTAACTTTTGCGCCCGCAATCCGGCGAACTACTTTCATACCTGAGCAGGGGGTATAAAATCTACTTCAGTGCGTCACGTAGGCGCTTCAAAGTTTTCATTTTTGCAAAATTTACGATTTAACGTTAAAGTGGAGCAAAACAAAAAAACCCTGTATACTCGGTGGCGTATATACGTACGTACTATGTGTACTACTTAAAAGAATGGAAACTTTGAACACGACCAAAATCCCACTAAGTAAGTGTACGCCCAGTTCAGTTCGGTTCGGGATCCGGGATCCGGGAATATCCTCCGAGCAGCCAGGTTAGCTCTCCATGTTCTCCGGGCTCTCCGACCGGGTTCAGCTGCACGTACTTTGGATTTTGTTGCGTCTCCTTCTTTATTGCACTTAAGATTTACTCATCAGCAGGTGTGCCCGTGCCCGGGTGGCTTCCACCTTTCGTTTTCCAGCCCGAAACCGGAATCTACGATTGAATTTCAGACAGTTCAGTATGCCGCATGGCGCCCAACCACCCAACCACCCAACCACCCAACCACCTAAACCACCATCCGGCGGCCATGGAAAACGCAAAGGCTTTTGCAATTTTTATGTGCAATTTTTTACATGGGAACCAAAGGCGCTACGAAGTGTCGCTTGTGGCTCGTTAAGGTTAAGGGGCGGAGGTGCCTTTTTTCAGTATTTGGAGTGGTTGGGCTGCCACTGATAACCGAGGAGTGGATTAGTCTCTGGACATAGCACCCATTTAGCAAAGATACTCAAAACCGCATTTTTCTTTAAGGAATTTCGCAGAATAATTAAAAATACTCTCTCTATTTGGAGTGGTTAAATTTAAACGCGCTAACCACACATGTGAAACGTAAAATGGGTCTAGGCCCCAGGTTGGGCGCCACAAATGGTGCAACAAGGCTATAAGCTGCAGATTCCCGCATGCGTTGCACCTAATGGCTTGCTAGAGGGTATTAAGCACCGGATCCCTCAAATTTTTTGCTATGATTTAGTGTGCACCACCTGCCGAATCATCGCCACCCAGCGCCCGCAAATACAATTTAAATTTTTAAGCGGCATCTACTTTGGACACGCCTTGGCCTGGGATTCGAGTCACGCAGCCTGACGGGTGGCAGCGTCATCAGCAGCCCACCCCCTTTCCTTTCCACCACCCCACCACCCCACATCAGCATTGAAGCATCAGCATGTCGTCCTTTGGCTCCGTTATCCCATTTTTTGCCGGGAAGCTTTTTGTTGAATGTTGCAATTTCAACCCGTTGATGGATTTTATGTTTTTTTCCCTGCACTCTTGTCGCGGGCACTGCAAAATATATGTATTTCAAACGGATAAGCAGTCATTTAATTATATATTTAAATCTATCGAAAAATATCTATCTACTCGATTTTATGTATTGGAAGTCTGTGTTGTTCTGCATTATCTGATTATCTTCAACTAATGGAACGACATTTCCAAATCTTTTTCGCAGTGCATTTTTGTGTCCTGGCAGCGGCTGCAAAATCAGCGCAAATCAGCGGCAAAAGGGGCCGAGGACGTCAGAGGGGCGAAACAAACGCAAATTGATGACACCCGCAGCGTCCTGTCTGTCATTGATACTTGCAAAAATGCTTCTTTACATGTCGCACGCACACGCTGCGCTGAAATGACACTAAATTTGGTTGATTAGATGCCCGCCGAACAACAAATCGGATTGGTATCCTGCCGTCCGAAAAATCCGCGACTCTCGCTCTCCTTTACCCTGTAAATATATTGTATTGTCGGCGCAATCAGTGGCATCCGCACTGAGATTAGGGGTTTTTTAAAGGGTAGTTTTCGTTTTACTGGGACCGAACTTACTACACAACAAATTCCTGTTGAATCTAGAATGTTTTAAACTTTTGCAAACCTAATGAAATGGATTTGAACCCATGAACTATGATGAGCGTCCTCTTTTGTTGGCATCCAATTTTCCAAAACCATTTCCCTTCAATGCCCGTGATAATTCAACTTGATGGGTAACCAAATTCGGGATCAGACAGGTTTCTTTTTTCACCGTTTTCAGTGGCCCATCAAAAGTTCCGCTCCCGCGTCGTTTTAGCCCGTTAACGTCAGCCTAATTGACAAATCTGCGCTTAACAAGCAAACGCAATCTGCTGCAACGCTCCATAGATATAGAACCTCATATATAGACTCCGGGATCGGGGCAAGCGGGTGGCCATATAAATTATCACAAGTATTTTAACCTGAACCACGCCCGCCGTGCAGAATGCATGCTAACAACCACTTAGCCCACTCGCCCACTTCCCGCCCACTTTGCCCCACTTTCCCGCCTTTGAGTCCCCACTACTGGGGAAGAACTATTAAAGAAATTACGAGCTGATTCACCGGCTGGGTGTCAGGGGAATTGGGATAAATTTGGGACCGGGGCTCTGGGAAGCGGGAATTGGAAGCCATTGGGGCTGCGTTTTATTTGCAACAATTTGACGCAAGCTGAAATGCATGCGGGTGCGTTAAAAGTTGCGGGGTCTCCAATTTGATGTGTGTTGTAAGGCACTGTGAAAAAACATGATGTATGATGTTTATATGCTTTTCAGACACATGATTCGCAGATTTTTAAGCCGCAAAAATAGTTTTACTGCCTGCAAAGGGAGTTTTTGGTGTGGATAGTTCGTCAAATGAAAGTCCGAGTTCTCAGGTCAATCATTACCTCGAGGATGCATATTCTCGCAGTGTACTTTCCGTTTCCCCAAAACTCGGATCTCCCGCATGCGGGAAACTTTGCTGCGCGACAGCCTGTGTAAATAGTCGTCTATCGAGGGGCTAGATGCGGATGCCACAGGATCCATAGGATCCACGGGTTCCGCGGAGTCGGAGTGCTCGAAGCGGAGTCGGGATTGGCATAATATGCCCCCAGTGAGGCGGCCAGACTGACAACGCAGGCCCGAATGGAGCGGCGGCCTCAATCAAAGTTGGGCGTATAATGATGGTGCCCACAAAAGCCAGCAGGATAAAGTTTTTCGCACAAGCGGTTGCATCTTCGCGTCTCCATCCGTATCTCCAAGTCAGCCCAAACCAGCAGTTTTAATTTCGCCACGAGCAGCGCTGCATCTTCAACGAAATCTTAAACAAATAAAATGGCTTCGACTGCGCCATCGTCCTCGACCTAATGATGTGGCTGCCTCCCGCCGCTGGCCTCGCACTTAAATTAGTTTCTGCCAAAAAGCCGGGGAGGCAGCAATTTCGGCTTAGACTCTCTGGGCCAGGATAATGCCAGATGGAATCGCAATCATGCGCTCTTAAGGAGCATGCATGCGGCATCGTTTGTGATGTCAGCATTCCTGGAACTTTACACTCCCCAGCTCCACATTATGCCTATTAAAATATTGAGCCCGTTTTTGTTTGCTTAGATACTGAGCTGCATGTATTTGGTTGCAAGTTGTAGCTAAATCCTATTACTGTAAGCTGCTAAGGCTATCGAGGCTTGCAGGGTTTTCACTTAAAGATATTTACTGCATTCTATCTATGGTATCACTCGAAAGTGATTTCTTTGGCTGGCACAAGCATCTGAAATATCAACAGCATTAGCAGTCTTTAAGCTTGCCGAAGGCTGAGTCAGCCTAATGAATGCAGCCCACTGGCGTTTTGCACCACGGCCCAGACCCATTCGATATTTCAGCCCGATTCCAGCCGAGCCCCTGGCTGCAACTTAAATTGGAACTGCTTCCGGCGGCTTTAAATACCGCTAGTCACGCACCAAGCTCGTTCGGGTCGAGCTGGGGTCGGAGGTCGGAGGTCGGGAGTCGGGTCGAAGGTGTCCTCAACGATTCCGTCCGCTTACATTGTCTCGGAGCCAGCTGGAGCTGGAGCTGGAGCCCCGACTATCATGCAATTGGCAGCGACCGTTCCGAAACTGTTGGCTTATCTGACCCCTCCTCCGCGGCTCGATCCAATATGTCTGACTAACTGACTCAGCGCTTTGATTGCCGGCGGAGCGGGCAGGGCGACTTTCTTTCCGCTGCCTTGGCGCTGGCTTCCGATTTAGCCACCCGCCACCCGCCACCCACCGCCCCATTCGCGCCCCAAAAACTTTAGCTTTGGCTTAATTTCGCGCACGAAGTAATACAAAAAGTGGAACTGGCGGGCAGGCGGTAGCACGTGCGGCATCCTTAACACATTCCAACAACTGAAACTACATAATAAAACACTCGGCGCTACGGCTAAATTCCTTTTTGCCAGCTCGTGCAGAGACAGAAAATATTTTGACTTGCAAATACAAATACCAGTTCCAATAAACAGTTTACAAATGCCTTGATAGATATTTAATTAGGAATTTACCACAAGTAACTGCATGCTACTTATTAGTAGTTTCATTTGCAGGGCATCACTAACTGCTAAAGATCTTAGAACATTGTTGTAGTGTGATCCATTCCACGCCCACAGAATTGCAACGCCCAAGGATTTTCGCTCTGTTTTCCCTTTGTCGAGCTCGCGAAGTCGGAGGTCGCAGGTCGGAGGTCGCAGGTCGCAGGGCGGAGGGCTCGTCAATTATGGAGGAGCAGGTGGGCGACTGCAAAAGGTGTGCTTTTAATTGTCCTAGTCGCGTCACCGTGGCCGTTCCCGTTGTTGCCAATACATATTTAGCGCATTTAGCACCACGAGCCAACGAGATACTCTTGGCACAAATTGCGCTGATGGCTGCCGGTGGCGTTGATGTTGCCTGCGTTGTAAGTTTGACTGCTTGTTCTGCAATAATTTAGAAACTTTCGCTGAATATGTGCTGCTGCTCCTGTGGCATGTCCGCAGTGCACGGCGGCGGGTGTCGAAAGTGGGCGTCAGTTGCAGCGAGGCCATTTGTAGATACAAGATACTTACTATATATTTATCCGGTTGGACCTTGTGGTACTTCAAGGTTTATTTATTATTTAGGTGCTTTATTTTAATGCAAAACTCCTAAGCTCCCTTCGCAGAAACAGCATTTTAATTACAGATATTTGAGGCACCCTTGCAGCATTTCCCACTCCAAAGCGCTTCCCTCATCAAACCAACTTCACCTCGCTGCCATCATCGAAGGCATTTCCCTTGCTAAACTTATGGCGCCCACTGTCTCGCACTCACACAAACTCACCCACGCCCACATTGTCTGCCTCCCCCCTTCCACCCCCCGCCGCGCCCCCATTCAAGCCCCACTTCGCCCATCAGCCGCTTAATTCAAAGCCTTTTCCTTTTCCTTTGCCTTCGCCTTTGAGATTTGCGTGTTTCGCCTAATGAAGAAGACAAATAATCGTGCAATTAAAGCCTTTTAGCTTTAAGCGCGAGTAAATAATTGCTGTGAGTGCAGAAGCCAACACACGCACACGCACACACACACACGCCCACGGCTCACAGATACACAGACACACAGGATTACTAAGCACACAGACACACACACACACAGAGGCACTGGGCGTCCTGGGCGCTGCACTAACAAATGGTAAATGTATTCAAACAACAAATCTTAATGGCACGCTACAATGAATAGTAAACGAGCAAAGGAGTGGAGCGCAGCAATCGCGAGGTGGCAAGATAGCGATGAATACCTGAGAGTTTGCACTTCAAACAAACTCGGGCTTACTTCATAAATTATTGGCAAGTCGAGTGCTCGACAGATCTAGAAATCATTTTTCAAATACTGCAACAATCAGTATGAATTAATATATGTTATACAATATAAATATAATTAATTTAACAACTAATGCGGGCTTAGTTATGCCGAGGTAAGACCTTAGGAGAGCTATTTTCAGCCACATTTGCATGAATTTAGTTGCAGTGTAGGAAGCCTAGCTGAAATCCCCGCTGCCACCCCTTCCCTCCCAGCATGTTGACTTGACTTGGCTTCCGTGCAAAATTCTTAATTGCACCTGGTGTACGGCGCCATCCGCTGACTGGAATATCTGGATAGCTGGATGGCTGGATGGCTGGATGGCTGGATGGCTCGTGATGGGTTAGATTAACTGCCTGACAAGTAAACCCACTTGCCAGTGGGCGACTGGCGCACAGGGCGTACTTTGTAGCTGCTTCCGGCTGACAGTCAGTCGGACGAGCCCGTCCGTCCGTCAGTCCGTCAGTCCGTCGGAGATTCAGAGCCTTCTTCGGTGGTGTAATTTTTTCACGGCTTATCCGGGCTCCGTACTCACATCCACTCCACTCCGGCAATTGTGCCCAAACCGCTCAAGTGCCCTCGACTCACGTGCTCGGCACTCGTAATTATTTTCCCTATTGTTCGAATTAAATGCTCCAGGATTTATAGCGCTCTGCTCGAGATTTGTGCCAAACACACACAAAACGTTATTAATTGTGCTGGATGGCTGGGTGGCTGGGAAACTCCCCCATCTGCGGGCCCAGACCTGGAAGGATAGTTTTTCTTTCCCTTCAGTGCCTTCCGTTCTTGCGGTCTTCCCTTGCCTTTTGCATTGACACTTGGCATAATTATTGCTTTCGGAAATTGCACGGCTGGAGGGGAAATTGATTCTATAACCAAAACACCACTTATCACTGTATTCCGACTGCCGCAGTACTCATAAGTGCACAGCATTCGATATCCTAGAGGTTTTGGAGGCGAAAGGTGGAACCACTCAGTCAAATGTTGTGTTTTTCGTTTCATTTTAAAGAGCCAAGCCAAAGCTGGCCAGGAACTCCAGTGGATCCGAGTGCAGCCCTTGGCCCAGTTGGTCATAATTTTTGGTGGCAAGACGGCCGCATCTCGTCCTTTGTGCTAAATGTAAATTTATTTGTTGCTCCTGAAACTGATAACACAACTTTCCTCAGGTTTCCACATCGTTAGCTCGCTATGCAGCGGAAAGTTTTATATTTCAACAATTTTACAATTTTCCCACACAGCCACCGCATTCTTGGCCACTTCTTGAGCCGTCCCGCCGCTCCCTCGCCCCACATTTCTATCTCTCGCGAAAATTGTTCCGAAAATTGTCATTGGTTATAGTGGGGTGGTGCTGGTGGTGCTGGTGGTGCTGGTGGTGCTCTAGCTTCTGGTTTTGCGGTTGCTCCAGCGGCAAGTCATAAATTACAGAGCGAGTCATTGGAAAAGCAGAAAGGCGGTGGAAAGCGCTGGGGGCGGGGGAGTTTTCAGCTACTTGCCTGGCTACTTGTGGAAATTGTTGAATTTATGCATGCATTACTTGATTTGTTGTTCCTAGATGCTGGCGACGTAATTTATTTGCTCGCCCCAGCCCAGCTGCCCCAGAAGCATGCAGCACTTTAGCCAAAGTCATATAAATGTTTATTAAAGCTAACAAACGCCCCACCCACCGCTCCACCCAACACACATACGTGAAAGTTTGGGAGAGCACTTGTACACTCAATTTGAAAATATGACAGTGTCGTCTCCCCAGATATTCAATGCTTTTAACCCCAAGTGGAAGTCTAACAAAGGGGGCGAACAATGGGGACTTTCGCCCGATTCGCTGGCTGTTTAGCCAGTAAGTGACTTTTGACCAACTCGCAACTCGAGCACTGAGAAAAGGTACAAGGCTAGCACTTTTCCCCCCTCGACTGGCGAATAAAGGACATCTCGTAAAAAGCACACGGCGACTTCTGACTCGGGTTTCCATATGTGCGTGAATATAAACACGTCACTAAACTACAGGGCTCCACCCCTCCAATCTCCAATCCTCAATCCGCCCACCGGCCCCACTTGTCCATTTCAATTGAACGAAAGCGAAAAGAGGGAAAAGTTGAGGGGAGGAGCTTTTGGAAAGTAGTGGGAAATCGGATACTCTTCTGACAAGTATGGTAATAACTTGGATTAGGTAGAAATTCATGGATATTGTAATATTTTGTGTGCAATCTGGTCAGCTTTTCCAAGACAAAGTTTTTTTTTTTTTTTTTTTTTTTTTTTAAATCTTTATTGAGGCTTCATGGATATTGTAATATTATGTGTGCAATCTGGTCAGCTAAGTTTTTTTTTTTTTTTTTTTTTTTTTTAAAGCTTTATTGAGGCGTACGGGGAAATCTGGGAACCCCTTTATTTCCTTTTTCCAAAACAATCACAGATAAGAAATAATTTATGATATGGGTCATAAGGCACTGCTATGCTCGGCTATACCCGCTCGGAAAGGGTATGTGAAATAACAATGCGAGGCACCCCTCATTTGACTGCCACAACTAATTCGCACACCATCGCAGATCGGAACATGTGCTCTGTGTGTGTGTGCGCTCCTGTTGGTGCGCCTGTGTGTGTGCGTAAACATGGGGTAAACAGGATAATAGCAATAAAATATAAGCGCCATCCGCGATCCAGCTTTCGGTGGCTCTGTCCCAGCATAAGTTTGAATGCTTTTGGCCTCAGCTATTTTTATGGCTCGCTGGCGGGTTTCCCCGCGCTTTCCCACCCCATTTCCCTTTCCCAGCCCTTAACTGCTGTTTGTTTATTTGTCCTTTTGGTGCTTGTTGTTTATGGCAGGCAGCTCGCCTCCTTGCCTTGCCATCATTGGATGTTGTCCTCTGTGACAAGCCACTGTGACGTAATATGGGAAATATGTTTACAGCTGCCTTGCTGGCTTTCTTTTTGTTTTGGTGGCGGAAAGCGAGTGGAAATGCCGGGTAGTTGTCTAACTTTGGTTATGGAAATTTATTAAAAATCTATGCCTGGCGGAAGCGCCCCTTATTGCTTTTTCTGTTTTGACATTTTCTATTTGGGTCAATGATTTAAGCATTTTGGGGCTGGAATATTTGTCATTCCAACGGCAGAGGGAAGAAGCGGAATCAATCTACCTTGATAACCAATAACAGCCTGATCCTTATCTAAGCCCTCCTTAGCAAAATTTTCCACTTCTCCATAAATATATGCATTTGGCAATTCAATTACATTTTTCAAGACCAACAATGTGCGCACAAAACAGTTTAATTTCGTTGATCAAATACAAGTTTATTGGCACAAACAACGCCATGCCGGCCCATTTAGCACAAACTATAATTAATTGCCAATTAATTCAAATGTTGGTGTGGTTGCCGCCATGTCCTTGCTGAAAGCTTATGCTACAATGCACGGCATTAAAGCTATACGAGAATTTATGACCAATAGTAAATATTTAATCAAAATACAAAAACCAAAAAATTAAAAAAGGCATACTTCTAGTAATGAGATTAAAAGCTGTTGTTGGATTTTTGTATTTCCAGGGAAGGGAAAAAATAGATGCGTACAAGTTGTATAACCATATTTCAGCGGAAGTGGAAAAAACATAGATCTATAATTAATAGGCAAATGGAGAATGGAAATTGATTAAATTCTTCGAAACGCCCATACGCGTCTAATTAAATTTGAAGGCAAATAAGGCCGATCACAAAAAGCAGTAATAATAATGGCGGCCATAATTTAAATGGAATGTACAATCCCACATATTTTATAATGCCAGCGCACGTAAAAAACGCACCTCTGTTTAATTAAATCAACAGAAGTATGTGTTTTTCCAGCGCATTCATAATGCGACAGCATATTTGAACCAATAAATATCTAGGGGGCAATGGGGTCATGTAAATGTTAACAAAAGGCGCATGAATTATGCTCCGCAGTCAGAGCCATAAAAAATAACTCAGCCAGGGAAACTCCATGCCGCTCCATCTCGACTGCAATATTTACTTTGGCTACATTTGCAAATGGAGCATTACGAAAATAAACAAATTTTCATAAATGACAAGTACAAAGGGAGCGGAGCACAAAAGGATGTCCCATCCGCACATACGTGTGTCCTGCGAGTGAGTGTGTCTGTGGGTTTTTATGGAAAAATTTCAATTTGAACGACGTGGCAGGGCAATTGGTAGAATGGAAAAGCCATCGGCGCGGGGAAGGGTGAAAGCGGGAAAAGCGGGAAACTGCAATTGGGCCATGTAAATTGTCACAGCAGCCAGGACTCGGAGTGGAGTTGGGGCATCAGGAGGCATCAGGAGCAGAGGAAGCGGCATGGGAATCCTTGATAGTCGATATTATTTTTCTTACGGCGCTCCATTTGTTCCTTGCCTGCCATTTGTCAACTTTGGCTCGAATCGATTTCCATTTTATTGCCAAATAATGTTTTTGCCATAGATTGTGTCACGTTATTTATGGGGGCGCACAAAAGGTATGAATCGCACGTCACAAATGCTTTATTGGCCAACCATTCTTTACGCAGTTCTATAATCAGAGCCAACCCGCGACAAATCCCATTCCAATTCCCATTCCCTTTCCATCCCACTGGAAGCCGTAAGCCTTTCGCTGTGACTTATCACACGACTTTGACTAATAGCCCTTGTAGCTTGAGACCTTTTCCTTTCGGCCATTTGCCTCGCAAACACCTGGGTCAAACTAATTAAGCCTCTCGGACGGCACACACCCACCAGCCCCGCTGCGGCCCCAAACAATGGGCTTAGGAACATAAATCAATCAGGCGAAACAGTAGCAACAACCAGGCCAACATGACGAGTTCCTTCGGCGACCCTCAAAACAATCCAAAGGACAATGATTAATCGCATTACAGCGAGATGCGCCGCGCGAAGCCAAATGTGCTATTAAATACCCTTTGTGCAGGCTGGTCACTTCGCACTCTGGCCATTAAAGCCACGTCCTCTGATTTAGTGCAAAATGGTAACTTGATACTTAAGCAGTGAATTAAAATCATCGAGTTATACTTTTAATCACCTGCAGTAAGCTCTCCTCTATTATTGAGGACATGGGAAACAAAATTTGGGATATGCTGGAATAAGGTCGAAATAATCTGTTACCCTGGCAGACTGGACGACAACAGCCATTTGGAACAAGAGTTTGTTGGCCAGATGCGCCACATTGGCTCCAAGCCATTCGCCTAAATCACCAGGCCAATGGAGCCTCCAATCTGGCGGGTGTTCCTCCAGCGAAAACCTTTAAACTGGAGAGGATCAAGTCGTTTTCCGCTAATTGGAACCCGATTCGGAAGCAATAAGATGGAAAAACTTGAACAAAAACCAGCCAACTGTCTGTGGATGAGCATTAGATGTTCCGTGGTCCAACTTTTCCGAGCATCCACTTCTATCAGCTGACCCCTGCAAATGTCACTGCTTTTTTGGCGCAGTCACGCTAATTAGCCCCAGACAAGGACGAGCCATCAGGACACCATTCCCACGCCCACGCCCACGTCATTTCAACCCGTTCGGAAGCTCGGAGTTCCTGGCTCACAAAACGAGACCAAGCCGAGCTCCGGCCGTAAACATTTTAAAAATACATTTTGCGAATTGTAAATAGCTTTAGTGCGCATAATTTTGTGGATTATGCTCACGCCCATGCGGCTGCTCCTCGGGAAGCCAGCAACGCCCTGGACTTGTTTACTCCTTTCGAGCCATGATAAATGCCTTGACATAAATCTCGGCCAGAGTTTGCTCCGGCGGAGGATGGGGGATGGTGGATGGTGGATGGGGGATGGGCGGAACTCAACTCGGCTGGCTGGCAAAAGTTAATCAACATTTCATTAATTAATTTCTTTAAAGATGTCGTTGGGTGGCGACTTGGAGCTGGCCCAGAGAAAAATGGCTCGCCAGACGATTCGGACTGAGCTGAGGGTAATTTATGTAAATTGGCTAAAAGCTTTTCCGGTTTTGAATTAGCAGCCTCATCAGCGACTGGATATTCTGGCTTCACTTATTATGCCGCACCATTCAAAAAAGCGTTGAGTTATACTCCTCATTTAAGTTTGGTCCGCAACTAATTAAATTGCAAGTTGTGAGTTCGAGGAAAAACTAAAATCGATGGTGACGAAGAAGTGGCGAGTTTTTGTTTCCTTTAATCACCTAAAAATAAAGAGTATTTTATTGTGACTTATGCAAAAGGGCGCAAAAGAGGGTGGATAGAATAATCAAACATGTAGACAGGCTAAAAAAGTGAATAAACTGTATGAAGTTAAAAATTATAATTATCCTTTCGCAGGGAGCTATCAAAATTTCTTGCAGTGTCTCTAAAGAAAATGCTTTGGATAATGTGATAAAGGTGATTATTGTTTTGCCAGCCTTTGCCCCTTTTGTAGGCTCTAATATGAGCTGGATTTCATGCCTAAAGAGGGGATACTTACCATTCCCTCCCTGAATTTATTCGAGCCTGATCCTCCGCCTGTCTGTTTCCTCTGCGGCAATAGTGCAGTGGGGGATTTCATTAAATTTCATTAGAGAATGTGATTAGAGAGAACACGACGCAAAATGCCTACGGGCAAGTGCAGACAGGACATTCAAAGTGCATTTAATTAAGCAGCAGGGGGCATTGGGGAGGCGGGTGGGTGTCCTCCCCCGAAATGAATCAAAACAATTGTAAATACTGCAACACAAAAGCAATTAGTGACACACAAAGCGGAAGTGCAAAACGTGAAGCTGTTGAAAATAACTCTGCAAAACACAAAGACCAGCCGAAAAAGGCCAAGATGACAAGTGGGCGGGGAATGGAGCTGTGGGGGCCAAATGGCAGCTGCAGGAGGCGCCAAAATAAACAAAGCGCATTGCTAGTTAGGCCAGACTTGATGAAAGGCCGGGGAAAACTCCTGCCGGCCGGGGGAAAATTTGGCGGCGGCCGAGACTGGATGCGCAACTGAAAAGTGGCCAATGTAAATCTAATTAAAAGCAAAACAAAAGCCACTCTCAACATGCCACTCAAATTATAATGCATATAGCGTGGGCCTCCGTCCGGAGATAGTTCAGAGAAATGGAGATGCGGAGAAAGGCGGACAGGGAGACAGGGAGACAGGGAGGCGTGCCCAGAGAAATGGAGAATGGGCAGCGCCGGGGTTTGAGCGATGTCAAGTGGAAAGTCGCTGCTCTTCGTTAACCGAAATGCATCGTGGTTTTACTGCGCTCTCAGTGGAAAGTGCAGGGAAATGAAAATAACAATGCCTCACAATAGAAATGGGAAATGGAAAGATCCCGGAATATATTTACTTTACTTACTACATTAACTTTCTAATGGGATAGTAGGTTTTCTTGCAAGGTACTTTGGTCCACCTAAAGAGTTATTGATATTGCTGCTTTCTCCAAGTACCCATTTTCAACTGGTCCCGAACCACTGTGCCACTCACCCGCCGAGTTCACACAATGAACCAGCGACAAATGCCAACACGGAAATGCATAGAATTTCACGGAGTCGTGTGGGGAGGTTCTAATTTGGTGGGCCAGCCCACCAGGAGGAGCGAGCAGGAGGAGGAGCAGGCCTAGAGATGTGTCCGACTGTCCTCGGGGCCCAGAAGTTGGCACATGGAGCCACGTTGTCGCATCGCTTGCCAAAATGCGCATTAAATTTATGCACTTTTGTTGTTACGGGCGAACGTAGCCGGAATGCCGGTTTACGGATACGGGATACGGGATACGGGCTGGGCATGCGAGCCTGGGCACGGGCACGGCACGGGTGATTTGCCCAGTTCCGCAGCAAGCCGGTGCCAAGATGGGGGCCTTGGAGCGGGAGTGGGCCAGATGATGATTGCATTGACGATGACGCTGGCAGCGCCGCTGGCCGCTCATCCGGCTCAGGTTTCTGGCACGGATCCGGCTTTTCGGGCCGGATCCGCAGCCAAGAAGCGAGTCGGAATCGGCGGAGAAAAACAATCCCACACTCAGCCAAACGGCCAAGCGCCGCTGCCCATTTTGGCTGTGATTTTGCAATTAAATAGATTTGAACCTCTCTGCTGACTGCACCCTTCCATCCGCGAAAGGCTTCCTTGCTCCGCCGACTCCGGCGACTCCGGCGACTTCGAGTTCAATGACAAAAGCCTTGGACCCATCCGGATTGGGCCACAGACAGTCAGACAGCCATATTTCCACGTAGGGCCGATGTCTTTCGCAGCAGTTCATTTGGCTGGTCCTGCGCAGCTGCCATTACTTGACGATTTATTTATAAACAGATACTATAAATATTCATATGTGCTCCTAATGGCTTTGAACTCCTCTGCCGTGCAGCATTTTTATGCATTTATTTGCCATTTAGTGCGACTTTTGAGTTTTGGCACAGGCAAGAGCTCACAGTGGCATTTGATTTCCAGCTTGAACATCCCGAAAGAAAGATGGCTTTCCCAACGCTTTTCCTGCTTTTCCAGATTCTAAAGTCTTTGGTTTGACAATCGCTTCGTGGGCTGAGCACTGAATGGGACCCCAAGTCAATTTAGCTGGGCCACAGCAGTAAAACACAGAGTCCCATGAATAAAGGGGTCTCCCCAATTGCTTGTGCGTGCCATGATGGGTTTGTATCCGATCAACAGCACTACAATTGACAGCGGGATGTGCTGGTAATTTAAGATTCATTTGGAAGGCACAGGGCGGCGGGGGACGAGTCTCCGCCAACTGATTTAATATTTCACTTCCCAGATACACTCGAGAAATTCGTTGTGCATAAACACTTTATGCCCTCTAATAATCAAAATAATTAATATATATAATTATAAGAAATTATAAGATTACCTTGAATCATCAGAAATCTGTTCAAGCCAGCTTTTGATGACAGCTCCCTCATGACCATCTTATAACTAAAACTCGATAGCTCCAATTGGAGTTCCAGGAGCTGCCTTTTTCTCCGTGCCCAGGCGAGGTCCTTCGCCTTCCTTTGGGAATCCACCCGGCTGTCTGCTTATGTCGCCATAGATTCGCAGTTTGTCAGTGTCGCGCTGAAATGGGAAGTGCGAGGGATCCTTTTATTATGCTGGCAGGCGTGCGAGTATTGAAACATTTGAGGGAATTTATTAGCGACACATATATGACATTTGACACATTGTGCAACTTCCCCCTGCCCGCTGCTCATCGGTGTGTGTTTGTTCCTGTGTGTGTCTGTGTTTGGTCCTGCGTGTAGGTGTCTTTCAGTCGCATTAGATGGCGCGGAGCACGTGTTAGCCCCTGTTGTTTGCATTTACCCGCTTTTCCCGCTTTTCCCGCCTTTTCCGGCTACCCACAACTCCGCGACTGCTGTCAGCATAGCTCACATAAATCGCAAATTATACACGCAGCCACGCCCACGAAGGGGCGGGGGGCTTGGCTTTTGTGCGTTTTCTTTGTTTTGGTCGCTGTGTGTGCAGCCGTGCATTGGAAAATGGAAATGCATTCGGAAACTCGAACGCTCAACTTCACACATTGTCTGTGTTTTATTGCATTAGTCAAGCGCTCCGAAACTGTCCATATGTGACTCGTGGCCATTGTTGCTCCATCATTGTTTTGTCCCAAAGAAACAATTAAAGTGGCGAACTGCCCTTGCTGGCTGCAAAATTAGATGGCAAGTATCGTATCAAGTAGCCAAGCTGTTTATTAGTCGGAAATTACTTAAAGATTAAAGGAAAAGGCTTGGTGGCCAAATGCCGAATGCTTTAGCCTCAGTTTCTTTACGCCTTTATGCAGAAGACAAAAATCTAAGCCACGCCAGTCGAGCATAAAGCATGCCATAGTGATATTCCTCGGCAGGCAGTGCGTATGCGCAATATGGAATTGGCCTTATTGAAATTCGCATGGAAAAACAATTTGCCCAGCGCCATCGCTGGCTTACACAGCTCAAAGCCATAAAAAAGGAAGACGGAGCTGCGATGGGAGCTGGGTGCAAAAGTGAGTACTTGAAATGCGTTGCAGCAGCGATTTGCTATCAATTTTAATATCACATAAAACTAAGGGCAATCCCGAAAGGCAACGCGAGCGTAAAACAACAAGATGTGCACAATCGGAGGGGGGAGGGTGCGGGGTGAGGGCTGTATTCAACTATTGAAATTTTATCAAGTGCACATAAAACTCAAAAAGCCATGATGATGTAGCCGGGTCGCGTTGGCGGGTTAACAAGGGGCAAAGCAACTCGGGGCTGGCGCTGCGCAACTATTGTAAAACATTGACAATTTCCGTCACATCTCTGGGGTAGTGCAAAATGGCAAATCAATAAAAACAAATTGAACTCGAATTCAATAAAAAGCCAGACACCCAAAGTGAACGGCTCCCGAATACCTCTTGGCCCGAAATTGGCAAAGGAAGTTTGGCAATACCCATTTGTTTGGGAACGAATTTAGAGCGGCGTCTTTGGGAAATGCTGAAATCATTTTTCTTTTATCAATTTCGCATTGCTCTGTGCTTCCCCATTAATGATAAATACTCTGTTGTAGTAATGTAACTGGGCAAAACTGGGCTGGAACAGATATGCCCGCCTTCGAGTACAGCAAACCAACGAAAAGCTCCGGTTGAAGGGTTGCCAATCAGCAGCAGACGAAGCTGCAGAGGGGACTATCTAAAAGCGGGGGGTAAACTTTAACAATGTTTTAAAAAGATATACTCCCGGCAAGCGCCGCTGGACGTGATCCCCGCCAAGCCGGCATGCCGGCACTCCGGCACTCCGCCACTCCGGCAATGGATTACGGCAATTGCAGTCGAAGCTCGTCCCGGAAAACGCCCGCTGGAAAGGGGCGATGAAGCCAAGTGCCACGCCTCCTCCCCCCGGCCTTCGCCGCCTCGTTGTGAGCAGCTAATAAAAGCCAAAATCAATGCCATGTGCCAATATATGTGGGTGTGTGTCAAATGCGATAAAATTTGGTCAGCATAAGGTTGAAATACTTTCGTAAGGTGCTGCTGAAATGTATTTGTTGATTGCCTGGGTTTGCTTTTTATTTGCTCCCATTCGTGCTTTGTATTTGGCTTTGGCTCAGCTTTTTGCGGTCAACTCGTTCGTAGCCAGGAAATTGGCAAACACATGGCCAGCTCCCAGCTCACATAACTAGCCCCCAAAAAAAAGGTCAAGTTAAGCGAAGTGTGATACGAAAGAAATTTAACTGAAGCCCGAATGGGGATTCCCAGCATGTAACAGCTGGTGGGTGGAAAAATAACTAAACCACTGCCGCTCACAAAAGGGCCAAAATCAAAATGGGCAAAGGGGCCACATGTACATATATAAACCACATCAATAAAGCACAATTTTTAATATAAATAACTAAAGTTTAATTTGGTCCATGGCGGCCCACACAATTTCCCCTTGCAGCCGGCCAAATTGGTTTCGGCCAGTGAAGTTCGCATGAATTGTTGATGGAATTCTGTGGCCCGCTCGAAATAACAATTATTATTCTAATTATTTCATTCGAATTCAGGCGGGCTGAGCGGCGCATTACATTGGAAAGCATTGCAAAATATGCAAATTGTGGGCGAGCCATCAAATGTATTAATTATTATCTTGAATGCATTACAATACAAACAATTTAAGCAATACGTACTTGATTTATAAAGCTAGGTTTTACGTTGCAAATAGTCATATGCACTGCAATAGGAGCAGCATTTAATTTTTTGAAGAGCAGCTGTATTTTCCACTCATTCGTAGTCAAACTAAGGCAAAAGCATAAAGTGTCTAACATTTTCCAGGCATTTCCCTTGTTGAAACTCGCAAAAACCAAATGACATAAGCAGCTTGATTTCCCTGCACAGCTTTGTGGCCTCTATGTACACGGATTACCAACAGCAGCTGAACTGCTGATTTATGCCCATAGTTTGGACAGCTCTTTAAGGGAACATCCCTGTCCGCATCTCATCCCGACTTCACCTACATATTCCAGCCGATTTAATGGCACACACCCCTAAAAACTCTGCGGGAAATGTCTTTTAAGTTTCATCTCCTCGCCCATCTGCACTTTTTCTGGCTCAGCTCCGCAGACACATAAATAAAGTTGTCGCACGCATACCTAAGAGATAAAAAGCCAAGAACTTGCTTAGCTTCTCGGCGTGTGTGTGTTTGTGTGACTGGCTGTCTCTTTCTGCAGCCTCTCGCGCTCTCTTTCTCTTTCCACTAGCGCCCCCTCATTAAGTGCAGAAAAACGCCTTTTCACTGTCATTGATGTCATTCACGTGCTGCTGGCAAGCAAAAAATGAATGTGCGGAAAAATAAGAAAATGTCGTATGCACGACAGAGACGGGTAGTGAGGGGCGAAAGAGATCGGTGTATGGGCGGCGTACCGCGGTAGAGAGAGAAAGTCGCGGCAGACATTCGAGTTTCTCGCTCATTAACCGCGTGCGTTGCTGACACGCTTGAGTTATTTTCAATTAAATGTCGATGAAAAACTCGCGAGACAGTCGCTCACACACACTCACCCACTCACACGCACACACCACACACACTCAGGCACACTTATCGAGGACATGGCATGCGAATGCGCATAAATTAAAACTCAACATCGTTCGCACCGTGTCCTCGATGGCGGCACTCATAACGCACCCACTCCAAGCCCGCCCGAAGAACCCACCGCAACCGCCGGCTATTGAAGCATGCATCCACTTCCCATCACACAGATCCAGATCCAGATCCATCCGAAGTGCTGGAATGGCGAGCGCGCCAAACCCAATTTAAAGGCGCATGGGACGCGGAAACCAATCTAGAAGAAGGCTGCCGAAGGATGGCTCAGATCTGGCGTGTATGGTGCATCTATTATTTTTATTTTTTTTTTTCAAATATATAATATATTTATTAATCTTCTCTTTTTATTTACAATCTGTCTAAAGCAAATATGACAATAAGTACATTTTATAATTAATCTTAAATTCACAGAGGCAGTAGTTATCCATTAAGCCCTACTACATACTCTATGCATAACATGTTTTAATACGAATTGCCTGACAGGGAGATCTAGAAATCTTTTAAGTCTTCTGACGTTATTATTATTAATTGCCAAACTTAAGGCTAAGTTATTTTCCTGGGTTCTTAGTGTGTCTATATATTTTTTACTGTGTTTTGCTATTTCTTCTTTAACATAAGGGATTCCTAAGTCTTTATGGATATTTGCATTTGAGGTATAAAATGGAGCATTAATGGATTAATTATAAATGGAGCATCTTACTATTTTTGATTGGTAGCGTTGTAGAATCTCAGTATTTGAGTTTACCCCAGAGCTGTATGCCATAAGTCCACACGGACTTTAGTATAGCTTTGTATAGACGGACTTTATTTTCCAGAGTGGTTGCAGATTTTCGGCCAAGCAACCAAGTGGAGCATTTGTACATCATAATATTGTATCTTAACAACACAGGGTGGGGAAATATTCTTAAGAATTACCAAGCACTATATCAAAATAAGTGAAGTATTTTTATTTATTATTAACTGTAATTACCAGTTTTGAACTCATAAATTTTTAAAGCGAAAAGCTATCGAAATGAGCTTAAATGGTTGTTATAGCTAGTTTTACATAATTTTGCAAGCCTCGAATACAAAACCGCTAGTAATGAGCTGGCAGCTGGACAGTTTTTTAATTATCTCCCACTGGCTTTTCATAAGCGCAGTTTAGTTAGTCAGCCGTCCCAACTAGCTGCCAATTACAACAATTAGCCATAACGCCCGGATGTGAGAAGAAAAACACAACGGAAGTCCAAGGGAGGCATTCAAAAACATCATGAACTGTGTCCGCCTTTTGCATGCGCGTAATTTATTTGTAAATTTCACGTAATTTATGCAACGCACACGGGCAAGTGTGTGTGTGTGAGTATAGAACAAAACCCGAGGGGTTGGCATGTACATAAGCCAATTAAATGGCCGTCGACGTGTTTTTGTTTGCTTTACGAGTTTTGATTTTTCCCACGCAATGTTTAAGATCATTTTGCTTGACATTCTTGAATAATTTCTGCGCTTAAATACCCCGCATGGCATTTAAAAAAAGCATTGCCTACTTATTGGGGCAAATCACTTTTACGATGAATTGATGAATATACAGGTCAAAAATGTTGTTCGAGTCTTGCAGTTTTGTAAAGAACGTATTTCGGTCCAGTATGCCTTCCACTTGTGCGATTCCAGGGTATGAAAACACGTTCAATTTAACGCTTGAGTTCGGTTTTTGGAAAATATATTTCTGGCGCTTTCCGTTCATTTTCTGTTTTTTGCTACGTTGATTTATGCAAAGCTTGGGCGAAGATAACGCGTTGCGGCTCAGAGCTCACGGATTCGTCCGCTCCTGTAAATGGCAGATGGCTTTTTGCGGGTGGAGGGCTGAGATCCGTGGGTGGTGGCTGGTGGGTGGTTGTTGTGGTTCGCGGGTGACGGGCCTTAAAGCCCCGAGCCTCCTGTTTGTTTGACCATGTTGTTAGGCCGCTGTTTGCAGTGTTTGGCTTTGTTTCTCCTGCCAGAGGAGTCTTGATTCTTATCACGCCCCTTCTGTGGGAAATACGCGTTTTGTTTGCCTCTGCTGTGTGCGTGTGTGTGGCACGAGTGTGTGCGAGCTTCAGGTACTTGTGTTACCTTGTAAACACTGCTCGTACCCTCATCATCGTCATCCGCATCCTCATCCTCATCCTCATCTTCATCGTCATCAACATCTCCGCAGTGGGCATTGTTTAACCTCATGCCAGCCGTAAAATGATCTCTGCCATTTTCGTTGTAGTAATGGGAGCTTCTCCAGTGCATCTAATCTGAGCTAAACAACGCAGAGCTCAGTTTCCAGCGGCATTAACATTTAATTCGTTGGCCGAAAGCGGAATTCGGCCATCCAAATGCAGAATAAGAATACTTATGATGCAAGAACCAAACTCAAACTTTTGTTGTATAAATAAAGAAATCAGCGACTAGTAATATGCCTGGCAACTTTTCCTCCAAAGGACTTGCTTACATCTCGGAATGAATGTGTTAAGTGCACTTAAGGGCGAGAAAAAGGAGCAGGATGGGGGTAATTAAAACTGCAGCAAATGAAACAATTTATGGGCATTAAATCAATGCCAGCGTGTAATTATCTAGCACGCACTCAACGCGGCCCAGGGAGGAACCGAAATAAAGCTCCAAATACAAAGCATTTTGTTATTTTAAGCAGTGGGCTGGCCACGCCCATGGAATTAAATTCCTAAATAAAATATAGTAGCTGGAGCTACTATACACCCCTTTCCCCTTCCCTTCTAAGAACAGAGAACAGAGAACAGAGCCGGAATAGAAAGTAAGGAGAAAGTAGTAAAGGAAGCATGTCGGTCGGTAGATGGCGCTGCTGGTGCTTCGTGCACATTCTGTGTAAGTAATTTGCATACCGGATCAATCTTGAAAAATTAATGGCTTCCCAGACAGATAATGGTAGACCGCACAAACACACACACACACACACACGTCCTCATGCGAGAAAGGAGCAGTGGAAGAAGAAGAAGAGGAACGAGCGGCAGCGAAGCGTGAGCCAAATGCTGAAATATTACGTATACGCAACGTGGCCATGCGGTTTTCAGCAATATTACGTGGCGGCCACAACCGACTCGTCGCCGTTGTCTAGGCAGTTCGTCGCAAGCGCCACATGCCACTCGAAATAATGAAGAAGACCTTTGTGATATTTACGCTTATGTTTTCAAGCAAACTATTTGTGAACACAACGCCTCTTATAAGCGTAATTTAAAAAATATATAGGTTATAGGCTTCAATATATCGTGTACTGTTTTTCTTTTCTATTTAAGCCAAACTCATGATGCGACTTATTTTTTAGAGTGCGGCAGTGTCTTGTTCCCCCACTTAGCTACTTCGCTTGCTCCATCACAAAGACGGTGTTCCACCTCCTTTGCCAAATTTGCGAGTGCGTGTTCGGGGTGCTTTGCATTCGGTGGAATCGTCGGAAATGAGGCACCCATGTGTCACAGTTGGTTCACTGCCAGTTCCCCTGCGCCAGTGCCCCCACAATCGCATTCCTTCCTTCCTTCGGCACAACACTGCGTAAATCTTAATCCTTACACGCCTGGCAACACGCTGCCATCGCGATAATAGCCACGGCAAGCGGTGGATGAGCAACAAAATTAAGCGATACTGGGCGAAGAACAACTTAATTTTACATGCAATTTTGAGTAATGATAAGCAAATGCTGCGTGGCAATTACCCATACAAAGGGAGGAGATACAGCGAGGCCTAAGACTCATGCACATTAATTAACGCAGGGATGTGAAATTTACTTAATGGTGCGAGCAAACGAGGCGTAGCTAAGCGGGATTTAAAATAAAATACTTTGATAACCAAAAGGGCGTTCATAAGAATGGCAAATACTCCGAATAATCAAAGAACAACTTTATTTTGTTGAAGGAAATACTATGTATAATATATAAAAAAGCCATACCAACTCCAACTGTGACAGCAGCCCACTTGAATGGTGCTCCAGGTACTTCACCTAATTTGATCAAGCAACTTCAAAGAACTTGTGCATATGCAACTTTGATTTTCCCTCGCCGAAAATCGGAATTGCCAAATTTTCCGGTCTCCCGGGAGCAACTGACTCTGCCACCTAGTTTGGGCACTTTTTCCCGGAACTTTGGAGTTCGCAGATGAGATGGCCTCCGTGCAACTGGAATTCTCCGTGGCACTCAACTTTGACGTCGCTGGTGAAACTTGGGGCTGCCGAAAGCAAAGGAATCTGAAAAGCAGTGCCCAGCGCTCAATTAACATTGCAACCATAAATTCTGCAACTGCCTAGGATGCTGCTACCTATTCCTGCTGCATTTACGCAGATAACTCATCAGACTAAGCCAAACAGATTCATCTAAAACTCCGCTAGCCACTTTCCTTTTAGAGGCGAAACTTTCCACATAAATTCTGCGCAATTTATTCATGAAAAAATACGGGAGACGGGAGAAAAGGCGGTGTGGAAAGTGGGAGAAAGTTGCAAAGGTGCTCTCAAACTTTTTGCCCCAAGACGCAGACATCGACTACCAAGACGAAGACGAGGACGAGGACTTGGACGACGACGAGCAAGGACGAAAAAAGGGACATCCGGCATGGGGCAGAGATTGATATAAGGCTTTTTATATTCCGACATTTCAAAGCTCATTTCACGGATAAAAGTTAAATATGCTAATGTGTGGAGGCCGGCTGCTGTCTGCTTTGTCTGCTGCCCCGGCGATAAGGATAACTGGGAGCCAGGATGCTGGCTGGATAACAGGCAGTGACAGCTGATGACCCAATGGACACTGGACGCGGGTCGTTAGTAAGCCGCTTAGCCAGGGATTCGACTTTAAGTCGCTACTGGCAATTAGTAGCCACCGGTCGTAACTCGGAACTCCTTTTGCCGTAAAACAGTCCAAGGATTTCAATTTGCAAAGCCAGCGAGAGCTGCACGCAGCGAAGCGAGCAACCACTTCACCTACTTCACGCTTGTTGGATTTAATTTTATTGTGGCATAACCTTTTGCTGACAAAACCCCTTCCCGGGGTGCGGGGGGTGTGGTTTATATGGGGCATATATATAGTGGCTGGATCGAGCCCGGCCCGCCTCCGCACCGCCCCCGCCTCCGCCCCCGCAGCTGTTGCGCTTCCTTGGGTTTTGTGTTGTCGCCTTCTTCCCGCCTGCAGTAAAACTTATTTTATTGCGCTCTTATCATTAATTTTATGGCAATGCCGCAACTGTGCGACATTAGCGGTAATTGGCAACAACGATTTGCAAGACAGGCAACAAAACGCCCCACCCACAGCCATCCTCCCCCTCACGTAACGCGAGCCCAAGGGGTATTACCCCGTCTACCGCGCTCCCCAAAGTCGACAACTTAATTGAAATTAATGCTCGAAATATGAGAACTGATACGTTCTTCAAGTACTTTCCGCTGGGTGAAGACTGGATATCTAGGTGAAATTTATTTTGACAGAACGCTTAAATATGAGCGTTAGAGTAAGCCTGGAACCTCTGTCTCTGGAATCTGCATTCCTAATCTCAACTGTCTAGCTCTTATAGTTCCTGAGATACCGACGTTCAAGCGGAAGGACAGATCAAGAATCCTGATCAAGAATATACATACTTTATAGGGTCGAAAACACTTCATTGTTACCTACTTTTCAACGAATCTAGTGTACCATTTGACAATACGAGCAACGGGTATAAGCATACATTTTCCTTTCTGCCCACCGTTTATTTTTTCCTAGGCCAACATGGCATGTCGGCTTTAATTGAATTGCCTGCAAATTACCCCGAGCTGCTCGTATCACACCAGCCTGCGGAAATTGCATTTCACTTGACTGGCATGTATAGCGGAGCGAGGTCACCACGGGTCATTTGGAGTGATGCTCATTAAGGAATTTCAATAAACGGCCGGCGGGTGGCATAGATCACTCAGCCGGGATTGTGGCCCGATGGCAAATGCAACCTCATCTCCGCACCGAAGCTCGTGGTAATGCCACTGGTATTGAGTCTTGTTACAGATGCAGAGGCTACACAGGAAAATTTGGGAGTGTTCAGAATTAGCAATTATCGGTGACTGGTTTTAAAATGTACTAGTGAAGTACGCTTATATTTTCAGATATTCAATCCCAGTTGAGAACGAGTAGCTATTTCCCATCAACATCTATTATCAGACCCAAATACGACGAGTTTTGCCGGCGACAAGTACTCCTGAACTGGCTCGCACTTTCATCGGGCACAGGACAGGCTATATAATGTTGGTGATTTGTTTAGGCTTAGGCACTGACACTTTTTCGCCCAGTGTAACGCTGCAGTTGGCCAGCTGGAATGTTGACGTTGATTGGCGTGTGTGCTCGGCGCGTTGTGGTTGCGGTATCGGCGGTGATGGTGGTGTTCGTGTCGGCTTCCATTCCGAATTTCGTGGCGTTTTTCGTTAGTTTATGACAAATGCGTTAGACTGCCACGCTGACCTCTCCCTCTCCCTCTGCCTCGTCCTTCTCCTACACCACCCACACCGCCCACCATCGGCACTGTTTCGGTTTTGAAGCTAATGACATCACGTGCTTCTGGGGGATATGACGTCGTATAGATTCCCTGTCAGGACGGGCTGCCTGTCATCAATGGCGTACGCACATAAACAAAATACGTCAACTGTATCCAATGGTCCACTTCTGGGATCTGGCAGAGCCCCAGCATCCCCTCCAAACAGGAGAAGCTGCCCCGGGTGTGCGAAATGTCCAGACATCCTGCTGTTGACAAGAGCCGTCCAAAATGTTAGCTTACCCCGCGCCCCACAAATCGGACAGCTCCCGCCTGGTATTGCGATTTTTTCATTAGTAAGTATCAGTCGCGTGTCTATATCATATCCTTCAAGTATCGGGCGGGCAATATAAACACTGTTGTTAGCGAACTGTTGAAGCAGCTCAAAGGACTCACGAGGATTGACGTCTTCCATGATTCCCAATTGAGTGTTTGTTTTCTCTGCATTTCTTAGGGAACAACTTGATGGCCCGTTTTATATGCAGTCGATGTCCCCTTCAAATATTTAACGTAACATAGTTAAATGAAAACTCAAAAATAAGTATGTAGGAATTATTATCGGTTTCATCTATAATTTGTCAATTGGCATTTTAGATTGAGCAAGGCAAAGGCAAAGAAAAGCGGTTAGAGCTGAAAAGGCTTTCCTTACAATAGTTTTTACTAGATGAAGTTGGATTTTCAACGGAAATACCCCTCATGTAGGTAAATAAGATGGAAATGATGGACTCTTTTCAATGAACTTTTAGTAGTCTGAATGCAGTTTGCCAACAAACAAATATTTAAGACCAGGAGTGAAAATATATTCACATTTAGCAATCCGTTTTAGTTTTAGTTAGATGGCTATTGCTCTCATAATTGCGATAGAAATTTCATTGGGGGAGTCTTCCATTATTAAACAGTAATACTTTTGGACACCTGGGCATTGCAGAAATTCCTTCACTTTAACACAAATCAAACCATTCCACATGAAAACAACACTTTAAGGACAAATGCCAATCGTGATTATTCAAAATTGATGGCTGGAGTAAATTCCACCCCAGTGAACTCCATTCCCAACCTTTCCCCCTCAATAAAGCAATTTTCTATAAAAAGCTGTGGGCAAAGAAGCCGCCGAGATGGTTGCCGTTGAAAGGCAGAAATCAATTTCTTATCGGCCAGAACTAATATGTCAAATGTATAATTCGAATAAAGGCCAATGCCTAGGCTGTCCACCGCACAAAGAGAGTCGAGGGAAAAATCCCTTTGGTCAACAAATTCTTTTTATCAGCTGATTGATTGGCACAGATCCTCGGGGCCGAGAGTTATCCCTAACATTAATTTGGAGGGTTTTTCTTTTTGGTGAGATGGCCGTATTCATTAGTGGCGCTTTTGGCACAAATTCATGTTTAATGACAGCCGCTTTTTACAACTCGGCAAATTTTAGCAGACTTCTGCATATTTTTCTGCGCCTCAGGTTCTTTAATGTATTTTTCATGAGTTCTGTAAAGTGAAAAACTTTCGGATGCGTGCGAATAACTCATATTCATTGATATTCTGGCGTGCCTGAGGTTTTCTTCGGTTCGCCTCTTGCAGATGGTTGCCTTGGGAAACACTTGAAAAAATCTCAAGCTGACTCACAATATTTCAAGTTTAAGGTTGAATTTAAATTGAGAATATTGACCCACAAATGAAATTCTAGTTAATGTCTAAAAAAGCGTCAAGCGTTGTGGCTGATGATTACTGACTGAACCCGCTGAATAGGCAACCAATATTTTTCCCGTGCATCAGCCAGCTCTAGCTGGTATTATATAATTCATAAACGGCCTGGACCAAAGTCAATGACTTTGGCAATATTTCCAGGAGCGCGGCTCGCGTAATTGCCAGCGCAATGGGCCCGGAATCCGCCCAGAAGCGTCGTCCTGTCGTGTCCTTAAAAGTGGCCGCCAGCAGAGGAGCACATAAATAAATTTGTGGATGGGCGAAAAAATGGCCGGGCAGAAATCAAAGGAAATAGGAGAGAAAAGACCTAAATTTTGTGTCCTGAGGAAGGAGGCGTGGCCGATTTGTGCTCACTCATTCCCAGGCAAACGAGTCCTGTAAGTTATTTATGAAAGTCCTGGCCCCGCAACGCCAATGATCGTTAATCATAATCGACGCATAATATTTCGCAGGAGGGCGCCGGAAATCGGAACTAATTTATGTGGAAATGAGTTAATTTCCTTTGCCTGAATTGTGTGATTTTCTAGCGATTTCACCGCTGCCATGCCAAAAGTAATTACCAAGCACTTTCCTGCCAGCTCACGGAGGGCAGAGTGTCCAAATTAGGCTCAAGTTGATGTTGGGTGGCAGTTTTCAAGCTAAATTAATTATGATTTTTGTGAGCAGGTAGGTGGCACCCGATTTGAGCCACGATTTAGGTTGTATTTTTACCACTGAAATGTACAACATTTCACTGCTGGTAGCCGAAAACAACCAGCAGGGCGAAGATTATCCGATCTTAAAACAAATGACAGGTTTTATAATACTCCCGCAGAATATTTAACTGGCGTAATCCGCTTACAATTTTTGACAATATTTACTGTGTACGTGCAGCATTTATTCCACTCAAATAAAAGATTACACACCGTTGAAACAAATGCATAAAAGAGCAAACAGGTGAACCAAATATTTAGGCCAGGCAGTTGATTTTAATTGATTTTAATATTAAAGACCCCAAAATCGATATGCATAAAGCTCTTCAAAACGAAACCATCAACAAGGATGCTTCATTTCAAAACTTTTCAAAGGTCTTCAAAGACATTGGAAAAAGTGAAGCCTCGTCAGCTTCCTTCGTCCTGTGTTCGTGTGACAAGTCCTGGTGTCCGAGGCCAAAAGCTGTCAAAATAAAGTTAAACAATTCACGCGCATTACGGACTACAAACACTCACTCAGCCACCCACCCACCAACCACCCGCCGGGTGGTGCGGCTAATTTGAGCGGTGTTTGTTTGACATTTCAGGCGGAACAGCCGCAACACGGGGCAACACGCGTTCCTGTCACTCGGGTCACTCGAAAATGATGCCAAGTACATGAAAAATGTATGAGCGTAAATTCGGAGAAGCTTCCGGCCGGCTTCCACCTAATGGAATGTAATTGTCGATTGTAGAGCGAGCAAAACATTTTACTGCGCTCTTAATTTTATCAAATATTTAGGCTCAAAATGTATACTTATTTTTTACAAACTAAGGCCGATGACTCAACTTTCACAAAAATAAATTCAGCTACTGCTGGTAAAAGTATAGAATATGGCAAAAAAAATCCCTATTAAATGAAAATAAACGCGCATTTTGGGGTCAGTTTTCTGGGATTGAAGAAAATCCTTTCGGGGCCTTGTAATATAAAAGTTTCCATAAACACCTGAGACAGGCGCACCACCCAAAAACTCGATGGCCAATTTCCAATTGATTTTCTTGACTGGCTCGGCTGCCTCTTTGCCATTCCTGCTTAACATTGACAGATTGTATGCCATTTTTTGCGTGGTACTTGCAACAATATCGAGGGAAAACTTTGCCGGTGAAAAGCAGCTGAAACAAGCAGCTGAAAAACTGCTGAAAAACTTTGACAACTTGCACAAAACTTTTACCAGCCGTGTGACATTAGGTGAGAGTTGGCAGAGTCCTGCGAGCCTCCCGCTGCTCAACCCTTGGATATTTTGAGCGGCAGCAGCTGAAGCCTTTATTCGTTATAAATCACAATGTAATCATAAATCGCTGCCTGCACATAAATTACAATAAGAAACAAATGACAAGTCGGAGTGGAGTGTTCTCTTTTGGGGCTGTGCTCGCGCTGCAGGACATTCCCACTGCAGTTTGCCCGGTGTCCTGTGGCGAGAGAAGTGTCCTGTCCTCGCCTCTGCCCCTTTTAGGCACACATCAATTTGTGGGCCTCATGTGAAGTCTTCGGGGGTCCCAATGCCCCAATGCTTATTAGTGTACATTTGCTTACACTTAGGAAAGAAAGTACTGGACTTCTTATTAAACAAAACATTCCCAAGGATTCGAACACAGCGTTCTCCCAGCCAAGCATCTGCAGTAATTTGAAACACTTTTTAATGGCCCGAAGGAGTCTCCGAACAGCCAAAACACTTATTTTATTTTGCATAAGCTGGGCCACAGCCACACCCCATAATTTAGCCACTAGTCAACGCCTCCGGCTTTTTGGGGAGGCGGGAATGATTTGGCCTCCTCCTCGAAGTTGCGAGTGGCACTTTTGCTTTGTAATTTATGCAGCCAAAATGAAAAGCGTTTTCCAACAACATTTAATTAAGTTCGGGGTGCGGGGCAGCCAAGGTGGAAAATGTTCAAAGTTAAGCATGAGAATTAAAATGCCAGGGCCCCAAAGTGGAATGATTTCTTTTTTGTTGCCTGGCCGATGTTCATTTAAATCGTTTTCGTGTTTGGAGAGTTGTTTAAAAAGCTTTTATTCGCAGGCACACAGTTTGGTCCACTGAGCGAAATAATTTGGTGTGTATGTAGTCGGCAAAGTTTTTCAATACATTACCTACAACATTCTAAATCTTAACTATGTGTCCGTGTCCTGAGCAGCTTCTTACCGTGCACCAAACTAGTTTACCGTGGTGGAAAACCAATCAAAATACCTGCCACCCGACTTGACCCCTGGGAATTGGCAAGTGGGGCCAATGACTAGCGCCGGGATCATCATTATCCCCGTCATTATCAGCAGGACCGACGGTGGCGGCAAAGGAATTGGGTCGTTGTTGCTTTTAATGCGACTCGCTTGCCACTTTTGCTGTTATCAGCTGCGCCAATGTTTGCTGATAACAGCCAGCGGCATCGCAGCTGCGGCGCAGCAGCGCCGTTCTAGGCAACAACAAAGCCCATCCTGCGCAGCGACTGCGACCCGGCAGCGCAGCATCGGCTAATGGCCAAAAGCAGCGCTGTAATCCTGGCGTGCGTGTGTGTGTGCTGGCGTGTGTGAGTGTGAGTGAGTGCGGTCGCAAATGGCGTATGTGTGTAAGTAGGGCTACAATATGTGGAGCAAGTTGCGCTTTGTTCGTGGCCAGGAACTCGTGGACTCCAAGTGGCCACGAGCGGAATTCCGAAGGACAGCATCGCCATTCGGCTGCCACTCGGCTTCGTCCTGGCGACGCAGGCGCAGTATCGGGAGAGCCTCGGGAAGGCAACGGAGAGCAACGCGAGAGAGCGGCAGAAACTGTTTCACTTCCGCTTCGGTGATGCTGCTGCCCAGCTGCTGTTAAGTCCTTACAGAGCTGCGCCCACTGTTCCGCTGAGGGAAAGGTCCTTAAACTCCGAAACTGAACCTTGGTTCTAAGCAAATAAGTACCAAAACAAGCTTTTGTGGACAGGCATAACTACACTGGTTTCGTGGATGTGCCTTTGATTTAAAATGCTTACATGGAAATGTAAGGACATTCCGCACATTCGGAATGCCCGTAGCGCACCGAAATTCCTTTACATCGCATTACAGCACTGGTTGTTTCGATTCCATCCGTTCCGCTTCGCTCTCGCGAAGGAGAGCGCCCACATTCCTCAGCGAAATGTTGCAACGCACGAGCAACTTGCAGCGTGCAACGTCGGAAAATGCCGATGCGCGACGCAAATTGCACGCCTCGTGGAAAGCGGAAAAGCGGAAAATGCCCGCCTCGTGGCGGCGCTCTCTCTCTGCCGCTGCCCGTGCCGCTCGCTCTCTCTCTCGCGCCCGCTTAGCCGAGATTTCGCCTAATGCTGCTGCTGTGCTGCTGCCGCCGCTGCTGCGGCTCCGCTGCTGCTGCGTTGCTGCTGCTGCTGCTGCTGCTGCTGCTGCGGCGAAGGACTCCAGTGCTTTTGGGGCTGTGCTGTTGGTCCTTGGGCCATCGCTCGTTCAGTCGTCGTTGCGTGTTGTAGGTGGCCTGGTCTACTGAGCTCCGTTTGGACGTTTGGACTGCGCCTCCTCCAACTACTACTGCGGCCGCCGCTGCTGCTGCTGCGGCTGCTGCATCTGCAACCTGCAACACTCACACCACGGCAACAGAAGTAGACGCGTCGCGTTCAGTCTCCGTCCCACGGCCTAACGTCATGTCGCGTAGTGTTCGGCCGAGTAAAGCTGGCAGACTGTAAGGTGACTGAACCGATCCTTAGCCCATCACCTCCTCTCCCACTCGAGTGCCGTGGCTGTGGCTGTGGATGTGTGTCAATTAAAAAGTCTCGTCTCAGTGAGTCGCGTGTTTAATTTGCGGCACGTTCCCCACACACACTCGCTATCAATTTAATTAAAACGCCACAGACAGAGCCATAACTTCCGCAAAACCAGCCTTCACACCCACCGAACTGGGCCCAAAACTAAACACAATATTGCGGTAAGTTTTCGCTCACGTTATTTTTAACTAATCAACAAATGGAAATCGTAAATCGCAAATCGGCAAATAGCCTTTTATTAGCTGTGAATTTGTTGATCCTGATGGATTTTATAGCTGTGGTCATGGCAGGCTGGCAATTGGATTTTAATTAATTACGTTTGCACTTCGGTTGCCATTTCAATGAAGTTCGGTTGCTTTTTTGTTTTTGATTTCATGCCTGAGCTTTGTTTAATGACATGCAAATTTTATTTAGCTCCTGCGGCTGAAACTGGCCAGTTAGTTTTCGATTTAGTAAATTGATATTGGTCATGCGTGGAAAATCAGAAACAAGGAAGTTCTAGTGCTAACTTTCCCATTGACAATCCTCTGGTTACCGTAACTGATTCCAAGATCTACACAAGAAATGCCTTAAGCACTTAGATACAACGCCTTTATCGTTCCAATTTAAACTTACTTAACATTACTTAACTTAATTTTAACCTTACTTAACTTATAGATACTCGCATTTATTTCTCTCGGCAACTTTTGAGTACAACATGTTTGCAAACACTTTTTCAAGTGCGTAGAACATTTTAAGGCACAGGGTGCGGCATTGGCATTGGCTAGGAAAACTCTCAAAAAACGAACTGAAGCGTGAGCTTTTCCGGTCTTTTCTTTCGGGCCCGTTGCACACGAAACAAATTTCATTAGAGCGCAAATAAATCAGCTTAGAGTGGGCAATAAAAGCCAAGGAACCGCCTGAGAGTTTCAGGAAAAATTACAATGCATTACGCATACGCCTGGTGGCCCAAATGTGTGCAGGGAACCGTGGCGAGTATACAAGCACCTTTAATCAGTTGCCAACTCGTTGGCAGACATTTAATTAGAAAAATCAACGGCATTAAATATTTCTGGCCCGGCTGCCAGACATTCCAGACTGGCTGTCATTACACAGAGAATTAGATGTGCTCCGCTTCTGGCCCCGACTGACATCCGCCAAGTCTGTCTGTGACAGAGAGGAACGACATCCTGCCAGCGCGTGTTGAAATGTAAATAAAACAAAGGCAGCCAGGAAGCTGGGCGAGAAGTCCTGGCGAACACAAGAATGCATGTAAAATAATAAAAAGCGACATTTACGACATAACATGGCAGCATATTACACGGAAAGCGGCACTGAGCAGGGCTCTAAACTGAGCCTCCCTCGCAGCGGCCCACACTGCGTATACGTATTCGCATTACAATGTTGTGCACTGATTGTTCCTGCCAGGACCCCTCCTCCCCCGACCCCCTCTTGCGCCTCGCCAGTTGCCATGCAAATGTATACAAAGTAATTATGTACATCTGCGTGCCTGTGTGTTTTTCTGCTCGGCGCGAGCGGGTGTGTGTATCTTGTAGTACTACTCAAATAATTGCCAAACCACACACGCAGCTCAGTCTGCGTTGGCTGCCAGGCAACAAAACGCCTTTCAAGAAGCATAAAAACAACGGGCAAAAAACCTGACGGGACACCGAACTTGCGATGCCCTCTGAAGCTTCTTAAATTAATTGGGTTTGTAAGGATAACACATCGAGTAATCGTCCTGCTTAAATGAGCTCGGAATTTTACATGTCCCAATGCAAAATGTAGCGGGCTGCTTTCTAATTTTCATAGGAAAAGTGAAATATCTGGAAAGTGAAGTATATATTACCAATATCACACAGAAAGTAGCTAAATGTGAGATATTTAGTAACAGAATAGGGTCAAATTGATCTCCACAATGTTATGTAAGCCAAACCGCATACCAAAGAGTATTTTTCGTAAGACTATCAGACACGCTTGAACAACATTGTATCTTATTAACAAAACAAGGTTGTGCGCTGTGCGTTACAAACCCACACACTCACACACACACACAGACACAGACACACCCACCGTGTCGCCTTGTTGCAAAAATATTCAAAGTATTGTTGGCCGTAATTTCGGGATACTTTTCAGAGTAGCGAGAGGCAGTTGGAAAACAACATGGAAAAGTTTCATCGGAGCATACGCCATGAATTTTCATTTAATTAGGCCGCCTTTCCACGCCCACCCCGCATTTTTACAGGCATCTCAACCTTTTGATGGTTAGGCAAACTGGTGAAAAAAGGGAGTTTATTGCAGAGGAAAGTTGAACCCTTTTCTGCTTTATTGTTTGCATGGGCTCCAGAGTTCGCAGTTGGGGCGCAAACACTTTCAAATGATTTCATTTTCCGAAAAACCACACAGAAGGAAGGCAAAGATGAGCTGGCCAATTTGTAGGCCGGCTTTTCATCTACCATGATCAACAACCACATTCAGGACAGACATTGAAACCAATTAATTTTAAATTGTTTCCAGGCCGTCCTTCAATCGCCGTAGTCTCCCTTTGTCTGAATAATGAGCGTTCAATTTGCAGAAGGTGTCGATGGCAAAAGGTTTTCTTTGGCCAGCTCTGCTTTCTTTCACTGCGTCCCTTTGTTTGGGCCATCTATTTTCCGGGGCTAATTGAAGTCTGAATGCCGGCAGACGGAAAGCCGCAAAAGGTCGTTACGATGCCGGGGGATATGGACACTCGAGCAACCCGTAAAAGTAGGCAATAGCATTTCCAAGTTTTCTTTTCCCGCCCGTCTTCGCCTCTGGAATTTTCACACATGATTTTTTCATAGACCAATTTGCACACATTATAAGTTTGCAACCGCAAATTGCCACACCCCTTTGGGCAGACCGACAACAAAACAGCCAGAAAGGAGGGAAAATAAACTTTTAGCAATTTTCCTTTTGTGCTGAGGCGCAGGAATTTCCAAGTACTTACATACAGCAGGCTCCTCTTTCTCCAGCGCCCCAAGCACAAGTAAATTTCTTTTATGCCCCGAAAACCATTTGCGTGGTATTAGAAGTACACTCGGAGCAACCAGATCCCTGCGCATTGCCAGGAATGCCCAGGATTGCTAATATATTGCTCGAGACTAAAGAGCTCCTCATATTTAATTAAAGGGGCCGAGCGCTGACATGTATTTCTTTCTGTGTGCCCACCAGTCCATCAACCCGACCAACTAGACGAGCAAGCAATTATTTGCTACTTTGGCTACGCTTGCGTAAGCCAAGCTGGAATTATCAGCAAACACACGCAGATTAGGGGAAGGACTCGTCGGCAGAGTGCACATCCTGTGGAGCACATGGACTGCCCGAATGTCTTCATATATTTCCGGGCCCCAGCCACAAGACCATAAAATTAAACTAGTGCATAATTAAACACTCGCAATTAGGCGTAATTTAGTTGGTGTGCGGGCGAGCATTTGAGGGTGTCCTCGTATCTCCCATCGCCACACTCTTGCCACATTAGATTTTAATTAAAAAACTTCCCCAGCTCGCAACTTGTGCCACACTGACACTGCAGTTTATTTGGGTTTTTAGCTGACGACCCAGCTGCGAACCAATTGCTCGCCATCTTTGGCAGTCGATTTCTGAGCCTCGTTGAGTCCCAAAGTCCTGCCAAATGGGGCTGCAAAATGCGTATACACATGTCGTTTAGATAAGGACATCCCTGGAAAAGCAGCCGGGTAGAAGGAAAACAGGGGGAAGGCGGGAAAAGGACATCAAAGCAGAAGCAAAAAGTCAAAGCGCTGCAGATTCGCTGTAAACAATTGCGAGTTGTAATAATTAATCCAACAGATTTACAGTGCGGAAACTTTCGCGGAGCGGTTTCATTACTCAAAACTTGCTCCAAGACGGCGGGGAAAGCGGAAAAGCTTAGTGCCGCATTTCCCGGCGGACCGCGACTTTGTTGTTCTTATTCCTTAATGCAAAGACAGCTTATTTTTACGCCATGCCGAACGGCAAGGATGCTGATGAAACCCGCTCTAATTGTACTTAGTATGCAGACAGGCGAACCGACCAGCTGGCTGACTGACTGACAGCCATTCATTTCAATTCGAGGGAAATAAATCTGGAGCTGCTGCTGCTGCCGGCAAGTCAAATATTTATGCAGCCGGAGGAGATTGCGCAAAGCCAGTAAATTAATTAATGGAAAAAGAGCGCCGCGGATGGGAAAACATCTTAAGGTTGCTGAGCGCATCTAAGCCGATTTTCCGCAATGCAAAAAGTCCGTTTGCCGAGTGCCGCATCGCTTGAGGCATCTTAGGAGACTTGCATTGCGGTGGGATGTGGCAATTGTTTGGGCCCGGCCTAATTGACAGCTGGCAAGTTAATTAGGGCTAATTAGTGGCCTAATTGATACGAATGGCTTGCAAGGCATGGGTGAGCAGCATTCAAATCAGCCACAACTCAGCTAAACAGTGTAAGTGCAATAAGTCAATCAATCCTTAGAAATCTGTGCTGCATTCAAAAAAAGCTACAGAACTTGAAGCAGGCGTCCCGAACATTTTCAATTAAAATGTTAGGCCCCTTTTGGGCCCTTTTCTGGGCCAGGAAGGAAAATAAATAAGCCACCATTAGCGCCATCGATGAAGTGCGTGCTTATCACGATTGCCCGCTTTTCCAGCTGAGACGTGTTTCTTGCCATTTGTATTCGTGTTAAAGTCGAATATTTTATCATTGGGCCGAGCCTCGGAAATGTAAATATTGGCATAAACATTTAAAAGGCAACACATAATGTAGGTCCCCTTCAAAGCAGGACTTTGCACTGAACACGCCCAAAAAGGAAAGTGAGGAGGGTAAAAATGTGTCTGGCCCTTCGAATGTATAACAGGGCATCAGGGCCAATAATCGAGTAGGCGCCCCACAAAGCCTACATAAATATGTATCCAGGTACATGGGCAACCAGCTCCAGGTATTTTCCGAAGGTTCCGAAGGTTCCGAGGGATCCGAAGGTGGCAGAAAAGCAGACCTAATTTTCCGCATTTCTCTTTTCCGCCGCCGCCTTTGTTTTCCTTTCTTGCGAAGCCTTAGCCAAATGTCGCCCCTGGCCAGAACACGTAAGCCCAAAAACCGGGCCAAATCGGGTTCGAAGGTCCAGAAATTTGGCATAAATCACATAAATATGCAGCGCTGGAAAATGTCAAGGAAGCGGGATAAGCAGCAACCGGTGACGTGGATTTGTGCCACGGATTTCACCGCATTTCATCGACCTTCACATCCGCAACCGCAACCGTATTTATTCCTATGTAAGCGTGTTCAGCTGCCGTTGCTGCCTTTGGCTCAAATGGGATTAGCTTTTAATGCCCTCGGTTATGTTATTTACAAATGGCTTTTCGAATGATGCGCCACGGCTTGCGGATCTCCTCTTATTTTGCCATCTTTTTGGTTAGGCAAAGTGTAATATCATGGCGAAAGTAGTTGCCATTAATCAAACTTGCTCGTGCCATTTATTATTTCCTGCTGGTGCTGCCTTAATTTTTGCCTTTGGAGGCGTAATTTAGTTTCGTAATTCCCTGCTTTCTGTACCTTAAAAACTAAAGCTTCCTTGCAGAAATTCTAGATAAGACAAAGCAAAATCGATTTGGATGTAAGATGATTAGTCAAATTCATGTTTAATGCCCTACTGAAACGACCAGTAAGCCGCTTGAAAATAAATAGTAAATCATAAATAGTTTCTGCGACGACATCGGGTATATTTTTCCGCGTATCAGCATTCAGCCAGAATGATTCTTATTTTGTATATGTGAATATGTGAAATGCCAGCGGGGACAACGTGATGTCTCCATCGCACTCGCTCCGACTGTCAGCGGGATTTTCCTGCTCGACTGCCTGCATGTCCTGTGTCCCGTGTCCCGTGTCCTGTGTCCTTGCCATCCTTCAGCTGTCAGTCAGGCATTCAACACACGCGACACAGCGCGAGAGATTCATAATTGTTGCAGATCCATGGCCATCCTCAGCCCCATTCCCATGCCCATTCCCTTGCCCATTCCGATTCCGATTCCCATTCCCATTTCGCAGGACGCGATGATCATCATCACCATGGCTGGCTTCATCACAACTTTAATGCATTGTAATTGTGTCACCGTTGTCAACGTGCTCTGCACTCAAGAAAACGCCCAATTGGTGACGAAATGTTCAAGATGAAATAATGTAAGAGATGTAAGAGGCAATCTAGGGAAGCAGTAGTGTCTAGCATCTATTTCAAAATAAGACTGCATTTTAACACTTTAAAACACTGAGAAATAAGCATATTCCTCAGCTTTAATTTTAAAGTAGTTAAAACACGGTATTGGTTGCAGTGCACCACTATCTCCGCTGCGGCGACAAGCTGCAGAGCTGTGTTACGTATACGCAGTGTTGTGCCCGGACAATTTGTGCCGCAATCTGTGCCGGAGCAGAGCGCTCGGCGTTGGCTCACTTAACGGCTTAATATATTGTTCCTGCAGCTGCGACTGCCGTGGCATAATATCCTTGCAACACACACTTGCACCAGGCAGTGCAGGCAGTGCAGGGTGCACATGGCATGTATAAAAAACATAGACAGCAGAGGAGTAAAAAGCAAGCCGAAACCCAATTCAATGCAGCTTATTTTTATGCGCAGGCATACTTAATACCTACGAGTATGTGTTGGTTTCGCACGGTGTAGGGCGGTGTGTGTGTGTGCGAGCGACTATTCCGTAATTTAATTACAAACTTTGCGCCATTAATTTAAAACTTTAGGCCAACCATCGAGCAGCAGACTCCACGTGCCACAAAAACGGGTCCAACCCATGAGCATCATCAGCTCCGTTCCCCATGTGGCATGTGTATGTGGACCACACGCTGTCGCCGGCAGGACAATGGATGTGCCGCCCCCTGGTTTATGCGCTCGCAACATATTGAAAAGCCAACTCGGCCATTTGTCAGCCGGAATCGCGTTCAACTTTTGTAATTAGATAGAGTGAAGGACGGCTGCTGCAATGGCGTCGAAAGCGCTCACTTTTCGCCGCCTGTTATTAGCTATGCAATTCAATCAAGGACCTTTCGATTATTAAATGCTTTCACTTGAAGTGGGCTGGAAAAGTGATTTGCTCACGTTACGGTTGTACTTCACGTTACGGTTTTGTAGATACATGTTGTTATTTTGTTCCAGCACTTGAAAGAGTACATATTTATTTTTAGCCGTCAAGTTTTCCTTGTTATTTCAAGCCGAGAATAATTCCCTGACTGCATATTTTCGCTGCGATGATGTTATCCAATGCAGCTTAGTGTCATGCTTTGTACTTTTCAAAATGTCAGTGGAAAACGGAAAACAGCAGCTGAAATAAAATGGAAATGCTGGATGGAAAGCCAGCGCATTTCATCCCATTGAAGAAAACTTTAGCGCACAATATTAATGGAGTTTCCAGCTCACCTTTATATATTTGCACATATATATTCATATATATAACTATGAATTTTCCACGACATGCAATCTCTTTGGCCCACGCTTATTATGTAAATTTTGAGTTCACCTTTTGGCTGATTTGCGTCGCTGCCGCGTGGCAAAAATTTCATTAAAACTGCAATGCAGCCACTCAACTTGATGAACTCTCTTCGTCCTGTCTAGCGCTTTATCTGCCCCTAATGCCTGTCAATTGCATTTGCCAGGACCTGGCTTATCCGCCGCTCCTCCCACTTCCTCCGTGCTTCCTGTAATAAATCAACTCATGCCCCATCTTCCACTGCTTTTCCGCCTTTGGCCTTAGACGCACGGCATCATCCTGTCAATGTCGCTGCCACTTTTTTCCACATTTTTTCGCTCATATATGTATGTATACTTGTGTGCTCTTCGACACATAATTTTCTATGTTCTAGGTGTCGACAGGCATGAGAAATTTCCCTTATTTCCACCCGCCATTGATTGAGTTTCACTCGCTTTTTCCTCGAGTGTGCCTCGAGTGCCATATCATCTACTTGAGTGGTTGGATTGCAGTTCATAAGTTCATGCAGACACAGCATGTTGCAGCTGCATTTGTCTAATGCGGCAAGTTTGATTAGAGTCGCAAAACTTGCCGCAAACTTTCTAAAGTTTTGGGAGGCAATTAATTTAACGTAAATGCTCAGGCTGAGCTCTCTCCGAAAAGCTGATTAGTTCGACATTTGCATATGGCTATAAGCCAATACTCCACATTAATTATGCCGCTTATTTAATCCCATGAAATTTTTGGCCAAACAAAGTCGTTTAGAGCCAGGCATGCACACAGGAAATTACCATTCAGTAAACTGAACTAATTTGAAGTTTAAATATAAATAATATTTTAATATAAATATCCTAATTTCCAAAGCTATTTTTCAAATAAAAAGATATGAGAAATTTGTTGAGTTAGAATAAGTAATTTGAAGTTTAAATATTTGTTTCATATGTTCCTACTTTTCAAAGCTACTTTTCAAATAAAAAGATATGAGAAATTTGTTAAGTTAGAATAACTAATTTGAAGTTTAAATATTTAATTCAAAGCTATTTGATATGAAAATTATGTTGAGTTAGAATAACTAATTGGAAGTTGAAAAATTTATTTCATGTTTCTACTTTTTCAAAGCTATTTTTCAAATAAAAAGATATGACAATTACGTTGAGTTAGAATAACTAATTTGAAGTTTAAATATTTAATTCAAAGCTATTTTTCAAATAAAAAGATATGAGAATTATGTTGAGTTAGAATAACTAATTTGAAGTTGAAATATTTATTTCAAAGCTATTTTTCAAATAAAAAGATATGAGAAATGTGTTAAGTTAGAATAACTAATTTGAAGTTGAAATATTTATTTCGTATGTTCCTACTTTTTCAAAGCTATTTTTCAAAAAAAATATTATGCGAATTATGTTGTTAGAATAACTTATTTGAATTTTAAATATTTATTTCAAAGCTATTTTTCAAATAAAAAAGATATGAGAATTATGTTGAGTTAGAAAACTTAAATGGAAGTTGAAATATTTTTTTCATATGTTCCTACTTTTCAAAACTATTTTTCAAATAAAAAGATATGAGAATTACGTTGAGTTAGAATAACTAATTTGAAGTTGAAATATTTATTTCAAAGCTATTTTTCAAATAAAAAGATATGAGAATTACGTTGAGTTATAATAACTAGTTTGAAGTTGAAATATTTGTTTCATATGTTCCTACTTTTCAAAGCTACTTTTCACATAAAAAGATAGAAGAATTATGTTGAGTTAGAATAACAAATTGGAAGTTGAAATATTTATTTCATTTATTTCATACTTTTTCAAAGCTATTTTTCAAATCAAATAATATGAGAATTACGTTGATTTAGAATAACTAATTTGAAGTTTAAATATTTAATTCAAAGCTATTTTTCAAATAAAAAGATATGAGAATTATGTTGAGTTAGAATAACTAATTTGAAGTTGAAATATTTATTTCAAAGCTATTTTTCAAATAGAAAGATATGAGAATTATGTTGAGTTAGAAAACTTAAATGGAAGTTGAAATATTTTTTTCATATGTTCCTACTTTTCAAAGCTATTTTTCAAATAAAAAGATATGAGAATTACGTTGAGTTAAATACCTGAGTAGCGCCTTTTGTTTTGAGTCTGAAAGGAGCTTTGTGAGAGCGCCTACGTAAATTTAATTTTAGATAAATGATTGCGGTGGAACATTACCATAATTGTATAATGAATGTGTCGACTTATGGCTTAGGACTGGAGTTTCCTTTCCTGACGAAGGAACGACCAGAACAGAGTGGGCAGTGATAAGACACAGGAAGTATAGCCAAACTAATTCAAACTAATTAGAGTAGTGAAGCCCATTAATGCGTGCATATTAATCAGGCTGTCCAAATTGCATTAGAGGAACTGGTTATTTCAGGGAGCATTCGGACAGGAATCAATCAGCTGCTCCTCGGAGCAGCCTCCTGCAAGTTTTATCATCTCTTCCAGACTCTTGAAGTCCCGATGCATTTTGCATGTCGTCAGCTATCCGTTGGCTGCCGTGTCCTGTGTCCCGTGTCCCGTGTCCTGTGTCCTGCGTCCTGTCTGTGGCACTTGGCCTGCTCGTTTATTTAACACTGATTGCCAATGCACACAGAGATTTTGGCAGCACGGAGCACTCCTTTGGCCCCTCGGCTGGAGCCGACCTCAGCAAACTCTGAACTCCGGCTATCCGATAGCCTCTCGACCCAAGTGCCTCCTCCCGTCTGGGAAAATATGGTCTTAAAGCGCTTTTGGCAATTGCTTTCGAGAGTGTATATCTGTGCCGCTTTTATCTTCGTTCGAATGACATCTGCCGGGGGCGGCTCAAAACTGTTTCAATTAGTTGAAATCTTTCTCAGATTCCGGAAATAGGAATTCGTTTATTCAACCCTCATCAAAAGCCTTTAATTGACAGCCTGACATACGAGTAATGAACTTTGTTTTGGGTATCGGCCACATTATATAGCAGCTTTTACTTTAAGCAGCTTTCCAAACTGTTTTGGTTGTGCACTTCAAGTTTCAACGGGTAAATAAAAATAGCACTATGTGATTGAGTTAATTTATAGGCCATTTAAGGTATGTCATAAACTAAATAAGCCGAAACCGAGTAGAAGAAGTCGGTGTGCAGGAAAACATTGCATAATTTATGGGATGCAAACGACATCATGCTGTAGTTAGCATCGCAGAATTCCATTACATATTGGACTCCAGACCGACCCGGCACAAAACCCATTTGGTTGCAGGAAAAATGTCAAATGGAAAGTGGAAGGCTGCTGGCCATTAAATGTAAACCCTTCAGAAGGTAGCAAATGTAACTTTTCAATCAACTTGAGACGGGCGAGCGCAGAGCCCGGAAAAGGTTGGGAAAATGCTGGGAAATGGGCACTCGGCTTACCGACAATTTATTGAGCTCAGGGCGAGGGGCCGCCAATTTAATAAGGGGGAAGGGGGATCGACTTGCCATGCCGTACATCGGAGACGAACTAATTGAGGAGCGCCTCCTTCGGGCAGACAAGCCAGAATCACTTGGAGCTCGAGATGAGCATAATAATGATGATTCAGATCAATGGCACTCGGCAAATCAAACTAAAGTTGTTTGCTCGTTTGCCGGCTGCCAGCCAATTGTTATGCAAATAGCCAAGTGCTTTTCTGCTCTCCAGCCGTGGGAGGAAATTTTTAAAATAACCCACACTCAGTGGGTTTGGGCAGCATGGAAATGGAAAATAGCAAATGGCAGAAGGCAGAGGGAAGAAGGAAGAAGGCAAGAGGGTAGCAAAGTTCAACTGAGGCAAGCAAATGGGATGTGGCGGTGGACCTCACTAAATCAATATGGTAGTGGCTCTGCATTATGTGGTCTCTGCCCTGTCCAGGTGTTCCGGAGCCTGGACTCCGAGTCCTGGCTCCTCAGCTCCACAGCTCCCCGTCCTGGGCCACAAATCAACATTTGACTTCTGCATAAATTGCAAGAAGCAACAAAATTGCTGAAAAGAAGAAAAGTAATTTTCCCGCTTTCGTTTGCAGCTGCAAAATTGTGCACCACAGCCGCCCCCATTTCCCCCATCGGATCCGCCCATTGTTGATGATGCTCCTCCGCCACTCCCACCGCCTTGATGCCTTCGGGAGCGGACAGAGCTCTGTGGTTCGCTTGGCTGAGTTACCTGCACATTTCGTTGCTTACCCTTCGTTGCCCTCATGTTAATAAGATGGGCGGCAATTTGTTTCCCACTCAACTATATATACAGATCGTACACGGCGAGAAACTGAAGTCACACTTCAAGTCTCTAATAACTTTAGAGCGATATTACTTAAACATATATATAACGTTCCCAAATTAATCCATTTGAGGCTTCTTTACAATGTGGCACCTGTTAAATGTATTTTCCGATCTGAAAATAAGTTCGGTACTGCAGTGTAGAATTGCTATTTCCGAGCGCAAATAGTTTCTATTTTCCCCAGGAATTGCTGTTCTCTCATTTCTTGGGAAAGTGCCAATGCATCCGACTTAATGCGTGTATGGATCGATTTGCATTTCATTACCTGTTCGAGTTGATTGCAAAAATTGCAAAGAAAATGCGAGGTACGTTGCGAGAACCTAGGGTTTTTTTGTTACGGTTTCTCATCACCCTCGACGCTGAAAGGTGGCAAAAAAAGTTGCATTTCGGTTGCAGGGACCTGTGGTAACAGGAGTCCAACGAGGCCAAACAAAACTCAACACAATCTGTGCCAAAAGCCGGTGCAAATCGAGCTGAATCAAGCCGAATCGATGTGCGAATGGGCAAGGACAACAACAAGGACACGGCAGCAAGGACAAACAGAAACAGGAAATGGACGTTGTGTGCTCAAGTTTGTTTCCGCTTTCCTTCTTTTGAAATTCAATGCGACGCTTTTTGTTGATCTCCAGCAAAAAACGCATTGTAAAATCGTGTGTGGAGTGCAGGACACGCCAGGATACGCCAGGATATGCCGGGATACGCGAGGTGTAGGTGTTAGGGGCGTAGGTTGTGGGCATGTCACCGTCCAGAGCAGCTCCTTGTTGTTGCCGCTGCAAATGCAAATTTGTTCAAAGTTTATTGAGTGCACGTGACGGCAAACAAAAGTGCAAAGTTTTCCCCGGGCTCGCTCCTTTTATAGTTTTCTCCCTTAGTCTACCTAAAAATTTTGAATTGCAAATTTCTTGGTCAACTTAAGCGCACTTATAATATGCCTTTTTTGTATGACTCTAAGCCGCCCTAATGAGTCTAATTTGAATAAATGGGTTGCAGCTTATATGCTAATTTTTTGGACAATTTAATTACGGTCCTGCGTTGGGGAGTAAAGTTTTGTGGAAGAAATGTAAGCTTACAAGTAAATTTTGAGCATAATTCGTTATATAGGGACATTTTAAAGGAGTAATGGGAGTGAGTATTAATTACTTTCCCAGGCTCACTTTTAATAGGACTGTTACAAAGGCAGGGGTTGGTTTGTAAAATAGAAGTCTTATCAAATTTAACGAAACTTAGGGCAAATTGAATATCCCAATGGCCATATCAGCACATACGCTCAACTGAAAACAACCAAATTGAACCAAATTTCCATCATTGCAGGCCAAGACCCAGCTAAGCCGGCCAGATCAGAAAGAGATGACGGCATTGATGAGGAAAGAGATAGAGAGCGGCCAAAACCTAGCCCCGAAAATCGATAAACTGGTGAGTACTCGCCCAGCCGAATTCTTTTGGCTGCTTGCTTATTGCAAATGCTTTTATAAATTTTATGACTCAATACTTCCATTGTGGCAATAGACGATGACAACGACAACGACAACGACAACGACGACATTTAACCTACAGACTTTTGTGCCGGCACTGAAAAGATGGCATTGCAATATTATGCGCCATCGCCATTCAGCGCATCCCTGCGCATCTAACCGACTATAATTTTAAAGCCACGAAATCCGAGGAGCGGGAAGGGTGTGGGTATGGGTATGGGTATGGGTTGTGGTTCTTCTGGCGGAGAATAGAACGTTAAGGGCGGGGAACAGGGAACGGGGAACGGGACCCAGACTGTCTGCCAAAGTGAATTTGTGGCTCTGAATCCAAATTGCACACAAGTCGAGCTTGAGTTTGCAGAGGCAAAAAGGAAAAACCGAATCGAGCAAGTGGAAAATCGAAAAAATTCTAGTCTTCCCATGCTTTTTCTGTTCTCTGCAGCAATCTGAAGTCAAGCAAGGGATAACGCTGTTTGCAATGTCTCGACTACCAGATATCCGCTACTTGGCTGAACAAATTCGCACCCAGCGGATATCCCTTTAATGGTATCCAAAACTTTGCCAAGGTCCATTACAATTATCCTACGAAATCTTGAAACATGTGGGAGCCAGCGAATCTTGGCGCCGTAGAAGTTACTTTCACTTTCTCTTTTATATGCGACGTTCCTACTGACGGACAATCCTGGCCAGATTGACTCTTCCAGTGATTGTGATCAGGAACACCAGTTACATGAATATATTTAAGCAGAATACCCTTTTACCCTCCGAGTAACTGGTGTAAATATGTATCTTGCTATGAATACAAGTTGGCAAGTTGCTGCAAAGTTGCACACTAAATAACCGTAGTCCCAAAAAACTACACCAAAAGCTAGATGCACTTTTATTTGCACGGCTATTTTGTAAAATTTAATTACCAGCATACCTAGTATTACTTCTGCAAAAGTTTCCTAATTCAATTGAAGTCCCTCGTCCCTGCCGGAAGTTGAAATTTCAATCAGCTGGCGCACAAAACGAAAATAATCTGCAATAAAAATGTTTTCCTTTAATAAAAATTCAATTTCCTTCAAGCGACACATGTTGCCGAGTTGGGAACAGGAAGCAGGACTAGGGATACCAGAATCGGTTGGGGGAGCTGGGTGGAAGCTGGAGGAGAGCGAGCCTGAAGCTGAATCCAGCTGAACTGTCAGCCGGATGCAGTTAGGTGAAGGCATCGCGACGCATCGGCCGGGGCCACCAGGACTACTACTATGCTGTGCGACCAACCCCGGGGCATCCACCTCTCCCTGCCCCGCCCGGCGTCCTGTGGAAGGTCCTTTTGCGCGGAGAACGCGACTAGAAATGTCTTTCAATTTATAATGACAAAGTCGTGTGAGTCCTTCCACGTCGCACTCCTCCGCCGTCTGCTGCACTCGCGATTCCGCATCAGACACGGAAATACCTCGCACACTGGTGCTTCTGTTTAGGAGGTTTTAGATTTATATGTGGGAAACAGCAAAAGTATCTGGGCGCTGCAGTAGCTAGAATAGCAGTCATTAGACTGCTGGCCAGATACAAGATAAATGTATCTTTTTGTTTGCTTGATTGAAGCACTCAAATTCGTTGGGCTTCCCAAGAAAATACCCTAACGATCGGCTTGGTTATTTATAAAATCAAATCCCCTTTAAAACAATAGCTTGTACCACTGTGCAGCAACAGCTATATCCCTTACCAGCCCATCCTCCTCCTCACCCGTCCTTGCCGAGCTCACCAACTTTGCGGAAATGCTCACATTCTGCCATCGGAGATCGAGGAGCAGCCAGGAGCAGCGAGGCAATGGCAACTGCCACGGCGAAGGCAGATGCTGCATCGATGGCAGCGGGAGGATCCAGGCAGCAGACACATCGATGATTGCACATGGCTTAAAGACCCAACGGAGCCAGTTACCCGGCCCCTCCCACTGCCACACCCACTCCCACTCCCACTCCGCCCCGCATCATTTCCTCGCATTAAAAATACAACGTCGGCAGATACATCAATTGAAAATGAGGCAAGGAAAGGCATCGCAAGGAGAGTCGCATCTGCGGCGGACAGCAAAGAACGGGAATCGGAAATCGGGCGCAGGGCTGAGATACGGATGGCTGGGGACATGGGGATGTTACTCCTGCTGCAGGACAGGTTGCTTGCCCAGTGGCTGCGGATGTGTTTACCTGGGCATGACAGCAACTAAGCTGCAGCTAAGCGGGATTTGATGCGGGGAACGCATCTGTTGCGCCAGCCGACTCTTAGTTTTCAATTTGCTAGATTAGGCTGGGGTTGTTAGAATACATGGCGATAAGGAGCAGGTATTTCGGATGCTCTGGAACTACGCTTATTATACCCAGCAGCCACGTGGTCGAGAGAATATATTTACAAAGTATCATTTAGGTGGGCCAGTGTGCAAAATGATCTGCCATAAATTACTAGAGTTTCCCATAACTCCCCAGTTACGTCATTCAACAAATTCCACAATTCCTGGCTATCATGAGCCCCTCCTCGTTGCGATAACTCAATTCGTGGCGCAAATGTGCTGAGACTGCAGATTGTCGGCAGAGTGCTCCATCCATGGCGGCATCTGTCAGGCGGGACACTTGGCCATATGTGCCGGCCATACATCACGTACATATGGTATGTATGTACTGCTGTACTGGCCACACCCGTTGCGAAAGTAAGCGGAAAGCGCTATTTTCATTTGCTTTATCGCTCGGAGAGATTGGAGAAGAAAATAAGGTCCAATCACCCGGCCCTAATGCGCTTAGGCTGCTCATAATCACGCTTCAGCTATTTGAGATGGATTGGTGGAAGTCGAGGCGAGGGAGCGCGGTGGCCTGAGGAAAATCTGCCTGATAGTTCGCCCATTGTTCCTATCGCATTATTAAATTTCTATTTGCTTTGGGGCCACGACTGCAGAGGTTCATCCGCAGTTCCCACTGGCTTATTTATAAGCGCCATTTGTCTTAGCGTCCCGCCAAACTAATAACTTTTCCCTGTCTCTCCATCGAGCGATTTCCCTTTTCCTCCGGCTTTTCCTTTTCTTTCTCCGCTGCACTGGACGTCTGGTCAGCCTGCACTTGAAAAACAGTTCTTCGGAGGCCTTTTAATTGAGTATAATATGGATACCCTGAGAAGATTGGACAATAATATCCAAGGATAGTTAAGGATATCCACTTCCCTCTGCCGCGTGGGCAACTCCTTTTGGGGTACTTCCTGGACTTTATCGGGCGGCCACTTCCGCTCCACGTACACAAATCACACGTCCCTTGGAGTCCGGCACTGGCTTCCGGCTATTTAAATTGACATCCTGTTGCAGGTGACTGCTTCCTGGCTTCCTGGCTTCCTGGCTGCCTGGCATCCCGGCTTCCTGCCCCAATTCAATTTGCAAAATCATTAACACATTTAGTCAATAAGCCCTGCTCTTGAGACGTTGCTGCCCTCCTTGGGGATTATTATTCATTTTTATGTAATTATCTGCTTAGACCAGCGCCGAGGAACCCCAGAGGACAACTAGGAAGCGAGGAGGCTTCATCGTTGTCCCTGCCAGGCCATATAAGCATCCAGCGAGGGTTGTCTTCAACTGGCATTGGATAAAAGCATCCTGTTGGCCACGTCCTGTAGTAGCCCTGAAATATGGCCGCAGTGTGTGAGCTCCGTAGTTACACTTCGCAGCAGTTGCTTTAAGTTGAGTAGGGACTTGGCGCAGAATGGGTTTGGTTAACTGGGGGCGCACAGCTTAATACAATAGTAATCAGGCTGCATTCTCAACTGGAAAAGGTACAATTTCAAGCTGCATTCCCTTAAAGCCCAGCTCGTTCCAGCTGTTGAAAACACGTATCAGGACGAGGTCCTTTTTAGTGCCTCTGCTCGGGTTTCATCATCGGGCGCAGCTGCAGCATCAAAAAAGGCGAACCATTTAAGTTTATGTGCCCAGTGCGCTCCTCTCGAGCCTTCCCGTGTGTGTGCGTGCGTGTGTGTGTGTTAGTTTCATAATGTAACCGGATGTGCCAACACAATGCTCGCACATCCGCTTGCCAGACAACAGGACAACAGCTGTCACACACACACGGCGGCACACAGAAGTTAAATGCCGCTGCGCTTTTGTTTGCACATCTTAAGGGATCGAAAAGGAGCAGGCACATCCCCACTCCCGCTGCTCCGCCTTTGTGCCGGGCCAGCACTTGACAGCAACGGGCGCATTACTAGAAGCAGCAGAGCATATAATAGGGGCATTTCATAACAAGGAGGCGTGAGTCCACACAAACAAGCCGGAGCTACAGGCTCTGACATAATTATTAACTGCATGGACGCAAGTAAATATGGGGCGACCAAATGGGCAGAGATAACGAGGCCATTGTGTGTTTATGCTGGTGTGGGTGCCTCTGGGTTGGTGTTGGTGCGGGAGAAGGGGGAAAGTGGGCGGGGAAAATGGGAAAGCGAACAGGGAACTGGGAACTGGGAAAAGCCCAAGCATTTAGCAGACATGTCACGTGCCGGGCTCATCATTTATGTTTTAGTTTTGGGTGCGCCTGACAAAACTTAATTGATTAAAAATAATATTCCGGAGGAAAAGCCGGGACTACATGAAGCGCATTTTGATGAGCCGCATAATTATTAAGGAAGCCATAAGGGAAAGGCAATTGCTTGTCCTTAGATTGCTCTCCAGGTACAGGAGTTTGTGCTAAGTGTATCCCCTAAAAGCTTTTGCAACACACTTTTGTACACGATTTCCATTAAAGTGGGAAGCGGCTAATTGCTAAGCAATTCGAATTTAGAATTTAGCATTTAGAATGCAGAATTTTAAATTGATGCACAGAAAAATAGCCTCAGCTATTTTTAGATTGCTTCGTTACTTATCGCTACAATTTTTAATTTACTCCACTTTTTGCGCTGCCGCGCTGCTGCTAATTATAAACTTTTAAGTGGCTTATTGGGACACGTCGCGTATCCGCAGTGGTGTACGCCCTGCTGGCAAGTCATCAAGTGCGCTTCAACTTTTACTTGGCCAAGATGCTGCCGCCGAGTCCTTTTCGCCCGCGGCTGGGAAAATGTATTATTTAAGGCGATAGTGCCCGCTCTGAGTTTATGTGCATTGATAATGAGTAGGCCAGCCGTTTTCCGCTTTTATGCTCTTTAAGCCGGCATAAAGTTTGAATTATGTTTGCCCAGCCCGCTTCCTCCGCTTATGCATATGCTGTTGGGGTCGCCGTAAAATGGCATTGAAGGCACAAAAACACCAGTCACCACCAGCGACTTTTAACAGCCAACTCATAAATATAAAATCGTACATAAATGCGCAACGCAAATCTCATCGCCGCCCAAAGGGCGGGGAAAAGTGTGTCGACCTTGCACTTTCGGCGGACATAGTTGATGTGATCGATCACAATTCGCTTTTTAGTGGACATTAAGCTGGATCGCTGGATCCCACCTTTGGCGGGAGGTAAAAAATGATGGCAAGTCGGCGGGAAATTCGGCACGGAAAGCAAACATGAAGGGAGCACGAGCATGGACAGGAACATCTGCCAATGGGGTGCGTCAACGGAAATTTATGATGATAGATGGGGAGCATCTTCCATATGCAACAAGCTGCCAATTGCCACAGTGTCAGTAGTCCTTGGGGGATGTAGATGCCCTAGCAAAAGCTCCTTAAACGTGTATCAATAAACGAATTGACTTTGCCATAAAATATTTCATATTCCGTGCTCCGTTTTTCATCACCCGGAATTGCAGCACATAAGAACTGGCAGTGGGTTGTAAATATTTAATACGCTTCTTGCACGTTTGCATGTAGCCCCTGATAAAGTGCGTGGCGCTGGGCAGATTAATCACATCCCTGGGGATCCAGGACCAGGAGCCTAGCACACCTAGTTGCAGCTGCTCCGGCTCCAGCGCCGAAAAAGCCATTGTTCTTGCTTGCTCCTTCATTTTTTCATTGTGTTTCTGCACATTATCAGCATAAATTCAAATAAAACGAGAGTAGCTGCTGTCTGTCGTCTGCGCAGCTAAATAAATGATGTTATAACAGAGCGAGCGGAGAGCAGACTGACAGGACACACAGGTCCTGGCCAGATAACCAGCTTTTTGTGCGCTTCAACTTTGGCCATTTTTCTTGCGCCCCAAAAGTTGACAACAGGCAAGCGAAGGACTAAGCCAGGACACGTATTCCAAGGGGCAGCAGCTGTCAGCCCAGCGCCAGCACAACATGATGGAGCTCATCAGCATCAGTCGGCGGGATGTATGTGCACGTATACACGCCCGGCCGGGATGGGGCCAACTGCCGATGGTGCCAGGCAAATGGAGCAACAAAATGGCTGCCGCAGGATGCGGACGCGTGCCTCCCAAATCCCGGGGCGTGATTGATTAATATTATTCCCGGCTAATCTAACTTAAATGGGCCGCAGCCGAGTATTACCTATTCAGCAGCTTGCTCGTCCTTCCAAATGTGCGTGAGTGCCTCTCGTTGACTACGCTCCATACATAATAAACACGCGGCGTGTTAAGTGCAGGCAAAAAAGGAATCCTGTGGAGGAATTGTGGAGCATTTCATCTCGCATTAGGTAGACTCTGGGTAACCTTGTTACACGGAAATTCGTTATGCATAAGCAAGGACTCAGCTCAAACTTTTCCTTGCCGGCAGAATAAACATTGACGTGGAACGCAAGTGATGTCCTGGCAGCAGAGAAATCCTTTTCGTTGCTTATGAGTTTCACACAATAAAATTAATTAATCAAATGAGGGCCGCTGACAGCATTTGCCCGAGGCAGTGAGCCCCACTGATTGCGCACTTCAATCAACAAATGGAGCTCGTTATTAATTAATGCAAAAGATGGCACAAAGGCCACAACAGCGGAGCCAACTTTTCTGATGCGAATCGAACAACTGTCAGCAACATGTTGCTGCTGTACGGCCGCCGCCGCCGCCGCCGCCCCTCCCCCCGGAAAGCCCGGAAAACCCGGAAAACTACCGCCTTTCCGCCTTGCAGGCCGGCGACTGACAGTTGGCTCATTTGTTTCTGCGATTTTCCACCTGGCCAGCAGCAGCGGCAGCAGTTGAGTTGTTGACTTAATTAAAATAATAAATGGTTTTCGGTTTCTAGCCAGGGTCAGCCAAATTAATTAAACTTTAACGGGGTGCATAATCAATTCTGAGAACTCCCAGTTGAAATGATTGATGGAGTCAGATTGAACGTTGCACATAAACTAGTAAATGGACGAGACCAAGGATCTCACTTTGTTTGCCCTCATTTCGATTGCCAAATATTGTCTTTGAGCACTGGGCCAAGAAATGGAGTTGCCAAGAATTTTTCAATTATTTCTGCGCCCTGCCTCAAAGGAGGCGCATCCGGCGCCGTCTTCTTCGATCCTGCCCCTTTTGGCCGTAATTATTGTTTGCACTTGCCGGATGCAAAGTTTTTCATTAGTGCGCGGCAAACAAAAAGCAGGAAATAATAATAAAGAAATGAAAATCGCACGGAGTGAAAACCGCTGGTGAAAAGGGGCGGGTTGTCCGACTGCGGGACGCATTTGCAAACGTGCCGGTGGCATGCTTCATTGGCTTGTGCATTATTTGTGCAACCTGGGTTGCATCGTAAAAAATGCAGGAGCAGCAGGCTGCCGCTGCAGCTGCCTCCTTTTGGCGGAGCGCACGAGCGGAGGGCGGAGGGCGGAGGGCGGAGGGCAGAGGGCAAAGGGCACGGATGAAGAGGCGGCAGTGGGGCTTATGGGCGTGCCGACACGGACATGCGAGAACAAGCCACAGTATTTATGGTCCTGTGGCTGCCGGGGACAGCGACGAGTAATGTGCGCCCCCTGCTCCCGCTCCTGCTCCCGCTCCTGCTCCTCCTGGGCGTCGTCTGGCCATAAAACACAATCAAGCGTAAAAATACAGGGCGGGCACTTAACCCGGCCAACACCAACACCAACAGCGACACCAACACCACGAAAGGGAGCCCGACATCCACGACACGTCAACAGTTTTTACCTTTATGTGCAGGGTACTCGAAAAGGTCGCAGGGTATACTATATTCCCGCATATACATGGCTCCATCTGCAGGTAAGAAGTGTGATGGCGACATAAAGCAAACCAGCCAGAAGGCAACCAAGGAAGCTAAGCAGGATTTTGGAGCAGCTACTGCTTATTTGCTTAGCACTGTTCTATGAGTTTACTACTCTCCTCCCATCAATAAGTGTGCCTCATTCAAAGATGATTCTCACCAAACATTTGAGCCTGGAGTTTGGGCTTATTTAGGGATATTTAGGGATTCCATGCTGATCTAAGATGAACCATGGGCACAAGTGGGACTACCCGAAGGTGGGGTATTCCTGGGATGCAGTGACCAGTGCGCCTTGGCATTTAAATATTTTAAAATGTTTGCTTAGCCGGTGGCAGTCGTGCTGCTTTTGTGCTGTTTACTTATGCGCGTGTTGGCGTTGCGTATTAAAATTGCATGATTTTAATTGCGCGGCTTGCAGATGCGATGCAACATCATTTCAGCGTTTCTGCAACGACTGCATTTAATGTTGCGCATACGCAACGTAGCGCTGCACATAATGTTTGCGCTTGTAATTGAAAGGGCGGAGGAGATAGTAATATTCACGACCACGCCCACCACGCCCACCACGCCCACCACGCCCACCACGCCCACCACGCCCACCTCGCACATGCATCAGGCAGTAAATCCATGCTCCCCACGCCCCACTTCTGGTTAAATATTATTTTTGCCATTAGCCGCACTGCACAGCGAGTTCGCTCCATTACATCCGCAGCCACATCCGCAGCCACATCCGCAGCCGCATCCGCAGCCGCATCCGCGTCCTTCCACGCGGCGTGCTCATTTCGCCAGTTGTTTATTTATTTGTTTTCTCTGAATGCAGCTGCTGTGCCGACTTTGTTGTTCTTGCGTTGCAGTTTCTTATTTCACGGAATGAAAAGCTAAACAGCAAAACGCATTGTCTGCCACGTAATGATCGGAATCGGGGAATGAGGATGTTTATGTCCTTAAAGTCCTTGTGCAGCAGTAAAATCGAGCGCAATAGAGACGCCAAGCTTTCCTTTTTGACTCCACGAACTGAAATTGATTGTCTTTCAAGGGGTGTGGTGCTCCTTATACGAGTATTGTGAAACAAAGTGCCCAATGTTTAATAGCTCGCTTACCAACTTGCCCGATTTCCGCCCATAATCAACATTTTAAATCACCAATTGACGTTTTGCAGTCGTTTATGCGGTCTAAACCGCACATAATTATGCGGATAATTGCATCTATGATGGCTGGCTGCTTATTTAATAAGCAATTATGTGCTATTTATTTTTATTTGGGCGAAAAAAGCGTGCGCTCGCAGCGCCGAAAACGCCCAAACATTTCATTTAATGAAATAACAAACAAGATGCACTAACAGCGTCAGAACAGCAAACAAATAAACGGCAAAATAGTGGCCAAAGTGGAGGAAAGCGCGCTAATGGCAACTTTAATGCTTCGGGCCACGAGTACATACAAACATACAAGTATACACTTATTTTTGGGGCAGGGGAGCTCTGTGGGCATAAGGATGCGCATAATGTGCAAAGTTTGCGACGCAAACTAATTTCAAAGTAATTACGTAGCACAAAAGTGTTGATATTAGACGGCAGGAGCGGGCAAAAAGCGGGCAGCTGCAAAAACAACATGACAAAATGTCGTCAGCAGACTACAAAAAGCCCCACAAGCCAGAAAATACAAAAATACAACTTGCCAGCCAAACAGCTGCACAAATGCGATGAGTTTACACCAGCATCAGCCCACTCCCAGGATCCCCGAATGCGCCACGTCAGCGCGGCATCATCAAGTCCTTTGCCGACTTTCCGGCGCTGCGAACAAGCCCCAAAAAATGCAATAAAATGGGGAATAGGGAAAAGTTCTTGGGCAGGAGCGCCGTCAAAGCTTTTGGCTTTAATACGCGGTCGGGGAGAAATTAAACTTGGTATCTGGCTTCGTTGGGAGTCCCACAGTCCCCCGATATCCTAAGTAGCCTCATTTTCCCCCAGGCCGCGCAATTTTCTTTTATTTGTGTAATATTTTACAATTTCATAAAGCAAACGAAAACGGCGAAATATGGGGGCAGCTTGGGGAGCCGGCAGCCATGCATTCAAAGAAATCATGACACACTTGCTTTAAGCGGTTCTTGCACGCCTTCAAAGTAAGTCATATATATACTTAATCAATAACAAATAACTATATCTTAAGTGGCAGCTGGTGAAATCGCCGACTTCCCTCTTAGCCCACGAACCAGCCAGCATTCTTTTAGAGTGTATATAAAGCCAGAGGCTCTGCAGGCAGCTGGGCGAGTTTTCCCACAAGGCGCCAGCAGGAAGTCGAAACTCGGCAGCAAAACACACAGATACACACACTCAAAACACACGCGGCGGAAACGGAAGCTGCAAAAACAAGGACCGTCGGGCGACAAAAACAAAGGAAAGCAGGGGAGAGAGAGCTGCAGCAAAACAAAGAGGGAGCACTGGAAAATTCCGCTCAAAAGCGGCTGGAAACTGGTAACACAAACGCGGCAGTAGAGGCAAAAAGAAAGCGGCGAAATTTCACTTCTAGGCCCAGAAGTTCCCTCTTAAATCGTAGATACAAGTCTGAATAATGTGCGATATAAAATTATATTTTTAAAATTCTGTAGCCGGAATAATATTATATTTTATTCACAAATATAAAATTTAAAATTTATTACAAGGCGGCTACAGATTAGCTGCAAGAACCTTTTAAAAGTCCGAATATCGTAACAAGCTTTTGAAAGTCGGGCAATTATAGGGGTTCTATCTTTCGCAAGTTATTACCGCACTTAGTGGCCAGCCAGCCACCGAGAAGGCGTTCCGATTATTTAGGATGCGCCCCAGCTTGGCTTTTGAGCCCTGCGGATAGTGGAAGCATCTCGGCCATTCCGGGCACGTTCATAAACGGCATTTTATGTCCTGGAAGGACAGCTGTTGCCGCTCGTCGGACCATAATGAAAATATTTACAAGATGGAAACTTGTTTCGGCTGTGTGTGCAGACATAAAATTAGCATTTTTATGCACACACATAGCACACAATTAGAAACAGTTGCAGCCAAGGATACCTATCCTTTTCAGTGCCTTCCACTGCAGAATGGCCAGCATAAAGTGAACTTTAATGGCGACCAGGTAGGTTTGTTAGCTCACATTTACATGGGCATTAAATGGCTCCAGAACCAGACATTTCCTGCCACCGATGCTGCTCCTCGTCGATTTGTTTTCGGTCATTACGTGCCCGAAAGGGAGCAAAAAATGTGGACACGACTGGAGGGCAGTCCAAGGCGGCTGCTCCTCCAGTTTTTAATGGCTTCGCCGGGCGAGCACTTGGAGTGTCGTTACGGCTGGCGATAAAATCCAGAACGGGGCGTGGTCGGCTCCGGATGCTGGACTACGGGTTTGTCTGACTGACTGGCCATTGGCCATTGGCCATTGCCTGCAATTAAACCCGCACCAGCTCCTCCACCGATTGCGCCGCCCAGCTGGTGTGTTAATTGAGGTAAACTACCATTTTTATACCCGCGCCCCCTTGCCTTTCGCCCGCCTCAAATAGGTTTATTGGGAAATTTATTTGTTTAATTGCATTATTTTTTGTTCCCGCGCTGCTGAGGCAAAAAATGAGAGAGTATGCCATTAAATTGTTTTTATGGCGCACTGGCATAAGCTGGAAATTTATCGCTCTTGTTTGGCAAACGGAGCGGACCGAGCGCAAGGCTTAATAAAATTAAAAAAAAGTTTTTCACAATTAAATGGGGTATTTTGCTAGCAGCTTAAATTAAATTTCTGCAAATTTCCAGCCGCATTCCGGTTGAAAAAATGTATCAATGTTACCGATAGGCCTTCTTTGTCTTAGTGTTTTAATATTTTTAAATTACTCCCAAATTGCTGCTCTTTCCCAACTGAAACAGGCAAAAGGCGCCACTTTGGATCTAATCTACTCCGCAGCAAATTTATAACCAAGTTTTTGAGACCAGCTCCAAGTCAGTTAATCCCTGCTTCAGCTCAGCTCTCGTTTGAGCAGATTTTCGACTGGAAAGCCAATCGGATGCAGGGATCCGAAGCAAAAGACAGTGAACGATTGGATAGGCTGCTGGCTCAAGCATTTAAGCCTAATTTAAGGGGGCGGCTGCTCAAAGGAGGCCAGTCTGACAGGCAGGCTGGCAGGCAGGCAGGTCCTGGCAATTACAGTTAAGGCAATTTTCGCAACGTGTCGCTGACTGGCTCCCACTCTAATCACCTACCACTGCAAGCGGCTTTTGCGCCGCTTTTGATCCTTTTTCAGCCTGTGCAGCATCCTGTTGATGGCCTCGTTAGCTGAGACTTACAACGGGCCGCCATACAATGAAATCGACACACACACAGACACAGAGCCACACATCCGCACGGCTGCCATAAAAACGAATGTCCTGGCAAAAGAACGAAATGGAAAACACACCAAAGGTACTAAGCGAAAAGGAGGCCAACCAATGGCATTTACATTTAAAGCCCACTTGCAAGGCCGTTGTCTTCTGGCCGGGCCCGAAAATAAACTGCAAACTTTTCGCAGCGCAAAACTTTGCCAATTTAATTAAAGCGAAGCGACTTAGTGGATCGACCAGGTCGCCACACCTTGGAGCCCGAACTTTGGTGTCCTTTATGGCCGCGCATTCCAGCGCACAATGTTGGAAAATGGGATGGGTGGCAAATCGGGCTAGGAGGCGGAAGGGAAAGGACATGCAACTGGTTGCACTCTGCACTCTGCACCCGTCCACATTTTATGGACCATTCAAAAGCGCTACAAAAATGAATCACAAGCGATAACAGTTAAGGCGAAAACTTGCAGTTTCCTTGATTACAGACAAGTTGCTTCCCCGCGGGCGAGTTTTTGTGGGTGGAGTCAATTACTCATCCTTTCACGCGACTGATTTCATACCCCTGTTCAACACTGCAGTCTACTTAGAATCCAGTGTGGGTATACGTTATTTTTTAAATGAGAGGCTTTCATTTTGGAGTAGAAAGAGGCAGAGACAACGCAAAGTGATTCGCATGCAGGACTCAAATCTTAACTGTCATTAGTGCCAACGCAAAACTGTCAGCCGGAGCACTCGGAAGCGTTTAAGTGCACTTGAGTGGATTTTAATGGACTCCAACGCAGGGGCGCTGGGCAAGTGGGCGTGGCGCAACACTCCAGACTCTCGTGACTCTAATCAAGCCTTTTGTCTCAGCTTGAGAGCAAAATGCGGAGCAGGAAGCTGCACCACTCCGTCTGTTCCTCAATCATGATTTCGACTTGAGCCTCTGCACAGCGAGAAAATGATTTCTTGCAAGTAAACTGTAGCAACCACTATTATGATCATCTTGCGATGATGATCATCTTTCTTGCCGTGTACCGCAGCAGCTGGCTCAAATGAAATGCACATAGCTGGCGTACAGAGGTCGTCCATTTCATGGCCCATTTAATAGGCAAAACATTTGCTAATTAGCCACCGAGTGGCCGCCATCGGCAATTGAGGCGCCGATGCGTGACTTAACCAGTGAGCTTCTCTCAGGGCCATTATGGGAATCCTATGCAAATACCCAGGACCTCGAGAGCTCTGGCGGAGGAGGGGGAAATCCGGGCTGCGATGGGGCAACAATGGATGGGAAACTTGTAACTGGGCCAGGATTTCTTGCTACAAATGCGCCCGTTCAACAACAAACTGAACTCGAGTCGACTCGCACTTCTATGGCCTACTTCATTAATATTTATACAAAGCGGCAGAAGTTCAGAGTACCCGGCCAAATGGATTTTGCTTTGAATCCGCATTGTTCGAAATGAGGCGGGGGATTTGGGGATGTTTGCTGTTAACTTTCGGATTCGTTTCCGCCGTAATTGAACTACAAATGCGGCGAGTCGCACATTTATTTGCTTGTTTATTCGGTTATTATACGACTGAGCTCACAAAAAACGGGCAGGCAAACAAATGCTAAATTGTAAATCAAACAAATAAATCAGCTGCAGTTAAGCCAGCTTTTGTTGCTGAATGCGTTTGAATGTGGAAACTGATTTTCATTACGGTCGTCTATTCATCTATTTGCAGAGCCGTTTAAACACTGCGGTCAAATGAATCTGTGTACTTCAAATTCTCCATTTCGGGTAAGTAAGCCACCACGAATATCAAATGCAGAACATCGCTTTTTGTGCTGATAAATCCACAAAGGACATTGAGAAGGCCCTTCCACTCGGCAGCTCTTGTCTCCGGGCCAAATTTATGTTTTGCCAGTGCAAATGGAAATGCAATTAGAGCCTGCTTTTAAGAAACATTTCCTTTTTGCCTCGCCTGTCATCTGTAGCTTGTTGTTTGCCACTGCAGTTGGCATTTCTGGAATAAACAAACTTGCGAATCAGCCGGGCAGCAAATTAATTTGACAATGTGAGAGGTGATATGTGGGTAAATCAGCTTGGCAGGATGCATTACACCTAACCCTGCTTTTTAGTGGCTTGGCATTCCATTTGCACTACTCACTTGTATTTCCTCCTGAATATCCCCAAATATTTAGGGCCAAAGGTGACATTGTGCCACACCTCTGCATGTCCTGGCTGCAAGCAAGGACCTTCAATCAGATGGCACTTCCTTTGCTGCTCCGCCGAAAATGAAGTTAAAGCCTTTTTATGGGGCCCACGTGCTGTTGGTTCTGAGCATGTTGTTCGCGTGGCCATGTTATCCTTGGGATGTTTGCCGCCGGCTGCTGACGCAGCTATCCTTTCGCCGATCCTTCGGTGGTTTTATTTGCCGCGCATCTTTGTTGACTGAGTGCAAGAGTGTAGCTAACGGGCACGATGTCCGCGCGAGGAATTTAATTTGGCTGCCATGGCTGGCAGGAAACATTGTTGGCCCGGCGAATTTGTTTACGTTTAGCGCAGTTTTTAAATTAATTTGTCAGTTGGCAGCAGTTCCTTGGGGCACACACTCCGCTGAAGAAATATTTACTTCGACTGCAGGCTGGATATGAAATATGAACAATAGTTGGAGCGCCTGCATATGCCAACCTGCATATGGAGTCCTTTATTCTAATCCGCATGGGCGGCTTGACTTTTCCCCACATTTGCATGGCTATTTGTTCAAGGAAGTCCTTGCCGTCTTCGTGCTTGTGCGACCGTAAAAAGGACATTCACATCTGCATATATGCATGAGAAATTTGCCAAAACTTTGCAACTAACCATGGAAATGGGGAATGATAGTAGCGAAACAAGTCAAATAAGAGATCATCCGATTAGATGCAAAGGAGGAGCACAGGGGCAGTTTGCCTTAATTGTATTAGAAAACGCACCGATATGCTGCATGCAAATGGCAATATTTTGCCAGTTTGTAAGGAAAGGAAGTCACTTTTCGTGGTGATCCTTTGAGTTGCACACATGCATAGCAGGAAAAAGTGGTCATGCATATTGCATAATAAACAAGCCAGCACACATGCATTTATTTGTTTCAATGCCCGAACAAAGCCAGATTTTTCACAAAACCAAAAACCAAAAACATAAAACAGCAAATACTAAGTAAGCCGACATGACGGACGAACTGGCTCAAGTAAAAGATACATTGGCCAGATACAGCGGCTACAAAAACAGCACTGGCATATGCTCAGATTTCCTGTAACTTGGTTTTTGCTATTTGCATACAAAGCATTCGACTTTTGTTCCAGATGTCAAATAAAATATACGATATACACATGTTCGGCCATCTGTGGGTTTGATTGCCCAGGTCCATCCGACACATACAGATACAGATACAGATACAGATACTCGGATACTGAGTTCTAGACGTGACTGCGACACGACCAATTAGTGTTGCCCGTCCACGGACCGCCTGCCGCTGCCCGGCATCCTGGGATCCTCTTCCTGGAACACAGCTCCAGGCAAATTAAAGACTTAAAGCCCCTGCAATCCCCCTCTTCACGGAGGCCGTCTGTAATTCAAAGCAGGCATTGAATTCAACACCTTTTATGAAGAGCCCGGCGCATGCACATGCATACAAAATTCAAAGGACGAGGAGCACGAGAAGGACGAGAAGGAGTCCTGCCATTGTGGCAGTGTGCTTGTTATTTGATGACTATTTTAAGGACACTTTGCCGGCGTCGTTTTAGCAAGTGCCCGTTCTCAAAGTGCTAAAAAAGACCTCAGAGATATGCTGGCACATGGAGAATAAAACGATGAGCGTAGTGTAGTAAGCCGAGTACGTCAATTTAATGAAAAACGGGCGATAATAAGAAAAAAGGGGGAAAAGCGCCTGAAGGCGTCATCGGAATTTTAAACATAGCAAATGGCTAAAAGCGTTGGAGTTGCTCATGGAATATAAAGACTATATTTTGATTAAGTGCAAAGGAGCTAATTTAAATGTTATATTATGCTGTTTTGCGAACTTAAAACCACTCATTGTTGCCCTCACCTCTTTTGGTTCGCCTGGACCCGAATCATAACCAAGAATCAGATTGGCGAAACCAACTCGGCTTCAATCAAAGTCCTTGTGCAGAGTAAGGCAGGAAAACTCGAACGACAGCGGCAGACTTCAAAGTGAATGAAAATCGTAAGAAAACCCGATGGAAACTTCGCAAGAAGTGGCGAGGAGCGGGGAGGCTAACAAGTAAACAACCATTATGCACTCCACATAAACGCTGGGTTCTGAGGAAAGTGGAAAGTGGAAAGTACGATGCTATCGAGAGGGTAAATGGCAGTTGGGCAGCATAAACACATTTTACGGGCCCACTCCCCACCCACTTCCCACCCCCGCAACACAGCGAGAAAAATAAACAATTTCATAAGATATGCGGAAAATGGAGGAGCGCGCTGGAAAATATCTGAATATATATCTGCGGGAAGGGGCAAAAGGCAAAAGGGAAAAGGACAACCGCAGGAAAAGCGGAAAATGCAAAACAAACAAAAAATTCTCAGATGGCTCCAAAAAGGAAAAGAATGCGACCCAGGCGACGAGACACTTTGCCGCCAACGCAAATAAACCCCTGAAAATGGACGGGGAGAACCAGAGGTGGACTCCGGGACGGTCCTGGCCACCAAGGATGGCGTAGGGTATCCACAGCTAAATGAAGTAAATTATTTTCAAACGTACTGCAGGCCAGAACGAAATTACAGCAGCACTGTGATATTTTATACAAACTAAGGTTTCTAATAGTATTCCCTAAAAAATAGCTTAGCCAAACGGATGTCGATGGTTCCAAGTAAAATATTAATCTAAGTTTGTTACTGCTGAAAGAATTAGTTGTATTCCATATTTTGGGCAAATAAAAATTGGAGGCTAAGGAAAAGCGCCGAATACAACTGGAAAAAGCCGAATGTGCAGCTCTGCCAAGAAAAGTGGGAAAAGAAAGGGCGGAGGAAAGTGGGGAAAAGGAGGAAAGCAGGAAAGGACAGGAAACCAGGGGCGACAAGCAGAAATGGCGACATCGTTGGCCACTCAGCAGCGTTTGCCACTTGGAGCAAATGACAGTGTGGCCGGCAAGGACATCGTAAGGACAATGCTAAGGAGCAGAGCTGAGAAATAAGCGAGGGCAAACACACATAAATACTTCAATTTTTATTCGCAAATTTCACTTATGCATACATGTTTGGCGTTTATGTGCGCAGAGTAAATATGAAATATTGAGCGGGCATAAAATTAAATCCGCACTCAAACATACAAAGAGGCAGCATGTCGGAGTGGACCAGTTGGCATAACAAACTGCTGATAAGGAGAAAAGCCCGCTCGCGCGGGAAAACACAGGGAAAACTGGGGATGTGGAAACATCTGCGGGCCGAACGGGCGCAAACAAATGGAAACTCTGTGCCCCCACATTGTGGAAATAAATGCTCTGTTTTCCGGTTTTCCAGATCCAATCGCTGCCAATCTCGCAAACATAGCTCTTCTCAAATGAACTCAAAGGCAAAACTTCACATCTGGGAAAGGAATGGGGCTGCAACTCATGTATCTTCAGTATTTTTGGACTAGGTCTTGTTAGTTTCCTTGAAATTGATATTAATTTAAAATATTTGGAAATATATTTAAATAAATTTAGCACATCGACTAAGGGCTTTAACTTCTGTGTCGAATTAGGAAGACTCACTTATTCGTGGTCAACAGTTTTCGTCATCTGATGCATGCCACGCCCCCCGTTGCAGCCACGCCCCAATATGCCAACTCCGCTGTCAATCAAGTGACAACCACCCAGCCATTTGGAATTTCCTCTTTGTTATTCAGCTCGTGGGGAGGAGCCCGCGGTAAAAACTGCTTATCAATGAAGGAGCCCCACAAGTTCTTCCTTTCGTACATATGCACACTTGAAGGGGAAAATCCACGGAGAGATTGGCAGTGAGACATTTGCATGTGTATTTGCTTGTTGGCTGGTTGGCTGGCTGGCTGGTTGGGGCTTTGTTGTAACTTTGACATTTACGCAACATGTCCCTGTTGCATGTTTGCAATTTGCATTTGCAAATAGTTGCCAAAACGAACATCAAATGCGGCTTCGCAGGCGGCAGGAGCGCGGGGGAGGGGCAACACTCTGAAAAACTTGGTATTGCAGCCGGATAAATACACATATTTATGTAGCAAATGTGGAACTGCAATATGCTTGCATCTTTAGATATGAGCCCAAAAGCGCCCAGAGTGCGAAAATATTTTTTTAAAAATTCAAGAAGTACGAAGAATGGTTGGTAAGACCGTTGTTGGCTTTAATATTTTCGGGAAAAGTTAGGGGAATTCTTTTGTCGGTCCCTCCGCCAACTGCACTGCCATTATTCTGGCTTTTCCGAACGAAAGTTTGTAAATATGCATGCAAATTTGGCCCGTTCTCGCTTTTTGCTTCCCGTTTTGGCATTCGAGTGGGTGGCACAGGAGGTGATTTTGGCCGCAGTTTTAGTTACAGTTTTCGGTTTCGGTTTCATGTTTGCCATGTTGCGGCAGCTCGTGTTGCCTGGTTTTGTTGTTTGCCTCTTGGCATGCATTTTGATAGTTTCAGCTGGCGTTTCCCCACCCGCACTTTGCATTTTCATAAATGCAGATACAATATGCGAGTGTGGCTCTTTGTATCTCAGCTGGTGTGCGGATGTGCGGCTGTGCTGTGGATTGGAACATTGGCCATATTGATAACCACACAACGTCGGCAGATAACTGGTCTGGTTATGGATAACATCAATATTCTATTCCGGCCAGGAGCCTTATTCATTTGAATCCCATCTCGAGCGTTCATTTGCATTCTCGAAATGCCACAAGGCCCACAGAGTCCCTGTTCTACTCCTTTTTTGAGGTATTAGCATATTGAAATTTGATCTGTGTGCTAGTTTGTTTGTTCGTCAATTAAAGCGTACTTTGCAAGGCCTATTTTCCATTTTTCAGCTGGGATTGCAGGATGATTTGGCTCTGAATAGCATTAGGAGTTCGGGGACTTGAAGCAGATGAATATGAAAGCAATTTACCTGGTTTGACCAATAAGCTCACTTCTGACATGGCCCAAACAGAAGGCAGCAACTTAAAACCCATTAATACACCATTTCGAAGTAATCACACGGAATTGCGTTTCTACTAGGCAAATATTGTTCCGCAGACGGCATTAATAGAAGCTTTTCTGGAACAGTTTTCCAACAACTTTCAACTTTAACTAACTGGGCTCATTGAAAAGTGCTGACGCACAAGACCGAAATCTCGGCAAACTTTGCTAAAAATAAACTGAAGCTTTTCATTGCTGTGATAAGTGTTCCTTGAACATCTTCAACTGGGAAGAGCAATTAAAAACTGTTGGCTTCATTCTGCAAATCACTTAAAATTATTAACAAACTTCGGCTCCGGCAGCCTGGCCTAAAAGCTGGCCAAACAAGTTGCCACTTTCAATCTGATGCCATGACCAAACAGAAAGGAAACTCCAAGGAAATCCCACACACTCGTCTAGATAAGAAAATCAGGCGACTGGGATTAAGATTAAGACTGGGGGTGGGTAAGTGCAAATCAGGAAAAAGTGCGTCAACTTTTCCCCTCTTTTTCCTGCTCTCCTTTTGCTGACTTAACAACATACAAATGATGAAAATGAATGACTACATCGTCGGAGCAGCGAATGAATGAATGAGTGAGTACATGAATAAATGCATGAACTGCTGTTTGCATGTGGAACGCGATGCTGAAAGCAGCTTACTCACGTTTGTGTAATCAGTGTGAAACCAGCGCAAGCCAAAGAAATGCGAGGAGCTGGGGCACAGGGCAAAGCCTCTTTCGAATACCACATACCCATTGGAAGACTTACATGTAGCCTCTTAGCTAGTGTGCTTACACAGCGGTGTATCCATTAAAATAGAGCTGAATACTCTGAATCGCAACTTGTATCTTAGTGCAAGCTAATAGCCCTAGCGACTCCTTCAGTAAGGGGTATTGATAAAGGACGAAACCTGCTTGAGTTCAGTATGCGCGCTGACATGCTCCCCACTTTTCCAGGGATTGAGTGACAGGTCGTCGTTTCGGTGATGAAAATTCCTTGCGACAATCGCTGTAAGCTATATGCGGGGGCGGGCTGCGCTTAGGGCGTGGCCAAGGCAAATACCTTTATTGTATGTCAACGTGTCAAAGCCAAAAGCGCCAAAGTCAATTCGAGTTGTGGTTGCCGCTGCTTGTCGTTGACAATTTTCCAACATCCATCTCCAGCTGCCGCTTTTCGCATTTCCAGCCAGCGCAGCATATCAGATTGGCTTAGCTCTTGGCCACAATGTTATGGCCCGGCTTAAAAGCGCAGTGACTCAACAATGGAGCTGGAGTCCATGAAGCCACACGCACCCATTAAAACTACTTAACGAGCAATTAAAATCACCAGCTAAGCACAAAAACCAACTGCACAGAGGGGAAAATGCAAGTCAATTGCATTTATCAAATGCTGCCAATTAGAGCAGGCGAAGGAACAAAAGAATTTTCTTGCCAAGGGGGTGGCAGTTCCGAAACAAAAGCCAAGTCAGGGCACTAAAAATTTATGACAGCAACTAACCTCAAAATGTGAATGCCACCCAGGGCGCATTACGCCCCAAATGCTGCGCCAAAGTTTGAGTTTGAATACCCTTCCCTTGGAGGGGCACCTGCCCTTTTGAGACCCACCCAAATCGAAGCTTCAATGGTTCTAGCATATTTAGTTAAATTGTGCAGCTCCCAAAATTGTGCAACGATTGTATCTGAACATGGCCTACAAGCAACTACCACTTATAAGCCCGAAGAGCATTTGGAATGCCGTTTCCCCCAAAAGTTGGCGATATTTCCACTTTCTGCGGCTTCGCTTGGCGCCAATGATGTCGAAAGCTGATTGCGCTTTAATGGCCGAGGCGCTGCCCAAAGTTTTGGCCGCCCCGCGAAGAGTTTTCCCTTTGATATGCATTGGGGAAAGGAACATTTCTAATTATTTAATGGCTGCACCGCATGCAGTTTTGTTATGCAAATGACCTCTTAGCCTGCCAAATATTTACGACTCGGGGCGTGTTCGGTTGCAGTATATTTTCCATTTCCAACTGCAAACGAAACTTTCCAATCGTTATTGCAGGCGCACTCGCACATGGAGTGCGGAAAACTCTCGCACACGCACACACACACACACTTGGCTGAACACGTAATGACCTCCCGCTTTTCCTCTTCCTCTTCCTCTTCCTCTTCCTTTGTGCAGTGATACGTGCGCGGCAAACAAAAGGCGTTAAAGAAGTGAGCCACGCCATAATCGGGCTTAAAGTGCTCGGGAAACTGGGTGAAGAATTTCCCACTTAACTGTGCAAATGTGAAAAGCAGGGGCACCAGAGTGCCAGAAGGCAGGGCTCTTGGAATTGCAAGAAAATTGCATTTGCGGAAAGGCGGCCATTGTAATCTGATTTTGCATTTGCCAGCCGAGCGAAAACAATAACCAGACTATCAATCCTAGGAGCCATTTCCGGTGGCCGTTTTATTTATTAGGTACACATGTGGCTAATGAAAATCTGTTGAGAACTTGAAAGTTTTTCAACCAGATAACTGGTTAACTTACAAGCTTATAACTCAGAAAAGACTTTGATTTGCCTCACTCAAGTGCTCACAAAATAAATGACAGCACCAATCTTGTTTGCATCACCGATAAATTTCGGTTCGAGGAGCATGTCCTCTGTAATTGGCTGGGAACTTTGGCTTCCATCTGTGGTGTGAATTTCACAGGGCAGGACAGTCGCCCCATTCCAGCTGCTCCTTGGACCGGGCATGTGGCCTTTTGACAAGGACCAAGGACGAGACGCTAACTTGATTGCCATTTCAATTGACCGCAGTTTTAGAATGCCTCTTGCCATAGTCATGGGCACCCAAATGGGCAGCTTCGGCTTTTGGCTTTTGTTGGGCTGCGGCTGCCTTTTGTCCACTTCCGCATCATTACGGTCGGTCTCAATTTTTGCCGCCCTCTCCAATTTGGCTGCTTTTCCTCGCATTTCCCGGCTTTTCCGCTGGCTTTCTGCGGTTGGCGAGCGGCTAATCTGTCGCGCTCATTGAATGTCCCGAATCGCAGTCTGAAGTCGACCGGAAGTTGCCACAGCTGCCGGATGCATCGATACCCACTTTCAGTGTGTGTGTTTTCATACAGAATTGTCGGCACTTATTGTTCGGTTTTCCGAGAAAGGAATTTCAATTAGCGTTTGCCTTTGGCGAATCCAGAGCGGGAAAGTACGCCATCATCATAGTTGCGGAAAAGCGCCTTAAATTCGAGTTCGATTAGGTTTGAAGCTAAGTAAACTAATGAACTTTTATCTAAATAAGGTAATTTCACATAACGTGCAGTATGTAGAAAATAACATCGGGAAGAACGGGAAAAATGAAATTGGCAGAGCTTATCAGTTGCTCTTGGCCACGAAAAACAACGAAAACAAGCCGCAAATCAAGTGGATGCCGAAACGAAATTGAGACATGGAAAATAATATAAATTGCTGAACAGTGCAAAGCGACTCAAATTAATAGTGTCCAGAAGGACGAGCAGGAACCATTCCAATGGCGAACATCCTGGCATGCCAGTATCCTAAAAAAGGGAACTGAAAATCCGGGGCGAGTGGAGGAAATGTTCAGGGCAGACAGTCAAAAGAAGAA